>NC_066246.1:7023057-7663243 GCF_024542735.1 Bombus huntii
ACTAGCAGCTGGCAAACGAAGAAGGAACCTTTATACGAATTTCCACCGATATTAATTTCTTCATGGCCTTCGAAAATGCAATCAGGGGAAATTACGAGGCTTGTTGAAACCATGGTTTCCAGCTGAGAGCACCGAAGCACTTTGCAGGCCATGGATAACTCTTTCTACCAGCAGATCTTGTAGCAGACGGCAATACGATTTCAGACATCGCCGCGAGCTCGTAATTGAGAGAATAAGCAGACGCGGTCCTCTGATAATTGAAAATTTAATGTCGGCCCGAGTGGAAAACAAAATCGAGGCGCGACGAACTTTTGGAACGAGTTCAACGATCTTCTCTTATTGCTCCTATTCTCATCACGCTGGCCCGAGAAGATATTCCGTGCAAGAACACTCGAAACTTTTTCCACCCTCCACGTGCTCTAAAATGTCACCGGTTACCTTCCCGGTATACCTACTTTCTCCTATTTTATTTCCACCAAAGACAAGGAAATTACGTCGCCAACGTCCAAAGAAATTTTCCTCCACTCTCGACGTTCTTTTTCCCTGATCGGTTAGATCGCTAATTTATGAAACAACGACGTGCAGAAAATAAAAGAGCGGATTAATATAAAATCAAGAAGCATCGGCTATCGAATTTAAGAAGAAACTGAAAAACGAATATAATGAATAATTTTCTGTTACACAAAATCATTATCGAACCTAACTGAACCTACGGAATCGAACTCTGGGTACAGCAGAGCAGGAGCAACGTTTAAAAAAATAGAAGCTTTGCAATCAATAATTTGTCTTATGGTAATTAATACTCCTTGATACGTTAAGAACGAGGATCTAAATGATTCAAGTGGAATCAGTTGAACATACAGCAACACGTTTTGCTGCGAGATAAAAAGAAGATTAGAAGATTATTCAAATCTATTAATAAACAACTTATATTCTACATTTATCGCGAGGAAACTCAATGTGAGAAAAGTCCCAATGATCCGATCAACTGAGATCTACGAACTCGATGATCTACGAACGAATGTATCCAACTATTTTTTCTATATTATGATAAATAATAATATTAATGGTAAAATAAATGCACGAATCGATGGTTAATTATACGCATAGTACTACAGGAGTTACAATACGACACAATTTTCGAGAGACAAATGTAACACTAAGACATGAAACATCAGGAATATACCTATCTATTATTCCAATTCGTTATACCAGTTTCTCGAATGTTCTCACGAACAAATTGTAAATTGTCTCGAGGAAGATAAAAACACAAAAAAAGAACGAAGCAATAAGAAACGTTTGGTATGTGTTCCGTTGGTCTCGGATAATAAGCAGTTTCACCTTTGCCGAAGACCTTTGGACATTTTCCAAGCGATCGTTCTTTTGTCGCGAGTAGAATGTGAATTTTTATGCATTTATGGGAAATCTAAAATTCAAGAATGTATGCGACATACAGAAGTATCTACATAAAATATTCAAAGTAGAGTTGTAATATAAAATAATATTTAGTAAGCAAGTCTCCGCTTAGGTTCTATTTCTCTACTTCTATTCGTAAGAATATGAATTTGTATAAATATCCGTAGTCTGGTTACAGCTTGTAAAAAAACATAAGAAACTTCTACATTGAAAAAAGCTCACGCGTAAGTTTATACTCTAAAAATTCAATTTAGCTTAGTTTCTAATTAACAGTCGAAATAAAATTTGAAAATTGTAGTATTAGGTTGTTCGAAAAGTGTCTTTCTTTTACAGACACGTCTTTTACAACGATGCATCTTTATACAAACATGAGACCTAATCTGTCGAACGTTGTGATCTTTATTTTGATAGAACAAAATGGATCATACGTAATTCGAGAAAATAATATAAGACGAAAAATATTGTGCATCCATTATTTCCTTATAAAACGATAGAAACTTTTCGGACGACCTAATACATTACGGAAGAAATAGAGATACTTTCCATAATTCTCACTTAGTCGAATTTGTTAATTGAACATAAATACCAAACATAAATATTTCCCTCTTAATCACAATTACGATCTTTAAATATAACTCACCTGCAAATGTTGGAAATTACAGAAACTTGTCGCTTCATTATCATTAATCTAGAAACCAGCAATAAATATCGAGTTCGTTGGGAACTTTCTACCAGCAATGTATCTTCTACGACATTTATTGTACTATCGTGTTATATATTTTCGAAATCTGACCGTCTCTTGTGCCTGGCAACACACAACTGAGAACTAGCAAGTCGATTCCAAGTGCTTACGAACTTTGTTTGTTTACAATACTTTGAGAATCTCTATGCGCCAGGGAAACCTGTTCCGCTCTCCAAATTACAGTATAAATTTCAACTTCAATTTACTAAGGAACTAACCGCGACACCATTATATATTTTTCTTCTGTACACGTTATTATTGCGTTACACGAGCAATAAACAATATATATATTGTTTCTTAGCTATGATAACGATGTAATTACAAAAATGAGAAATCGCTGAATAAACATTTAAAAGATATTAAATCTAACGTGTAAATGTAACTTATAACTAGACTGAGGATTTTTATTTATAGAAAATTAAAAAATGCAGAATTGCATAAGATGCACATAATACGAAAAGATACACGAAATATTCAAAATGTAATACTCGTTATTTTACTTAGTGAACGATTCAATGATTTCTACACTGGCCCCATTTCATTAGTCGTGTGTTGATAAAGATGCAAATTTGCATGAACATCGGTACTCTACTTGTAGTTTAAAGTCTACTACTAAAGTCACAACTAGACGGCGGATATTTATGCAAAATAACTTCGTTCGTCGACGTGTGAGTAACAAGGATAGAAATATGTGACTTTATTATACAATAAAAGAGACGTTCCAGTACCGTTTATTTGTGAAAAATTGATACATTTTATTTGTAAATTAAATTGCTAAAAATTGATGTATATACAAAATTTTGTGTTACGTGCGATTTGTCTCCACTTGGTTGAAAGTATTTTTTAATAAATAAAATTGCACGCGTACTCGATGAATGTTCGATATAACGAGCTCTATAAAAGATCAGTCCTCCTTTCGATTTGGCACAGAGTAATTGACTACCAACCATTAATCGATTAACAATTGTTTGTCTCCTGGAACTGTAAGTTGAACCTAATTGTTCACTGGACTGAACGAAGCCAGAACGCTTCAGATATTGACTAACTCTGATTGGAAATCTAATTGCTTTCGCAGAGTTTGATGTTTCATTGACGACTAACAACTAACAATTACCTCGTAGATCGAGTAATTTCCATCTGTTGTTCAAGCGACGCGACTTTATTTGCCATTCTCCTGTTAAACATTTATATAGCAAGCCATCTTTAGCCTTTGAATTCAAGAATGAAACTCTGTCCAGCAATGTCTGTTTCAAGTATAATCAACGACAAGGACATGATCAGATTGCGAATATGCGAATAGAAAATTGAGAATAAAGTGAAGTTATTAACAGGAAAGGACATTTATCTTATGGAGCGTATAACAGAATTTAAATATCGATTATCAGTAGACCGCGGATTTTTATGAAAATTCATATTTCTGAGAATATAATTAAAAAAGTAGAAAGTCGGGTAGAAAATTACTTTATCCAACAAGTATCACAGAAAGCATTGTACTTTTGTATTTTTTTTTTCATATTACGTATATTTCGTGTAATTTTGAACTTTGAAATTTCCTTCCATAAATGCGTAAAAGTTCACAGTCTAATTATCAGAAACGAAACGAGCTTTTCCAGACGACCGAAAGCCAGCAAATATGAAGGAAGATTATTGATATAACTTCGTATATATGAAATATAATTAAAATGCTGCTTAAATTCAAATACATTCAGAATATTCCATGATACTGGCATTTTCCAACGGGTCGGTCGTTAAAAATTTTCATACTTTACACAGACTACTTTGAATTGCAGCCAGAGCACCGACTGCAATAAATGCTGTTCATTAAGGAATCATGCATAAAATAATCCATCTCGTTCGCATGATACGCTTCTTCATCTGGAACATTTATATCTGCAAAAAATTCCCCCCTATCTCGAATGACAGGTTCATTTTTAATGGCCGTGTAGAGCGCGGCAAATTTTTGCAAGCGCTACTCTAAAACAGAGAGGGATTTTCTGGTAACATTTTTCGTCCGGGAATAGTTTCGTAATCGCCTTAGAGATACTCTAACGACTACTGTAAACTTCGTACTTCGCCAACCAAACTACATCGCACGGCGCTATCGACTGGCTGGTCGTTTAACAAAAACTGTGTTTTTTCATTTATTTTATATCGCAACTGTCTACTAAAATCTGCTCGAAACAATCTTTTCGCCATAAGTCGTGACACAGTGTGATAGATAAAAAATTCTTAATCGAAACAGATGCATTGTTAGCTGTTTAAAACTTGCAAATGATATAATAGCGCGAATAATGCAGTTCGTATGTCAACGTTTTCCTTTGTCGATTTTTCTGTTACTCAAATAAAAATGAAAAACGATCGCCATTTACAATATCGTACAAAGGATTGACAGTGTGATAAAAGTTTTCTTTGCGGGCGAACGTGTCACAGACACAGCAAGATATTTTGCAATAAAAACCACGACTCGGCTAACAATACAATTTTTGTGTACTCGATTGATCGTTTAGCGAAGAGAACGAGGAATTACAATAGTTTACGCTGCTGCCATACGCGCAGATATCGCAGGTAGTAGAGTAGTGGAGGTTCAAACACCCCTCCCTGTATATCAAAATTAATATGCAAATTAGCTGTAACGATTAATCAATTACGTGCGGTGATTTAGTAGTAGAGTAATTTAATGGACATTATGCGCTGTTGGCATTAATTGATATTAAACGTAGATGATAAGAAGCGCGAAAAATCCCTCGAAATTTCAACGATCGTCGACGAATTTTCGTAAAGCTGAATCCAAGGATCGCTGGAAAAAGAAAGAACGTTTTGATCTGCGATTTCGTGGAATAAGTCGGTTGAGCAGCAGAGCCGGTTGCGAATCTCGTCCAAAAATGCGCAAAGCCACGCCGGCAGCGGAAGTTTTCCAAGAAGATTTTTCACAGAGAATCGCATTTTCCAGGCGGGCTGGCTCCCCGACGAGCGGATTCGTGTTTCCCTGGATTTTATCACGAAGAAATTCGCCTTCGAGATAGCACACGCAAACGCCTGCCATACGCAGCGTTACGAGACATTTTCAAACGCCGTGCTCCTCTTTCTCCTGTCGCTGCGGGGGAAAAGTGGCCCCGAGATCGTTCCCGTTGGTCTCCAGGAATAAGCTCGACAGGCGCATATGGAAATTTTCGATCGTCCCTACGATCGGTTTTTCTTGTTACGAACGGATCGTGAGTGCATGTACATTGAGTTGTTGGCAAATCTCGTGCTCTTTCATTATCAACCACTGCGAGATAA
Organism: Bombus huntii; assembly: GCF_024542735.1. Taxonomy (NCBI): domain Eukaryota; kingdom Metazoa; phylum Arthropoda; class Insecta; order Hymenoptera; family Apidae; genus Bombus; species Bombus huntii. The sequence goes on from NC_066246.1 coordinate 7,028,495, forward strand.
TGAAATCTACGGGCAAATACTCTTTTCTTGTTAACTTTGCTTAACTTTAACTTTCTTAAGGATTCTCGTGTAACAACAATGACAGTAAACGATTTTTATGAATTTTTTTTTTCTTTTTTTAAACTAGTTGGCGATTGTATGGGACCGGATCTTTTTAGAACGTAAACGTAGATAATCTTCAAAAACGTAATTTTGTTTATTTCAATGCGTCTTGTTTGTCGTATTTCGAATGTTCGTGTATTTCGAGTGTTCGTGTGGAGCGTAGCATCTGTCAGAGTGAGCAAGTAGCAAAAGTTGAGTAATTTTCGCAAAGTTAGATAGTTTAATAGCTTATCGAAGCTGTAAAAACATGGAAAATTAGGAACGTAGCGTTTAGAAGACAGAATTTACTCTCTTCGATGAATTTCGGTAAATTTTGAAGATTGCAAAGCAGCCGATCCTGTTTGCCATGAAATTGTAAAACTCCAGGTAAAAATTTAAAACCTATAACTTGCAACGCGTCGATAACGCCGCTGCAAGCAATCTCATACAAATTGATCATGTTCGTAAATAAATGCGATTAGGTTCGCGTAAAAATGGCACGGAATTAATTTATCCAGCTAACGTATTCAACAGAATTTTCCATCTTAATAGAAAATTGATTATCGATGTAATTTTACTTTACGACGTAGGCAACCGCGTGCAGAAAGGCACTAACGTGTTCTTTCAATCGTTGTACATCGTAAAATCACATTTTCGCATAAATGCGACCGTAATGGCATGATCGAATGCACTTTCGCATATGTGCGAGGGAAGGCATTCTGAGACGGTCGCGTCAGACATTGCGCAACACAAAGCAAAAGAAGGAAAGTAAGGCGAGAAGGAACGATTGGTTGGAACAAACGACGAGGAAAAAGTACGAAGAAGAAGTAGAAGCGAAGAATTTAGTAAAAAGCTGGGATAAAAGTAAAAAAGAAGTTGACGTAAGAAAAGTGGCAGATAAAAAGCTAAAGAAGTACAGAATCGAAGAGAGAACTGTTCCAGGGAAAAGGAAGTCTTTCGAAAGAATTCGACTGCTGGAATCTTAAAAAAAAAAAGAAGTAAGATAAGAGAAAAGAGTAAGTTTTAGTCAAGTTCGGAAAGCAGGAGAAATGTTGTGAAAGGGAGCAATGGAAAACAGAGAAGATACGCTGTGGGAATAACAAAATGATAAATTTATCGTTGATCCTTTATTTTGTGATGTTAACGACTGTGATATTCAAGTGTAACAAACGAGAGTTTTTCTTGCGACGGAAATTTTCCTTCTACTGTTTTTTTCTTTTCGCTTTGCAAAGGAGCCACATTTCATCGATGTATATTTTAGCGTCGGGTGGTCCGGAAATAAGTTGCGGTTTTTACATCATGGTATTCCGGTTTGTGTTCTTCAAAATAAATTTATTTAATCAAAACAAGATCCATTAGACTTAATGCACTTTTCCCAATTTCACGAACCGACGAACGAGAATTCTCCTCGACAATTTCTTTTAACGCGTCGTCATCGACCGCCGAAACTTTTCCACGATCTTTTCGTTATCTTACTTTTGTCGTCACGTTGGAACATTTAGAACCAAAACTACGCCCAAATTACAAGCCAAACGGAAAATTAATATTTCGTGCTATTTTAGCTGCGCTTCGACTCGCATAAAAAAGTTATGCAAATCTGCACATTGTCTATGGTTGCGTTGACAAACAGAGCCGATAAGAGATGAATGACAAAAGCAAAAGCGTGACCAATAAATGATACAGTGACATCTCTGCTTTGAAATGGCACATCAAATGAGTCGATAATATCCGGTGTACGAAGGTAAATTTTTGAAAATCGCAATTAATTTCCGGGCGATTCAGGTAAGAAGAGAGAAAACGGACGATCTTTTAGCAATAAATGTTGGAAAACGAAGGAAAACCGATGTAGATATAAGAAGGAAGGGGAGAAGACGTAGAGTAAAAGACGTAACGCGAGACAGATGAGAAACAAAGAGACGTAACGAAGAAAGTTGAAAGAAAAAGGATAATCTGGTGGGAGTAGACACGAGGAAAGGAAATATGGCGAAGGAAGGAGGCTCGTGAGAAGGAAAGAGAAATTACACGGGACGTACTAGATGGAAGGTATCCGAAGGGACGATGAATAATCGCGTCAGATTATCTGAATTATGCGACGCGGCGCGGCCAAGCGGAGTTAAATTATTGGCCGAGCTTTCGTACATGTCGTCCGGCCAAGATTTTTCCTGTCAAATTTCCTCGTTAATAATTTCGAAAAAGCGAGCAACGCGCCGCTGCCGACCGTTTTAATCACTGCGAAATTCACAATGTGAACGCCGCCCCTTTGAATAATGCGGAACTGTAACTGTTCGCTCGACAAATTTCGTGTGCAATTTTACATATTCCACCGACACAGGCTATTTAACGTACGCGTATCGTTTGTGCAATTTGACCGGAAATACATTTCGATGAACGAACGCTTATGCTCCAATTGCTTTTTAATAACAGCTAATACACGTGAAAATGTCGGAAGGAAAATTATTCGAATCCAGATACACATCTTTTTTCCAAGTTCTGAGTATCAGTTCTCTTAATTTCTGGCAAATTTTGCATATCGTTTTTAAAAAAAGATGGATTTTTGTCTTGGACATTTTAACAGCTGTAACGTTCGATTAGAATTGTTTGTATGTTACCTTTTATAAAAAAGGAATTAATATTTATAATGTAATGTAGAAACGATAGATTTATGGCAGTACAAGATAATACGATACACAGGATAATACGAAATATCTTAAAAAGCGAGATCTTACTTTCATCTTTGATACTGTTAGATGAAATTTTGAACGTATCATTGCTTGAATTTCAATTTCATAAATGAATGCTACTGTTTCTATGCACCATTTTTCATAAAAACGAATATTCTTCAAATAAGAGATTTAACCAATTCTTCGTTTATTCTCCTTCTGTTATCCAACCTTGAAGAATCCCTTCGATTTTTACATTTTATCTTTTCATCTTTATACCATGTACACTATATATTTACATTGTTCAATTATAACTTTATAAGTTGCAGGACTAAACAATTTATTTGCAACGATTATCAATCACATAGAAATCAAAATTCAGATGAAAATAAAAAAGACTATTTACTCTGGCCAATAAAATTCTGATGAATTAATAAAAAGTCGGAACAACTTCTCATGAAGATCTAATAAAAAATGATCTTTGTTCGAGGAACGGCGAAACGTATGCAGAGCCGATCAACGACACATCTCTTTCAATTTCCGCGAACGATCTAAACGATGGACAAGGCGGAAATGAGAGAAAGGATAGAACGTTGTTATTACTCCGTTTCACGGTCATTCATTGCGAATGCATAGAATTTTTCTTTACGATGCACGCGAGACCCGAGCCACGGCGATAAATTTCGTTCACGACTCGCACCTTCCAACTACCCCCGCCAGTTTCTGTTAATTTATTCAGGCGAGTTACCATCCAGCCAGTGAACAATCGTCGATAAAAATTCGACAGCTCTGCTAACGTTACGACACCCGTTGTCCAAAATTCATGGATTGAACTCTCTTAAAAAAAAAAAAAGAAATAAAAAAGAAAACAAAACGCGACGCTGCCTTCGTTTACATAAACCTGCCAGGTGCGTCGTTTATTCTTCTCTCCTTGCGGCGCGTCCTTATGTTTTACACGCTGATTACACGTAGCTTAATGGTAGTTCTCTGGCGAACACGAAATATACAAATAAATAATTCCATCGTTGAACACCAACACGCTACCAAACGTTCGACTAAAACTTTCTTCCCCGACCAAGTAACGAGAAACTCGTCGAATTCGGATCCGATCCATCAACCTGCAAGTAAACTCAGACCACGCTTGTTCCTCGCTTAATTCTTTCCAATCTCGCCAGGAAATAACATTCAATCCCACCGTTGGTTTCTCGCTGCGCCGTGTAGCGAGTCCTTCTTCGACCAACAACCGCTAGAAACATCGCTCCTATTGCGCTCGCTCGGCAGACCTGAAGCTTCGTGCGAATACAAGGCGGAAGAAGAAAAAGGCGAGAAGAAAACGGCGAAGGAAAAAGACAACGGCGTGTACGACGCGACGCGACGCCAACCAGAAAGATCGTCAGCCGAGCGATCACGTAACGAAAGGTTTAAGGGAAGTTTCGCGCCACCCTAACAACTCCACTCGAACACGCTCGATATCCAAACTCTTGGCTCGTGTTCGCTCCAGTAACCGAGCCAGTTACGCTGCAAGGACGTGCAACGTTGTTAGAGACGTTAATTAAGGAGCTTCAAGTATCGGCCCTTCTACCTTGTGTGCAGAGAAGGAGTGGCGTGTGTTCCTGCAGAGATGAGATTGTCGGCTCGGTTTCGTGAGATCACGCTGGCAACGAGACACGCATCGCCACACTCCGTGTACACACGTGTAGTTTAAGCAAGCCGCCTAGCGTTATTGCAAACGTTCAACTGTAACAAAAACATCTCTTTCTCTCTCTCTCTCTCCTTCTCCTTCTCTTGATCTCGCTCTCGCTGGCAATTGTTTCGATGGGAGCTCGTAGCCGAGGATACGGTGTAGAGTAAAATTCTGAAAACTCTCGCACGCGGGTAATCTTGAAACGGTGTACGGAGACCTAATCCAATGAAACGCGGAAAGCGCAAGTGGCGAGAAGAGGATTCGCCGAGAACAAAGTTAGCGGATTAAAGCGAACCTTCGGCCGGTAGATAGGTCGAAAGAACCAGGCCGCGAGTTGAACGATTGTTTTTGCTTGTACGCGGGTTAACTGTTTGCGAGCCGAATTGGATTCGGTGTTTCGTTCTTGCCACACCGAGTTTCCAAGTTTCGATGCTGGTGTATCGTAGTATTTCGTTTCATCATCCGGTTCTCGATGTTTAAAAGCGTATTTAGCTGTGCTTTCGACGTTTTGTTTGGTTTGAGAAAAGATCTGATGCGTATGTTTATCGTCTGGCGAAAGGCAACTCGGTGCACGATGGTAAAATTGAACTCTTTCGGTGAAATGGCTTGAGATGGTGTGTGTGAAATCGAATCTGTGGGAATGCGTGTCACGATCGTGACTTTTCCACATGCAAAAGTAAAGAGAAATGAGAAGAAAGAAAAGCAACGCACGATGACCTGGCCGACAACGTGGAACATGCTACGAAGAAGATGTGAAGGAAGTTGATCGAGAATTTACGAAGATCAAAGGTACAAAAAATGATAACGACGCTTCGTGAAGATTATACTAACGACTGAGCTTACTATCGCTTGCCATGCTTCAATATCACTCGTCCTAATACGATCATAATCATTTTTTAAATTCTCGTCAACGAAGATGCTACATTTTTTCCGCAGATGCATTTTTTTTATTATTCTTTCTTAATATCTGCGCTATCGAAGAATAATAATGATCGCATGAGCGGTTACGTGCTATACATTTGCTGCTGAAAACATTTGTCGCGCGTCGATCACCGATGCGAGACGAGACGTAAACAGAAAGCAGTAAACAGAACGCGTTAAACAAAGATTGCGATAAATTTGATTAACAAGATAGCGTGTTGCTGTACTCGAAGTTGCTGTGCTCTTTATCTTTTTTCTAAAACGGGAGTGCCATGTTATTCCCATTCTATAAATCGTTATTGATTTATCGCCGTGACGACAGAGAAGTTTTTATAGCATTGCAGTATCGTGGACGAGGAGCCTGGGGGTGTCGGGAAAATTATAAACAAGCGGGTACGGAACACGTGCGCGGTGGGGCTAGGACAAAAGACGTGAAGCTGAGACAAAAGACAAGGGGTTGCTGAGGGACAGAAACGAATTAACAGTCATTGTGAATCGAGAAGTCAGAGGGTACGAATTGCGTTGTCGAGAGAGTGTGGTCCGCGTGAGAGAGCGTTGGATGCGTGGTGACGAGAGATGCAAATTAACTATCTAGTTGTCTTAATTGTAATACGTTATTGTAATTAGTTCGCGTTAAACAACCATCGTTTCCTGTTCCACCAACATCTGTTTAATCCATTTACTGCAAATAAACTAAATGTAGTGAAGATCCTACAGTATTTATATATTAAATCACTTTGCATAAGCGAATCACAGGAGAAAACATTAGGAATTTTCAATCAGTGAGATAACCACAGGAGAACGTTACCTATGAGAAACGTTTGGAAGAGAACCTTGCGTTTCACTGATTTCAAGGGTTCAATTCGATATTCCTGTTCCACGCTAAGTCGCACAAAGTGCGCGATAACACTTATTTGATAAATACGCTTTGAGAATCGAGTTGGATTGAATACAGTCGGGTAATGGAAACGCTTAAAGGCACTTTGCGAAACTGTTACATGTAAGATTGTAAAGCGTACTGCGCGTTTGCAACTTGGCCATTGTGTAGCTTCGATTTAATGAATGTTTCACAAACGATCCGCTCTCTCTCTCTCTCTCTCTCTCAGACACAATCAGACCCGATTATGTTCTTGGATTCGCGTTAACGTTTCCCGATTCACCGGCTTCGATTAGTTCACTTTTTGTATGGATCGTATTTAAAATACGATAACGAAACGTGTATCAGAGCAAGAGACAGCGGAGGAATCGGTTTCAGAGTTTCTTTCTTTGGGATTTTAAGATTTTAGGATTTCGTTCGAACTGTGGAAAAAATCCAATCGCTCTGTTGACATTCGGTTCGTTATCGCGACTTTCGTTAAATCGTTAGGTGCTCGTGTTGCTCGTTACTCGTGAAAACGCACGTATTTCCACTGACGATATGATAATGAACTGTGTTCTCGTTTAACTCCTTGCGGCTTCGTTCCCCTGGCAAATGGATTAAGCTACAGCAACGTAATCTTTTTTCGTGCGTATACTACACTTTTGTATACATTGTTAATATTAAGCTGTATTTCATAAATTCTGTGTTTGTCAACAGTGACATTATTTAAACCCACGACTGATATTTACGTAAATAGAATGAAACTATTATGGCTGAGGGACGAAGTTTTAATAAACAGAAAATATCACAGCGTGCAATTAAAAAAAATACTTTTATCCGAAGACTTGACACTACCGAAGAATATTGCAAGTGTACATACCTTGAGCGTGTGGCCCGAATAATAATAATAATAATAATAATAGTAGTAATAATAATAATAATAATAGTGATAATGGTAATGATAATGATGATAATAGTAATAATAATAATAATAATAATAGCACGAGGAATAGCAATCATGGGAGCATAAGGAATCCAGTTTCATACAGTTGGAATTTCAGGCACGTTTGACAGCTTAGGAATCTCAAAGGCAAAGAAAAATCAAAACTCCTGGAAATAATATCGGAAATATCGTCCTAACGCTAAAATGGACCACAAAGGCTTGTTAGATTCAGCTCCGTTATCAAATCAAATGGCAAAGTGTCTATCTTCGCGAAATTGATTTTGAAATAAGAAATTAAGACGGTAAATTTTATCGAATTGACAAAGTGATCGCTCGTAATTCAAAGAATAACAGAATTAAATAAAACTTATATGATCGCATACTGATATCATCTGTAATAAGATAAGCTCTCGTTGATATATCAGCTTGTTATACGTAATAATGTAAAAAAATATAATATTAGGTTGTCCAAAAGGTGCATCTTCGTACAAACGTGAAACCAAGTCTGTGAAATGTCGCGGTGTTTATCTCGACAGAATAAAATGAATCGTACGTAATTCGACAAAATAATATAAACCAACAAACATTTGTGCGTTTATTATTTCCCCATAAAACGAAAGAAACTTTTCGGACAACCTTGATACAATAAAATTTTGAATAAAAGTCTGAATGTTATTTTCTGCGTTACTCTTAGAAATATCTTCGCAAATGTGTTTTTGTAAGGCAACACAAATATGAGATGCTCCTTTAATCGCATATAAACAAACAACGAGAACGTCAGAGTTTCGATAATCGCGACAATTTGAACGATCCAAGCTGAAATGTCAGCTTCCGATTGTCGAATAAAATTTAACGTACGATCATGTAATATTATGTCAGATGAGAATCAAATCCGTCAGATTATACATACATATATTGATCGATCAATATTTGATATTTCCTGCGCTTAATGAAATTCAATGTAAAGTATACATCGACGACAGTAATTATCGGAACCCATATCTTTCGAATAGACAGATAACAATAGAACAGTCAGAATACAATGGATGAGACAATGGTAATGGAATATTTATCGCGTTACAACTATCTCATTATACGACATTACAGTCGATCGCTGCATGAATATTGATGTGGATCATAATTTCATTTCATATAAGGCAATTGACAATTATATAGATCCCGCGGTATGTTCTACACGCGATACGAAGAAACTTTTTGTCGGGTTACGATTTTATGAAAATTAGCGTGATACAGGGAGAATTTACGATTTGTATTTCGATATTAACACATTCGCTGCCGCTCACCTGAATTCGCGTCGTTTTAGATTCCCTTTCCGATTATCGCTAACGTGTGAATCCACGTCATTCCCAGTAAATATCTCACTTTCAATATCAATTTCAGCAGATACCTCGAAATAGATACTTTTCTTGTATCAATCTTCCGGTAAATCGTAAATAAAATGTTTATAAATCTCGCCTCAGGGAGTCTCGAGACATCGTTCGAAGAAGCGCGAGGCTATATGATATTTAACTCGAAGGTGGCAGACTTCCAAAGCAGGAAGGAAGGTCAAGGTCCGCGTGAGATGTACACAAAAAGGATGCCTGGCGTCGTAGAAACCAAAGCACCCGAAATATGCGAACGACATTGCTACGACATTCGAAGGAGTGGAAACATTTGGTAAGAACGAGTCGGCACAGCGTAGAATCAAGTTCGAGGGGTTGGAGGTTGGCTGGCGGGTCGACGAAACAGGAGATTCCGTTTAAGAGGCGGCGAATACGGGTCAACAGGCTGCAGCGATCTCTCCGCTTCCTTCTTCTCGTCTATATCACGCTATCTTGATAAGTATCCTCTTCCTCGACTGCCGCTGAGAGACGGTATGAATACACGAACATAAAACGCGATTCATCGCGAAATACTCGCGTGGCTTCGCACAATGGATTATCGGCGAAAGCGGCAGAGCGTGCGCAACGCGATGAATAGAGCGACGCTGCTGCGATTTTCTTACCGTGGGAAAACCCCGACTGAGATCTCCCCCTTTTCTGTAATTGCAGCGTATACTTACGTTGAAATCTTGCGAACCAGACGTGTTTGGTTGCGAGTTTATTTCCTTTGCATTTGTCATTTACGATCGCATCGACTGCTGGTTGATTAGCTGCGACTACTTTGCGTCGAACAACACGCACGAACAAAGGCTCTGGTACTTTGAGGCACATGGAAAGCTACGTTTTCGGCATCTGAAAGTTAGTATCCTAATGCCTTGCAGCGGGAAACAATGATCTTGGTACAGTTGCAGGAATTACCTTTGGACCTACAGTTTAACCCTCGGACGACTGTGATGCATTTGTCTTGACTCAATGTCACGTTTGCCAAAGTCACGTATAGTAAAATTTATACTTTTTTTAGAGCTGGATTATGTTATAGATAAATACTGTTTATTTATATTTTGCTACCAATTTGCTCATATTTATGATGTATTGAAAAATTAATATAGAAAGATATTGATTTTTGTTGTTGTATATTTTTTCAAAAAACCCATTATGAGAATTGAAAACAGTGGATTTTGTAAACAGAGAATCATATACGAAAGTATCGTAAAAACGAGAAGTATACAAATTGCATGCAGACCTGGGATTTTAAAGCGAGTTTCGAACCACCAATTTTTGGTTCCAAGTGTTCGATTCGTATTAGGATGTTGAATAAGTTGGTCCCGCCATAAGTCCATACTCTCTCTAATGTGTAATTTATAAATATATAATTATATAATTTATAATGTGTTTTATGAATGCGGAAGGGTAAACGATTGAGGTGACTAAAACAATTATGCAGTTTCGTGGCTTCTTCCAATTTTAGATATTTGTCTCCATTTTCGTCTTTCTTGATTTGAGTTTGGTTTTAATAATAGGAAAAATAATCGGTTGTTTTCAGGACGAACAATATTTTAAACCGTACAAGTACTTTCGTTTTTACACGTTTTTGGTCTTATCGATTTACCTATTTTGATAATTAAGCGAACTCAATTAAAGAGATATTATACCTTTATCAATTTTTACAAAACAGAAAAGAATAATAATAATTCTAACAATAAGTTGAAATAACAAGTGATCTGTCGAACTAGGACCAAGTAATTAAAATCGAGGAAAGTCGTTAATAGTGATATCGGTGTTTTATTATTAAAAGTACGAATTCCGACCGGTGCAATTAAAAAGCCGACATGCCGAATTGATTTTTACATTACACACGTGTAGCTACGCTTTTTCATATTTTATTTTATTTATTTATCACTGCAGTATTTTATTACTCTTCCATCGCACACCCATCGTACACAGTTTATTCACGGCAATTATAGATTCTCGCTGTTCAAATAAAAAACATGAGAAACCGTAATAAACTATAATTTCATTCCCACGAGTAAACAAAATTTCTGTTATATATAGTGAGCTAAAAAGAAACATAGATCGACGTTAGAAATGGGAATAAGTTGAAGGAGAAGACGCGGATGGGGAGGCCGCTTATGCGGAACAATGAGCCTCTAATACCAGCATCAGAGGCTCCTATTACAATCAACCGCGTTATTGTCCTATGCCGTGGGCCACTGAGCTGAACCTGGAAAAGGCGGTCGAGATTAACGAACGAACCTCGCCACCGTGGAATTAACGAACACAGACGCTCCTTTACCTGCAACGGATTGCATACACGAACAGCGAGTGCCACGATCGGCCTGTCTAAACTCCGATCGTTTGGATAGCAAGCGAATCGGTCCAACGCTTTGCATTTTACGATAGTATAGGTGGACTTTGCGATTAACGGTTCTACTCTCCTTAGTTGAGATATCCTGTCAATCGTTTTAAAACAACCGGAAAAATTGAAAAAAAATTTGTTTTCTTTCTCGTGGAGTTTTCCTGTTTCGTCGGATTTAATATATTTTATCGTTATCGAGGTGTTCGATGTTAATTTTCAATTAATCGAGGATCGTCGAATTGCTTATCTGGATCTTAAGCTTTCACGATGATCGATGGACGTCGTGCTTTTGGTTTTTCGTTACGTGTATTTCACTTGCTCGAGAAGACCTGCAGTTTCAGATTTCAGCTGTCCAGTCTCGTACGAATGCTAATTTCAAAATGTTTCGTATTACACGCGCAATAGGTCATCAAAGGTATCTACAAGTGTTTGAATAGTTTCGCGAGTCTGTATAGAAACTCTTGCAATTTTGTCGGATTTTGAACATTTTATGAAAGATTGAAAAATTCGAGAATATATAAAATACACGTGATACAGAGAAATATAAAGAATATCGAAAGCGGAGCAGCTGTTACGATCTCCCCTAAGTGAAATCAATCTTTACACGGATTATCTTTATATCTTTGTTATTATATTACACAAATAGTTATATTAGTAAAAATATGAAATTCCGTAAAAATATATTACAACAAATTTATCAAAGTGTCCGGATGCTTTCCAGGCGGTAGCGTGTAAGTCTGTTCCACGACTTTCTTGTCGACCTTAGTGAAAGTAATAATACACGCGCGGAGATGTAAAAAAAAAAAGGAACAAAAAACAAAAAGAACGGTAATTACGAAATAAAAGAGGACGAGTCGGGGCTTCTGGAAAGTTCGAAAATTTGGTTAGACCGTTCTAACGACGAGACAGAAGAGCGGCTGTCCCTCGAACGAAGGTTCGAATTGCAAACGCGAGTAGCAGTAGCTGCGGTAAGTGCAGCTCCGCAGCAATTACCAGCCATTAAGCAGATAATTCGATCCTCGGAGAGAACACGGAGGACGTTCTCAAGGGTCGTGCCTTCGTCCTCTAACCAGTCATATCAACGACTAATTGCCGACGCTGGGAAAAAAGCGTCCGTAGATTGCCATCTCTGAAGACTGGCCGGAGCTTTTCGAGCAACCGAATGAAAGAAATTACTCTATAGATATAGAGCAGCTGTATAAAGTAGCTTCGCTCGTTAGTCAATTCGAAATAGGCGCTTCAATTTGCGAAAACATCCTCCTCCAACGATTAAACGTTTCTTTCTGACATTTCTTACGTTAATTTAAGATTATACCTGGTTGTCAATCGGCCACATATTTCCTGACGTTTCGCGTAGGGTATCGTAACGTTTGTTCGAATGTGTGTTCCATCGAACTTGGTACTCGTCGATAAGGAATGTTCCTGTGATCGTGAAAGTTGTTCAAGTGGTGTATTTTTCGTTCCGAGATATTCGAAGTTTCGAGTTTCGCGCATCAATTGAATTCTGCTTAACGACGTTCGCAACTACCAGCTCCATCTAACGGTTCGATGTGCACTACTTTGGAAAAATAGTTTCCCGTCGTTGTTACGTAAATGTAAGCCATAAACGATAAATTTGTCACTTTTAAATCTTTGACTTGGAGTACTTTCGTAATTACCAAACGATATTAGGTAACGAATTAGATGAATTCTTCAACAGCTGAGTTTCGCATCACGTTGCACGTAATGAAACTTACATAACTATTAGGAGGAAAGATTTCCTCTTGAAAAACTACTTTACGATGATGTTTGAAAGTTAAACATTTGCTGTTCCGCTTCTGTTGCTTGTAATGGTTCCTCCCTTGCCAGCCACTGATGCGTTCACTCAATATTGGCTTTCGTAATAATCCGATAGCTCTCAAATATCACGATATAACTTTTAATTATACGACTACAGAAGTTTCCAATTAATAAACAATCCGATTAATTGGTTAAGAACGTTTCTGTCAATAAGCTGATCGGAAACACCAGCAAGAACGGAAGCTGTACGATTCGTCGTTTTAACGACGCTCGATACTCACATCAACGATATCCAAACTTCTCACGATTCGATCGTAAACATCCCAAAGACAATGCTGCGATACCATTCTACCATTACACATCTTAAAATCACTCCACAAATCTTCCCGGTATTCGCTACAAACACCCTTTACGCGTATTTATACGAACCTATGAAACAAACACGCGACACCACAATATCCAAACGTGTCACGATTTTATCGTAAACATGCCAGCAACAATGCTGCGATACCATCCTACCATTACCCGTCATAAAATCACTCCACAAATCTTCCCGATATTCACCACAAATACCCTTTACACGTATTTATACGAAGGTAGTAAACAAACACGCGACACTACTCTCCGCTATTCTCTGTCCAACGCATCGAAATCTTAGTCACGAACAGGGTGCTGTTTATATCGTATTGTACGATCCCGATGGTACCGGCGAGGTTGTCGACATCGGCGTTTCATACAGCACGTGTCCAGTCGTAAAATACACTTTTAATTCGCCGACAGACTGTAATATTCGACCTGGTTTCGACTCGGTGCGAAGGCGGAACGCGTAACAGAAGGAGGATCGTAGAGGGTTGAAAACAAAAAAAAAAGAACGTGTGTATCCGATGGGTCGTGAAACGACGGCCGAGACAGGCCACCGGTTTTGGTGCGTTAGTTAAATTACTGAAATAAATCAGGGCCATTGTTGCACGCTGGCGTTGTTTTACGATTTGACCGAAAATACGGGCGAGCGCGTACAGCGTGTCCAGTCGGCCGTGTTCGGAAGAGCGCGTAATTAATATACAGCTAGGTGGTTGTGGGCTGGCGAAGAGCAGCAGAAAGCGAGAGGAACAACGGGATTTGTACATCGGTACGATTATGCGACAAATTACACCGGCAGTGAGAACCGCTTCGCTCGCTGGCTACGCTCGTATCTTCGTGATGCTGGGAATTAAATGAAAAAAAAAAAAAAAAAAAAAAAAAAAGGGAATGCAACGAAGCGACACGGGAGGAGAAAGAAATTTCGTTAGCACAATTCTCGTCTTGCGCGAGACGCGACAGCCCAACACGTTTTCAGCTGATCAGCGAGTCCAGGAGAAAATGAACGAATACTTGACGAAGTGACGCTCTCGTCGGTGAAACGAATCCGCGGCAGGGAAAATTCTATTGTTTGGAAGTTGACCGTGTTTTAATTACGCTTTAGCGAGCCACAGCTTTTTTGCTGCTGCTTCGTAGCTGTATAACGTCATTGTCGCATGAATCTGTTTGTCGACTGCGAGTTTATAATTGGCGGCAACTACGCCACACTGCTGGATCAATGGATTCGTTGGAAATTACGTTTCGCTGGGAATTTTATAACGGTGTTTGAAGGCACGCCTGTTTGTGTGTGTGTGTGGAATTTAATTCGTCGAAATTGAAAGAATCGACTATTTAACGTCGATAGACAGGCATTGAAATTTGCGGAAAAGTTGTACTAAGTTTGTTAAAACGTTATGCTTATATTTGTATTATATATGGCTTATGTTGCTTACGTTTCTTTCTCAGCTTATGTTAGTACCTCGATATAGTTATACGTACTCGTGTATGACAATGGTAATTTATCAATTCCTCTTTCATGGAAATGTTGGACTTCCTATCGAAATTAAGGAGCTCGTAACAAATACAAACTTTGCCAATTTCTGTGTTGTACAGGGAAGACGAAACAACGGGCTAGCGTTCTTTTATTCAATGGATTTCAATATTTTTTAACGAAATATATGCACGGAAAAGAGAACATGGATTACGCGGAAGCTAGCGAAAATAAGCCATTTAGCCACGAAGGCAACTTTCATAGTATTTTATAGAACGTCATGTTCGACATTAGCAAGAAGTATACCGGTTATAAAAATCATCCGTAATATACTCGAATATGTTCCACTCATTTTGATAACAATACCGTTCTGTCAACTAAATAGATATTCGATCGTTTAATTCTTTTTAGCGAACAGCAATTTTTTCAATTTTCCAGTCTACTATTAAAAAGAAATAACGATATCCGATAATTCAGAGGCTACTACAAATTTAATCATCTTTTTGATAAATGCATTGGCCGAATCCGAAAGCTATATGAAATTTGCACAGATTTTTCCTCGTAAATTCCGCCGTCCGTAAATTCAATAAACATTTAATCGGGCAAAAAACGAGCGATCACGTTCGAATCATTCGTCGATTAATCAACGACTAATCGACACGGTGGCAAAAATGATTTTATTCTCGGATTACACACTGAGAGCCGGTGCTCGCCAACTTTTCGAGATGTCTATTTGCACTTTAGGTTCGACAGTTAAGAAACTCTCGGACGAACACTGTGGAACGGTACTTAAATTGTTTCAGGAGTGGCCGGAAGAAGGACGGCCAGCGCAAGTAGTCTGGAGGAAAGCTTCTTCAAACTTGAAATCCGCCACAGGCTCCATGTCGCTGACGTCGTTCAATTTTCTTCGATCTGACCGTCAAACCTTCCAAGTAAAGACGAAACGTTAGTTGCTGACGTTGACTGTCTATCGTCTGTTCCTTCGAGCGTTTATTTACAGCGAACGAAGCAATTGACGAGGAAATTTCGAAAATTCCGTCGTTTTATGCGAAACAAGGTATCTTGTTAATACGTACAGAGGATATTTCATTTATCTCAGTTAGTTTTATCAATAAAAAAAAGTTGTGTCAGGATAAAGTTAATCGATTGAGAACAGGGAGCGACTCGTAACTTATGATTTTCAAGAAAGTTCCAAACTTATCACCACGTTGACTAACTTGTTTTCCTAAACTGCATCGCTCGCCACACGCTCGATAACGTAGTTAGTTTGAAGGTGTCTTATAAATTCACTATCCTCTCGTCCTCCTAATTATTCAAAGGAATTTTGTTAAAATTAGTTGCAGTAAAAATAGACGCTTGAAGGTCTTCTGGCCAGCTATTCTCCACCACGTTGTACAAATATATCGTTTCGTAGCGTGTAAAGTGAATAAAAAGTATTGTCGTTTTAAAGCATTCGCTGGTTTTCCGCCCATTCTGTACGTGTCTAACGTCGTGCGCGCGTAACAATAAATAAACGCGAAAGAAAGAAAGAGAAAATCGAGGGAGTACGTTCAGAAAGAGGTAGAACTACACGATCGGAATTATTCGATTACAGAATCGACAAATCGTGACGACCGCAGCGTCAACGTTGTTAACAGGGCACAGTATGGAATGGATTAATCGAGCGTGTTACACGTTTACACGATGAACCGGATTGCAGCAAACCAACGACAAACGGTGATTTCTAGTAACGACCAGCTTCGGCATTACGTTTCCACGTAAAACCCGAAAACCATGTGCCTCGCGCACCGGATAACTCTCTGCCCAACTTGGGAATCTATGCAACCTCGTGGAAAACGAAAGGGGAACAGCCATGAATTCCGCTGATTGATACTTGCGTCTGATTTATTTATTGTCTGGCGTGCAAATTTGTAAGAAGGTGACAGAGGCTAATCGATTAAACGCGATTAGACGAACCGCCGATTAATCTTCGCCCAGCGGAGGCTGAATCGTTTCATTCGAGTTCGAGCAAAGATAAAGTAAGAGGCGCGTTGGATTTTGTCATTGAGTTTGTCATATAAAAAAGGTCTATACATGTAAAGAGATTAAAACATATCTCGATCGTAACGACTGAAAGATCTGAATATCGATCAACGATTCGTTTCTCGCCAATCTAATAGTATTAGATACAACGTGATATTCTAATTAAGATATTATTGCAAGATTTAGGTTTTCAAGCAATAAATATTGAATATGTATGAACAAGAAATCCTCGTATGATTTGCAAACTAATAACATGTACTGTACAGTTATGAATGTAATGTCGAGATATTTCAGAATTCCTCCGTTAAAATAGGAAAATAATGAAATAGTTTTCGGATAGTATCGAATACGAAGGACGCTAGAAAGGAAACGTTGTACAGAAATTCGATAACCACGAATTCTTCGTTTATCAAAATACTCTTAGGTTAGTATATGGAATTAATATAACGTTTATTACCATCATCAGGTCCAATAAAATCGTAACTGTAACAATAGCAATACAGACTAAATGTCGTTTGCGTTTAATTTATCTCCGTTTGGGAATTGTCGACGATAGCTTTGTCGCTAATGCAGAAAATTATTGTCGCTGTCCCTGCTATCCCATTGTTACATACATAATCACGAAATTTCGATAAGCGCGAAATAATTCCCATATAAAATTACTGAAATTAATTTAACCAGATATCGGCGATCAAAGGGACTGTACGATTTAGATTTCCCCGTAACATTCCATGCCACATCGAGTAAAGTAATTTTTTCATATCGATACGATCCAACTCTATACGGTAGAATCGCGTTTAAACATTGCAATTCGGATCTCAAGTTTCGCGTGAATTTCTTCCTGTGCTGTAAATCGAAAGAAACCTTGGAACATGGTAAACATGGCCCAGGCAAAAAAAAATGGAAAATCCAGTAGAACGGAAATTTCCAATCAACATCTTGGCATGGTGGCGGGCACGTTAGCAATTAACGTTACAGCGGCACACCACCGTGAACAATCCTCGATAATTACGTATCGTCGAATCCTCGTCTTCGCTCGGTCCAATATGCAGACAGATTGGCAGAATAATTAAGTCTGGGCCACTAGAATGGGAGGACGCTCGAATGCTGCAAATTAATATCTCGTTCGCGCCATTCCTGCTCGTACCATCGATCCGACAGGGATCTGAAATCAACCGGGTCGTGGCGCATCCAGAATCGCAATAGCCCTTACGAACCGAAGCACGGAAACCCGGTTTGCATTTGAAATAGCATCCTCCGAGATATGATTCCGCTTACCAGAGATTGTTAACCGCGTGGAAACGCTTTTTCGTCTCCACGTCGGATTAAGTTGCTCGTGGTCCGTTCAACCGAGCGTTTCTTTTCACTCCTGTCCGTGACTGCTGGAAAAATACGTTGCTTTTCTATTTCCTGGACATTCGTCTTTCATTTTCATCTCCTTTCTGTCTAATCTGTTTTCAAAGACAGATATCTTTTTATCGAGCGTTTGAGACATGAGCGTTTGAGATATTAGGTTGTCGGGAAAGTGTCTTTCTTTCGCGAACGTGTTTTTTACAACAGTGCAGCTTCATAGAAACGTGAAACCAAGTCTATGAAATGTCGCGGTGTTTATCTCAACAGAACAAAATGGATCGTACGTAATTCGACAAAATAATATAAAACAAAAAACGTTGTGCGTCTATTATTTCCTCATAGAACGAAAGAAACTTTTCAGACAACCTAATATATGTACACGCGTACATTGGGTTAACTACTTGTACAGAGTACTACTCGGCTACTGATTTTACATAATTTAAGGGATTATTCTTGACGTCGAAATAAGACGAAAATCAGGAATACAAAAATTGCGTTTTCGGCTTTGTTCTTTAGTTATTGATAATTAAATATCCGCCAAGATACCCCTGCACGCGAGCAAACCTCCTTACACGAGCGAAAGGAGGTTAGCCTAAGCAGCGGGGCGCACAGTGATTCTCAATCAGAACGACACACGAGCTGCAGCTTGTATGCAGCGTATGCAAGCTGTACGTAGTTTCATAATGAGAATAACAGTGAGATTTATCTGGAATGGTAAGTTGTAGGATAAAATTTTGGTACTGTCATAGTCAGAAGTCACTGTTCCATCGAAATCAAGCATTCAAGATCGGACATTACATTTTAGGGAAACTATCGCGACTTATGCTGTGTATTTCTTTCTACATCGCATGTGAATATTGCATGTGTACATTGTATGTGAACGTGATCCAACTTTTATCTGTGAAAATAATAGAAAAGACAATTTTCACATTATCGATAATTATATTCTCG
Organism: Bombus huntii; assembly: GCF_024542735.1. Taxonomy (NCBI): domain Eukaryota; kingdom Metazoa; phylum Arthropoda; class Insecta; order Hymenoptera; family Apidae; genus Bombus; species Bombus huntii. The sequence continues at coordinate 7,047,314 of NC_066246.1, forward strand.
AGTTTCCTAAGCCAGCAAGTGTGTCTGCGTTCTTCGAAGCTACGCGTTTCAAGCTTTAAAATCTAAAGTAGCAACAAACCTCCAAAAAATCAAATGTAAAACGATATTTTATCAGACAATATGAACGTAACGATAAACGTAACTTACATAGTATAACTAATCATTGTAAGAATCTCATTATGAAGAACACAACCAAGAAAGTTCATCCAAAAAATCAGACACATAGAAATATGCATGGAACACGTGTGTTCTTCGTATTCCTACAAGTTTCATGGTTCTCGTAAAATACACGGTGTCTATGAAACGACTATCGCCGTGAAGACGGAACGTGGATATTCTACTGAGATTTTTCTTGATAGATCTACAGAGAAAAGGCTGGTCAACGGTGGACCGCCTCTTTCGCGTGTCGTCCTTCTCCTGTAATCCCTTAAATCCTTCAACGGAGCGATTGTTTGCGCAGATGGAATCGCCGGAATAAAGATGACCCCGACTAGAGAAATGTAATTACCCTAAAACCGTAGAAAACCCTAATCAACGAATTAGTACGATAGATCTTGTGAAACGGATAAAATTCAACAATTAAATCCTTAAGATTTGGATGTTAAGAAAATTCACTTCGAAGACTGTTACTAATAAAATAAGCGAATCTTCCTTAATCTTATCGCAACGAAGTCTTATCTGTCTGACCTGGTCGTCACTGAAAGAACAACAAATTCAAATTCTTTTCTTCTACGTTTTTCTTTTACTTTTCTTCGTAAAAAGAAAGACTCTTTTCGTTAAAAGGAAATCCTAATTGCTGGCTCCGATTCGATGGCCAGAAACTGTATTACAAGTATGCTCGACCTTTGTCTCGTCGAGCAACGATAAAGAGAAGGAAAACGCGGAAAGAAAGGAAGAACTAGGTCGTTTTAAACGAGGAATACGAAACAGTGAATAGGAATTAAAAGCAGCGCGAAGATAAACGACGTTTCCGAAGTGAAACGATGAATAAATCGAGGTTACGCTCGCCGACACGACCAATCGATGGCTGCGTTATCGAAACTGACGCGCGTATGTGTACGTACTCGTAGATTCGGTGTTTCTAGAGCGGACGCGAGAAACAGGAATGCTAATTTCGCGTTATGACAGGAATACGCAATTAAATCCATCCCTCGCACGCGGTTCATCGTCGAAACGAATCCCGTTTGTGACGCGTTTTCTCAAGTATAATTTGAATTTAAAGTTTCGAGGATATTACTCGCGGAACGCGATTTACGTGCTTTCCATTGTCCCTTTAACGTTTAATGGTTCATTTCGGGATTATTCCTGGCCTGTTCGCATCTGCGAATAGCGCGCCAATTTCCTCGTCTTTCAAAAGTCTCTTTGTGCTACGGCCGAATAATTTCTGCATGTGAAATATACGAAATCATAGCCGACTTTTGCGAGACCTGGCGGTGTCTCGAGGAAGATTTCTTTGATTCGGAATAAATTTTCTCTGCTTCCAGAGACGAAATTTCTAATCCTTGACAGTCGGAAACGAAAGGCTGCTCTACAGATCGACGAATTACAAGCATAACAGCTGCGGCACGTTGAACGATAAACGTATAAGAGGAGAGGACAAAGCGGCGAAAACATCGGGCAAAAGGACAGGGAGCTGAAATCAGCCGCGTATTGTGCTCAATCATCGGCAGTCTGCAGACGACAGAGGAACATCGCAGGAAGGAGCCACTAACGACCGAGTTCCGCTGTTTTGCTAATTATCCAGGCTCATCCAATCTCACTCGGTCGACCCACCCTTTATCCTCCACTGTCTAACCCCCGTTAACTCACTCTCCACCCCTTTCCTCTTTCTTCTCTGTTTCACGTCCAGCTATTTCGCGCATCCTTGTATCGCGCTCCGTCACGAGAAACGATCGTTAGTCAAGAAAGCCTCTTCCTCCCTTAGCCTTTCTTTATTTCGCTTCTGGGCCAGCTACTTGGGGATTATCGATCAGACCACCGAGCCACGTGTGACTGCAACGTTCGTCTTTCAACGTGCTTCTTCCCACTCGTTAAGAGGCAGTTTAAAGAGAGGAGATTCGAGAAAGGATCGGCCCGGCTAGTCGAAACTGCCCTGCGCTCGTGTTCCTGTTTGCGAAAACCAGTCGGACCGTGTAACAAGCTGTCTTTGTCCCTTTTCGCTCGTTTTTCCGGGGAGATCCCTTTTCTATTCTGTTTCGTCTCGTTGCAGCTCGACCTACGCGAATTTTCGTCCCGGTGGAATCCTGCTTGAACCGTCGCTTTTTGTCCGGGCCACTCGGCGTCCCGTTCAGAGAAACGAACGACCGATGCCAGGCCTTGAGACGCTCCATTTCACACAACTTTCGAGCGCGGCTCCGCTGCTAGTTAATTCGTGAAAAAGTTTGTTTCTACATGTTCAGAGCAGAGGATAAAGTTGGAACACAGCACCGCGATGAATTCTCCTTTTTCCTCGTACGTCAGTTTCATCGATGATTTGCCCGTACTTTCGAAATTATTCTATCGTCCGAGGAGAAAAGAATTCATGAAGAGAATGTTACAGCAAGATGCTTTTGTACTTGCGTGGTAGCTAATAGCTGAACGAAAATCGTCGAATATACGTAAGGACGAGAGAAGGAGCAATAGACAATCGATGATCCGTATTTCGTGAACCGCTCGAAACTACAAAAATACAGATAATCCTAAGCGATTGACACTCGCCGTGTGATGCCTTCGGTCTACGACGAATCTCGCTACGCTCGAGCTGCTGTTCCAAACGATGGCAAAGCATCCCGCAACTCGCATCGATATTCATCGCGTGTAAAGTTTGTTAGAAAGAGACAGAGAGAGGGAGAGGAGGACAGGGAGAGAAACGGAAGCGACGAAAAATAATACTTTGATCTAGAAGATGATATAGCGAGGAAAATTATCCATAAATCGTGTCGCGGTGTCGCCGGAAGCGTCGGGTCATGGAGCCGGGCCGAAATTTTCACCCTCCGGAGCCCAGATATCGGTCGTGTCCTTTTTGTTTCGCCTAAAGCCGAGGCCTCGGTTTCCAGTTACCGCCACGAGTTTCGCCGACTCGCAAACTTTATCGGGCTCCAATGATGCATCGTCCGGAAATGGCGAAGGTAGTTCCTGGCCGGATGCGCACCACATACGTAGAAGCTTCGCTGCGCGTACGTGTGCCGAGCTCGCGTTATTCCCTGTCTAGCCATGATACAGACCCCCCGTGTGCATAAATAGCATCGAGTCCACGGCAAACAAAATTCCTGCTACTTGTTTTATACGTCGTTTTGACAGTCGAATGGATTTTGATTTTTCAGAGGATACGGCTGGATGAGAAACGTATTTATTACACTTGCAAATATTTCCTGGGTAATTGTTATCGTTTACTTCGATCCTATTATTTACGAAATGCTTGCTGAAAATATTCTCGTGGATATAAATTACGCGTTCTCGTGGATGGAAATAACGCCGACACGGTAAAAAAAGAAAAGACCGTAATATCTCTTCCGATCTTTTCTCGAGCAGAAAGCTTTAATTGTTAAACGCTTAAGCTTTGCAAAATAAATTCTTGTTTAATAGAAATAGAAAGAAACTGATGGCAAAGTGCAACGTTCGGAAAAAGTATTCGATCAGATATTGAACACTTTTGAAATATGTATCATTTCTTTTACAGTAAGCTCCCCGGTATCTTTCTTTTTCAATATTCACAATGTTCGATACACGTACGTCAAATGCAAACATTTCTACTGCGATAAAATACAACTACCACGTAAAATTCTCTCTTTGTCCTATACACACACACACATATATATATATAAAATCTTTGTTTTATCGTTACGTACAGATGCTTCAATCCTTTCTGTGTTCAACAATTTTTACATATTACTCTTTCAAACCATACATACATGAAACAAGATAATGAACAGAAACGTGGCTTGAAGAGAAATATCGTTTTTACTTATTTTACCTTCTTGCAATTTTCCAGCTATAGAAAATTGTAAAACACGATCTTTAGAATATTCCTATTTCATTAACATTTATTGCCTCGCTTCATGAATATTTATGTTTCTTAAATACCGTTACCTATGCGTTACCTATGAGAATATTTCTATTGCTTCATAGTGCAATCTAAAATTTGATTGCACTGCTTTATTCATAAAAGTAAATTTGCAGTTACATCGTCTTTCCAAAGTTATTAAACCCATTTAAATAAAATCTATCGTTAATCAAATTTTATTCGATTATCACCTTTTTGCTGGTCCATGCAAATTGCCTTTATTCCTTTCAATTTGTGACTTTTAATTCTTATAAATTAATGTAATTTGACTAACAAGCGACGCAATAATAAATATTCGAGTTCATATGACCTCGAAATAAGTAATAAACAAATCAATCAATTTTTTCACAACTTTCTCATATTTCAACTTTTTTTCATTTCTTAAACATCCCAGTCTTTTGGCTGTCAAATTTTCACGACTTATCGTTGATCCTTCTTATAATTCTGTTCGTAGGATTTATCGAAAGCCATGAAAAAACGAAATAAAAATACAAAAACCGAAGGAAGGACCGATCTGTGCCATCGTAACGGAACTCTTCTACCAAACCAAATCCCACGACCGATGAAACGGCAATTGGGCGTGAAAGAGGAACGTTATATTCATTATTTTGCAAAAATTCCTCAGATGTACGTGACATCGATCGTTCACCGATACGAACACGGTGCGAGGAATTCTAAAATTCAATTAGAAAAACGAGCAGTCAGAATTCTGTAGGCTTTCACGCATTATCGCGGTTCTCGTCGTTAAGCCGAAACCCAAATCGCAGTTTGGCCCGTTTCGATGTGCGATTTATCGGAACAGCTAATCCTGGATGTTGTTCGTGTATCCGACCTCTTCTCGCGGGTCAAAAAACGCTGAAACGCCATCGTGGTCGCATTTGACCTGCATTCTATCGCAATATTCCTGGCGTTGGAGTTTCGATGTTGTTCCATAAGCACGTGACGGTAGTGAAGAGATACAGGCGTGTAAAATACGTAGCCAGGTATCGTGTAAAATTAGCGAGGAAAACGATGACGAAAGGGGAACGAAGACTTTGAATGTTCGAGTTTTTGCATACGCGTCGCAGATAAAAATAAATTCCAGCGTAGAAACAATCGAATGGTGAAAATATTTTTATTTCTATTACGAGCAGAAAAATATTTCCTTTCGGAAAAATATTGAACCACGTGACGACTATTTAAACTCTCTGTCTCTTTGATTTTCGTTGTAATGCCGTAACGAACCGACGATGAACATATTCCGCGAACAAATTTATTCGCCAACCAGATATTTCGAATAGTTGATTAATTCGAATAATTATCATGGTAAAAATTTCTTCCTATAAACTCTGCCTCGGTGCAGTAACAAACGAGCGAACTGTTTCTTCGAACGCGTTTCGCAAGTAGCCTTGATCGATCTTCGTTCTGGCGAAAATCTACGCGAACTATTCCTAGCTTGGCCTTTATCACCGCGTTAACATACTTCTCCGAGACGTACAGCATATCGTTGATTTTCCGCGTGTCGTAAATGTTTCCTTCTCTTCCCGAAGACAGAATCCGCATCGCGTGACTCGCGTAACCGTACGCTGATCTCGAGCACGAGAATTAATGGCGGACTTTGTAAACGCGTCTCGGAAATGTGGCCAGTGACTCCCCCGCGAGGTGAAACGCGCGCTGGGCAACCCTCCTCTTCGTTAATAGGGGTTTCACGAACAAAATCTGTATTCCAAGGAATTCGTAGACGAATGATACTCGTGATAATACGAATAATTCACGATGTTCGTGTTTATCGCGTTCTGGTGTTCCTTATCAGTGAACCGGAAGAATAAAATCGAGATATAAGTTCTTTGTCGATAAAAATTGAAAGAACCGAGCAAATGTAACGTCTCGATTGGAACAGATAATCGGATTGCGGATTTTTATGCGTTTACGGAAGATCGAAAGTAAGAAAAGAAGGAAACGAATTTGAAGTAGCGCAAATCGCGATATCTATGGTATAAAATCGATCGGATTCCCGATAATACTTGAACGACTGGAAAAGAATTTACGAGACTCTGCTACAAGCTGTAAAGGCAAGACTAAAACGAAACGACTGTATCGCGACGAATGCTTAGGTAAGTAACGTGGATCTAAAAGCTACTTTATACGCTACTTCGATTGACTTTAATAATTTAAGCCGCAACATTCTCAATGAAATTTCGCAACGCAAATGAGATACGAATAAATTAGTCGTAGATCGACGCAGTTAAGGTAAATGCGTTTTATCGTTAAAAGCTTCCGGGCTTAAACGTTTACCAGCCGCGAAGTCTGGCAAACACCGCAACTTCTGGCCAAAAATACACGAATTAGCGAATCACTGTACGTAAAGTAACTTACGTGTTGAAAACATGAAAGACCTTTGAAAGCACGATTTGGCATGATAAATAGACGAGGAAATATTAATACATTTGAGAAATAAATAGACAAACGCGTAATACAAATCAAAGTTGAATCTCGTAATTGCATCGGGCTCTTAATGTCGAACTACGTGTCGTCGAAATTTCTGTCTGTTCCGAGCGTTTCATCGCGAACGGACGCGTCAGCCACGTAACCGCGTGAATCACAACAGGGTAAATATCAGCGCAACGGCATAACTAACAAGTATGAAATTCCCTCGTCTCCAATTACATGAAATAATTATCCAACGGGAAACTCTCAAACCATAGATAGATGGCAAGCCTGACCGGTTTGATGGCAAGCCGTACGTAGCTCGTCGCGACGTTTCCCGCGCCGTTTTATTCCCACCCAGCCGATGAAACGTTATTTAGCGCGAATTCGTAGCTTCGAGAACTTTCTCGCGATTTATGGAGGGTGAATCGCGATTTAACACGGAATTGCCATTGTCACAACGGTAGACGAGCGTGCTGGTATCCGCTATTTCAACGTCGACTCACGTGGCTGTTGGTTTGCGATAACGCCAGAAAATTACACACCTATACGGTCATTGTGTACGTATAGACGCATAGACGCGTTTCATTTTCATGTTTTGCTCCTGTTCGTTGAGAATTTCCGACGATCTCTTCGAACGATCATTAAGTTTGATAAGAATCGATGGTTCGAAAGATCGAATTTTCCCCGTTCGATGTCTCTGGGTCGTTTGAACAAAATATACATTTGATCAGTTCCTGGGCATTTGTCTCTTGGTGAAGATGCAACGTAATTACAAAATCGCGAGTAAAAGTGACAACTGTTGGCGAAAATATTGCAACGATTAACGTAGAGTATTTTCACGATGATTATATTATTGTTGTAATTATACGAAGTTTCGTTAACGTTGTAACGAGACACGACGAGAAGTTGCAAGATATTTGTTGTTTAAAGATACGCGTAATAGGAGATCAGTTGCAGTATGGTTGTAGCGGCACATGAGTCATAGGACGATTGGAACTGAGAGTTGTTGTGCCTCGGAGGAATATCAACACCGTTTCGATTTACGAGATTTAAAGGTAAACAACAACTCCGGACAAAACAATATCGCCGTTATTTGTAATCGTCAACCGGAATCAAATTTGAGCTTTCTGTTGCTCCACCGATCAATATAAATAGACGACGAACATTCTCTGTAAGACCAGTTTAGAAAGCGAGACAGTGTAGCGAATTATCATACGGACGACAGTTATAATCGACTTACGCTATCTCTGTACTTGTACTTGAAGTGACTTTTTAATATAATTGATTATTACAACGTTATCACGCGTCTCTTTATTAAACAAACTAACACGTTTAATACCATCTTATTAATTAACTTTAATTAACGCTAATGATAGTCTTACTAAATATTACGGTTTGTTTGATGCAATTGATAATTGTTCAAATACTTTGATTATACTATTTAAGCTTGCAATAAATATCTTACAATTTTCAGATTGGTTTCAAATTCATAATCGATACGGTCGTGTTTCGTTGTAACTGTAATGAAATTTCGAAGACTGTAGAGAGCTACGTCGATAAAAATCAACGCTAATGAATGGGCAAAGAGTTTTATTTCTTCCTCTCTCGTTATAACGATGCTCGATCCTACACAATTGAAAACAACATTAAACGAAAGAACGTAACTCGATGATGATCGAACAAATAGTTTCTCTCTCTTCGTTTTTCCCGATCTTCCTGTTGTTCGTCCACCTAAACACTCGAACTTTAAACAAACGCTCGACCCAGTTCGCTACAGTTTCGCGATTCTGCCCTGCGTGTTTTTTCATACGAACGAAATAATTAGCTGTTTTAACGTAAATTGTGGCCAGTTTAGTTCGCCAAGTCAAAAATGGTTCTTTGAACGGCGACACCTCGGCTTTGTAGAGGGGCGAAGGCGTCAATTGCAACTCTGAGTTCTCTGTAAACCCTAACGAAGGTGCAAACCCTGTTTAACGGCAGCTTAAACGCGAAAGGAAAAAGAAGAGGCCGGACACGTTGCCGCAGCTTTTTGCAGCCAACTGCGCGCTAATGCTCTCGTGAAATCAGAGGAAACTAACACCTCGGAAGTTTTTACCGCCTCGAATATTTCGTGCATTAATTCGAAGTTAAGAAGCAAGGGGTTCATTGTCGAAAATTTACAAATAATCTGTTATAGAAGATAAGAATAAATAATCTGTACCGCGTATAGAATGGTTGATTAGGTCTAAGAACGAGTATTAAATAAAATTCGCATTTTTTAAGATAAAAATAAATAGAAATATTTTGCTAAAATACGTATTGATTATCTGTAAATTATTATAACGTAGAATAAAATATTGGCGAAACTGTGATATGTATTCGAAGATAAGGGAACAAACTCGACGTGCATAAACACAGAATAATTTCAATTAAATTATCAAAAATATTTATACACTCGTTATTATTTATAAACTCGTCACTGTATGTTATAGTTTCCCGAAGAACGCATTTCTCAACGTATTATCAATATCTGTCTATTATAGTAATTTGCATTCTCGTACTTACACGCTGAGCTTCAACTTAATTATGAACATTTGCAAAATAATAGACTCACCTGTAACAAAGAAGAAACATTTATAAGCATAAGATATCGGAAGACTTACGTCGGATAAATTTGCTATTTTTGTCATAACATTTAATCGAAAGCATTAAATGTATTAAAAGTAGTTACATAATATAATACATCAACGTTATAAATTAAATCGAATTGCAATCTTAATTCTCGTACATTCTAAAATAATATATTAGGACGTTGCTACGTAAAATGCATTAGGTTGTGCGATAAGTCTCTTTCGTTTTATGAGCAAATGATAGACGTTTTTTATTTTGTATTATTTTGTCGAATTACGTACATTTTGTTCCGTTGAGATAAACACCGCGACATTTCACGGACCTAGTTTCACGTTTGTACAAAGGTGCACTGTTGTAAAAAACACGTTTGCGAAAGAAAGACGCTTCTCGGACAACCTAATACCAAAATTATTTAATTTGTACATTTATCTTAAATACAAGAAAACCTGAAACACGACCAGACAATACGATATTCTGCTTAACTTTCGTATTCTGATTATCATCGTAAAAGAACGAATTCCAATAAATATTCACAGTGTTATCAGTTTCATACAGTTTACTAACGTTCATGTACTGTTGCCATAAATCGACTAAAATGGCCGGATACTTACGTGCGTTAGCGTACGCGAGAAAACAATCGACGCTAGCGAAATAAACCAGTCTATCGTGTACTTTCATCATTTAAAACGCAGAACCCTTGATCTAACGAATTTGCATTCTGTACGCGAGAAAGGTAATCAAGTAGACGAGGTACACGCGTGTTCGCTCACGTCCGTGAGTACACGTTATCCCAGCGTCCAATGGAAAAGCACCTGTATAGCGATCAGGAATAATCGTATTTCTAGGATTCTCGTTCGTATGCACAGCGACGAACAGCAAACTTTATAACCGGCCACGCGTGCACACAACTTCGATTGGGGCTAGGTCGAGCGTTTAATAGTTCGTTCTCGTAGTTTCTCAGTTTTTCCGTGGCCGACCTACCGTGGCGCGCAACTACTACGCGTCCGCGATGCAACTGCAGCCTGTCGACGAGTCTCTAGGGGATGAAGGGATCCAGGTGAGGAAATTAAGTAGTCGACGACATGCAGGCCCCTACAACTGTACACGGAAGATAACTGGATAATTGAGAAGTTGGAGCGGCGAACGACGTAAATGTTTAAAAAGCAAGAAGCAATTGTTTTAGTTAAAAAGGATGTATGTTGTATATCCCATGCGGAATACGGCGGATTATTTATTCCACGAATTATCAATTTATCTTTTCCCTTTATATCACTTTTATATCGATCTTTGGCGAACTCTCCGTTATTTCTATTCTCTTGGTAGCAAGACTTTGATAATTCGCAAGAACATGTTGCAATTTGTAGAGGACGAACAATTCTGCTATTTAGAGTTAAGTGAACCTAAATGATTAAAAAATTTAAGGATTCTTAACTTCTGCTACTTAACAATTGTACTAACCAAATGATCAGCACCAGACGACGAATTACAACATGTTTGTTCTTGCGAATTATAGAGTCTTGCTACCGAGAGAATAGGAATAATTAGCATTCAACGATTTAACAACTGAATGATCGATACTAATCAGTACGTAAGAGTCTACGTAACTAACGATATCGCGCTGAGAAACCTAATTAAACGTTGGAACACTTTCGTTCAAGCCGCATTTTCAAAGTCGAAGGACAGCTACGCGGTTTATCACGCAGGCGAGAAATTCACGAAACAACCGTATGCATCCCTCGCAAACACCAACATGCCTCGAATAAATCCAACGTAATCTCGCAAACATTAGGCCGCACCTACCGAGACGGTGCCACAAATAAATTTCCTCCCTTGTCTCCGTCGTTGTATCAGCTTAATCAATTACATGCAACAAACTCTCGTTCGAACGGAGAACATTCTCTGCCAGTCGAAACACGCTGCTGCACACACACGCCGATTCTCGTATTCCTCGGTTGTTCGATATAGAGAATCGAGGTCGTTTAACAGAGCTGGCAAACGGCGCGCAATCAAGAAGCGGTTCCCAACGATCGCGATTTACAACTGTCCCAAAGGGACAGTTTTCCACAACGAGGCGTTCAGTCGGAGCGGAAACACTCGCGCACATGAATCGGTAGCACGAGCGCGACAAGGAGCAGAGAGGACAAGAACGGAAATGATTTCCATTCGCCAGATAAAGGATCCAGCCGTGGATAGTCACGCCGATGGTCGGTGGCCGGATACTGCGAAGATTACACCTGGTCGGTTCAACGGATCTAACAGTTCGCGATAGATAATCGATAATTAGTCGGCGACATTCTGGGACGAACCTCGCTCCGGGCGTGAATTCCTCGCAGCCTGGGATCGCGATATCCGTGCTAGTTGCGGCCGATCCGAATCAAATTGAATGGCCGATCGGAATCGTTCGGTTTGCGGGGATTAGCGACGCTTCGAGCAGCTCCTTAGCCACATACGTTGGCCAAGTATTAGGTTGTCCGAAAAGTTTTTGTCGTTTCATAATAGGTGATAATAGATGAACAACAATTTCTGTTTTATATTGTTTTATTGAATTAGGTATGATCCATTTCGTTCTGTTTCTATTATTACGTTCGTGCATAATTCAATAAACTAATATAAAACAAAAAACATGCGTCTATTATTTCGTTATAAGAAACTTTTTGGACAACCTAATATTACGATATCAACTACTTATTTACGTTTATTGGAAAATCTTAACGAAGGAGGACGTTGAAGAATGGACGTTTCTGGGATCGTCTGAAACTGAGAAATTCATGCGATACATTTAATATCATTGCTTCGCTGGAAAACGTCGGGATGTTGCTATGAGAACTGTGATGTTTGTCACTGTAACGTTAGTTCGTCTTCTTACAATCGGAGAAATGGTTATACGTATCATGTAAACGATCTTATGTTACAATTAGTATTGAATCCGTAACAAGAGATTCTCTTCGTTGCACTAATTGTCAAGAGCATCAGACCGATGTGGAATGAAATAATAGCATTTTATCAAAAACAAAATCACATTATCGATACACTGGTAGTTTAAAAGTACTGTAGGAATGTTTATTATAAATTAACAGAAAAGACAGTATGATAAACACAATATCGTTACACTCTCACAAAATCGAATATAATATCGCGTTTCACGAATTCGCTTATCACTATTTCTACGTCACAGCAACACGATAAACTTCTCTCGACCACGATTAATTCAACTCTGACAGCATTACTAAGCTCATTTTTCCCTTAACAAACCTTGGTAACGCTCACAACACTCTTTGACAACATTAACATATCTTAACAACGTTTACAAACAATCAGCCACGTTTTTCACTAACGTCACACCATCTCACAGTACTTCGTATAGGAGGTGATCCTTCATACAGATGGATAAAAGTAAAATCGGATTAGCAGAAATTCTTGCACAGACATGTCCATGCAAAATCGATGTTCGCACGTAGCAATGATATTATGGTATTTTGGTTTTGCTCGATTCCAACCTTCCATTGATTCAACTGCTAATATCCTAGTACTTTGAAAACAGGTCCATAGCCGAAGAAGACGAAGATGAATTGTAACGATTATGGTTAGGCGAGTTCGGTCACTATCATAATCGCATGTTTGGATTCATTTTTAACAAATTTCGCATCGTTTTTCAGGAAAGTGACGCGGACACTTTTTGTTGTTTCGGAGATGCTCTTGAAGATCCTGTATGAATTTTTCAACTCCGGGCGATGCCACAAATAGCCATTTTTTAACATCCTCCTTTTACCTCGTTCAATATTTCACGCACAAGCATATTTTTAAACCACAGGCGAATAATATTAATAATGCAACGTCGATTCGCAACATACTGAACGTTGAAAATGCTCTCGTGATTTTTCTATAAAATTCTAGGGGAATGTATACATCGTTTAGAAAAACTATAAAATATTTGTCGCATGATCTTGTTAAGATAGTTGCAGTTTTCTCCTAATGGGCAGTTTAGAACGATATTGTTATTTCTACCGGTCAGCTTACAAAGGTATTAAACCGTAACACCAATTAGAATTTCAGTTCTGTTTGCTTTGAAGTTCATGAAGCTGCATTGTAAATCGGATTACAGTGTGTTGATTTCTACAAACACGAGACCATAGTCCAGAATTCGTTGATATTAACGAAGCCAAAAAGATAAGAAACGTTTGTTCCACTTCTACCTAGTTTGTTAATAATATTGGTTTTTTGCTGCAGACTCGACATACTAAATCGCGTTTAATCATGAAACGATCGTGCAGGCAAATTGTACGTAAATAAACGTTAAATACATACGATATTTTGATGCAAATGTAAAGACGACTTTAGAGAGTTCCTACGTTTTTACAACATTTTTAGTTTCTGAACTTGTTCTTTTTGCTTTCTTTCGCTTCGTCTTTTCGTTACTATCGATCGATACAGGGCCGATTATCGACGATTGCGAAAATGCTGATGTAAAATTGCAGTTCGAGGTCCTAACTCCCAAATCATATTATCTAACGCTGTATACCGCTTATGCGATATAACCAGCAACGAATATCAAAGTAAAAACAGCAATCAAATTTAAGACACTGTTAGAAGAATTGTCCATGCAAATCTGTTGTTCTACTCTGGTCTAGTTTGCACGAGCTTTCGAAAACTGAATAAGAGAAACAATATGATAGCTACCTCAGCCATAGACAGATCCATAGAACAAGAAATTCGTAAATCAACCCCACGATATATTAAAACAAATAAAAAATTCGAAACTCTAACAAGATGTAAATGGAATATGTTCGCGAAGAAGATTCTTAGCGTTCCACGTCGAATCGAAAGGTATAATCGCGTACAGCGTATTCTGCCACCGAAAGTCCAGTAAAACCGTTTAACTACGGATAAGATCCAAAGCAGAGCCGGTTATTCGCCGCGACGAAAGGATCAGAGCAGCAGCGGAAGCACGAGGTGGAGCGATCCGTCAAGGGTTTCAATGCACGTGCGAGTAACATCGTTTTCCCGGCTCTGTCATGAAAAATATCATAACACCGGCACGTATCAGGCATGCATTATGCACATCGTGTAGCGGAATTCCCGATGCCACGCCCAAGGATACGAGACGTACTCTCGCGAGAGGAAATCCAGTCACAGTGATCTATGTAACAACGTTTCTCCCGAATTCACTCTGGCTCCTGGGAACCGGGGCATCTTGATAAAAAATTCGATAACAGCCTGTATTGCGTACATATTTTTCGTCTATATCTATACGATTCTTAGCCGGAAAGCGCGGGTCCCAAGAAAACGTTGCTCTCTCCCAGAGAGGGTATTACGATAGCTCGGTCTGGAGAAAAGAGAGAAAGAAAGCCATGCTCAAAGAATCTTTTAGCTTTGGCAGTAAAAAAGAAACTGTTTAAACGTTATGTTTGGTTAATATAGCGTAGCGATATAATACACGTTAATGTGAATTAATCGCCTGTCACGGAACATAATACGAATTTTTCGTATCTCTTTAAGTCATATTCTATCTGATATACATATAAACAATTATTTGGACACGCGACAAAGTCGATTTAGTATTATCATCGCTATTATCATCTCGAAATTCTACTATAATCCTACGTACTTCTAAGATCATTCCTTTGAATTGTATCTCGCTTGAAATAAGCGATCTCTTTAATTAGCTTCTCGTTTATAATTGCAATTTGAAACTAAAAGCTACTTAAGACGTTCTCCTTGCTATTTTCTTGATTCAAAATTCTATAAGACCGCTTGGTGATACCGGCGTCGCCCTTCCAGCAAATTTATTTCACCAGAGATTATTAAACCCCTGTCGTAGCGAAATCCAAAGCAAAGACTTGCAGACTAAGAGCAGCGAGCAGGCGCTTAAGACGACTGCGAGGCACGCTGATAAGAGTCCAAATACTCTTCGATAACTTGAAGCGGGATTAACAGAGAAGAGGCGCGATCCGGATGAGCGCCATACTTCCGCCACGACATGATTAATACACGCAGCGAGCTGTCTGAAGCACACCGTGGCTGGGGCACGTGGAAACACGGCATTTCGTCGTCGATTTTGCGCCGCATAGAACGAAAGAGAAAGGGGCTGACACTGGGAAGGTGGAAAGGTCGCATAATCGCGCAATGACAGGCCGGCTACAGAACGGGTATAATGTAATTTCGTTTCGATCCGGAAAACGGAGACCTTACTCTGCGTGTCAGTTACATCCGGTGTCGTACCACCTCGCGAATAATAGCGAACGCGCCACAAGGCAATTTTGATTAACGAGCTTGCACTCTGCGCCCCCGCCGAATGCGCTTTCTTATCTGAATAATTTTCCCTTAACTGACGTTTTGGTCGCCGTTGGTAATTAATCCAGGCGAAAATAGAGATAACTATCGCGTTGCAATAATGAGCTTTGTCACAAAGAAACGGCCGGAATTTCTCTCGTTGTTGACGCAGCTCGTGCGAAACACACGGATAAAGGATATTTCACTCTCTTGATCTTTGTATTTTGCTAACTAATAATCCAATTCGTTTTATGAATACGATCAAAAGTGTAAACGGAATGTAAATGGAGATATAAATTTTGTTTATAGATACGACTGAAGGAAGAATAGAATCGGTAGGAAGAATATGAAAAGCTTGGCTAAAACGTGTTCAATGTGCTTTAAAAAGTAATTGGTTCACTGGGGTTGTTCGGCGTCGCTGCTGTTAGAAGCGTGAAATATTAAACGGAATCGTAGAACCAGGTCGAAAAGTGATATTGCAACTCTTTTAAGCTCTCTGAATATTTAATCGAACCGGTATTCATAAAAAATATTTGAATTAAAACAGTGTGAATATTTCATACGAGTTAGTAAAAGATCAGTCTAGAACATTCGTTAAACTTTATCACACTTTTTATTAACTGCTGTTTGACAGTGCGCAGTTCTAACATTCAAATTCTTTATATTCGACTCTATAAATTTGTCGCATGTATTTAACTATAACAAAACGACGAATCGATCGATCGTTGCTGTTTAATCTTCGTCAGTTTATTTACTACTACGTCTAATACGTATCAATTTATGAACCTGTTATGCTTCGTTAATATGCCATTTTCTCATAGCAGCTGTTGTTGCGTATTATCGACTAAAGAGCAACCGGTCAGGTCAAACCGATCGGTCGATATCGCATACCTCGAATGACTTAACGTTCAAGGTGCAGGAGATGAAATAACTCGAGTGTTAGATTTAGACGGCACTTTATTTCTACTAGTTGTAGCACTTAACCGAACTAAGTGAGGACTACTATCGTCCTGAGTCTGTACTGTCCGATGGTTGCAGATGAACTCAACTCCCCCGTTCCTGATTCTCTCCTCCCGCCATTGGATTTCTTCTCCCCACCGTGCCCTTCCGGCTGGTCCTTTCCTGGGTTTTTCCTGGCCTCCAGTCATTACGTTTACCGCCCTGGGAGGACATGTAATTTGGAATTTCCTGACGACAGGAATGGGCCTGTCCGTGTCATAAACGGACACCCACTCAAATTCCGAATTACAGCCCTGGGAGGACCGGTAATTCGGAATTTTCTAATGAGAGAAATGGGCCTGTCCGCCACATAAACGGACGGCCAACTAAAATTCCGAACAGCTATCTCTACAATTTCCTAAATATCAGAGCGTAGCGACGAGCTATGTACGACGGAATACGATTCCTTCCGTTTATGAAGGAAATTCTAAAAAAGAAGAACACAAATGACAGAATGTACCGTAAATTTAGAAAGAAGGAAAGGACAATCGTTTCTATTATGACAAAGGGCTGAACGCTTTCGAACTTTTAAAAGATGAAAAACACAAGTTAAAGGTGTTTGCATAGCAAACAGTCGATCGTAGAAACATTTTTTCCATTCCCGTTCCATCCGCAACGCGAACAACAATAGAAATAACAGAAAATGTTCTTTCGCTCTTATAAACCGACCTGAACACAGAGACAGCGTGCGTTTCACGGAAATATAACGTTACACTTACCGACATTAAGATATTACCCACGGCCAACCGCCCTCGCACGCGGTTATTTCAACACCGTACCCTTGGCGTTCCACTTTTCTCGTGTTTCTCGTGCTTTAGCGCTGCAAGTTACCACTTAGTCGCTGCTTTACTTCGAGAAAGGCTCGAATTACTCGTCTAGAGGCTTTAGCTACCTTCGACAAAATTTTTCTCCTATACATCATCCCCTAGAATTTCTTTATCGCGTTCACGATGCAGCTACAGCATTATCGCGCCACGGTGAATACTTTCACCAAGGGGTTGTACGCGTTACACTTCGCTGAAAACACGGAAGCAATTGCTGCTTTATTGCTAATTACAACTACTATTCGCGGAAGTTGTTTAAGGAGCGTACGCCGGTTAACGCCGACCAGCCACGATAAAAAGTGTACCGATCATCTTACGAACGTGGCTGTTAACCCTTGACTCTATCTTTTTTTCTCTTTTCTCCAGCCGCTATGGAAAGGAAGCCCTTTCCATAGTAACGTTTACGAGGGAAGACGCCACGATTTTACGATCGAACGCGCGGTAAACTCGCGTACGGATTGGTAAAAGGACGAAAACACGTGTCGATGATGCTCCTGAAAGTATGCCATCATTTTACAAGTACGAGGAAAGAAAACATGCTCACGAGGAAATTAAGGATTTTCGGGATTGTATAGTTTCTATATCGGCGAATCTTCCTATTTACTTTCGCGTCCGATTTCACTCGCGTCTGATTATTTTAATTTGGCGAAGAGGTGAACCGGGTATTGTAAAATTCGAATATAAATTTGAAAAAAAAAATTTGTAATTAAAGAATTAACGTATCCGGAGATAGAAAGCTCGTCGACTAAGATTTAACGATTAGATTTATTGTTATATGTTGGCTTGTAAAAATTCATTGAACTGTAACGATACGATATTTGTTCATACGTAGCTACGATTATTATAAAGGATAAAGACATTGCAATCTTTTATTTATACGTAATTTTGCAATTTAAGTACATCTCGTCAGCCAGATCTTCTTCAGCGGTAGCATACCGTACGTTTATGTTCGGAAAATATTGCCACACCTGATTCACCTTGCGCAATTAAAGTAACATTAATTAATGAAATTTTACAAGTTACAGGATTCCAGGATAATAAATTTCCTTAAGTAACAGTAACAAGTTTGATAGTGGAACAAATAAAGTTTCCGAGCAAGACAAAGTTGCTGGTTTGGCGTCAGTACGTCGCTCTTGGATGAGAAATAGTAGGCCAATAACTCGCGAAATTGCCTGCACATTGTTGAGCGACACACGACAATCTTGATAAAACCTGATTTCGTTTCGAAATTTAAAATTTATTACCTTGCGAATCTTTCTACCACAGTGCGTTATCTTGAACTTTTCATCTTCCATTCGTTCCATTCATCGTCTCTTCTACGGTTCGTACAGATCTACTTCGTAGAATATTTACATTGCTCCGATGGTATTATATACAAGAAAGAATCTTTCGATTAGCAAAAGAAAAAAAGAAAAGAAATAGAACGATCTCCGACTCGATAAAATTCAACGTATAAAGCCGAATATACAAATTTTTACAAAATTCAAATTACCCGCTAAATATTTCTCAATTCACGATATTCTCAATTCTAAAATTCTCAAAAATTCAAAATTTCACGGGATACACGCGATATAAAGATATACTGGGTTGGCAACTAAGTGATTGCGGATTCTGTCAATACCACCTAATGACAAAATCCGCAATCACTTAGTTGCCGACAAGATATAAATCTCCTGAACTATAATTCTCTCTGCGCGATATTCAATGGGAAAGAGAATTTCCCACTTACGTCCCATCTTTCTAATCAAATTCGTAAAAATATAAATCTTGTTGAATATTGTCCTCGCTACCCACAGTACCCTTTGCTGATATTGCACTCGCGTCGTTATTCAACATACACTGTGATATCGAAAATCCTAAATCGCGGCAGTAAACCGCAACGACACGAGGCACCATATCCAATTTATCCAGAGTGGAGAACGAACAAGCATCGTTGCAGCGTAAAAGCTGCACCGGTGAAACTTCCGCCAGTTGCCACGAAGTACGCAGAAGCTGTAGCTCGATCCGTTATCCGTCGAACTGGCGGAAACAATTTGCCGACGATGTCGGTATAGAAACGAGATTACGACGAGGCAAAAGGCCGATCGGTTCGGAAACGCAGCCGCGAAACTTCCGGCGTGTTTATCGAGTTCCTTACGCTCGCGCGTTTCGTGGGGTAGTTCGTTTAATTCGCGTTGTTTCGGCAAGGCCGTTAACTTCCAACGTGGTCCTTTTCTGCACGATTTCCCTTTGTATTCCAGCGTCGAACGAACTACGGCTAAGGTGGTCGAAGAAACTTCGTTATTTAAATACGAAGGCAAGCGACATCGATTCGATGGGCTCCATGGTTTCTGCGATAAAATGTTTTATGAATCACGGACCGACGATTTTATTGGAAACGTGATAACCAGCTCGGGTTGTTAACCAACTCTCGTAACGAATTCTCCCGGGGAATTTGATGCTTCAACGGTGAATCTGAAGGAGCAATGCTGAATTTTGGAATATTCGTCGTTAAGCAATCCGCGAATAATAATTCTGTTAATAACATTGTCCGTATTCCCAATGCTTTCTACGATATTTAAGTCTTCGTCGATGTTCAACGCGAACTCTTCAGTGACAATATCGATAAATATTGACAATATCACTGATCCTGTGCGGATGGGAAAGGTTTGTCAAATATATTACTTTCCTTCTAAGACTCGCAATTATATTAAAAAAACAGAAGAAAAGCGATACTTGCAAAATCAATTTCAAAGTTTTATTTTCGTTTATACGTCACAATATATTTCTATGATCGTAGGTGAAAAAATGATTTGCCATAAATGTGTAAAAATACATAGAACTACGTACATAGCACCGTCGATTCGTTTTACATAAAAAGCATATCGACTATAATTATTTCGAAAGATAAGGGACACGAAATTTAAGCTGAGGCGAGAAAACATTTGTCAATTTATTTTCTCTGGAATTCGATAAACAATAGGACAGAATGCAAAGGATCGATAGAACAGGATATTGAGAAAGAACAAAGTGGCAACTTGTAAGGAGAAATTGACGAAGAAGTTTGGAATGGAATAAGAGAATTCGGTGTCTATAAGGTGATATTAAATCCTCGATGAAAAGGAACTCGCAGACCAGCTGCTGGTCCTTAGACCCAGACCAGTTATGAAAGACCGAGCCGTTGGCCTAAGCCTTCGTGATTGCCTCTCGTTGAAAGGGATCATGACGGTTTTTTTTTTTTTTTTGTTTAATTTTCTACTCCATGTGCTGGCTCTGTTCGAAAGGGCCAAACAGTCCTCTTATATCGACGCAGACAACCCCCTCGATTGGACATAATCGTCTAACAATTCACGCACTATTCTCCAATAATGTTCGATCATTTGTCGAGTTATTTTTTTGGGAAAAGATTGGCGATTAGGTAATGATTAATTTGAAGCTAATAGCCATTTCCATGTGTATCGACACTGAATCATTGGATCGACGAAACTTGAAGAATAATAAGATTTTTCAGAACTTTCTTAATCCAATATAACGTCGTAATCTTTTGAATAAATAAGCAAAGAAATTAAAATGGTAAATAGAATCATAGAAATATTAGTACAAATAAGACATGAATATGTTATTTTAATGTAACTGCATTTTACGATAGACTTGAAAGCTAAAATAAATTATTCAGATACTTAGAACAGCGCGTGTCACCGTGTTCAAACATATATTAAAATTCTATAATTATCAATATACGCGTCACTATTATTTAACTTTCGATATAAGTAAAAGAGACCAAATGACGATTGTCAATTGTATTCGCTTAGCGATTTTTATAAAATTTATTCCTAATATATCCTTGAAATCTGTAGCGCTAATGATTCATTGCTTTATTATACGTTTCAAAAAATACGATATCTCGCTTCAAAGCAGGATCCGATCTTCAAACTCCTTCTTCCTCTTGAACAAAACGTACGGTCAACCACTTGAAAAAATATGTTCGCGCGTTATAACAAAATTCAAGCTCGCCGGGGTCGATGGTCTGTTTTCCAGGAGCCATTCGAGCCGGCCTTAAATCGCGGTGAATCTACTTCAGCCAACTTTCAGCCGGCTGGCTGGAGAATATGGTCCTCTCTTCGCGTATACAAGATTACAAAAACGAGCAGGAGTTACCGTGGTCGCGATAGGGCAGATTTATGCAAGAACCAGGAAGCTCGCGACTCTGTTCGCCGCTTGCGAACTTTCCGCTGGAACGAACCGCGGGATCAAAAAAAAAAAAAAAAAAAGAAAAAGGAACAAAAAGAAAGAAAGAACAGAGAGGAAACGTCATCGCTGGGAGGTTGAACGTGAAGTGGTTGGTAAAGAGGCCTTCCTTCGTTGCGAGGACCAAGAAGAAGAGGAGTACGGGAGAAAGGCAGATAAGAACGAGGAAGGGAAGGTAAGTAAGTTCTGCGGGCGAACAAGGACGAGTGGGGGTATCAAGAGAAAAAAGGCCGACCAAGAAAGTTGCGAGGATCCAATCATAGGAGGATATTGTGGGATCATAACTCTGGCTGCTGCGCCGGTACCGGCTTGTCGAAGTCCTGAAGGACTCCTTCCATCCCCCCGTTCTCATTCGAAACCCCTCGGGCGACCCGCGTTTTGCCGCTGACTCGACGATCTGTGATAGGAATTGTTTCGCAGCCAGGCGTCGTTTCATCGCGACTGTGTTCCATCTACGTCAGACAGCGTCATCTTCGTTCGTTCCGATTTGAGTTTGCTATCTGACAGTTTGCTATCGGTCGAAGATTCTCCGATTCGGACGCAGCTTGCCGTGTTGCCCATCTTGGATCGCTTGGATTATTTTAACGTCGGTGAAAACGTTCTATGTAAATTGTCGCGGTGTACAGGGAACAGAGAAAGGGAACGGAGCATCACGAAGGAGAGACACAGACTGTTGACGTGACCGTATTACTGTGACAATGAAGCTGCCGCCGCGTAGATTACAATAATGTACACGTTACGCGGTAAATTAATCCTGTGTGACTGGCGTATAAGATGCGTATATATACGGTGATATCTGAGTTGTGTTAAGATACAATATAGATAGCAAGACTACTGTGTCTAAAGGTTGCTTTACACGTACGTATGTATGTATAATGGATGTACAGACACGTACAGCGTAACGATACTGTTTCTTTCAGACAAACATCGTTATGTGCAATTAACTTACATACGTATGTATTATATACAGCGTGTAGTGTATAGTTTGCGGATACAAATGACGTTTATGAAAATCCATATCTTTAACGTACTGTAAATGTTTCTTTAAATTCGTCAAAATTTATAGACAGATCTTTATACGGTAATCATCGGTCGAAGGTTCAGAGAAATTAATATAATCACGTTATAAAAATACGATCTAGCAACCGTATTAATATCGTACTTGAGAGTAACGATTGATTCGTTATTTTACAAGCTCGTTCGAACCATATTTAAGCTTACTTCCATGCACTAGCTTTTGATTCGATGGAAAACGAAAGAGTTCCAGTTCGTCCGGGATTTTTTGCGCTTTATGAATGTTCATGAGAGAAAGGGAAAGCAGACAGCTTGACGTACTAACCATTGTGGCGCAGGAAACGTTAAAAATGCCACCTTTGCCATTAATTGACGCGAACGCTTGAGAACAACAAAACCGCCGGTTCTTTAGACAATAAAAAGTGAAATATAGTGCTTCTTGCGTTACAACGGCTAACGACATAATTCTACGGGAAGCCGTGAACATCGTGGCTGAGGAATAACGATGAGAGGAGAGAGAAAAAGCAAGGAGAAGAAGAAAGAGGGGCAGATTTTTTTATCCCGCCAACTTAATTACCCTTTCTCTGCAAACGAATTAAACCATCGGAAGAAAGTTCATTGTCTTTGTGCCAGACTGCATCGATGAATTATTAATTACATTAGACCTGTGGAAACAGTCACGCTAAATGCGCCATAGACTTTAATGACACGCAGTCAATTTCAGAAGAATTTTTTTATTTTCTCCTCGATGTTGTCTATCGATTAATTCTGTTAATTTATTAATTTATATATGCTATGCTATCATTTCTTTGTACATGTATAAAAGTCCAGTTCAATCTCGTTTAGAAATTTGGAGAGATTCCAAGTAACTTTTTAAATGATACGAGAAATATTATTACTGGCTGAAATTTATACGATTTACAGGGAACGCCTATTTCTCTCTATTGCTTCCTATTAATTCTACGAACATTCGAAACTTCAATATCCCGTCTTGAACCATGCAAGCTTCCTGATGAAATGTGCAGATGCAACGTGCACGAACAGCTATTTATTGTATCATCTCACGATCTTTCAGCATTAAAATATTTGTGCCGTTTCAACGGTATTGATTCTAGTAGAAAAATAGCTTCATACATTTCTTACGACACCTGATACGTTCCAGTCACGGATTTATGAAATTCGATACACAAGATCACGATTCTGTCTACCATTTTTGACAGTGATAAAACAAAGCGTTTCATTGCGCAAAATATTGAATTGTGAATTAATTATCAATATTCGAAAAATTATTCCTTCGTACGTTTGTTTCTTTTAAACAGTTAGTGTTTTTGACGAATATACTCGTCACGAAGAAATGGCAATATTTTGTGTTATGACGAGCCCTGTCTCTAGAAAAATTAAAGAATAGAACATGAAAATTAAGGAAATATATCATAACAGCCACACGTACTTTGTGCTTGACGAATATACTCGACATCGCTTACTTCTTACGACACATTTTAGCTCGCTTTTCAAAGAGGTCGTAACAGCAACTGGTTAATATATTACAACGTTTACCGTAGCTAGTAGAAACATAAATTTTATTTATTCAGTGCGCACAATTTCGTACATCGTAAGCGATAGATTGAATAACGAGGAAATTTAAAATCGCACAGATATTCAAATGCGGTATAAGATAGTTAAATAAATAAAGATAGTTAAATGCGGAACAAAGAAAATAATATTTAACATCTCTTTGACATCTAATTTCAATATATTTCAACTTCTTTTGAAACGTTTCGATACTAACTCCTAAACCGCCGCAAGAAGTTCGACCGAACTGTTCGATACGCAAACTTATTGTACATATCCTTCTTCGAAATAACTTCTATCCCGTGAAGATAAAACGATCGCTCTCGAAAAGAAAAAAAAAAAAAGAATCGAAATAAAACTAAATTTAGATATCGGCCAACGTTGTCAGCTAAAACTGTATCAGGAGTTATCGGATTATCTTAATACCCAGGTCTTGCTGCAAGTGTTCCTGATCTCGTTAAACTATCGCAACTTTTTAAACTCCGTGAATTTTGCCTGGAAACACGGTGAAAGAAGAGCTGGAGCCGTGGAAGTGGAAATACTTACGTATGCGTAAAAGGAACGGATACGGGGTCACCGGCAAATTTAGCCACTTCCGCAACTTTTCCATGTGACGTGAGGAGGTTTGAATCATGCACAAGAACGGAATTCACGATTTTCACAGCCTCGCACGCCGTGAAAAACGTCCGCCGCAAGAATATCGACGATTTCAATTTATTGAAATATCCTCTATCGTGTTTATATTAAGCGCCAACTTATTTTAACTTCAAATTCTGCGGTACGTGAATTTCGTAAAGCGAGAATCTGGTATTTTCCATTTTTCGCTGAACACCAGTTTCTAAGATACAGTATGTTATGAACTAATTCTATGTTACTATGACTGTAATACGATCGTATGAAATTCAAATATACGTGTGTTTTACACGGAATTAATGTAACTTGTGACACGTAGCATGTAACTTGTGACACGTAGCATGTAACTAACTTTAGATTCTTTTATGGTCTTAATTTTCCCCATTACTTGGCTTATCGCTTATTATAAAAAAGATTGTGTGCATTAAATAAACCAAATTGATGATTGTACTAACTCCAGTAGGTGTTTTAATATATCAAAAAACAATTATTTGATAACCAACATTTAGAAACAAATATACAGAGCAATAATCTCTCGAATACCGTTTTTACGAGAATATTATTTCCGTCGTATATTTAACTAATTAACTTGATCATATTTTTAATCAGAATCTTCTTTGAAAGGAACAAGCTTTAATTTCTTCTAATAGCACATAACACTCGTTAGATGAATAAATTATATGTTCAACATTGACGGTTCAAATAAGCAATTAACCCAACTTTCCCATAGTACCTCTTTAATAATAGTTACTCGAAAATATAAACTGTCAAGTTGTCAACTCACAGAGACAAGAACAGTAAGAAGTCATGGCACAAATATGGATGTATGCAACCTTCATATTATATCCAACGAATTTATACGATTTTGTTATTTCTTACCAAAACTTCATTCTCTCTCTCTCTCTCTCTCCCTCTCTCTCTGGTCTTCGCTTAAACTTCGCAGTATCTTTATCGATTTTATTTCAAGTGCCATCTTTGCTTCCCTTTGCATCTTATGTGACATACGCAATTTCTCAGAAACACACCGAGAATAGAAAAGTAAGAAAACAAAAAAAATTTGGCAACAACATATAGAAAATCGAAGACGGAGGAGAGGTGGAGAGATTTGATTTCGCGTGTTTCATAATATATGCGTGTGAGGAGTAAGGGGAGTTGGCGAGGAATCCGGTTGCAGCGGCGTCGGTACACGATAAGGAAAACTTCTTCAGATTTCCTCGGTTCATCTCCTGAACAGGAACTTTATTTCCTGGGGTAAGACGGAAGCGGAGATGCAGAGTTGTTACCCCAGAGACGTACCCTTACGAATCGAGCCGGTGCACCTGCAGCTATAAATCTCTTCAGGATATTACTTAATGCACTGACGTTTCGAAGCACGATAAATCGGTTTCTACCACTTTCCCGCCAATTCGTGACGCTACTTCGCCTCGAGTGTACCGACAAAGTGTCGGCACATATTGCCGTACGTATCGATCTTACTGTGCTCAAAAGCGCCACTTTATTTCTCTGTTGCTGAGTGTTACTGACTTTCTGAAACGCGTGTCTCGGAACAGGATTTAATGGTTTTCTTCTTTCTCAACGACGAAAGATTTTTCTTTTACGTGTACTTTCTTCGTCTTTACTTTTATTTTCTTTTCATACTTTCTTTAGATGCTATATGTATGTACATAATGGCTTGCCTAAAAGCTCAGACATTGTTTAGCCTACTTATATACTTATATCCAGGTTTCCATTAATTTCCCTATGAATTTGCAATAGGCGTTCGAAATATTAACGTCGTTCTATCTTGATATCAAAAAATTGTATTTAAAATTGTAATTGAGATTCTTAATTCGTTGATTCGTTTTCTAATTCCTATACTTCCTAGCGAATCAAACAGTGAAACAACGTGCGAAGATTACGTAAATGTAATAACGTTAGGTACATAAATATAAACAAAGTAACTTACATATTCTTTTATCAAGTTGAAAATGTTTCACATAAAAGATACTCGACTAATACTGTCGAGTGTTCATTCCTCGTGTAGTAACGTAATAATACATTTTTTCTTCCATATTTCTCCACGGTAATTATCCATAATGATCAACGTCCGTAAATTAAACGACATTCGAACAAACTCTACCATGCTGCAAGTATCAAATATTCTCATAAACGTCTAACTTTCTCACGAGACTAACCGTAAATACGACTTCTGCATAAATCAGGATTACAAAATATGCGCGTACGTATGTTTCGGCGGAGCGTAATCAGGCGAAAAGTTCGCGCGGAAATCATTCTCTGCGAAAACTTCCTGGAAAACCTCGATGATATACCCTGTGAAGAGGCATCGCGAGGATGGAAAAGTGGAGAAAAAAGGGAGAGAAATAGCAGCAAGCAAGCAAAGTGGTATTGTGCTTTTAGACACGGTACCTACATCGATTGACCCGAGCGAATATCCCACAGGAGCAATATACCAATCAGGTTAACCCAACAGACCACCTCCTTCCTATCGATATATTCCCACAATGGTCGATTCGAAACCAATCGAAAATCCTACACCATCGGCATCTTCGAACGAATCGTACACGCTGCAAACGTAAATACGTGGAATAAAAAAGGTAAATGTAAGGGAGGAGCATTTCACGTGGAATTAGAATTAATAAAAGGGTGGAGATAAGACGTTGTATAATTTTACCCTGCGAGATCGACGATAGCTGGAAATTTTCCCTGCGAAACGCGATTGAATTATCCAGCTGTACATTAACACGAAAGCACTACTCCAAGTTTGCTGGAAATGCTTAGTTAATGGTAACGTGTTTCAACGAGGATGAAACTATGGAAGCGGTGGAACTATCCGAATAACTATCCTTCATCTTCATTTCGAGGTTGAATCAAGGAATTTATGAACCGTAAAAGCGTCGTAATATTAATGTACTTGCTCGGAGGATTCGTCAACATGACGTATTCTTCGGCAAGGCAGACGTTCTTCGCGTCTACCAGGTTTATCAAATGTACCCTTTCTTCTTCTACGAGTAATCATTAGATCGCGGATCCTTATGCAATTATGGGAAACGTAGAAGCAGAGAAATTCGCGGAATGAGCATAACGCGGTGAAATGTAAAGAATATCCCAGGTAAAATGCTTGCTATAATATTTAATACTTAAGCGAAATAAATTTCTGCTTCTATTTTTATAATTGTGTGTTATAATTATAGATTATATTTGCGATATATAAATATGATTGAAAGATGTCCAGTAACCTTCCCGATAGTCGATAGATAATTAACCTATGCTCTGACTTTTTATCTTGCAAATTATATTTTCAATAATGAAATTGATGATAGCACCAATTACGACGATCGTCAAGCTTCGATTCATTTCAGCGAACAGGTCGCCACATTCTGATATCGAATGTTGGAACAACCATTTAATGATCATAGTAGCAGCGTTTAAATTTCCAAAACACACTTAGTATCCTATCGAAGTACGCGAAAAGAGGACAGCGCGAAATGAATTTGCCAACGGATAGGAAGAAAGAGAATGAATATATTTCTCGTAGAGAAAAGGAGAAAGCTCTTCGAACAGAATCCACGTTGCTCGTTGATGGACACCGGTGTTGTATTTTAAGCGAATAGCGGCCAATTTCGGTCATTAACCGTCCGGCTGACGATTGTTTAATTAGAATTAAACGTTCAGGCAATCACGCTTATTCGTGCGAGAATACGATCGTGTTGAGGGGAAAAGAGACGAGACACGAGAGTGAAACGGACGTGCTCTCCATAAAACACTTGTTTGGTAACGAAAAGGAAGCGGGGGGAAAAGGAGCGTAAAAGGTTAATTCGCCGATCGAAAGAGAATTATTTCTTGAAAGTTGAGTGATAGCAAGATAATTCTAAGTTCCTGTAGGAGAAGATACAGCGGAATTATAAAAAATGTTATTCGACGAAGTTTAGAATATATCAAGTGTTTTTTAACATATCAGGCTGGACCATCTTGCTAACTTTGATATTAAAGATTTTCATAATCGTACGTCGACGAGCGAACTGCGAGGATACAGGCTGCACGATATTTACAAGACATTGATTTCACGACGAAACGAAAGTTTCGTATGAGTTAATTCTGATAAGGAAGCCTCAACCGAGTTTGCAATTCAATGCAACTTTTCAGACAATGGTGTCCGCTAACTTATTCGAGAGTAGTTGGACGATACAGAAGAAGAAGAAGGGAGAAACAGAGAGGGAGAGACAAAGAGAGAGAAAGTGTAAAATAAAGAAGGAAGTAGAGTTAGAGAAAGTAAAAAAAAGGAACATGCAACTAAGTGCCGCACAGCTAGAGTATAGACTACTTTCGTAGGCACCCTGAAGATTATTCATTCAACCTCTAATTCATTTATCTGCCGTTACTCTATCCCCCTTATTCCGACAATTACAACCAGACCGACGTTTTAAATGGCAGCCGTAGCAGTTTTTAATGATCGCGCGGTCTTCAACTTTTAGTCAAAAAAAGAGAAGGACAAAAGAAAGAAGAATAAGGCAATTTCACTAAGCCAAAGTGTAAATTTTTAAATGTCACTGACACCAATTATGATACATGGCGAAACCGTGGAAAATTGTGCGGGAATTTTGAACAACGAATTAAATAATTCGTCAAAGAGATGAATCTAAATTTGTTGATCGTTGCATAATTAACGTGGTCGATATAAAGCTGCAAATTAATGCTATATTGGTCAACTGAGTGATAAATACATGGAAAAATATATTCAAAGAGCGATAGGATTATCGTAAGAGTTTCGAATAATGGCGCTTTAATCTAGATCATCTACGTCATGTTTATTCGAATTTATAAATTTGAATAATTTTATACTTTAAATATGATTCTTTTTTAGCTTGCAAGAAACAATCTTATTTCTTAATAAATACTTCAAACTATTAAAAAAACAGGTTTGTTTACGGGCGATTAAATATGAATCGATAACTAAATTTTCACTCTTTCTATTTCAATTTTATTTTGCTTCGCTTCATTTTATTTATCGTTAGCATGTAATATTTAATTCTTTGTACTGTCTTTGCGCACAATTATCGCACGATAAAAAACAAAAATATCGATCTCAATCTCCTACGAGTTTAATCTTCTCGACAGTTGAATAAAGTGCAAACACGGGAGATTATCGTGTTTTGAACCTACGAACGCGCGAATTGAATTACAACGATAAACAATAACTGCGAGGCACTGCCGTGCCCGCGCAAAATTAGATTCTATTTTCTACAAAGCCATGCACTAGAAAGCACAGCCAGGAATAGGACAAGCCGCGAACAAATGGCACAGGTAATCCCAGGATAAACGCGGTGAATGCGATCGAGATAAATAAATGCGTAAAGAATTAACGAACAACGAGCACGAGAATGAGCATGAGCTTTCGAAACGGCTAAATTATTGTGTAACGCTAATTTAGGCGCATGGATGTCAGGCTTACGATCCGATAAACCCAATGAATGCAAGTCGCAGACAACGGGGTTTGGGGTGCGGACTAATCGTGCACGATGAAACAAAACGATACTGCTCTTTTCCACGTTGTAACGGTGTGCTGTGTACACGTACACACCGATCGAATCGAACGGTAAAAAGTTTGGTAAAATCGAAACGGAAATACGTTGGCGTGGGGGCATCGATACGAGAATATCCGAGGCCAATAACGATTTCTCCGGCTTCGTTTTCTTCGTACGACAAATTTTCCGGGTATTCGATATCGATTTTAATTGAACTATGATTAGTTTCCTTACGAGAATGAAAGATCCGCTGTTATCGAAGATGTAAAGAAATAAGGATAGAAAAAGCGAGAGCATAGAACGAACGGAAGTTAACGAAATGGCTGAATGCTTAATGAAACTTTCAATTTCTATGATTTTATCGAAATTTATATTAATAAAAAAATATGATATATTTGACACGATATATTTGAAATCGTCGTGAAACAAGTTTGCGATCGTTGCTACGAATATTGTTGCTACGATATAATTAATCGTCGTTGATAACTTGTTGATTCATTTATTTTCTCTCTGACTCATCTTCTGATCTAAATTTCCCACCTTGACTACGAGTTCAACGTCTCGAAAATAATATTAGGAGCAGATTTTATCACCGTGTTTATACACGTATTATTAGAAATAATAATAGAAATTCTACTAGACATCAACATGCCACGATTACGATCTATAAACATAGAAACATATCATCGAAACAAGAGACACCAAAAGATTGCAGATCACAGGCGTCCTAAGCGCTCCACATTCACCGATTCCATCGCCATTTATTCTATCCCGAAAGCGGGACGAGATAGATTGAAGAACGGCGGTATACGTCGCATTTCCACGTTATCCGGGGGGTTGGTTCGAACAGCGTCGACCAGAGAAAAGGTGCATTGTCGCGCGAGAGATTATGCAGCCTCGAATCGTATCGATCCCGGCGGTACGGCGCACGTGTGTCCCGAAAGAATTGATATTTGGATGTCGGGATCGAGCCACCGATGTAAGAAGTAGGACAAAAACACCGAAACGGAAGTATCTTTCGAGCATCCAATATGTCTGTCGTCGACTTCGATTTTTCTCTCGTATCTGGGCCACGGAGGTTATTACACCGCCGATGTTCTATAACCGACTACGTGTATGTGCCTGCCGCCTTCACGGAAGAAGCGATTATTACATCTTATCGCTTCTCACAGGAAATTTTCGCGGATTCCCTCTGCCGACTTGACGAATTCCTTCACATTTTCTACCACGACCACATACCACATACCGCGATTGTTCTTCGACTGAATACCTCTCACTGTACGAGCGCAGGAGGAATCCATTTCAAACAGTTTGAGAAGAGAAAAATTGGCTGGCAGAAGATTGCTTGGGTAATTCACTGTTTGAATAATTTTAATGTACAAATTGTAGAATGGTGACGGTGTACATTTTTAATAAATCGTAAGAAATGTAGGAATTGTACGTAGAAGCGTAGGGGTAATTATTTTCAATTATAAAAATAAAAGTACGATTATGCAACATATCGTAGAAATATCGTATGGAATCTTCTCGTATTCTATCTATGTATATAGGTGAAATTGTATAGTAGATTCAAATATGTGCGACGAAGAATAAAAATAGATAAGCAGAACCGTGATATGCATAATCCTTTGGAACACTTGCTAGTTAATCTGTTTTATTAACCAAATATTAATATAGTAGGCATATTTATTATTACATATTATACATACAAAATCATATCATTTTTATTTATGCAAAAAATACTCAGCAATCCTAAAACATTCAAAAATCAATAAAACACCAAACCGCTAGAGAATTTGAATATATCGTAGCTTTAGATGTGTTAGATTAATATCTGCAATATCTTCGTAATTCATAAAAACATTTCCAATACCATCTAGATGCCGATGTCATGGTAAAAAAAAAGTAATCATAAAGTACGATTAAAATAGCAGCACCATAGATATCGTCGGCTAAAGCATCAGCGTCGTAAAAATGCCTGCGCGTAAAGCCATTAAAATGTGAAAGATCTACGAGACGACCACCCGTTTGTGCAAACACATATGTACAATCCGTGAGAATCTTCTTTATTTCCTCAAACATATTAATCTGTATCATCAATTGCGATACTGTGAGCTAGCGACTTAGCTCTAACACACATTGTATCGTATTAATTTAAGTTTAGGTTAATTATACTGTATCGTATAGTAATTGTACTACACATGATACATGTTCTTCAAAACGCATAGATAGCATTACTTAAGTTTGTAACCAGCCTTGCCATTATTTTACACTTTCCGTATTTTTTTTTATATTCTTATAGCGCGATCGCTAATGGCGATGAAAAATGTTTGTCGCGATCTTAAGTAGAATAAATAACAATAACATATTTACGATGGAAGAACGAAATATATAGCAGAATACGTTCCTTCTAAGCAGGATTAACGGTAGCCGTTGAAACCGAAGCAATTAGTCTCAGGAATGGACTACAGTTCAGCAGGGAATATTAGTGAAGTTCGTCGAAAGCGTAACGCGTAATACAATTCCCAGTGAAAACTGTAGCAAACCGTAAATTTAGTATTCATGTTGTTACTGAGTTTCTGCTATTGTATACGGTTTACCTCAAATTTATGTAACACATATTACAAAACGGTTTTCGTGGCCGCGGCGTGCGAACTTGCCGGACAGAACTGTGTTTCTCTGTGTAACTTCAATTTTCGATAAAACGGTTAAACAAAGTTTGCAAATATCTCGCCGTAGAGGCAACGTAGACGACGGGCATTTTCAGGAAACGCGACGGAGAAAGGCGCGATGAAATCGGAAAACTCAAGATTCCATCTACTCGTACTTATGCAATCTGTTTTCAAATGTTTCGCGATAAAGTTTTCCAGATTTTTAGACAGCGCACGGCGAATCTGAGCAATTTTATTCCCATCTAAATGCAACGTATATGAAGATGTGATGTATTTTAAATAGCTAGCAACTGTCGAAGAAAATTGGAAGCATCTTTGCATCGAAATTCCAGTTCAATTATTTTCATAAAGAGAAGAGCGATCTTATTTATTACATAACGCAATTATAGCAGAATAGCTTTCTATAGTCTTCTACTAATCCTTAATTAGATATTTCTGTGTCGATTTAAATAATACATTAGCATAATTTCTTTTTACGAAAAATCTGATAACGGTTTGCGGTTTTGCAAACCATCGTGCCATATTGTGCAACGAATCATCGTTTCCAAAATCGTTATATCAACGATATTTCAACGTTAAACCGAATACTTTTGACGGTCACTATACTACACTACTTCTAACGGATCCATTAAAACAATACAGGTATATAACACTTTCCAATCAAGTTGCGAAAAATTCGCGTATGTGTCTACACAATTAACTAATGAAACAATAAAATACTAAATCTCTTGTAATACGGTTGAAATTACAGCTGGTCGGTCGAACAGCGTTTCAAATGATTTTCATCGCGATAAAAATGAGATGCACGCTCGGCGAACAGGATCTCTTGAATAATTTCTATGTAATTAAAGTGTTCTGCTCGTAATTAATTGTGTCGGTGGTAAAACCTTACGCTGTGTTTGTTGCACAACGAAAACTTGTCGGCGTAGTGTACGCGCGTGTATAGTCCCAGTGACCGCACGAGTATCTCTCGAGCGCACAACCATTTGAGTGTCTTAATTACGCATATTTCTAAGATCCACGGAGAAAGTAGAAATAGTAGGTAGCCTGTGCGCGTTGTAGCACCGAGAGCGGCAACGCAAATAGAGAGAAATGTATTTGTAGATCGGGTACAATTGCTGGGTAATCCTATTTCATTCCGGGTAACTTCAAACTGGTTCAACATTAATTGCCTTATTCCGCGCACCGGCATATTTCTGCATACCGAGGCTAGACCGATCTAACTGTTGCTATGATGGAACGAGTAATTTATACGGCAGAGGAAAAATAGTTTATTCAATCTCGCCAGATGGTTAACAACGCTCGCAGCTCGATTCGGCATCAAATAACGGTTTGTTAAGAGACGCGTGCTTTTTAAGGTCCCAATCGAGTATTCAATTATTGAAATAATTTTTTAGGATTTCATAACTGACGATCTGTTGAACATTCTATAAGATGAACTTGAAATATATTGAACTTGAGTAATGTTTTATTATATTTGTTCATATTAGAGATTGCAAGTACTTTGTTGAAGATATACACTTTGCTCTTAAATCAATTTTGATTTACTAAATTTAACTGCAATAATTTAATCATCATTTTTAGGTAGAGTTCTGGCAATTCGTGTTTTACACGACCCTGCTTCTTTCAAATAAATTCCTATTTACTCGCTTTAATTTACGTAATTAATGAAACGTAACAAACTGAGCGATATGGATATGTGTTACGAGACCATAACGCAAATAATTTTATTTTTTAGAGAATTAAAATAGAAAAAAAATTTAATTCATCGAAAACAAGTTTAAAATATGCCAAATTAATTTTGAATGATCCATGTAGAAAAAAAGAAAAAAAATGTAACTGGCTTTGCGTATTCCCAGAATAATTGAAATAACTCTGCAAATATAGCGAATATTACCAGCTGATTTATCTCCACAGATAGGGAACGCCTATACATACAACTGATAACGTATGTATGGAGCTTAGCTGTGGGTTTATTTACGAAAGTGAATGAAGGAGAAAGAACAGAACTGAGAAAACCCCTGAAAAAACCTTAAACACCTAAGAAAACCTAAAACACGAAGACCGAGGAATCGAACCGTCGTCCTACGAATTGCAGACAGCGACTTAACCTGCGCTACCACCTATCACACATAAGTTTTAACGTACATACCGCTGCTAAGCATCTACCGAATATATAAATTATATTTTATTTTATTTTTTTGTATAAAATAATATTTATATCGTCACAATATACTATATTATTATAATGCAATATGCATTACACCAATAACGCCTAATAGTAATAATAATAAAAGTTACAATGACACAGTTATCATTAGCAACAAGTTGCATACATATTTTATTAAGTCTAACATTTTTTTTTACATATCCTCTGTCCCTTCTTTTCTGTAAAAATCGTTTTTGTACAAATCAGACTTTAATTGTTAATTATCATCGGCATAAATCGGAATAGTTATTAACTCTGCTTCTTCTCATCTCTTCTTCACTTCTACACCTCTTTAAAAATTTTTCTTTCTCTTTTTTTTCATTTTGGAATACTTTATTCGCGGAAAGCATGGAATACTCAGAATGTAGTAAAATTGTATGGAATACTAAAACCAAATATTTAGAAATTCGGGTCATACGAACTTGAGAGTAGCAACGGGAATAGTTATTAAAAATGTTGTTAAACAAAAAAAGAAGTTGTGACTTCGCAATCTGCATTTCTACAGCGATTGATAGCGCCGCGAAAGTCGCAGAAGGCGGTAAAGCCGGACTTTATTCTCACAGCCTTTCTGCTCAGGGCGTTATTTATATAAACACCTAGACTATGGGCAAGACTGTGGTTACAAGATAAACAGATTGAAGGGAATTTTCTGGGTACTAAACAAGACTCCGGAAAAAACCTGTGGAAGGAAAATCCATCATCGTCTTTTTCGTTACGAGAATTCGAACCCAACTTTGGTTTCGAACTCACGAACCTCAGAATAATTCCCGGTAACCGTACGAGCATTGAGTTTAGCTCGCACGGCCACCGTCACTGTTAGGATATGAAGCACGAACATAGGTATATACGGTAATTATCTAACAATTGCAACGTTTTATTTTTAACTTCATTTGCTTTTCACTTTTCATTTCCCTTATTTAATCTTTTATTAATTTATAAATATCCTCATAATTTATGTGTTTTATATATACATATATATATCACGATAAATGTAAAAGGCTGTGAGAGAAATAACTGAAAACTTTACCAACTGCCTTCTCTTGACTCTCTTTTAGCATTATATTCGTTCGATTAGCATTAAGTTACAAAAGATGTTTCTTAAGTTAGAACGAACATTTATAAAAATTATTACGTATATTATAATTGTTTCAAAATATGAAATATACCATTACATATTTCATAATATTTCAGATAATTATAGTTACGTTAAAGTTACGTTACAAACTAACTAGTTCGACTTAATTTATGATTATTTGATATAAATTTTATATGAATATATAATAATGGCCTCAATAAATTTGATCCATTACAAAAAAATATACGTATGTGTACATAAAATACAAGGACGGATTTTTTTGACTATTTTGGAATAACATAGGCACGGGAAATGTGTGATCGCATACACACAGATAAATGTTTGATGCGTGTCAGCAGTGCCGTATCTTCTACGTACGAATGGCTGGTTCTCAAGGGGTATCGGAGAAGACATATTGAATTTATCGCTCGACAGGATATAGCAAGATCGTAGGACCGTTCCAGGAGGATGAATTTTCCCATAGACCTCTCTGCCTCTTCCTTCGTCCTTGCCATTCCAGTAAATGGCATTACAGTTATTCGATTTGTTTCTTCGCGTCTTGATACTACGGCCGCGATCAGATAAGAGTTCGAGACATTTTCCAAATCCAACAGGAGATAATTGAAGTGAAAATGAATGACGCAAATACTTATGAATCCCGAGTTTCGTCTAGAAATTCTACACGTTGAATGAAGAAGTACCTGTTGTGTTTGTCAATGTTGAAAAGCAGATACAGATATATTATAACTACACGTGCATATATAAAAAATGATACAAATTTCAGTGACAATACCCAACAAAAAAAAAAAAAAAAACAAAACCAGAAAATAAAGAAAATAAAAGACTCCAGATGCACGAAATGTGTACGCTCTCTACTTGCGGCTGTCATTTAAATCATACAAAAATTAAAATACAAGCGAGTCATTCATAAATTATCCAAATCGACCAGTCAAACTTTAAAAAGGGGAGAATAGCACGCGTAGCCAAATATGATTCAAATATAGCAAACTTTCTCACAGACTGCAAAAGAATAATGACGTGATCCACTATCCAATTGACTCGCAATCAGTATTCAGAGTTCATTATACGGATATCACTGCGTGACAAGGATCAAAAGAACCTGATCTTCTCACGCCCGTTTCATTATTCAATATTTCTAATCTCGTACTCGCGTCGTGCGTCCTTGCTGGATCACGAATTCGGTGGGACATAACTTTCTCGTATATTTTCGACGAGTGTCTCATTGATCATTTGATATCTATTGAACGTGCTGCTCGTGCACAAGGCTACATCGTTTCGAGTACAGCCACGGAACGAGGAAAGGGGTGGTAGAAGGGTTGCGCCGGAAAAACGGAAGTGTGTAGGTGGTTGGAAGCTCGCATGAGAGAAAGGGAGAGAAGGAGAGAGAGAGAGAGAGAAAGAGAGGGTACAAACCAACCGGGAAAGGGTTGTAGGTGCAGATGGCGTGCGCGATAATACCCACGGCACGGATGAAAGGGTCTGCTTCTGACGCGCACTGTTCCGAATTGCCGGAAGGTTCGAAAAGGACAAACAGCTCAAAAAGACAAAAGCACAGACGGCGGGAGCACGCAAATGAAGAAAGAGAAATCGATAACTCCGTAACTCGCTTTTGTATATTTTTAGATCTTGCAGCTTAAACGCTGATACGAAACGTCCGATTGAGTGGATGGGAATGACCGGAGTTATTGATGTTCGATATACGGATTAAGTGGGAATTGAAGATCACAAAATCGAGAAATAAAATTATAGTTGTCTAACGTTTACGTGGTGTGTAATTGTGTGCGATAATAATATTCATAAATTTCGTAGTTTTAAAAGGTATATAGAGAGCTTTTTAATACGATGAAGTGAAAACGCTATTTCATGGCAAATAACAATGAGCTGAACCTACGCCACTATTAATTTCAGCACTTAATATACGTTACATTTTAATGAGATTGATATCACGAATTAATTGATAGTATTATCAATAGTAATTCCAATACATAATATGCAAGATCCATCGTATTATTGTAATTAATTATTAATAGACGACCATATCTCCAATAAACTAAAAGCGTAATTTCCTCGTTTCATATAATTTAAAACGCAAAACTATTTGAAGCACCGTTGATTTTTCGTTAGAATCTTTCTCTAATTTTGGAGAAATATATTTTTACAATTCTATAATATTTGTACAATTTCACCTTTGCAATTGTAACGTATTATATTAAAATATCCATACTTCGCTTCAAATGCATAATTAATTGGCTCATCAAATAAGCAGAGTTTTATGAATGTCCTAGTTCGCAGTATTTTAAACATCAATACGTTTTACAAGTTTCTTGAATTACTTAAACAAATTAAATTTTACATTTGGCTGCTACTGATCGCGAAAAAGGTCTCTGCGTATTTGTTGTGCTTTAATTTGAATATTCAAATGAATTATAAGTACAGAGAAAACATCGTTGTAAAAAATATCCCGGTAAATCGGTTCAAATTATTCATACGTCCAAATAAATTTTAATACGACTCGATACATACTATTGCTCAACAAAGTAATAAATCTAAATAAATAAATAAATGTAATGTTACGATAATACGGTAATTTTAATAATTAAATTCTTAATTACTGCGGCATCGTCAGAAAATTAACGCTGTTTATAATAATCCTGCGACGTGGACGCGTTGCACGTAGTAAATATTTTACTGACCATCGAAAATTTAAGCAAACAAACAATTATTTAGAATTATATCCAGTAAAAAAGAAAAAAAAAATAAACGATTCTATAAATAAAAGCGAAACCAATTGATTGGTTATACTTTGAGACAAAATTATGTTCTCATTGAAACGTGAAATAGAGTCGTATCTACTAACATTGGAAACCCATTTCGAGTCCATGAACCATTTGTCTGTGGACCCTGGTTTTTCTTGTCACTGTTCCACATCTGAAGATACTTAACCGTTGGTCTCTTCGTTCGTGAGAAAGACACTTGAAATATATGGCGAGATGTATCGAACAGGTACAGAGAGATAGAAAGAATTAAGATGGCATTTAGTCGAGATTGTTCACATGGAAAATATAAATGGATCACGGTTAACCTCCACGATATTCTATATATATATATATATATATATATATATATATATATATGGTACAGTGAACATTTGAAACAGGACAAAAAACTCGATTTCACAAGACAAATAGTCCAAAGTAGAGGAAGTGAAACTTTTAGAATTAATTTAAACTAATCGCCTGTATTTTCATACTTCCAAAACTTTTCTAACAAAATGTACGTACAATATCAAATAACTTGATAAACGGTCGACATGTTTAAGCGAAGGTTTAAACAAAAGAAAGTTTAACGAAAGCGTACGAAAGATCTTTAAAAACCAGACAATTTAAAACCCAAACTGAAGAATCGTCGAAATCAACTCGTTTCATTCTCCTGCTTAATTCGCTAGACTTCGTTCCTCGCGTCCATGCCATTCGAGCTGCTCGTTAAATAATATTAGCAACAGGAAAACGATGAAATTTTCATGGTTAAGAGTAAACAATATTTCGCTTCTCCTATAACCATGAACGCTAGAAACCTATGACGTGAACACGTAAGATACATATGGTGAAAGCCATACATTATTAAACGTTCTTTGAAACATGCAGATGCTTTTATTTAAAATCCATCTCCTATCTTCTCTCTGTACGTCGACCTAGGGCGTAGCCGAGAAATTGATTGACGGGCTTCCGGAAGATTGTAACGAACTGACAGGTTGTACGGAGGTGCTAGTCAAGATTCGACAGCGCAAAAAATCATGAGCGAAATCTTTCGGTACCTTGGCGCTGTCCTGTTGAGTACTCAGTCCTGGTAGCACCGAGGAAACGTTAAATATGGCCGTAGGATCTGTTTGCATTGCCCTCGTACGCCCAGTAGGCAAGGTGAGACAACATTTACCTTAGCCGAGCTACCTCCTTCGACCGAGACGTCTCGGTTTCTTTGAGGTAGCTTCAGGATGATAGATGCAGTCTCAATTTCCAACCTTGCCCCCTCCCTCAAACCACTCTTCGACCCTCTTAACTTTCTGCCGCCTGTTGAGGAAAACGTTCTGCGCTCTCTTTGCGCCGCTACGAACGTCAGATCCACAGCTTTCTATGAATACCGAATGAAACGTGAATGAAACGAAGTAAATACTTGCTTAGTAATGACGTCAATACACTTTTCGAGAATGTTCGCACGGATGAGTAACTCGGCCTAAGTTATTCACGCGATACATACTTCGCAAGACTCTGTCGATCATACTTCTCTTTCATAGCGGATCGTTAATCTAGTTAAATAAAGAGGATAAGCTGAGATAAACTGGTAGTTTGAAAACACTACGGCACGTATATTCGGCTGTTGTCTGGTACTTTCGATTTTATTAAAACATTACTCCAGCGTGACGTAATATATTTTTGCAAACACATCAAATGAGACAATGTATCGTTGCCGCTTTCAGTTTTAATATTTCTCGAGAGTATTCATCTTTAGAATTTTATGTTCATGAACACGTGGTTAATCTCGCTTCGTAATTAAGTTTATTACGCATTCGAAAAGAGGGGAAGCTTTTCCTTTGAATTTCATTATTAAATATATCTTAGACCATTCAAGAATGTTCTGCTAATTAATTGAGGAGAAAAAACATGCGATTAAAGACATTTTTATTCCGAAGAAATCAGCGGATTGACATAAAGGTAAAATTAGAAACAGCAAAATGAGAAAATGTCAAACATTTGATAAGTATGTACATAAGAATCTATTTACGTAAAAGGGGACAAATTCCTTTAATATTTGCTACGCTTGTATGCCAATATACTAGGTCAGGGAGATGTGAATTGCGTAACCCGTCCAGAGCATCCATACGCATCTATGCTAGGAAT
This sequence comes from Bombus huntii, assembly GCF_024542735.1. Classification (NCBI taxonomy): domain Eukaryota; kingdom Metazoa; phylum Arthropoda; class Insecta; order Hymenoptera; family Apidae; genus Bombus; species Bombus huntii. Next base: position 7,088,308 of record NC_066246.1, read on the forward strand.
GTGTGTATACGTGACGTTGCTGGGAATTTCAACCTCAAGTATTTAAATTAAAATTTCATAAAGTGTAGTACACGTTGGGGTTCTTTAAGAATCTCCCGTAATTTACAAGCCATTTTTATTTTTACTTTTAAATCTGATCCATTCGTAAAAAAAAGATGCTTTCATTTATGAACAAAAGGAATAACAATTATACGATAAAAGCTAACATTCTGTAATTTAATTTATAATCTTAAAATATTTCACTTAAGCAGTGGAAAAATTCTTACGAAATAACCTCATTCTATCTCTAAAAATATAGAGAGTAGAATATAAAATTACTACGACGAATCTGTAGAACTTGCACACATACAATGCGATACCATTTGCCCCATTATGAGACGTAATTATCAAACAGAATTTCAGGATGATGAAAATTTCGTTACTATTATTAGCAAAGTAGAAACTTTTGAATAAATAATATCGTATCGTTAGGAGAAACAAATGTTTATCTGAAATTTTACAGCATTATTTACAATGCGAAGAAGCTAGCTGCAACGGTGCATAAAATATATTTCAATGATAGATCGAAAAAATATAAAATCTTTTTCATATTTCCCTTGCAAGTAGGAATATCGCTCCCAAAAGAATAACTATGCCAGAGCTCACAATGCACCGGTACGCGCCAGTGCATATAAAGAAGGAAGAGCAAAGCGAAGAGAAAAGGAAAAAATATAATGGTTTAATACGTAAAGATTATATAGGTATTCCGTTCTACTTTTTTTTCAGGATAAAAACCGGCAACTTTTCACTGTATTTTTCTATGGTACGAAGTTTCATCCGACGTTACCATCAGGCTACGGATCGTAGTTATACATAAAGCTCGGATTATTATGTATAGTTGTATTAAACTAAGTAAATGCAATGCAGGAGAACATTTCCATTAGTTAAATACTTCTAATAGCGTACATTTTGATGTGTACAAAGGTTTTTTCAGCCTTTGAACATTTGAAAAATTTTAAAAGATAATACGAATAGAACGTTGAACTCAATTAAATTATAAATTTAATTTCCTTTCCCGTGGCTTTCCATTATTTCTATGTACTTTCAACAAGTAGTTGATCTAATTACTATTCCTTCGTTCCGAAGTAAACGAATTAATTCGCAAAATACGAACAAAGTAGCTACCAATTTAACTATCTCGGCGTGCTATTCGATTTAGACGAACCAACGTGAGAAAGCTGGATTTTTGCAACAACAGTTTTATTTCTAAAACAGAAAATTACCGATAGACACGAACGTCCACGAATTCTATCAATTTACCCTTAAAGGCGGTTCAACTTATTTTATTCTGCAATTATTTCCTGTAAATACTTCGTAACATTAACGTTAGGAGAATATTCCTGATACAGGAAAAAAAGCTTCTGATCGATATTCCGTATAACATTCCTACGTTCGCATGGCAATCATCGTTAATTGAACGTTCGTGGATCAAAGTTTCTTAATTTTTAACTACACGATTTGTAACATACGATATAAATGATATTCGATACAAGAGATTGGAAAAATCTGATTAATTGACAGAATCACTCATAGGCTGAAAAATAACAACTAACGAGATAGGTACGGAATTCCCTTGAACTTTGGTGAGGGTCCAAACATTCTGCGGGCTCTAGCAACCTCTCAATTGATTCGTCGCGTCGAGGCAGATTGGCCGTCTCGAAGTTACCGATACGAACAGCCTCGGTAATTGAGGTGGCTGCCGCACAAAGAGAGGAAACCGAGAAAGCGACAGGTGAGGTACCGCAGTGCTGCTAGCAATCGGCCGTTGCTGTTAGTAATTCCCGCACTACATTTCGTTATAACGATTGGAGAAGCCGCTACTTCGAGTTACAACTTGGTGGCTTTCAATTTGACGAAACTCACCACACTACCGGCAGGCTTAAATCCATTTCGGAACGCGGCTTGTGGGAATCATCGACTGTCGTGACTGTTGCGAGCGACCCGCTTTCTTTCAACGTCGCACACAAGAATCGTTTCATTTTTAATGCGAGCAAAGTGTTTTACCAGAGAGAAAAACATCGCTACCATGCGTACGAGCGAAACCCGTTCCTTGTTATTTTCGAACTGAAAGTGACATACTGGCGCTCATAGACACTTTGATCGATTTTTATTAACAATATACAAATGTTACCAAAGCACATACGAGTCGATGGTGTTGGAATTGATGAGCAGAATTAACTTCTTGTAGTATATATCACATAAAATTTAGATCGTTTATTTAAAGTTGGAGAAATTTTCTACACTCTTTGCTCAAACCATTAGGAGAGACTAAAATATTTACGATATAGGAATTGAGCAGTTGAATGATAAAAACATGAAACTACGTTTGTCGATCGAGACTACTTTCCTCGAGTAATCTGGCGTGGCCCAAGCAGATGGTCGAAAATAAAATAAGGTAGACATAATTGTAGTTGATTTAATTGGAAATTAATTAAAGATGAAAGGGCGTTAAAGATTCGTGAAAAAGTTAGATATAAGATTTAGAAGAATAGCAGAACTTTGCAGGTTACATTTTACATTTAAATTTCAAGAAATTTTGTCCGTATTCTACGAATAGGAACATCGGCGATCTATTACGACCGAATTTATCTTTGGTGAATCGGAATCATGCAAAACATCACTCGGTCGAAGCAAAAACGGTTAAAAAGAGGAAGAAGAAAAATGACAACCGCGATCGCTCATAACTCAACGACCATCATCTTACGTAGAATTTCGCGGTCTGTCGGTCGCACGTGAATTCCACGGAAATTGAGTGGAATTTTGCCAAGTCGAAGGACCGTTGTCGCCGGTGATGCACAGTCTGGACCACCGCGACTATCCCAGGGGATAAGTAAATGGGGAAAGAGCGAGTCACTCCTTCCCGGATGCGAAGTTTCTTGCCGGCAGAGTTTAGCAAGAAATCAAGCCGCCAGACAGTGACAAGGGTAACCACGGAAAGGCTACAGAAAGAGAGAAAGAGAGAGTAAGAAACAGGAGTATACGGTTCTGCCACCGATGTTCGCCGTGCGAAAGAGAAATTGTCTGTGTTCGAAAAAACGACGCTTGCGACTTTATTGCCCGGAACATTTTTCAATCGAGCGAATTTGGCGTTCTGGTCTTAAAATTTTCTCAATCATCGACAGAGTCGTAATTTTTGAGGATAAAAATTTCTTTGTCCGTTTAGTCTTCTTCCGATATAATACAAATTCATAACTATTATCTATTCCCTTATCGAATATAGCGCAACGATAATAATCTAACAATTCGATCGCATCGCTTGTTTATCATAGTTCGCGGAAACTTGAACGTGGCTAGTTTCTCCTTTATACTAAATCTATCACGATGTTTCTCTTAGTCCATTATCAATCAAAACTATTTACATAGAGGTTCTCTGCCAAAGCTTAAAGTTTAAGCCAAGCTTAAAGGCGGCATCACGATAGGTAGTTTAATCTCAACTAGAGTTTAAAAGCCCACTTTGGCTTTACACGACACTTACGATATCACGAACAACGGAGAATTTAACTCGTTACAGTACTTAAGAAATAAATCCTGTATTTATTAACTATCTATGGAACGAAACGCGAGAAACGTAACACCTGTCGGATATAGGAAAGAGATACATACAGGTATCGATAATTATTTACAACGACTGATAGATCTATCAATTTGCGAGTATCGCGATACTTCAATCTTCCATCGTAATATGTATCTCTTTAAAAATACCTTTTCAAATACATACTAAATATGTATAAAGAATTTTGAAATTAATAATTAATAGTTACTTGTATAAATTATGCTGCTTATGTAGACAACTTTGATAAAACATCCGTAAAAACGCTTCTGCGAAAGAAAGTTAAAAGTTGGAAAAATATAATCGCTTCAATCATCGATTTTAAACAATAACATTCCAATTTAAAAACAAAGATTGAATAATCATAGACTAGGAAATTGTAATTAAGATTGAGAGTCAAGAAACTTTTAAAAAGCATCCTAAAATAAAAAAGAAATTGCACATATAAAGAACAATATACACTATCAAGTCTATTTATACAGAAAAATGCTATTTAACACTATTTCGTCACAGCATCTCATCGATGAGAGAAACGACTTTCGCGATCGATAAATCTATGATCAACGTGCACCAAAGGAGAGCTCTAGGTTCGAGGTTTTGGTACTTGAACAAGTACAGACACAGGAGCAGGTAGATGTAAGACAGAAGGATGAACACTTGAAGACCGCGTGCAAATATGGAGCAAGAGTGCTTCGGACGAAGAGAAAAGCAGTGGCCTCGCCGTTGAGTGCACGACACTTTCTACAAAGGTGAAAATCTATGCGGACCGCAGGAAAATCGATGCCACATGGGAGAGAGCGGTCGCACAAAAAGCTATGCTTTAGACTGAACGTCTACCGATCAAAGCTGATCGAGTTCTTTTAGATGAAACGAAAGGCTTTCTTCCGATTTATGTCCGAGATACTGAAAACTATGTCACGTTCGCTTAGTTTTTTTTCGAAAGAAACCCTGATTCTATTCTAAGATCTGGAAATTCTTGTTGAAAATTGGTTGCATAGGAGAAATTTAAAGAAAACTGACAGGATTATTTCCGTAAAATGTTGACACGATCGTAATAGCAAACATATACGTTTACCGAAGAAATATTAAATCTGTTCGAAGGTTCTATCGTCCTTTTGTATCCATTTCTATTCATTTATTTGTTCATTTATTTAAAGTCACATCCACTATATGTTTATTAGCGATTATATTTTTTTACCATTAGGTGGTAATGACAAAATCCGCAATCACTTAATTGCCAACACAACATTATACAAATATAACCAATGTGCAGGAATTATAAGCATTTAGTACAAGTATACAGGGTGGTTAGTAACTGGTGGTACAAGCGGAAAGGCGGTGATTCTACGCGAAAAAAAAAGTCGAAAATATAGAATAAACATTTTTCGTTTGAGGCTTTGTTTTCGAGAAAATCGACTTTGAATTTTCGCTCGGTACGCGTGCACTTTATCTCGTCTCGTTATAACGGATCTCACTGTAGATCGTTGTCTCGATGGAAAAATTAAAAAAAAAAAATTTTTTTTTAATTTTTATTCTATATTTTCGACCTCCTTTTTCGCGTAGAATCATCCCCTTTCCGCTTGTACCATCAGTTACCAACCACCCTGTATATGTATCTCGCAGAGTTCACAAAAAAGTATTTGAACAGTCAACTCTATTCGTTTTATTAAATAATCCTCGATATTCAGTGGGACCGTACTTAACGCGTATGATATTCTTAGGATGGTTATTCACGCTGCAACAATTTTTTACTAATTACACGTATGCCACAAACATCTTGCAATCTATTTCCGGATTAATTTCAAATGTTATTGATATAATCACGATGCATCTGATTACAGTACTAATGAACTTTCAAAATGTTTCGAAATATAACAAATACAGTATGGACATAAAGTTTGCCACGATAAGTATTCAAGTACTTTCATGAGCCAGTGTACCGTGTACCTACTAAATTAAATTTATGCTCTTATACTCTCATTAAGAACTACAACAGCCCCTAAGTACCTATTTTACCAAGTTACAGATAACTTGGAAACAATTTCCTTTTTATTCAATTACGTTAGCAGTACCTTTAACAAACTCCTTGAATAACTTCAAACGGAGATATCGTTTGTGTATTCATTATTATATAATATCGGATTAAAAGATATCCAATTTACCATAAGACAAGTTGAAACAGCATTATGAGTATATTCGAGAGTAATATTTGATCACCGATGCACCGAAAACTATGGTCCTTCGTAGGAAGCAATAACAAGGGATATTAGTAATTATGATAGGCGTACGTTTCGATCGACAGTATATGGACATTGATCGATCATACATGACCGCCAAATCAGTGCGGTATGGCTGTTCGTCCGAGCTAATTTGACTGTCGTAATTAGCTTCGTTTATCGGTCCGTGTCACGTTCGTCGTATACTGGCCGCGGCAACGCAGTAATCTTCCTGCTACCGTTGGAGCAAACAATTAACGTTGTTCCGGCAACTTTGGCGTGATTACAGCAATTTTCGCATGACAGCTCGCTCGTTTACCAAGACCTATAGCAAAGCCACTATAATTTCACACCAGCGTCTCCGAAAATATACGAGGGGCGGGTACAGTTTTCCCTTCTGTTGGAAGAAACCAAGTTTCCCTTTGGTCTACACTAGTCTGCAGTCTACAGGATAGTGCAGAGTTATGGCAGTGCAGATAAACTCGATGGATAGACAGAAGGTAAACGAGTAAGATTTGTTCCCTTCTTTGCAATTTTATTCATCAGAGAAGTCTTTCGTCGGATGAAAGATCGATGATTCACCGGAGACTTCTATCCGTGAGATAGCTAATTGTACGTTTCAATCAATTATTCCGTGTAGGAATTCTGCTAATCGACCAGTTTTTCTAGCGCATTTTTATCCAATCGAGTCACACAGTTCCGATTTAACGATGTTTCCGCTGAATTCGTTTTGCTTCATCGAGAGAGGATTCTTACAGCTGATTATTTACCGATATTGTAGTACATTGGTATCTGGTAAAAGCTATCAAGAGCCTTCAGTTTTCGCTACGAAAATGCATTATCAATACAAATTACTTACAATTCCGGTATAGATATATCGAAGAATTGAACAAACGAATGTATTTTATTAAATAACTAAATACGAAACAACGATTAATCCTACGAGTGATCATTTGCAATGACGTTTGGTTTAACTCGCTCGCATCCTACAGAAATAATAAAACATCGAACGAGAGAATACCTCTGTTCATGCACACGAAAACAATATATCACGTCTTTCAAAGCGATCTATAATATATAGCGTTGTCGTTCTTCGAAATAAATTTTCATTCAAACTTAACGCGTACACAGTGCTTTGTTTCGCTGTGAACTCCCAGTAAATAAAATGCGTATAAATTTCAAAGTACACTATGATCAGACAAAGCGTAAAGGCTTAATCGAATGAAACGATTAAAAAATCGAATAGAGGCCGGAAACGATGAAACTAAAACGATCGTACTCGAGTATGTTTATGGAAATTTCGTGTTGGTCGATTAATAAATAATTCTTCGAATAATGAGAAGAAGATTTTATCATTTCCTTTATTATTCCGGCCACAGGGGACGAAAATGATAAGCGACGCGTAGGATTTCGGCGGACGGAAAAGCTTTGAGCATGCATAAAATGTATAAGGAAAGCTGGAGGAAACAGACGAAAGTTTATTACGGTCCGGAAAGGGGGAATCCTCGAGATGAGGGCTGAAATTAACGAAACAACTGAAACAAAGGAGAGCAAACCGAGTGATATACTAGAAGCAATTGAACCCAACGAGCAATTGAACAGTTAATAACAAAGGAAATGAAGGGAAGGAATTGAGTTTAACATGAAGCGTAGAAGAAAATACGGTTACGTACATATGTATATACGCTATGATTCTGAAATAAATACAGTAGCGGCTAAAAGGATATTTTAAATTGCTACATACTTATTTAAGTCAGTAACTTTTGTACTAGACATATTTATTACGTCCCATACCTACGCTAGAATATACGTTATATTTATTCGTTGGTTTTGCAAAGTACAATTTTGTTTTGTAAAGTTTATAATGCTTCTTCGTATCTACAATTTTTCCAATTTTAAACTGTCAAGCGCTATTGTATTTGCTTATTCATTTAGCTCAATGATATAACAAATTTGAAAACTATTCTTCTTTAAAACGATTATATAGATACAGAACAATGTTCAGTATTTTTGAATGAGGAATATGCGAGGATATTTACACGGTCGATCATAGACATCAAAACGATGGAAAAAATTCTCATATAAAAATTTCGTTCGGTATATCTGTATAAGTAAGGTTGAAATGATTACCAGAATGAAATTGCTATTTGAATGCTTTCCTTCTCATTTCGCTGTTCCACGCTCTTTAATCTCGAAGCGTTCCTAAATAAAGATACCAAGACAAATCTGCACTTAGTACCGAACACATAATAAGTTAGCGGAAGAAGAATATGATTGACTTCCTCATCGATCTTTAAGCTCTGTCACAACGTACTTTCAATTATCCGATATGATTGGGAGATATTACATTTTAACAACTGATTTTTCCAATACATCAATTGTACGTTGAAACGTCAGAAGATATTGTACTTATATAAGTCAAACGATATGTATGAAAACTTATTGACTTCAATATTCTTCCATTAAGAAGACTTCTCAGTTTGACATATGTAATTAAATAGAAAATAATAAAGAGAGGGAATATAATTATAAAAGATAATATTAGGAAACATAACTATCGTATTTCTATAATAATTGGTGAATATTGACGTTCGTTAGACATTTCATATTTAACAATAGAAACGTTAAAAATATTAACCCACGTTGGAACATTATACGCACATTTACCACAAAGTTTTCCTACGTTGTTTTACTAAAGCAAACTAAATACAAATGGAAAGAAGGATAGTACCAAGAAACGTTAGATTAAATAAGATTATCATCGCAATACGTCTTCGGTGTAATGCCTATTTATTTTGCATAATGCTTCATGGTAGCAAACGCTCGAGAAACTTAAAATTAACATGAAATTTTACCACAGGTTACGTCGACTAAATGCATGTAAAGTAAGCACTAAATGTTCTACAAAGAAGTAAAGTGCAACTTTGGATAATGCTTATGCAACATTAATATTCAAGACTCGCATTAGAGTCACCCATTAAATAGCTTTCTTTTTGCCCGCTTCCATTGCGTCTAATCACCTTTTTTCATCCTGCATTGGCAATCGTATTAATAAATCAAGATTACCTATATTAAGATCACGCACAATGTACCTATCATCCCCTTTCGATAACATCTACAATCTTCGTCGGTACTTAATCCGCTTCGCTTCATGAAATATAAGCAGAGGTAATAAAGTCTACTGATAATATCACGGATATAGTTAGAATCGAATTTATTAAAATCTCTTTAATATGTTAGATTTGTTATTAACGATATGGAAAATTTATACTACGAATGACAAGTTTTAGTTAAATCATAGATTTTATATTATCATAAATATAAATTTTGCACTTTTTCATAAAAATAAAGTCTATAAAAGCAAATAGATCAAGCTTCTCATAGCTTGTAATATTTTCATTCATGGAACTCTAACAATCCATTCATGCGAATAGTTATGAATTAAATCAATGGAGAATTAAAAATTATAACTTAGGTTGTTAACATTCAATAAGCAACATAATAGCAAGCTTCGGCAATTACAATGGTCGAACAGTCGTAAAGCGAAGTATAATAGTAACGGCTGAACAAACGTGCAACTGATCGATATACGTTGCACGCAACCAGTTCAATAAAGAAGTCAAAGTTCTTTTAGACTGGAAACCCACTTTTAGCCAACCCTTTGACATATAACATAGTAAAATTTGCTTTTCTACTCATTAGCAACAGGTTTGATTTTTCATAAATCATGCATCATGTGATTTTATGTGGTCATAATTATTTTCATCTCGTAAAAACATTCATAATATTACAATCAGCCAGTTTTTAATTATCAAAAGTGCACGTTCGTATATAAAATCAATTTTCAAATAAATTTTAGCATAATAATACGACGTAATAAATAAAGTATTTCTAAATTAATTAATAGGCATCCTTCTTTTAATTAATACAAATAAATAATTACATACCAATTTAAAGCACGCGTTCTTCATATTGTAAAATTGTATTAAATGGTGATAGTATATAAAGAAACGCGAACGACATACAAAGTATACATAGCCTCTTCCCACGTGGTTTTGGTGATAGCACAGAAACAACGGGAGCAACCGTTGAATACAATAAGAAAGAAAAAGAATTTTGCACAAGGTGAATGAACAGATTTATTTCATGAGCATTGTCCTCTTGCAAAAGATTTATACAGAGTAAAAAGATATCTATTCAATCAGTATCAAAATAAACAAGTTCGAGATAGGATAAAACTAAATACTTTCTTTCAATTGCACTATTTTAATCAAAGTTCGAGAATAATTTAACTTCTTTTCTCTGACTGTATCTATGAATACCCGCAACTTTCTAATCTAAACTTTTCACGATAAGCGTATTATTTGCATTAATTACCAAGTAATATATCAGAACGATTATGTTCAAGAGCAAAGTGGTCTGGCATTTACTGAACGAAGTGAATCAGATAGAACGCGACACTTTTTTAACGAAAAAGATTTTTTTAAACAACTTGCTAACAAAAACATCCAATTTGTATCGAAATTTCTAACCTATAATCACTTAAATCAAATGAATGCAAAGCATTGATAAAAAATGAAATTAAAATGCAATTAAAAAATACATCAGTTATGGTAACAATAAAACGGTTTGGAATAAATCGTATTGTCATTCAAAAACGTGATGGAAATCTGTGATAAATCGCGACAACTTCAGAGAGTGAGTTCCGAAGCGCATGACACGGAACATTCAAACTGCATCTCGGCTCTAAAACAATACTAATCCCACTTGTCCTGACGATATGATACACGCAAAATAATTACAGGCGGGGAAACCGGTAAAAAGAAAAAAGTGAAGAAAAGCAGTCGATATAGCGTGAACAGTTACTTACATTTTTTACTCTTCTCGGCAACGACGCCTCGCGACAACAAGCCGAAGAGGATGGCGATGGTTAGAAAAAGCATGGATTTTCTCGTCCCTGGTGCGTCGAGGCACCAGGGCGAGCCTCGTGACATCACGGACATATCACTTTCAACGAGACTCCATACCGGCTTCCGCGATACTTCCGCGCGTAACCACCGTGAACATAACCTTATACACTCGCGGCGAACAGGTCCGGATGATCGGCTCTCTATCGAAGCACGATCCAAATGAAGGAAACCGACGGGTACTTAAGCGAAGAAACGCGCGAAATGGGCACACACGACCGACTGGAATCTCGTCGACGAGCTACCGGCTCCGGTGCTCGTCACTCGGACGCACGTACGCTATTGACATCGGGAAATACTCGCCGGATACTCGACTCACGGTGGCGGCCAGGTCGCGACGATCACCGACGTAGGTGTTCGCGCACTCTCATGCGCGCTATCGATCCGACAAACCCCGCCAAACCCCACGTCGTCGCGTACACTCACCACCGTCCTCCACCAAGACGCCATATTTGTGTACATGCGCCTTAAGAAGCCGGAAGTGCGCTCCTTACCAAGCGATTTCTTCATCGTTCGTTCGAAAGTTCGTCGATCTTTCGATTTTCCTACAACGTTTAACCCTTCGCGTCGGAATTTCGCGACTTGTGCAATCATCGTTTCGATGTATCGATCGTGTAGCATTCGCGTGACCCGTTATCGACTTCACCGTGCAGCAGCATCTTTAAACCGTGTCATTGCTAAACGTGGATTTATTGTGTTCCCATATCGCAAGATTTTAAGTGTTTTAATGGACCCATTTGGTGCAAAGTATGCCGGAAGGAAGACAGGTTACTTCTTATTTATCACTGCTTATCTTTTATGTTTTGATTTCAACTTTTATGTCAGTTTGCATTTTAAATCTTTCGTAGTGTGAAGTGGCGCCAGGATTTAAGAAACGTTTTTAGTATTGTGAAATAGAACGCTATCGTATTTCGACCGTTGTGAAATTGAATTTTTACGTACTACCACATAACAGGTATGATATTGTTACAGGTAGGTTATTGTTATTTGAATTAGTAGTATATGGATAGATAAACCGAAAATTTTTTATTTCATTAAATATATGACATACATATGTTTTGTGCTTTATTCTATTTTATATGAAAAAGACAGTAAAATGCGTAATAATGGTAATGGACACATATATTTTCTTCCGTGTAATAAAAATGTTCTCTAAAAGTCAGAATAACACTGAAATATTTATGTTGTCTATAAAACATGATTAAATACACGTTTCCATAAATTAGAACGAATATTCTTTTTACGAAAAAATTTTTCAGTAATCACCGTCACTCTTTGTTTTGAAAACTATAAAAATTCCAATAAAATTTGTTTAACGAAATTACAGGATACAATATAATCATAAAACTTTATTTTTTACGAAGACTTCCAAAAAATTTTGAAAATAAAACGATACAGTTTTTTATTTAAATGTTATACCTTCCAAATTATACAAAATTGTAGGATATCGAAATACGAAATATCAAAATACAATTAGCGAATTTGACAAATAAACAGAGACAAATGAATAAACATTAATTTGAAAACTAACCTTATTAGAATAAGAAATGCGTTTTTAACGTCATACATTCATTTGTGTGTTTTATTCTTTGATAAAGAGCAAAATGTGAAATTTTAATACGACAGAGTTCTGTTTTCCTTTTTGGCTAATATTAGACTGCATTTATATCAAATTCTCTATGAAAAATGAGGACGAGAAAATCCGATAGCATGGGCTATTTGGTCTTTTAACCTGAATCCTTTGAACTTCTTTTTTATGACGACATTTAAAATTTAAATTTTTTACGCAAGAAGCAAAATCGATAATATTATAATATTATAACATTTTAATAAATCGAATCTATTCAGTTTTAAAGAAACGAAATACACTGTAAAAAATAAAAATACATTCAGACTTGCATTTTGAGAGTTGTATGATGAGCCAATAATATAGTAAATCTTCGTAATATTCCTAACATTAGCTGTTGGAGGATTAGATTAGTAATTACAATATCTTTACTATTATATTGGAATTTAACGTGAAAAGCTGCATAAGATGCAACGCTATACGTACATAGTTATAAACTTAAATATCGCTCATATTATATTAAATTCTTCGGATGCTCATATTAGAAAACGCATTCAATTTCTAATAATACGAGATAATATGAAAATACATACATAGCGAGTACTCGGTTATTATTCTAAACTCGAGATTCTTAACTTAAATTCGGAACTTTATTAGATACATATTTTCCTTTATTAAAACTTTAGCATAGTAACCTCCCTTTCAAACTTTACATATATTACGCTACCTACAAGCATGTATATTTTATTAAATAAATCGGAATTAAAGATACATCTAGTGCGTCAAACCAATTGTTTTAAAAATCAAGAACTAACATATCACCGTCGATATTATCTTGATACAAGAATGAAACTGGTGCGAACGATTTTCTTATGTAAGTAATTACGTCCTCTGATTGAGTTTCATTTTGCACCAGAGAATAACATTCTACATTTTATACCAAACCGCAACATGCAACCACGTGGCTTCTCGACACGTTCCATGAATCACACTTGATTTAATCCCCCTTATCGTGCAGAAGATAATCGCTTCGATATTATGATAGGGCAAAGTCAACTAATCATGATTTTATAGAAAGATTGCTTGTGCATAAGGTGCCTAAAGTAAAATATTTACTTCTAGAAGTATAATCGTCGTGAAACTGCAACAACAAATAGATGATACATATTTGGATAATCGCGACTACTTAGGAAGTATAGAAATGATCAATGTATCGCTTCTCTTCATTATAATACAATTTCTATGTAGGTAGTATATATAAAACCAATAATGTAACTTCCTTTCGTTTCATCCACAGTTTTAATTAATTAGTTACAGTGGAATAGTTACATCTGACCCATTCTATACCACACGAACTTTCCATGTAAACCACGATGCATATCATCCCTTGCTTTACGTACACTGAGATGAGAACGTTTCAATGGAGAAACTTCAACGGTTTTGTCGGCCAAAGACGGTACAAGTGACACGTAATACGTTAAGTGCGGAAACATTAATTAGCAAGCACGTATATTTAAATAAGACCAGGTCCATTTCTACACGCTGGAAGAATAAAAGGAGCATGCGGTTGAATTTCACGAAACACCCGTTATATCGAATTGCAACGACAGTATCGATAACGTTATCGCTGATGCACCTTTTTATTACTGATCAAGGCCTTTTGACGTCACGCTTATGAATATTCGTCCTAAAAAGCGAATTAAAATTCAACTGTTTAGCGCAACTTCTTGCCCATCGATACAGGTCAACCTTTGACCGAAAAAGTCCCCCGGAAAAAAACGAAAATCAGCGTGTAGTCTCGAATACCCGTTTGTATCCACATGTCGGATCTACGGTGGTGATTCGTACCCCTAGACCACAAGCTGACTGTTAGAAAACGGTAAAATTGGAAAGACAATCTACCTCGCGTTATCACTCGCGCTTCGCGCCTCGCGCGCGCCATGTCAGCTTTGCATAACTCCGTGGTATCCTGGCGTATTTCATTGAAATTTCAACTGGTCTGTGCTGTGGAAAAGTGAATTTGCGTAATTGTGTTTTTATTATCAAAGCAGTAAGTAGCAGCAGGCGTGTTTCGATAGGAAATAGAAATTAAGTAGCGTAGAAACGTGGAGGAAATTATTTGTTAAGAAAATTACTTCGACTGTGAGGATGAATACAAAGGGATTGCAATACGTGTAATAACATTTCGGGCGACATTATCTAAGTTATTAATCAACGTCTGTTTGATTTACAAAACGAACTAGTGCATAGTGTTTCGTGACCAGAGAAAAAATTTTAGAAACCGGAATTCCATTACGTTATAAGATTGTAATATGATCTGATTTGGAACCAGAGAGATGTATAATTATCGTCGTAGTTATTTAGAAATTCGTTACGACATATCATTCGATTGAAAAGCTAGAATCGTTGTGCAAATTTTTTAATACAATTTTTTATTTTGTACATTAATACATAGATTAACACTAACCTTAACAGGCCCGATCAAATGACCGGTTTCAAAATTTAATTTAAAGTTACACGTTCATTGTTGTTACTTTTGCCCGTCTAACTTTACGTAAATTCTTATATTAACAAAAATTGAGAAACTGATTAATCGGATAATATAAGAATTTACATAAAGTCAGATGATATAAAAATTTACTTTAAATTAAATTTTGAAGCCGAAGACTGGGCCTGATCAGGTCCGTGTTAATCTTGTTACATCAAATTTCGTACCATCTAATAATATTTCCATATGACTGCAAAAACTACTGGTACTACGAAAATGAAATGTAGAACCTAACGAAAATTGCAAAATAAGGATATGTGCATAAATTATATTTCTTACACAAGAGCTACTTTAGAAATAAAAAATTGATTATATGTTCATTTCAGGTCTTAATATTAGAAAGCTTTATAACGACTGTGACTACCGTTTTTAATGAAACATTAATATTTATGCATACATAAAAATTCAACGCGTGCGAAATCATCTCAAATACGTGTATGCTTCATCGAGTATTAATTTTTCCTTTCGGTTAAACATTTTTAAGCTTTGCTATCGATGATACTAATGGACATATCTCACACTCACTGTTCTGAAACAATCTACACAACAATTACCTAGTCGTTTCTTTTTTTTTTTTAAGTATACTAGTTTCAATCATGAAACTCGATGCTATCGCGTGAAAGAGTAAGTATATCTCTTCGCCATTGCAGATATACGCGAGCCAGTACGATTAGAGTTCTCCTCGTGGTAATAGTTATTAGATAAATGTCTCTAATTAATCGCATTGTTTATTATGAAAACTCACGTCACGGTGACACGATAAAATTTCGAAACACGAGAACCTTACAACCTGTTGTTCAATTGTATATATCCACTGATATATATCACGACTCAATCAACGCATGAGTCGTTCGCTCTTATTGTTGTTCGATGTACATCACAATTTTGTGTCGCAGTGTCGTTCGTTTGTAATTTCGTAACAAAAATGTTGCGCGCGACGAAGAAATGTCACATCCGTCCGAAAAGATAAAGCGTAGTGATAGCAGAACGAAATCTGTGCAAATGTTGATGAAAGGTGTGTATTTATTGAATATGATATAAAATATAAAATAAAATATACATATAATGTAATGTATAACAACTAATAACGAGTAATCATATTTGCAAATTGGTCCGTAACTAATGGTACAAGTTGGTGCAAGGCGGTTCTGCGAGAAAAAATAACATTTTTTCACGTGACATTTCCGAGAAAATCAAGTTCGAAATTTTGATTAGCTAATTCCGAATCGAACAAGAAAAATAATCAACAGGATGTTAAACTACCTGTGAAAGCAACTCGAAAAATGTAAATAATATTTTTTCATATGTAAAAATGGTACAGTCGGTGTAAAATGTATTCGTACAGTAATTAATTTCAACAAAAATATTGTAGAACATCGTCTATCAGCGAAATTTTAGCAAATAAAAAATACGTATATATTCTTACCAAGCCGCAAAATAATTTTCATAAAAAAAAGGGGAAACCTATATTCTTTGCGGAGATATTAACAAGTATCTAACAAATGGCAAAAATATATGCGTGATTAATATTCATACAGTTATAGTATAGTAGGAAAAGAGTAAGACTCGCCTAATATCTAAGAGAGGAAATCGCTAGGTTTGATCATTTTAATACTCAATGGGGTTTCCTTTTGATTTTATTATGGCTTGAAGCCGTCGTGGTAGTGAATTTATCAAACAGATGAGTACTTTGCTTGAAATATTTTTCCATTCTTCTACAAGAACCTTCTTTAAATCATTTCTTGCTGAAATATGGTAACTCTGTATCTTTTCGTTTCAGGTGGTCCCAAATATTTTCAATGATATTTACATCTGGTTGTTGTGGACGTGTTTTTAAGTGTTTGTAAACATTATACAAGTACCACACTCGCATATTAGCAGCATTATGCTTTGTATCGTTATCTTACGTCACGATAACATTGTCTGTCAAACCCATTCTTTTTATGCACTTTGATGTAGATTATTTTTTAAAGCATCTACGTACGTTTCATCGCATAGAACGGTAACTGTACGAATACTTATTATATTTTTATTATATTCTTTTCATTTTAAAAATTCGTTAAAGTGTAACAGAACAATTCTTAACTAAACAAACATGTTGAAACATTATTTGCTTGAAAGTGGAGGCTTAGACGGAAAAATGTTATTTCGCAATTTTTATTTATTTTCGAATGTATGGCAATTTTCTCAGAAACAAAGCGTCGTATGAAAACCTTTTTATTCCATATTTTCAACTTATTTTTTCACATAGAATTACCCCGTGCCCAATTGTTCCACATGTTATGGATCATCCTGTATATAAATATATAATTAATTAAATAGAATGTAAATTGAAATATGCAATTGAGATACGATTATATCGCAAATAATATAATTACATGTCGCACGATGTTATTCACAAATACGATCATTAGCAAAATATCTCTAACGCTTGAATATTGTCTGACTAGATTTCTCCCAGTACATCGTCGTATTTCTGCCACGAGCAACTTTAAAGTTTTCACTCGTCGTATCTCACGTGAATTAAAGACGTGTCCAGTACATAGAATAGCTTGTGAAGATAAAATGTGTGTTTACAAAACAGATCTGACCATCTGAAGGGTAACTGCTGCTCACGCTCGTATCTACGAAGTTCGAATTACCACTGCTTTGACTTATTGTCGACAGGAAACTCGTATCGCGAGAGCCGGGTCATCGTGTTATCGCAAGAAAATGTACTCCCGCAAATACGAATTGATAGGTGAGTAACAGTAAAAAATAATTTCTCGCTATCGCAATATTTATTTAGGCCATATCGAAAACAAATACCGACATTCACCATTGGCTGAACTATGTTATAACTCGAGGAAAAACGTGGTATGGGTCAGTGCATGAACCGAAGATTTTACGGTTGCTGGCGATCGTTGCTCGTCGAAGACGATGAAGCCTCATTCAGACGAATACGTACGAACTGTGATTGCATCGATATAAGTTTCTTTGATTAATTTTATGATGATCGGACGCGAACGCCGTTTCGTGTGTGTACTTTCGTGCCATTGAATTCGCACGTGACAACTTCTCCTTGGCCAGCGTAACGTAAATAATGAGCGTAGTTAATAATACAAACTAATCGCCGAGTGGAAAAATCGCAAGACGAAAGATGAAGATCAGTGTTTTACGATGCCTGATCAGTGCTTTTTTATGCCTGTGCACGCGTCCATGAGGAAATGTGAATTGGAAGCTCAAGATAAGGATGAATTCAAATGAATCTGATTAAATAAACAGAGATATATATATATATACGTATGTGCCGTTTACGTAAAACGTTAAGACGATTAATGTCTCTTTTATATGTAGAACATATCTGGATTACGTTCATTTACATAGTGCGAAATAAATAGGCGACGATAAGATTAGAATTGCAAATATAATCTGTTTCTCGATAAATCAACTGGCTGTATAAGTTACGGATAATAACCAGTGAAAAACTTCGGTTTCTCTATACTAATGTCAAACATTATATAAAATAGAAGACATGCTGAGAATTAGAGATACACTTATGTTGCTGCTTCCTTGATCGTGATAAGAAATTCTTCGTCGTTCGTACATCAGCTTAGTTATTGATCAAAGAATGCTTTTATGCAACGTTGTATAATTTAAAAAGAAAATAACGTTAACAAGTAAAGATTAATGAAAGGACAAGTCGAAATATGCAACACTATGTTACGCAAAATGCCGTAAAAAACGTTAGAATTTCTAAATTGAAACATAAACTCGACCGATTATAATAAGAAACGTTTCGTCGAACACAGCTACGCGTATTCCACTCGCGACACCAACTCGCAACATCCACGCCACTGCTCTCCACTAATTCGCTGCACGTTCGATCCCTGTCGATTTACCAACCGAGTCATCGAATACTCCGTACAAAAACCCAACTATCTAACCATACGCGTGCACAAATCTCACATCGCCGGTGTCTCTGCTCTCGCGACTGAATCTAGTCATCGGTCTGCATAAATGAATCACGGGAACGAGCGAGATACCAACGAACATGCGACGTTAATCGACGCGCGGTCGCTCTAAACGCTGGCGAACGCGACGACACGAAACGAGAACCGTTGGGTTATTAAATTAGCGTCCCCATGGCGACCAGTGGTCAAGAAAATCGGTGTTTCATAGAGACAGTCGAACTGAAACGGCGCTTCGTACGGCTGTCAAAGCAACGCGTTTTAGATTACGAGATCAGAGTCGTGATCGAGGCACGCGGCTGCGATGGCTCTAACTCGCGTATAATTCTCGCGCGGCTGGTACAGTTCGAAGTCTCGAGCAACGTGGTTCAATTCGACACGATTCATGCGAAACTTGGCCATAGAACGCTCGACTTATCGATGGTTTGACGTTCCCGGTTGTACGTCGAGTGTTCGAGTCGCCGATACAGAAGCCGAGCAAGTGTACGTATAATGGCTCACTCGTTGATGGATTCTCTCGTCTAAGTTTCTAGTTCGAATCTACGCAATTTCCCTTCTCCGCGTTGCGAGCTTATGGTAGAACTTGATTTATCGAAACGAAATTTCAGTTAGTGACCCGTTAACCTAACCTCTTTATCTATTTGGTTTGTCCGCTTGGACACGAAGTTGTCTTATTTGGTTGAGAAATTACAGTGGAAAGAATCGGCGAATTATAAAACGAACTATTTGTCCTCTGACAGAGATTCGGAGAAATAGAGAATTCTACTTTATCGTTCGATTAGTGCTAGAATTATCAAGACAGTTTAAGACACGGTTTTAATCTTTGACCAACTGTTCGTCGTTCGTCGGCCCGATAACGTTTGCAATGGTAAATAGGAAAAACAAGCGAGAAACGTCGTTTCCTGTAAAGTTGCTCGATGCGAAGCGTCAAGTATAAATTGGATGGAGGAATTTGTTCTCTGATTACATCATGGAAGCTAGATAAAGCGAATAGAAATTATTGGCTGAAATTCTCTCTGTAAATGCGTCGATGAATACGCTGACCCAGACAGATAATGTACATGTGTACGTAATTCGGTGTTGATAAGACTACTGAAATAAAGGACATAACTTACTTTGAGAGAGATACGTTTGAAAGAAGATAGGAGAGTGAAGTGAAGTTCTTCATTAGTAAAACGCCATTAACATAATGTAATAATGATGTCATTTCGTAGATAGCCGCGTTTTATTCTTGAATAATATCCGAGCAAAGTACGAGATGAAAATTATATCTGAACTTACGAAAAGATGTTTCATATACGTATATCGTAGTAATTGCAGCAATAGTCGTAGTAAAGAGTCATTCTTTTTCTAAAGCAGAGAGACAGCACCTTAATAACTCGTATTACGTATGAACCTACGTATTACGTAAAAATTAAAAACCCATTGAATATCGTATAAAAGTACATTATTAAATTATTATTAAGTAACGTTATTAAAATAAGGACTGCCTAGAAAATTGGCTATGTGTTCATATGAAACGTAAATCATCGAGGAATCGTACTTTTTTTTCGATAAATTTGAATTAACGTTCGATAATCTTGTCCATTCCAGATTTAATGTAACGTATCTTCGCTGTATCGTAAAGTATCGGAAAATCGGCGAAGAGAAATCCCATCAAACATAGCTCGTCTAACGATGTTTTGTCTAAAAGGAAGAAACAGTGGCGATACGAAGCTTAGAGAGATGTTGAGACAGGATGATTTTGGATGGTGGTTGAGCAACGAGGACGATCTAAAATCGCCTAGATCAACTCGTAGCAAAGATCGTCGATCGGTGGGATCGTCGGAATCGATGTTTTCCTGCATAGATTCTGACGACAGCGAAAGTTATGTCCTTGCGCAGGAATTCAAACAAGAATGCAACGGTAATTACGAGAAAATAGAACTTACGTCGTTAATTAACGAAGATTGGGACGTGAATCTTATCGAGCTAGATGCGATTAAGAAAAAAGCGGTAAGTTGACATCATTTCACTTCTTCAGAGATGTTTTATTCCCGAGTAATTGTCGCAACTATCGTTACAAGTAATTACGCAACAAATGAACAAAGCCTCTTGATAGAATCGAGAAATTTTCATCCGACGATACAATAACTCAAAACACAGATCGTTTTCTATTATAATATCTACCCCGTGGTGTCGCGAGTGTCTATAACAGCTTCCGAGTTGGCGCTATCAGCGCTTTCTCTTGCGAACTTCGATATTTCTTTCTAAATATGTACGTTTACACGTAACCGATGACAATCCTTCTCGCGGAGAACGATCAAATTTAAGCAGATCGATGAAATTGTAGGACATCGCGCCATTTCTAGCGGAAGACGAGACACGATATTCGGACGATTCGAACCCGAAGTCGCAGGACTCGCACGGCACGTGCTACACACCGGAAAGGCTGGTCAGATCTCAGAAGTACCGAATACTAGCGCCGTCGCCCCGCTACTTGTCGATCTCTCAAATGAGAGACGTGACAAATAATCCATGGAAGACGTCTCACTACCGCCACCAGTTGGACTGTCTTATCGACTCCAACCAAGATGGTATGTATCTTGCTGTTCAGAAGAATGCGGGAAACAACAAGAAAGAAAGAGAGAGAGAGAGAGAGAAAGAGTGCTCGTGCCGGTTCGACATTCGCAGAGCGTGCAACAGCGGATCGCGCAACAAACTTGTTCCAATGCGGACCCGCCATCAGCTAACTTGAATATAACCCGGCTATTGTGTCTGACCTAATAAAGTTTCGCGGTTTACCAATATGTGAAATCGGTTCGCTTCATGCTCGTTAGACGTACTTTCGTTCGAACGGCTGTGCTCTTAAACTTGTTCCGCAATGCCCTCGATCGTTTGTCAAATACGTTCGTATTCTCGATGAAACTTGGACATCCCGTGAAACGCTTCTGATTATTCCTAATAAAATATCTTTTCTGTAATCTTCCGCTCGATCGATCATTGACGTATAAATGATCGCTTATTTTCGATTTGTAAATTTTGAATAGCCTTCGTATAGTATCTGGATATGGTCGTAACGAATGAATTTTTGTACGATTATGGAGACGTTAGGGCGATTAGAATTATCTGCATTCTCGAACATTTGTCTTCGTTAGGAAAATCAAGTTAGGAAAATAATTCATTTCGTTCGCTCGATATACTAGCGCGGCTCCTCGTCGGTAATTTCATGTCCGCGTAATGAGACTTATTGTCTCGAATTCTAATCTAAATATCGAGATCACTAGAGATAAATTTTCGCTGGTCGCACGTATGAAACATACGTAAAACATAACATATGTATGTAATATATGTATATAACAGAAATTGCAAGAGTTAAACAGTAAGTAGATTAAATTAAAATTGGAATTCAAAGTTAATGTACGTATAAGTTAAAGTGAGTTCATGTAAATGGAATGTATATTCTATCTTAAAACATTTCGTCAGGTGGAATGCAAATGAAAACTTTCACGAATCCCAATCCGAAGGAAATAGTGGTACCGATAATTGACTTGCATCGTTGGAAAAAATATGAACGAATCTATAACGGGGACAACGGGACGATAAACGATAAAAACGAAACGAAAACGGAAGACATGTCCGATTATTCAAGCAGTCTGAACGTGTCCGATTATTCGTTCAGCAAGAGATCCAGTTGCGAGAGATTGAATGACACATGGGAGAACAGTGGCAAGATGGAGACACGCGACTCTTTTAGCGGTTGCTCTGAAACGACTCCGTTCGAAGACACTTCCGGTATCCAGAGCAACGATTCGAGCTCCAATACCCACACCTCGAATATGCAAAGCACTCCTCCTCTCTGTCTCAGTGACGAGTTGGCAACGACGAATTACAAACTCGATAACACACAGGTTCTATTTTTTGCTATATTAAGTAGAGAAAGTTATTCAGTTGGTGAAAGTAGATACTAATTTGTTGAAAAAAAGTGGACATTTTTTGGAAATATGGTAGAAATTTTTGGATCGTAACTATGCCTCTTCTCGTTTCCTAATGTTCAATTACTCGTGAATTTTGTATGAAAAGTAATTTTCTAAAAGAAGAATGGGAAAATACGATATTTATTAAATAATGTACTAACAAGCGTAGAAAATAATTTCAAGAAGAATTGAAAGAAGAAGAAAGAAGAAGAAGTAATGTCTTTTTCTGTTAATTTCCTATCAAACGAAAGATGTATATCACTAACATGTATATGTTGATTTTCCATAAATTTCATCTGAAAATAATTGATTTTTTGTCAATTTAAAAACTTTGATTCAGAAATTACTAGCTATAGTGAAAATTAGTTTTTCAAAAATCTAATTTGCTACTTTAATTTCTTTTCCTTATAGACTGTATCAATGAACAATTATTTTTCTCTTCTGTTTGTTCGTTTATTTATTCATTTGTTTTTTTCTTTTTTTTTTTTTTTGTTTACTTTTCTACAGGGACAACGTTCTACTACCAATGAGGTGGTATCGATTCTTGAAGTACTCGACACAAATCCCGAGAAAGCTATGGTTCTTCTTGAGGAAGATAGTTTTCACGACAGCACGTCCTCACACGATCAATTGACCAGGCTGGCCTTGACCATTGAAACGGATGAGAATATGCCGGGAGTTCTCGAGAAAGAACATTTAATTCATCTTCAAAACAAAATAAGGAAACTTCAAGCTAGCAACAAAGACATTTGTCGAGACATATCTAATCTTCGAAAGAACTTTCAAGTAATTGTTTTTGAAAATATATGTCACTCGAAAATCCTTGGAAAGTACATAAGATCAAAATTGGAAGCATAAATTTTCTTGTTACTGTATTTTTCAGTGTGACGAACAGAAAATGGCAGACATCTCGTCCGATACCAGCAAACTACGACAGGACGTACATGATCTGCGATATCTCGACGATCTTCTGAATCTCTTACGGGGAGAATTGGAAAGGATCTCGAAAAGAAATTGGCCATTTGTTATAGGACGTATAGGACATCATACGGAGGAAATGAATCTCATCGTGTGAACGATACAAATTACTTCCATTATATCGTTGATTTAACGGAAGATTTTACAAGAACTTTTGTAAAATTGCGAGATAATAGCTCGATACTTAGAGACACGGCTGAATATTTTTAGAAGACACAAGCACGCTAAGAGCGTTTCACTGCCATTGTTACTGTTATTCACAACGACGTGAACTTACAACATAGATTTATATAATAAATTCGTAGTCTCTCTCTCTCTTTCTCTCTCTCTCTCTCTCTCTCTCTCTCTCTCTCTCTTTCTCTCTCTCTATAATTGGTTGTCCGTCTACAAGAGAAATTATTCTATAACGTTGTCATCGAAATAAAATAATCGTAATACGAGTGCACGAGATTTGAATCGCGCGCGCAAATAGAAATTAGGGAATAGAATTTCATACTCGTATATTACTTAGATAGATTTTTTCCCTTCTGAAAAATGTATTTGTATAGAAAATGTACAATGTATTTTTATATGTATACAATCGATAATTCTCTTTCCTTTTATAATTTCTTCATTTAATAACTTGTTCAAAATCCTCATATTTGTTGCTATTGAACTGTTGCCAGTATTAGTATTAGTATTTAATTACACGATATACCGCAGGCAGGTGTTTACTCAAAATTAATACTTAGAACAGACGTTGTATGGAGTCTAAGTTTCATTTGGTACATGTATCGTTGCTCTAACATTAGATACAATTAGTATGCTACCTTATTTTATCTTTTTCTTGCATTTTACGAACCTTTCTATCTATAGCCAAACATTTATAAATATGTAATTAACGTTAGACTGTTAACCGAGGAAAACAAAATTAATTCACTTTTTGATACCTTAAACTTAATAATATTTATTTATCCAAAAATCCTGTATTTTTAATGTATCATTATACTTTTATTATGCATACTTACATTGCGTCCTATTTATATTTACAAGAATTAAACCCAATCGAAGTAACACTATTTCGTCTTTGTTAATTTTTAAAAGTCCTGCTTTTCTGGCTAACAATCCAATTATCTGTTCAAACACCAAAAACATAAACCGTAACGTGCGTCACGATAGCAATAGTAGAACGGGAAAATATAACTTCTTGGATTGGACGGCTGTAATTATTTCCATCGAATATAAACATTCGTTGTAAAAATTTAACAAAATTCAATATCGACTGTAAGTTTTATTTCTTAAATAAATAACATCACGTACTAAACTTTCAAAGATACATTGATACAGTTCTGCGACTCACGTGTCGTACAATTTTAATCTTCCGTATATCGCTGTAAAATATAATAATTTACAAAATTCTAAAGCAACAGCAAAAAATGTATAACAGCGAAGCACGGAGTTTCCAAGTTTTCCTTCGTTCTTTACATTTCTCACATTAAGTACTTGTACAATTTTTAATATATCCTTCATTACTGAAACGCGACGAGATTTGACATAGTCAGCTTTGCGATAATAAGATAACTTCTAATTCGAATTGATATTTAAGGCGAAAGAACACTGTACGTTGAAGAAAGTTAAGTGACATCAGTGCGCTGTGATTGCTTCGGATGTTGCCTCGAGGAATCGTGATACGCAATACCAACTCGCAACATTTCACCGTGTCGAAACACGTCGTGCGGAGATGATAGAGAAGGCAAAGATGGTAACGATGGTAATAAGCAATTTAGCATACTGGCACTACCGTCTGATGAGTAAATTCCATTATTGGCAGAGGCAATACAAGCTGTGCTTGAGCTTGACACCGAGACCAGAGTAGAGTTAGCACTTTGATCACCGCTTCCCAGTACACCTGATCCCATCAAACCTCCTGTTTACAAAAACATAAGAATATCAGTTTTTCTTATATGTCGCTTGATGATTTTACATTTATATAATTCATACGAAACATACTTCGAACAGAAAAAACAAGAAACCGAAACCGTACATCTTTTTCTGGAAGTTGTATTCCATTGATTGATAATATACAATTGTAGAAAGCTTATTTTCTAAACAAATTTCACGATTTCACAATTTTTCTATCATTACGGTATATTATAAATACGTACATATATTATCGTGGAATCTTTGCGATTTAAGAAAGATCAAAAGACAAATTAATTAAAATTTGAATTAAATTTGAATTACATTCTCATGAAATTGTTATATTATAAACCATCTTAGTGTTTAATTAAAATCCTTCGCTTCTACCAGCTACTTGCATGCTTCTTCATTATTCGTAACTTAATATAAAAAAATTGAAATAAGATTTACATATTTAAGAATAATGTTTCTTTCATTATGTAAATTATGTATTAGTTTTATAAATGTTACTTAATATATGCATTTAATGATATAGTAGTACGTTATACATAACAATCATTTTAAGTAAACATAGTATTATAAAAGAAATGAAACAAAATAATTAACAACATTTTTAACATAAATACTTGTATTTTGTTTCTTGTTCAATTACATTTACAATATAATAACTAAAAAATAACTTACAATCTCTCAACACATAATGACAAATAAATTGAAATATACAGAGGTTGTACGCTTTACCCTACTATACATACAAGTAAATTAATCGTAAGAAAACATTCTACAGTTACAGGAAACTTGACACCATAGGAAGATCGATACAATATTACTTTCTGTCTTCCTCTTAACATTCTTAACCTCATGCTGCTTTGTTCCCGTATTCCATTATTTCCTTCAATTTACTTGCAAAGTAGCTGTTATTATCCCTTATGTGATCAACTATCGAAAGTAATTGTATCAATCGTTCCTCCTCTTTTCTATCTCAAGCTGCTAAGCATTCACCTGCAAGGCTGGCATTCGATGCGCTGGAATTGGCTGTCGAAGCAATGGATAAAGACGTTAACGTCGACAAATCGGTATTCTCTACAACTCTTGAGTAATCCGTTCTTGTTATATGGGGTGGACAAATAGATGCAAGCGTCGATCGTACAAGATCGCTATTTCTATCGGCCCTCCGGTGTCTCATGTGGACACCTGATTTGTTATTGCTACCGAATCCAAAGTGTAGAAGTTCTAAATGCCTTCTTAAATTTCGTGATTGACGCAAAATCGCCCCGCAAAGTGGACACGACGCCGGCTGATCTGACATGCTTCGTGCTTTGGACAATCCATCTCCTAAAATTAATTCCGTCAAATCTATACACATTCAAAGACACCTGAAAAAGATCACCATAACAATAGGCAGTAATTAAACAAGTTTATATCCTGGATATTAATCTGTATGTTTATTGTTCTGATCATTTGTTTTATTTACCGCTAAGACGATCATATTGCGATTCCATAAAAATGGGTTAATAGTCATAAATAAATAATTACGTACAGTACGTACAAAAAGGCCATGTACAGAAAATATTTGCAAAAACAGCTCGAAAGACTATGACCTGTAGAGATTCTTTTATTTAAAAGTATACAGTCTATGATAAAATAACCCTTTGCTATCCTGTCAAATGAGTCCGTTATTTATTAGTTAAGTATAATTCATGTTGTCGAGTTTTTTTATACCTAATAATCGATTCTGATATTCTAAATAAAACGCATGCCAATATTTTAAAAACATAAAAAATGTACACATATATAAGTTATTTAAGTAGAAACCGGAATTTCTGTTCATTAATGTCCTTATTACAAAAGTGAATAAAAGTGAGATTTCGTTTAAACCTCAATATTATTATTGATACTGTGTTTGATTATTGACACCACTTCTTTTCAAACACATACGTACAACAACAGAAATCCGAATTCTACTTGCGCATATGTTAAAATATTAATTTGATATTTTATTGGCAAAAGAAATGAGAAAAATAAGCTTCGAAGATAGATTTGTAATTCAATAAGTTTATATAAAACTGATCACACATAGTTATTGCGTGAGTGAATATTTGAAGGATATCGAAAATTTAGAAGTATTTTGCAATATTCTTATACCACCGCTTTCACTAGGCATAATTTTTCATCGACTATTCCCATTAACCCTAAAGATACTGTTCTTACTTACTAACGTGGAAGATTTTTGCATACTTTAACTTCGTTTTAAACGTCCTGTTTCAAGTTAATTTCGTACCAATCGTAACAAGAAAGATTCGATAAAAAAATAATAAAATAAGAGTATGAAATAAATTATTCGTATAATATAACAATCAATTCATTCTGATGAATTTTACAAAACGATATCAATTCGTTATTTCTTTCCTTAAACAACGCAAACAATAGTTTGAACATAAATTCGCATAAGTACATTAAAGCGATAAGTAAAAAAAGAATACGCTTGCTTAAAGTAAATTTGTAACATACGTTATAAGACGAATTAGCGACAAGAAACAGAACAGTTCCTAAATCACAATAACAGAGTGGAAACATCCTGTTCGCATTATATCTTCGCTTCCAATTTCTTTCTGTACATTCATCTAGCGATAGTTGGAGACGGAACATTGCTTCGAGGGGAAACAACATTCGGTCCCTGTGATGTTGGCGAAGGAAGTGGGCTGGGCTTACAAATTATTTGCTCACAGGTACTACTTCCACTATCAGTTCCATACGTCATTGACTGCTCATTGTAACTCGATAACTCGACTTCAGGCTTTACTTCTATCATCATTGTATCAGCTGGGGAACTCTGAACCGGATTACTACTAAATCGATATTTGCAAGAGGATAATAGGTGTCTACGTAAATTTCTCGCTTGCCGTAACGTAGCACCACATAATGGACAAACGCCTGGACAGTCGGATGCACCACGTATTTTAGACAAATTCATATTGCCTGTCAGCCCACAAGACGCTGTTCCAGCAGTTGTACCCTGAGTAACTAGTGGGAGTGGTATACCAGGAGGAAAGCCCATATTTAAGGGACCAGGAAATTGCGGTATATGTAGTGGAGAATATGGCTGCATTGGCATTAAAGTGTGAAGGTGCGATTCATTGTCCGATATTTGATCCTGATGTGTTCCTGTCTGAGAATTTTCTGTCGATACCGGCTGCGCTTCTTGAGCACGTGGCGAGTGACAACTTCGGTGATTCGAATATTCCAACCGATCGTTTGCTGTTAACAGACACAAACACAATATTACCATGCAGGGCTGAACTGATTTTTGTATCTGAAATTTTTGAATCGTTATAACATGTAACATGATTGATTAGACGCAGTTCAACCCGATTGATGGTTGTGCTTGTGTCCGTTCTAATATAGAAAAGCTTAAAAGAAGCTTTAAACATTTATGGATCATACTCCAAAAATACATTAATAAATAATGAAAATAATATACCGGACACAGAACACAAGTAAATATCGCATATCCATTCTTGTTAAAATTTATCACTAAACTGATCATTAAATATACACAATAATATAATGATCAACTCAGTTCAATGTGATGAGAAAAAGAAAACTGTGTAAAATATATAGTAATAAAATGATATTTCTTATTATTCTAAGTGAATATTAAATACAAAATGAGAATTTAAATATATATTTTCAATAAGTTTAAGAAATACAATAATTACAAAATACATTGCAATATAAAAAGCTAAATATTTCTTACCTGTATCATCACCATGTTCTGTATTATCTTCATCTTTATGCTCATAATTAGCTGAACGGCTATTATCACTTCCATCTATAGTCCTATTTTCATTATCAGCAGTATTGGCATTACGTGGCCATTTTCCAGAAGATGAAGATGACTTTCTTCTTTTCTTTCTTCGTTTCAATGGAAAATATGGACTAATGCTTTCTTTTGATAAAGTTTCATTTGCTGTTGGTATTGCTGATACAGGCACCTCTTCCCCATTCTAAATGAATAAAGATATGAATCATCCTTTTACATAAATGCATAAGAATTACTATCGATTAATAAATATATACTTAATTAAAACATAGACAAATATATAAAAATTGATAATTATATAATATAAAAATTATACGATATGAATACTTCAATAAAATACTATTATTATATTATTATATTTTGATTATAACACATACCTCAGTCAATATAGTAGGAGGTGTTAATCCATGAATACAAAGACAATGAGCAGCTTGAAGGAGTGAGGGTAATTGAGAAGGTTCTACGCTCACTTCACCACGATACACAAACTCCAACAATGATTCCAAATCATCTGCTCCTATACCAGCTAACATAACTACTGGATGTTGACATGGTGTGCTCTGTTTATGGAAAATAAATTTAAAAGCAAATTATAATATTTCAAAGTTATAGATGACATTCTATAAAACGTTCAATGTACTAATAATATTAGAACCTTTAATAAATCCAATAAAAAAGGACTAGCTGCACAAAGAACAATTTTATGTGCAGGGAAACTGCGTCCACCAGCAGCTAATGTAACATCAACCAGATCTCCATGACCTCTTAATAATTGTACCGCAGAAGCAAGTGATGAACTAAACTCTCCCCAAGACAGGCTATACAATTGACCACTGCTTCCCATTCTAAACAATAAATTATATATGATTCGAACAAAACTTGTAAATGATATTGTATATGAAAGAATTTATGATACAGTGACAGGAAATCAGTGTTTCCATATTGCTATAATGAAATTGACTAAACCGTGGTTTTTTATAAAAAAAGTAAAGGAGAATTCAACATACGCGCATTTAATTGAAAGTACAACGTGTAGATCCAAAGTTAATAAAGATTCGGGAAAATTGACCACTAACGGTAACGATACGTACTCATCTCCCCCAACCACATTCTCTTAATTAGTGCCCCCACCCCGAAAAATATAATCTCGGCGTCGTCTGAAAGTTAACCTAGCAAAAACTTACACCGCGAAAAAATGATTGAAATTTTAGACAAAATCATGCAATTACAAATTGATAATGCGGACCGAATTCCTTTTATTTTGATTAGAAACAAAAAAAACTAAACTTTGGAAATGTACATAACAAAGAATAACTCACATTCGGTAAAAGTTTATCGCTGTAAATTGCACGTTATATTACAACAAACCACGTTTAATTCGTTGCTCACAGGTTATAGGAACAAGAATGACTGTGGTGCTTTGTAATTTTATGAAATAATTGGCTTTTTGAGCCGAATAGACATATGATTTGAAAAATGAAATTCAAATACTGTCAGAAATTATCATGCACGTCACATTTTATGAGACCGTGCTGCCACCATATTACTAGTAAAAAAGACACTTTTGTTTCGGGACAAAACTAAAAGAGTTTTGGCGAAAATTATCAAAAATGAAACAACATCGCAGACAAATGAAACAGACTTTCGATTGTAATACAATTTTTAAATACAAGCACTTTTGTTATTTCATTTAAAACTATTTTTATATTATATAATTGAATTATCTAATTCATAGTAGACAATACATTCAAGTACAGGAACTTACAAACAAATCAAACAAAATATAAAACCATATTTGTAGGTCACTTTCAATGTTTAATTTGATAAATGAATACAATAATATGTTAAAGATATATTGTTAAATACTGTGTTTTTGTACAAATTGGCGTAAATTAAGAATCGGGTAATATATAATAGTATCAATAATAGTTACGGAAGATCAAATTACAAACAAGTTATCATAAAAGAGGAAATTTTTATTTGAAAAAAACTATGGAGTGGGAAGTCATAAAAGCGTTACAAAAAGGGGGTATTAAATTATGTGTATAATTATATAACTACATATTATGCAATAATTTATCCTCATGAATATTTAATGCTATTATGCTATTTTCTTTAGTTTCATACAATTAATTAAGAAAGACACATTTCGACATTTAGTTTTCGATTTTCAGAATACACGCTGAATAAGGTGAACAGTTACGGAGAAAATTTATTACACATTAGTGCAGCAAATGGTTGTATTGATATCACAAAAGAAATTTTTCGAAAACATGATTGCTGTCATATTATTGATAGAAAAAATAAATTTGGTTGGACACCATTAATGCTAGCAATACGCAATAGAAAAATTAAAATGGTTAAATATCTTTTACAAAAAAATGCTAATGTGAATGAATCAACTGATTTAGGTAAACAATTAATGTATTGTGTGAAAATATATAATATTGTTATATCAGTAAATTCCTTATTTCTGTTCGTTTGTAGGCATGTCTGTTTTTGGATTGGCAGCTGCAATAAATAGAGATATGTTTGAAACTATATATGAAGCATGCCCATCAGCACTATTGAATTCTCTAAATGATGATGTTACACCACTTTGCATTGCAGCTATGAAAAATGATAAAAATTTATTTTTTAGATTAATAGAATTAGGATTTAATGTTTCAAAAAGTAGTAAGATATTACATTTTGTTTAAAATTGATACGATAACGATGCATAATATTGCTGGTAGAGTTTTTATTCAGTTTTACCATTAATTTTCAAATAGATGACTATACTTATAGTACGATGAAGCAGTCGATAGTGCCAGAAATAAAAAATTTGGCAAAATATTTTGACACAGAAGATTATTGGAATGATAACTCAGATAACATTCTTATAGAAAATGAACCAGATAACAAGGACTGTTTAAGTCTTTCCAAACTAGTGAACAAAAATAATAGTAATAAGTCTCCTTTAAATGTTCATAAGATACCGTTAGTTACATTTGATACTACAATGTGCAATAATGTCAACTGTAACAACAATGTCATAAAAGATCCAAATAAGCTTTCAAAACCTTGTGCATTAAGTTTAGAGACAAATCATTCAGAAAGCGTTCAGACTAGTTTAATTTCACCCACTTTGACTTGCAATCTGAACGAACTGTTACCTACATCTCCAAATATATATTTTACACAAAATAAACATAATGAGGAAATTAATTTCAATATAAAAGATGAAACAAAAGATAAACAGTTATTTGTAAATGAAGATGAAATAATGCTAACTTGTTCGAGAAGTGGAAAGAATGTAAGCGAACTACCTTTGCAGAGGTATATTAGTTATTGCTCTACATTATGTAGAAAATAAATATGATACTTTAATTTAACTGTATTGTTTGCAAAGATTACAGTCCATTCGGCCACAAGATTTAAATATTCAATACAAAGAAGATCTTGATACTACTCTTGAATATGTGCCTGAATTTAGTCCATTGCGCCAACAAAATATTCCTCCAAATATGAATGATGAAAATGTATTTGGGGAAAATACACCAACACCACCACGTTACAAGACACCTCCAAGAGGAATGATTTTAAATTCAGAAGAAGCAAAAATGTTCGTTTTATTAAAACATTACGGATTAGGTCAATACGTGCCTATATTTCTCGAACAAGAAGTAAATATATTATTAAATTATGTGTTATATATATATATGTATAAAATTTTATTATAAATTAATATTGTACATTTATTTCAGGTTGACATTGATTTGTTTATGACTTTAACTAATGAAGA
Organism: Bombus huntii; assembly: GCF_024542735.1. NCBI lineage: Eukaryota > Metazoa > Arthropoda > Insecta > Hymenoptera > Apidae > Bombus > Bombus huntii. The sequence goes on from NC_066246.1 coordinate 7,121,585, forward strand.
TTTAATTGAAATTGGTATAAAAAATGAAGCTGACAGAAAAGCTATATTAGAAGTGATAAACAGATCATAAAAAATCTGTGATACAAAACGAATTTATTACCTTTTATTAATTATATCTAATTACATATTATCATTTTATTTGTTATATACTAAAGCTGCTTTAATGTATAAATGTAAAAATATAATATGTTATGTTATAGCATATTAGTATTATTTTTTATACTAACTTAGTACCCTTAAGAACACATATGATACATTTCTATTTTTGCTTATAAAGATACATTTACATACGGAATGGCTGTAAAATTGTTGTATTCTTGATGTGCGATAATACTTTATTAATAAGTACACTTTTCTTTCCTTTAGAATTATGTGGAATTGAACGCTCTTTTAGCCAATCGCTCAATTCACTATTCTTCATTTGATCCAACTGATTCATTTTTACCATTGTCTGCACAATATTGTTTTGATCTTATTTAATAATTATATGTAATTTTAACTTAATCATACGGAATTTAGGAACATAAGTGCGTGTATACCAGTGCAGATGAGCTGCTATCTTTATCAGATTTAGCTTTTGATAGTTTCTCCTTCAGTGTTAAATGTTTTTGTCTTTGATCTTTTTCCTGCGGTAGCTATTTTTAAAAAGGGAAGATTATAAGCGAAGCATAAACAATGAAAGATAAAATATATTTTACATAGAAAATGGAGAGTAAGATACCCCTTTTGTCTTAGCATAAGAATTCATGTTTTGAATTTTAAAGTATGTAGAAATTGTTCTTTCCTCTGATACCGTAAAATTTGGGTTTCTTGATGTGTTAACTGTGTTAACTGTGTTCAAATTATTTTCCACATTTTGTATACATGAATTTTGCATAGTATTTAAACATTGAATACCTATGAAATTTATTTTATAACTCAAGTAATTACAATTTTTAGGTATATTTGTACAGGTATATTATTATCTTAGTACCACTTTGATTTTCTTTCACATCCCTGTTGTTTAATTTTTGATGAATTTGATGAATTTTAGTTAATCGTGTTCTTAATGATATAGCAGCATTTACATCTTTTGTCAACCCATCTATATATTTATCAGACAATTCTAATTGTGAGACGATATTCTCCTTTTCCTTAAGGTGTGTACTTAATCCTGTGTCCTTTGGTGATGCATTACTTGACTTTATATTTAAAGATTTCTGTATATATAATGGAGAATAGATTTTATTTACGACTATCGAATAGAAATTATTAAATATTCTGTGTAACTCACTGTATCAAATGGGGTATCCTTGGATATCTGTAGCCGTTTACCACAAACTGCAGGTAATTTCATAAGTATATCAGATAAAAACTGTGTAATTGTAGATTCTTTCTCTCTATTTGGAATAATTTCTAATGGACTACTTGCTACACACATATGAGGATATGTAAAAACCTTGGATTTGGAAATCAAAAATTTAATTTCATAAAATAAAATTCCACCTTTATTTTTTGGTAAATAATATCCATACTAAAACGTTATACAAAGATATATTTGAAAGTAAATTGCAAGATGAATAAACATAGGTATTGTCATTTATACCATATTTTTCCAGTGTCTACGTAATTGGTCATAATCTTTAAAAGCACATTTTGCTGGAAGTTCTTTAGACACAGATAATAGTTTGGCTTTCTTTGTACTACAAAAATGAAAAAATTTTATTTTAAACCAAATATACATGTATATCCCATATATATTCCACTAAATGAAATAAATTATTGTTACCTTGGTAATACATATACAAATGGAAGATTATAACGAGATAAATCGACGTATCCTTTAGGGTCTGCTAAAAAATGTGATATAATAGATGGTGAAAGATAGTCTTCAAGTTTTATATATGGAATTTTAAGTATTTCTGCATGAAGTTGCAAACACATTTTTCTATCTAAAAACTTTTTAATGTTAATATATTTCACACTTTTTAATATTAGTTAGACGAAGAACAAAATTAGATTTTTTATTACCCTCTATAAGTACATCTAATTTTAATGCTCTAGTTCCTTCTATAAAGTTATAAAAATTTTTTCCTTGAACAAAATAATCATCAACTTTATTCCACAAAGGAGCTATCTTAGTTTGCATGGTATACCTAAGACAACTTTTATAAACTTCTGTAGTAACTGGTCTTGATCCTTGATACTGACAGGAATAAAAACCAGTTTATTATTGAAATAATATATTTAGAGTGAATAAAGATTTGTGTCATGAACATACCACTAGTTTAAAATTTCTTAAAATTTGTTCCAATCTACCATTTTGAGAAAATTGTTTATGCGTTATAACAAATATATATCTTTCTGTACCCATTACTGGTGAAGCAATAACGTCAGATATTAAATGAATAAGTAATCTAAAATTTTATTGTTAGTAAAATATAAAGATCATTATTAAGATAATATTATATAATAGAAAATTTTTGATTCGCAGAATTTGCCCTCGACTTACCGGCACTTAATTGTTTGCCAATGAAAATTTGATTTCGCCGATGCATCATGAACTTCAAGAAAATCAATTTCGCAAATTGCACAACATAGGTTACTCATTTCCGGAAATGAAGCGTACAGAACCGATTGTTCTTTTTTCTTATTCACAAGATTACAAGCATCCATTATATATAATTGCTTGCTATTCTTAATTATTTTATGTTCTTGTAGATCCAATTTACACTAACAATTTTTCGAAAACGTATTTTCGAATGAATATTTAAAATTTAAAATTTAACAATTTACATTTAAAATTTCAAAAGTTGTACTAATACTTTAAATATGATTTTTGTGAAGAAGCTTTATTCTCAATTATCTCAAAATTAAACTTGTATGTGAGATATCTAAACTTTTTATATTTAAAACAAATTTAAAATCTTCTTAAGTAAAAAGACGACTCTTTTTCTATTATCAATATATTATCTTATTTAGCGGTTACTGAGGAGTTTATATTATATATATTGGTACGGATCGCTGAACCGCTTTGTTCAATAAAGTGCGCGAAAAATTCGAGATAACTACATATTAAGATGTAAGCATAGCTTCTTTTATAGAGATCTGCTTGAAATTTTCAATTAGAAAACAAAACATTTTTTAATAACCTCGCATGGCTGAATGAAAACCTTTTAATTTATCGTGACTTTTAACGACTAAACTTAAAGTTTTCCAATAGCGTATTTCCTGTAATTTGAATTCACGCCTTGAATTATTCACTCCTTGCTATAGTACTCGCATCGAATTTTTGACCAATATATAGATGTATTTGACATTTCAGGTATGTGAACGTGATTTCAAATTTCGCTTCTAAATTGCATATTGATATCGCTAAATATTAGGCCAGATTCATATGTAACACAACGGTTCAGTAATGTTCAATTATATTGTATATTCATAACTTCAAGCCATTTGAAATAAACGCCGCGTAATTCAAATTTCAACACTATGCATAGCGTAATATTTGAATAGGTAACTGGTAATATATATGCGTGTGTGTATATATATAATACAATTTCATTTCACTAATAATAAGGGGAATAAAACAAAGAACAATTAGTTAGATGCGAAAGGAGTTAACTTTATTCAGATAAAATAAAATACATAATACAAATTAATGTTACTTAAGTAACAAAAAAAGTTAAAATACAAAAAAAAAACAAAAATATACAGAAAAAATGTATTTGACTAGTTTAATATTCTGTTTCTGTTTAGTAATTACTGTAGAAATAGTACTAAAAATAAAATATTTTATCATTTCCTGACATATACACTTAGTTTAACGATACATTATACCAAACATATTAATGTGTGTATGTCATTTTTACAAAATTATAAACATAATTTATTCGAGAGATATGAATAAGCTAATTTACACATGTGCATGCATTACGCCAAAACTATACGGTTAATTACTCTAATCCGTTTTCGGCAAATTATGCACCTTCGAAAGGCAGGCGCACAATACTGGCAAGTTGCTAAATGCCCACACGGTAAAAAAGTAATTATAGCTTCTCGTCTCGTGCAAACTTTACACGAACGAGCATCTTTCAATGCCCGATTTTCTTCTTCCAGGGAAGCTAAAATAGTAAACAGTATATTTAAATATAATACATAATTAAATTTATTATATGTATACGGATTTCATACAAATTAACGAATTTGTAATCAATCTATGTTTTCATTTTTATTACTTACCAAGTTTTTCAAGGAGAATCGTTTCATTACTAACATTATCATTATTGGATCTCTCAGGATTCTCATCTGTAATTTCCACTGGTGCCTGAAATAATTATAATGTACATAAGTATATATTGGAATTATTAATTATACACATTGTTAATTATATATATTGCTCAGGGTTTAAGTTTTTGTACTTACTTCTTCAGAAATTTCATATAACTCCTGGCCTGGTACATTATCACAATGTTCATTGCGGATAAATCTGCACTCTGCAGAACGCTTCACATGAATATGCATGGGAGTAGCATCGTCTGCTTGGGGATTTACCAAGTGACATTCAAAACAGTGAACCGTATCTATTTGATCGGTATGGTGAAATCCTGCAGTTGCAAGACTGGCAGGGTCAATGAAAGATTCAGGCCAACATCCAGAACTCCAAGGTCTTACTGCTTCAAATTCCATAACACGCGGCGTGGATGGAGCCGGGGACATTGGACGATCCGGCGACGTTGGATCAACCAGCGGCAATATATGAGCTATTGGAGTTGAATAAATCTGTTGCAATGAATAAATAGGCGACGTTGATGCCGTCGACTGTACCACTGATGTTGAATCAATCACCCTTGCTGAAGGTCCCGATGGTACGGCAAACTGATCCGCCGATATTGAATCAACCGGCAAAGTTGAATGATCGTCTTGACTAGGGCCGGATTCTGGCCCATGTCCCATTAAGTATTGGTAGTAATTAACATTAAGCATTTTATTGCACCTTAATGCACCTTCGAACCTATTTAAAAGAAAAAGAATTTGAAATATCTACTAATTGGAAATGACTTAAGAAATATTGTACGTGTACAATTGATCAAACAGAAATATATTACAGACAAAACTTACGAATATCAGATGTTGACGTTCCGCTTCAACAGCACCCCAACTCTTCAAATGGAATCTTGACAAATATTTAATATCTTAGTCTTGTATATTTTATATTTTTAAATTTACTAAAACTGCGCAATCGTACGAACGAGCCACACAAACTCTTCGACCGTCAGTCTAATACTGAATCTTGCTGCTGGTACGTACCGGGAAGCTACTACCTGTTTGCTACAAATCTTATCCCTACCCACAGTAGCCGGCAGCAATAGACTCCTCCAATGCACTACAAGGCATCCACTGTGCAGAGTGGGCATGTCGTCGACCAATCAAATTTCACCGATGCTCCGCCCCTTACTGAACTGTACTGCACTGTGTAAAGTAAAGGACGCTCCCTAGGTACAGCGTGAAAGTATATCTCTTATTCACTCACCTCCGAAAATTATGCCGCTTTTGAAGGAATTCTTATTTCATCCACTTTTACTTGGCAATATTAACACGTTGTTTAAAATATCAGTAAAAACTGCTGCGCAGTCTAGAGAGTCAAAGAGAACGACAAAAAATTACAATATATTATTAACAGATATAATAAAAGAGAAAATGACAATAGATGCTTGCTAAGATGTTCTAATCGAGTTTTCGTAATATCTCTAGCTCGACATCGTCTTCCTACAATTCTTACCGGAATTTCCATAACGTTCTGCTTCAGATTTGCAATATTCCTAATGTGTACAATAACTCTGTTAGGTGGCCACCGTCCTAAGTAAACACTCTATGCACAAGACAATACGATCTCTGTTTCAAGGTAGTTATAATTTTTGTAGAAGGATAACTGCTAAACATTACATGTCTAATTTAAGATTGTAAGTGAAGCAAAAACAATGAAAGATAAAATATATTTTACATAGAAAAGGGAGAATAAGATGCCCCTTTTGTCTTAGCATAAGAATTCATGTTTTGAATTTTAAAGTATGTAGAAATTGATCTTTCCTCTGATACCGTAAAATTTGGGTTTCTTGATGTATTAACTGTATTAACTGTGTTCAAATTATTTTCCACATTTTGTATACATGAATTTTGCATAGTATTTAAACATTGAATACCTATGAAATTTATTTTATAACTCAAGTAATTACAATTTTTAGGTATATTTGTACAGGTATATTATTATCTTAGTACCACTTTGATTTTCTTTCACATCCCTGTTGTTTAATTTTTGATGAATTTGATGAATTTTAGTTAATCGTGTTCTTAATGATATAGCAGCATTTACATCTTTTGTCAACCCATCTATATATTTATCAGACAATTCTAATTGTGAGACGATATTCTCCTTTTCCTTAAGGTGTGTACTTAATCCTGTGTCCTTTGGTGATGCATTACTTGACTTTATATTTAAAGATTTCTGTATATATAATGGAGAATAGATTTTATTTACGACTATCGAATAGAAATTATTAAATATTCTGTGTAACTCACTGTATCAAATGGGGTATCCTTGGATATCTGTAGCCGTTTACCACAAACTGCAGGTAATTTCATAAGTATAGCAGATAAAAAATGTGTAATTGTAGATTCTTTCTCTCTATTTGGAATAATTTCTAATGGACTACTTGCTACACACATATGAGGATATGTAAAAACCTTGGATTTGGAAATCAAAAATTTAATTTCATAAAATAAAATTCCACCTTTATTTTTTGGTAAATAATATCCATACTAAAACGTTATACATACATATATATACAAAGATATATTTGAAAGTAAATTGCAAGATGAATAAACATAGGTATTATCATTTATACCATATTTTTCCAATGTCTACCTAATTGGTCATATAATCTTTAAAAGCACATTTTGCTGGAAGTTCTTTAGACACAGATAATATTTCTTACTTACTCACCTCCGAAAATTATGCCGCTTCTGAAGGAATTGTTATTTATTTATAAGGCATCCACTGTGCAGAGTGGGCATGTTGTCGACCAATCAAATTTCACCGATGCTCCGTCCCTTACTGTGTAAAAGAAAGGACGCTCGCTAGGTACAGCGTGAAAATATATCTCTTATTTACTCAGCTCCGAAAATTATGCCGCTTTTGAAGGAATTCTTATTTCATCCACTTTTACTTGGCAATATTAACACGTTGTTTAAAATACCAGTAAAAACTGCTGCGCAGTCTAGAGAGTCAAAGAGAACGACAAAGAATTACAATATATTATTAACAGATATAATAAAAGAGAAAATGACAATAGATGCTTGCTAAGATGTTCTAATCGAGTTTTCGTAATATCTCTAGCTCGACATCGTCTTCCTACAATTCTTACCGGAATTTCCATAACGTTCTGCTTCATATTTGCAATATTCGGAAACTCCTAATCCGTTCATTACTTCGGTTCAAGTGGCCACAGTCCTAATCCGACATTTACTTCCTGGGTATAATAAATGGATATGGGTGTAATATTTGGTAGAAGGACAATTGCTGTTGTAAACAGTATAGTCTAAAGTCTTAGGTAACCGTTACTTAATGGCATCCTACACCTTGTGGCGTATACCCTGCCCCGGTACTAGTCATCGCGGATTATAATGAAATTATTTTTACAAGTAAGTACGCAGTTCTTCAATATGTGAAACTACTCACACAGGGTTTCTGCAGGAAAATTCAACCGTTTGTAACATTTTATAAATTTATTTTGTTATAAAGTTCTCTCGCGATGCGAATAGTAAAACGCTGTAGCATTATGTTATATTACATCATACATATTATATCATATGTCGGAGATGAAAGGACACCGAAACCTCCCCTCTGGAACTTCGGGAAAATCCGTAGAATTGTAATTAAAGCTTACAGTTGTAATTAAACAATTTGTCGTCATTTTGCCCAATGGTACTTGTTCGCGGTTTGGGATAATAAACTTGGGCTCAAGGCGATCATCAGCCGCCGAACGTAGCTGTGGTCAACGGGACGGGTGCTTCGTCAAACAAAGATATAGAGCGAAAGTATGACCCTCATTAAGAGAAATAACCATAGAGGTTCCTGACAGTAAAACATTCTAACGGGTCTTTCGGACAATGAATACCAGAGGTTGAGGCACTTGCACGGCACGAGTACAGCTAGCCTGAGGACCCGGTACAAAACCTGGGTTTTTTCGGTAATTAAGATTTTCCAAATGGGCAGGCAGCCCAAATTGTCCCAAATTGACCAATTGATAGAGACGTCAATTTCCCTTACTTTCGGGACGAGGGCTATACTCGACGAGTCCGATGATCTTGTGTCCTTGGATACATTCATTCTTTTTTGAGATCTGATCGACGAAGGGAGTAGCGCCTTACGATCAGTGAGTAGTACACGTTTGAGTTAGAGCAAGTATATCTATCACCCCGTTAACCGTGGATTCGTTATCGAGCCTAAGACCAACGTTACTAGCATCGCAAGTGCCCAGCCACTGCTGTTGATTGTCGCGTCAGTAGTGTTCATTCTCGTATTAGCAGACCGTACCCTTGTGACACCACAACGATGGCCAATTCCCCTGAAGGTTTATCGAACGCCCCCAACCCTATTCCTGACGCTTCTCCGACATATATGTAATCATTTTCGCAAATGTTCCTTGCAACAATATACCATCGTTTGGCATTAAAAGTGTTAATTGCGTATGCACTAGATGATAGTAAAAACGAAGAATAAAGATATTCGGGCAAAGCGCAATATACTAAGCTTGAAAAGCAGTAATATCTTGAAAAATACCGATTGAAACGTTCTCGTCTGACAACAAATGCCAAAAAAAGTATCGACGAAGTAAAACCATTAAAATTGACGATATGTCTATGTTTTGTTACTAACAATCCTGAAATTGCTAAAGTGAGTCCGTCATTTTCATAATGGAATTTTCTAGCAGCTGTTTATATTCGTGTAGAATGTAGCGGCGTGTCTACGGTATCCGTTTATTCTCATTTCGCTTGTTTTTCTAATTTTTCTTTATTGTTCTCTAGCATCTTGCATTCGATGCGTCTTAGACACCAAATATTCTGAGCTGGAAATCTAAACTGGCTTTTGTTGAGATAAATGTCATGTTGGTTCCTACATCCAGCGTTGGTGCAGGTCCTTGAGATCCTCTTCTTCTTTTCCCCGTCCGTCACGTCCTCTTCATCTAAGTATCCCGTGTGTTGCAAATGGCTGTACAAGGTGGTGAAATACACAGCATATAAAACTAATCTGTATGAATCAATTGAATTTCAAAAGCCAAACCAATGCAATAACAGCTTTAAACAGCATCTGAAAAACTATAACATCCAAGAAAACAACTTGCGAATAAAATAAAATGTGGTATATCGAAAAATTCAAGGTTCTATTATAAATTAATATATAAAGATTACTCTAAACATTTTTCAATGATTTTCTATGCAATAATAGAATAATTCTATATAACAACTTTCTCCGTTTTCGTTTGCAACATTTACATTCTTTTTCATTTCTACAGTTCGAAAATCTCGCTTTTCATTCGATTCGCATTTTTTTCCGAAGGACGATATAAATATTTTCTCCCACGTACTTAATTCACTGTTCTACATTTGATCCAACTGATTCATTTTTACCATTGTCTGCACAATATTGTTTTGATCTTATTTAATAATTATATGTAATTTTAACTTAATCATACGGAATTTCGGAACATAAGTGCGTGTATACCAGTGCATATGAGCTGCTATCTTTATCAGATTTAGCCTTTGATAGTTTCTCCTTCAGTGTTAAATGCTTTTGTCTTTGATCTTTTTCCTGCAGCAGCTACTTTTAAATAAAGAAGATTGAACGCAAAGCATAAACAATGAAAGTATAAATAAAAGAAAAAGTAAGCTATGATTTTTATGAGTTGAAATATATATATATATATATATATGTCGGGTTATCATTAGAATTTAAGGCGCGTAATGATTCTTCGTTTGAATTAGCCATTGTTTTACGAAACAGAGAATATATTTACGCGAATAAACAAGATTTTACAAAATATTATGAATAATGAGTTTAATAAATGATAAGATTAACAAACGATAAGTTTAACTAATAATTAGATTAAAGAATAATAAGTTTAACGAACAATAAGAGGAACGAATAATGAGATTAACGATTGATAGGTTTTACGAATAATGAATTTAATTAACGCTATTAACAATGTTCCGGGGTTCAAACGAATCCACGATCAACGGGATAACTCTTTACTATGCGTAGAATAATTTTAAACACAAAAATACGATTGCCGAGACACTCGGTAAATTGCTCGATGTATCACTTTCCAAGGCGATCGCACGAATGAATATCCGATGAAAATCTTTTTCGCTATACGACTGCATTTGTTTGTTATATGCTCGCTGGAGGCATCGAGAAGGTTCCAATCGTCGTTGCTAGGCAGTTTCTGTCTAGAGATTGATTCCTAATACAACGTGTGTCCCATTATATCGACATCTCTAAAGTACAATTCTATGTGATTTCTAGAGAGAACAATACAACCGATTCACACCTTCGTCAGGCAAAACGTTTATCTCGTGACCGTGACTACGTTCGGCGACCAGTTGTCACCTCGAGCCCACTTTCGCTTTCACAAGTATCAAACAATTACAAATGACAATTGCTTAATTACAGTTATGATAAAATTTAGGCTAAAGCATTAGAAGGCTTCCTCAAAATTGCAAAGGGAAGGCTCCGGTTTTCCTTTCATCTTCGGCATATATATATGTCGGGTTATCATTAGAATTTGTATTACGAAATGTTTCTTCATTTGAATTAGCCATCGTTTTACAAAACAGAGAATATATTTACACGAACAAACAGGGTTTTACAAAATATTATGAATAATGAATTTTTGTAAATGATATGATTAATTAACAAATGATAAATTAATTAGTAATTATATTAAAGAATAATAAGTTTTATCGAACAATAATAGGAACGAATAATATATCTTACGAATTACTAATTTAACGAATAATGAAAATTAACGATTGATAAATTTACAAATATTAAATTTAATTTATGCTTTAAACAAAGATTCGGGGTTCAAACGAATCCACGGTCAACGGGAAAACTTTAAACAATTTTATAACACAAAAATACGTTTGCTGAATCACTCGGTAAATTACTCGATGTATCACTTTCCAAGGCAATCTCACGAATGAATATCTGATTAAAATCTTTTTCGTTATACGACTGCATTTGTTTGTTATGTTCTCGCTGGAAACATCGAGAAGGTTCCAAACGTTGTTGCTAAGCAATATCTGTCAAAAGTTTGTTGTATACTCTTTGGAAACATCGAGAAAGATCCAAACGCCGATACTAGGCAATTTCTGTCTTCATGAAGCAAAACGTTTATCCCGTGACCGTGGCTACGTTCAGCGACCAGTTGTCACCTCGAACCCACTTTCACTTTTCACAAATGTCAAACAATTACAGATGACAATTACTTAATTACAGTTACAATAAAATCTAAACTAAAGCATTAAAAGGCTTCCTCAAAATTGCATAGGGAAGGCTCCGGCTTTTCATTTCATCTCCGACATATATATATATTGTCACGTCCCGCTCTGCGCACGCGCCGCAACGTAGGCTAAAACTACCAATAGCGCGAGTGAGCGTTCCAATTTGAAATTTAAATAAATTTTAACAATTTGTATATAAACCAAATTCGAATCTCGCAACCCCTACGGAATAACCCGTCATATGACAACCCCTCCACGGTAGATCTAAATATAAATAAGCGTAGCGGCATAGAAGAAGCGGTAATAATTGCTTAGTTTTAGAGTAGTTAATTCCTCAGTTTTGGGTGATTAACTCCTTGGTTCTTGGCGATCAGTTGCCATTTCCTGGCAAGTAATTTCTTGTTCATAGCGATTAATTCTTAATTCCTCTAGCTCTTAATTTCTCAATTCCTTGTTTTTTAATTCTTCAGTTCCTTAGTTTTCAGCTCTTAATTCCTTTAGCTCTTAGTTTTGCTCTCAGCTTTTAGGTTCATTAGTCCTTTAGTTCTTTAGCTTTTAGTTCTTTTTTTTATTAGTTTCTAATTCTTGTTAGTCTTGTAAATCGACGTGTTTGTATTTGTCACTTTGTAACTATCGAAAATCTATCGAAATTAAAATCTTGTAATTAATAAGAGCGAAACGTATTGCGAACGATTGTAACTCCGAGCATTCGAAATTTCAACGACTATTCTGTCAATATCCAATTAGAATACGAATAAACATTTTTGTGAAGAATATTTGTCTAATAATATAGCAGGATTAAGCGAACATTTATTTTCACCGACTTTAATCCCCCCCCCCCCCCCCTCCCGTGCTAGTATTCCGGCGCATAGCAGGTTAGCCGAAACGTGGAGTTTAATTTCAAATCGCATTAAATAACAGACAATACTACAATTTAGTCTAAATTCAAAAATTAACGGCAACGCAACCAAAACGAGCCAGACAAAACGTAACAATTTATATATATATATATATATTTTACTAACAATAAGGGAAATAAAACAAAGAACAATTACTTAGATGCGGAAGGAGTTAACTTTATTCAGATAAAATAAAATACATAATACAAATTAATGTTTACCTAAGTAACAAAAAAAGTTAAAATACAAAAAAAGCCAAAAATATACAGAAAAAATGTATTTGACTAGCTTAATATTATGTTTCTGTTTAGTAATTACTGTAGAAATAGTACTAAAAATAAAATATTTTATCATTTCCTGACATATACACTTAGTTTAACGATACATTATACCAAACGTATTAATGTGTGTATGTCATTTTTACAAAATTATAAAGATAATTTATTCGAGAGATATGAATAAGCTAATTTACACATGTGCATGCATTATGTCCAAAATATACGTCTAATGGCTTTAATATTATTTCCGCAAATTATGCATTTTTTGAAAGCAAGTGAACAATACTGGCAAGTTGCTAAATGCCCACAAGGCAAAAAACTAATCGTCGATTCCCGTTCCATGCAAACTTTACACGAACGAGCATTCTTCAATGCCTGATTTTCTTCTTCCAGGGAAGCTAAAATAATAAACAGTATATTTAAATATAATACATAATAAAATTGATTATATGTATACGGATTTCATACAAATTAACGAATTTGTGATCAATCTATGTTTTCATTTTAATTACTTACCAATTTTCTCTCGGAGGGTCATTTCATTACTATCATTTTCACTATTGGATCTCTCCGGATTCCCATCTGCAATTTCTATCGGTGCCTGAAATAATTATAATGTACATAAGTATATATTGGAATTATTAATTATTTGTTGTTAATTATATATATTGTTCAGGGTTTAAGTTTTTGTACTTACTTCTCCAGGAGTTTCATATATCTTATGGCCTATTACGCTATTAACATATTCCCAGCCCCGTACTGCTAATAAATAACAACAGCTGGGAGACAAAATTGCATGCTCTTCCCATGGAACTTCTTCTGGTCTCCAATTTCCTATACCAATCCCACAATGGTAACAGGTAGTGAAATCATATATTTTGGTGTAGTAGAATCCCGCATCGGCTAAATCTTCACTTGTCTGTTTCATATATGTAGGCCATGATTCGAATGAATTTAATCTGGATTCGTAAGTAGCATATTCCACATTTTCTGCTTTTTTAACTTCTTGTAGTCCCAAACGACTAAGTTCATACGCCGTTGGGCACCTTAAATATCGTAAAAATTGATGGTCATTAAAATCAAATGACTCAAGATATTGTAAACCATAACGACAAGTTATATTTCTATTTCTTCGTTTTGTCAGTAGAACTATATCAGGATCTACTCCAACTGGTACATTATCACAATGTTCATTCCGGATAAATCTGCACTCTGGAGAACACATCTCATGAATCTGCATTGGAATATCACCGTCTGACCAGTCATTTACCATCACTTGACATTCAAAGCACCTCACTATATCTATTTCACCCGTATAATAGAATCCAGCAGCTGCAAGACTGACAGGGTCAACGGAAATTTTAGGGCAACTTCGAAAACTCCAACGTCTACTTGCTTCAAAACGATAATCATCGTTATTTTCTTCGATGCCATGTGAAGTGGATGGAACCGGCGACATTGATGACGTCGACTGTATCGGTGATGTTGAATCAATCACACTTGCTGAAGATCCCGATGGTACGGCAAACTCATCCGCCGATATTGAATCAACCGACAAAGTTGAATCATCATCTTGGTCAACAGGAGATTCTGCATCATATCTCATTAAGTATTCGAAGTAATTCATAGTAGACATTTTATTGCACCTTAATGCACCTTCGAACCTATTTAAAAGAAAAAGAATTTGAAATATCTACTAATTGGAAATGACTTAAGAAATATTGTACATGTACAATTGATCAAACAGAAATATATTACAGACAAAACTTACGAATATCAGATGTTGACGTTCCGCTTCAACAGCACCCCAACTCTTCAAATGGAATCTTGACAAATATTTAATATCTTAGTCTTGTATATTTTATATTTTTAGATTTACTAAAACTGCGCAATCGAGCAAACGAGCCACACAAACTCTTCGACCGTCAGTCTAATACTGAATCTTGCTGCTGGTACGTACCGGGAAGCTACTACCTGTTTGCTACAAAATCTTATCCCTACCCACAGTAGCCGGCAGCAATAGACTCCTCGAATGCACTACAAGGCATCCACTGTGCAGAGTGGGCATGTCGTCGACCAATCAAATTTCACCGATGCTCCGCCCCTTACTGAACTGTACTGCACTGTGTAAAATAAAGGACGCTCGCTAGGTACAGCGTGAAAGTATATCTCTTATTCACTCACCTCCGAAAATTATGCCGCTTTTGAAGGAATTCTTATTTCATCCATTTTTACTTGGCAATATGAACACTTTGTTTAAAATATCAGTAAAAACTGCTGCGCAGTCTAGAGAGTCAAAGAGAACGACAAAAAATTACAATATATTATTAACAGATATAATAAAAGAGAAAATGACAATAGAGGCTTGCTAAGATGTTCTAATCGAGTTTTCGTAATATCTCTAGCTCGACATCGTCTTCCTGCAATTCTTACCGCAATTTCCATAACGTTCTGCTTCAGATTTGCAATATTCCTAATGTGTACAATAACTCTGTTAGGTGGCCACCGTCTTAAATAAACACTATGCACAAGACAATACGATCTCTGTTTCAAGGTAGTTATAATTTTTGTAGAAGGATAACTGCTAAACATTACATGTCTAATTTAAGATTGTAAGTGAAGCAAAAACAATGAAAGATAAAATATATTTTATATAGAAAAGGGAGAATAAGATGCCCCTTTTGTCTTAGCATAAGAATTCATGTTTTGAATTTTAAAGTATGTAGAAATTGATCTTTCCTCTGATACCGTAAAATTTGGTTTTCTTGATGTATTAACTGTATTAACTGTGTTCAAATTATTTTCCACATTTTGTATAGATGAATTTTGAATAGTATTTAAACATTGAAAACCTATGAAATTTATTTTATAACTCAAGTAATTACAATTTTTAGGTATATTTGTACAGGTATATTATTATCTTAGTACCACTTTGATTTTCTTTCACATCCCTGTTGTTTAATTTTTGTTGAATTTGATGAATTTTAGTTAATCGTGTTCTTAATGATATAGCAGCATTTACATCTTTTGTCAACCCACCTATATATTTATCAGACAATTCTAATTGTGAGACGATATTCTCCTTTTCCTTAAGGTGTGTACTTAATCCTCTGTCCTTTGGTGATGCATTACTTGACTTTATATTTAAAGATTTCTGTATATATAATGGAGAATAGATTTTATTTACGACTATCGAATAGAAATTATTAAATATTCTGTGTAACTCACTGTATCAAATGGGGTATCCTTGGATATCTGTAGCCGTTTACCACAAACTGCAGGTAATTTCATAAGTATAGCAGATAAAAACTGTGTAATTGTAGATTCTTTCTCTCTATTTGGAATAATTTCTAATGGATTACTTGCTACACACATATGAGCGTGTGCGTGTGCGTGCGTGCGTGTGTGTGCGTGTGTGTGTGTGCGTGCGTGCGTACGTGCGTGCGTGCGTGCGTGTGTGCGTGTGTGTGTGTATATATATAATACAATTTCATTTCACTAACAATAAGGGGAATAAAACAAAGAACAATTAGTTAGATGCGAAAGGAGTTAACTTTATTCAGATAAAATAAAATACATAATACAAATTAATGTTACTTAAGTAATAAAAAAAGTTAAAATACAAAAAAAGCCAAAATTATACAGAAAAAATGTATTTGACTAGTTTAATATTCTGTTTCTGTTTAGTAATTACTGTAGAAATAGTACTAAAAATAAAATATTTTATCATTTCCTGACATATACACTTAGTTTAACGATACATTATACCAAACATATTAATGTGTGTATGTCATTTTTACAAAATTATAAACATAATTTATTCGAGAGATATGAATAAGCTAATTTACACATGTGCATGCATTACGCCAAAACTATACGGTTAATTGCTGTAATCCGTTTTCGGCAAATTATGCACCTTCGAAAGGCAGGCGCACAATACTGGCAAGTTGCTAAATGCCCACACGGTAAAAAAGTAATTACAGCTTCTCGTCTCGTACAAACTTTACACGAACGAGCATCTTTCAATGCCCGATTTTCTTCTTCCAGGGAAGCTAAAATAGTAAACAGTATATTTAAATATAATACACAATTAAATTTATTATATGTATACGGATTTCATACAAATTAACGAATTTGTAATCAATCTATGTTTTCATTTTTATTACTTACCAAGTTCTTCAAGGAGAATCGTTTCATTACTAACATTATCATTATTGGATCTCTCAGGATTCTCATCTGTAATTTCCACTGGTGCCTGAAATAATTATAATGTACATAAGTATATATTGGAATTATTAATTATACACATTGTTAATTATATATATTGCTCAGGGTTTAAGTTTTTGTACTTACTTCTTCAGAAATTTCATATAACTCCTGGCCTGGTACATTATCACAATGTTCATTGCGGATAAATCTGCACTCTGCAGAACGCTTCACATGAATATGCATGGGAGTAGCATCGTCTGCTTGGGGATTTACCAAGTGACATTCAAAACAGTGAACCGTATCATTTTGATCGGTATGGTGAAATCCTGCAGTTGCAAGACTGGCAGGATCAATGAAAGATTCAGGCCAACATCCAGAACTCCAAGGTCTTACTGCTTCAAAACAATATTCCATATCACGCGGCGTGGATGGAGCCGGGGACATTGGACGATCCGGCGACGTTGGATCAACCAGCGGCAATATATGAGCTATTGGAGTTGAATAAATCTGTTGCAATGAATAAATAGGCGACGTTGATGCCGTCGACTGTACCACTGATGTTGAATCAATCACCCTTGCTGAAGGTCCCGATGTTACGGCAACCTGATCCGCCGATATTGAATCAACCGGCAAAGTTGAATGATCGTCTTGACTAGGGCCGGATTCTGGCCCATGTCCCATTAAGTATTGGTAGTAATTAACATTAAGCATTTTATTGCACGTTAATGCACCTTCGAACCTATTTAAAAGAAAAAGAATTTGAAATATCTACTAATTGGAAATGACTTAAGAAATATTGTACGTGTACAATTGATCAAACAGAAATATATTACAAACAAAACTTACGAATATCAGATGTTGACGTTCCGCTTCAACAGCACCCCAACTCTTCAAATGGAATCTTGACAAATATTTAATATCTTAGTCTTGTATATTTTATATTTTTAAATTTACTAAAACTGCGCAATCGTACGAACGAGCCACACAAACTCTTCGACCGTCAGTCTAATACTGAATCTTGCTGCTGGTACGTACCGGGAAGCTACTACCTGTTTGCTACAAATCTTATCCCTACCCACAGTAGCCGGCAGCAATAGACTCCTCCAATGCACTACAAGGCATCCACTGTGCAGAGTGGGCATGTTGTCGACCAATCAAATTTCACCGATGCTCCGCCCCTTACTGAACTGTACTGCACTGTGTAAAGTAAAGGATGCTCCCTAGGTACAGCGTGAAAGTATATCTCTTATTCACTCACCTCCGAAAATTATGCCGCTTTTGAAGGAATTCTTATTTCATCCACTTTTACTTGGCAATATTAACACGTTGTTTAAAATACCAGTAAAAACTGCTGCGCAGTCTAGAGAGTCAAAGAGAACGACAAAAAATTACAATATATTATTAACAGATATAATAAAAGAGAAAATGACAATAGATGCTTGCTAAGATGTTCTAATCGAGTTTTCGTAATATCTCTAGCTCGACATTGTCTTCCTACAATTCTTACCGGAATTTCCATAACGTTCTGCTTCAGATTTGCAATATTCCTAATGTGTACAATAACTCTGTTAGGTGGCCACTGTCCTAAGTAAACACTCTATGCACAAGACAATACGATCTCTGTTTCAAGGTAGTTATAATTTTTGTAGAAGGATAACTGCTAAACATTACATGTCTAATTTAAGATTGTAAGTGAAGCAAAAACAATGAAAGATAAAATATATTTTATATAGAAAAGGGAGAATAAGATGCCCCTTTTGTCTTAGCATAAGAATTCATGTTTTGAATTTTAAAGTATGTAGAAATTGATCTTTCCTCTGATACCTTAAAATTTGGTTTTCTTGATGTATTAACTGTATTAACTGTGTTCAAATTATTTTCCACATTTTCTATAGATGAATTTTGAATAGTATTTAAACATTGAAAACCTATGAAATTTATTTTATAACTCAAGTAATTACAATTTTTAGGTATATTTGTACAGGTATATTATTATCTTAGTACCACTTTGATTTTCTTTCGCATCCCTGTTGTTTAATTTTTGATGAATTTGATGAATTTTAGTTAATTGTGTTCTTAATGATATAGCAGCATTTACATCTTTTGTCAACCCATCTATATATTTATCAGACAATTCTAATTGTGAGACGATATTCTCCTTTTCCTTAAGGTGTGTACTTAATCCTGTGTCCTTTGGTGATGCATTACTTGACTTTATATTTAAAGATTTCTGTATATATAATGGAGAATAGATTTTATTTACGACTATCGAATAGAAATTATTAAATATTCTGTGTAACTCACTGTATCAAATGGGGTATCCTTGGATATCTGTAGCCGTTTACCACAAACTGCAGGTAATTTCATAAGTATATCAGATAAAAACTGTGTAATTGTAGATTCTTTCTCTCTATTTGGAATAATTTCTAATGGACTACTTGCTACACACATATGAGGATATGTAAAAACCTTGGATTTGGAAATCAAAAATTTAATTTCATAAAATAAAATTCCACCTTTATTTTTTGGTAAATAATATCCATACTAAAACGTTATACAAAGATATATTTGAAAGTAAATTGCAAGATGAATAAACATAGGTATTGTCATTTATACCATATTTTTCCAGTGTCTACGTAATTGGTCATAATCTTTAAAAGCACATTTTGCTGGAAGTTCTTTAGACACAGATAATAGTTTGGCTTTCTTTGTACTACAAAAATGAAAAAATTTTATTTTAAACCAAATATACATGTATATCCCATATATATTCCACTAAATGAAATAAATTATTGTTACCTTGGTAATACATATACAAATGGAAGATTATAACGAGATAAATCGACGTATCCTTTAGGGTCTGCTAAAAAATGTGATATAATAGATGGTGAAAGATAGTCTTCAAGTTTTATATATGGAATTTTAAGTATTTCTGCATGAAGTTGCAAACACATTTTTCTATCTAAAAACTTTTTAATGTTAATATATTTCACACTTTTTAATATTAGTTAGACGAAGAACAAAATTAGATTTTTTATTACCCTCTATAAGTACATCTAATTTTAATGCTCTAGTTCCTTCTATAAAGTTATAAAAATTTTTTCCTTGAACAAAATAATCATCAACTTTATTCCACAAAGGAGCTATCTTAGTTTGCATGGTATACCTAAGACAACTTTTATAAACTTCTGTAGTAACTGGTCTTGATCCTTGATACTGACAGGAATAAAAACCAGTTTATTATTGAAATAATATATTTAGAGTGAATAAAGATTTGTGTCATGAACATACCACTAGTTTAAAATTTCTTAAAATTTGTTCCAATCTACCATTTTGAGAAAATTGTTTATGCGTTATAACAAATATATATCTTTCTGTACCCATTACTGGTGAAGCAATAACGTCAGATATTAAATGAATAAGTAATCTAAAATTTTATTGTTAGTAAAATATAAAGATCATTATTAAGATAATATTATATAATAGAAAATTTTTGATTCGCAGAATTTGCCCTCGACTTACCGGCACTTAATTGTTTGCCAATGAAAATTTGATTTCGCCGATGCATCATGAACTTCAAGAAAATCAATTTCGCAAATTGCACAACATAGGTTACTCATTTCCGGAAATGAAGCGTACAGAACCGATTGTTCTTTTTTCTTATTCACAAGATTACAAGCATCCATTATATATAATTGCTTGCTATTCTTAATTATTTTATGTTCTTGTAGATCCAATTTACACTAACAATTTTTCGAAAACGTATTTTCGAATGAATATTTAAAATTTAAAATTTAACAATTTACATTTAAAATTTCAAAAGTTGTACTAATACTTTAAATATGATTTTTGTGAAGAAGCTTTATTCTCAATTATCTCAAAATTAAACTTGTATGTGAGATATCTAAACTTTTTATATTTAAAACAAATTTAAAATCTTCTTAAGTAAAAAGACGACTCTTTTTCTATTATCAATATATTATCTTATTTAGCGGTTACTGAGGAGTTTATATTATATATATTGGTACGGATCGCTGAACCGCTTTGTTCAATAAAGTGCGCGAAAAATTCGAGATAACTACATATTAAGATGTAAGCATAGCTTCTTTTATAGAGATCTGCTTGAAATTTTCAATTAGAAAACAAAACATTTTTTAATAACCTCGCATGGCTGAATGAAAACCTTTTAATTTATCGTGACTTTTAACGACTAAACTTAAAGTTTTCCAATAGCGTATTTCCTGTAATTTGAATTCACGCCTTGAATTATTCACTCCTTGCTATAGTACTCGCATCGAATTTTTGACCAATATATAGATGTATTTGACATTTCAGGTATGTGAACGTGATTTCAAATTTCGCTTCTAAATTGCATATTGATATCGCTAAATATTAGGCCAGATTCATATGTAACACAACGGTTCAGTAATGTTCAATTATATTGTATATTCATAACTTCAAGCCATTTGAAATAAACGCCGCGTAATTCAAATTTCAACACTATGCATAGCGTAATATTTGAATAGGTAACTGGTAATATATATGCGTGTGTGTATATATATAATACAATTTCATTTCACTAATAATAAGGGGAATAAAACAAAGAACAATTAGTTAGATGCGAAAGGAGTTAACTTTATTCAGATAAAATAAAATACATAATACAAATTAATGTTACTTAAGTAACAAAAAAAGTTAAAATACAAAAAAAGCGAAAAATATACAGAAAAAATGTATTTGACTAGTTTAATATTCTGTTTCTGTTTAGTAATTACTGTAGAAATAGTACTAAAAATAAAATATTTTATCATTTCCTGACATATACACTTAGTTTAACGATACATTATACCAAACATATTAATGTGTGTATGTCATTTTTACAAAATTATAAACATAATTTATTCGAGAGATATGAATAAGCTAATTTACACATGTGCATGCATTACGCCAAAACTATACGGTTAATTACTCTAATCCGTTTTCGGCAAATTATGCACCTTCGAAAGGCAGGCGCACAATACTGGCAAGTTGCTAAATGCCCACACGGTAAAAAAGTAATTATAGCTTCTCGTCTCGTGCAAACTTTACACGAACGAGCATCTTTCAATGCCCGATTTTCTTCTTCCAGGGAAGCTAAAATAGTAAACAGTATATTTAAATATAATACATAATAAAATTTATTATATGTATACGGATTTCATACAAATTAACGAATTTGTAATCAATCTATGTTTTCATTTTTATTACTTACCAAGTTTTTCAAGGAGAATCGTTTCATTACTAACATTATCATTATTGGATCTCTCAGGATTCTCATCTGTAATTTCCACTGGTGCCTGAAATAATTATAATGTACATAAGTATATATTGGAATTATTAATTATACACATTGTTAATTATATATATTGCTCAGGGTTTAAGTTTTTGTACTTACTTCTTCAGAAATTTCATATAACTCCTGGCCTGGTACATTATCACAATGTTCATTGCGGATAAATCTGCACTCTGGAGAACGCTTCACATGAATATGCATGGGAGTAGCACCGTCTGCTTGGGGATTTACCAAGTGACATTCAAAACAGTGAACCGTATCTATTTGATCGGTATGGTGAAATCCTGCAGTTGCAAGACTGGCAGGGTCAATGAAAGATTCAGGCCAACATCCAGAACTCCAAGGTCTTACTGCTTCAAATTCCATAACACGCGGCGTGGATGGAGCCGGGGACATTGGACGATCCGGCGACGTTGGATCAACCAGCGGCAATATATGAGCTATTGGAGTTGAATAAATCTGTTGCAATGAATAAATAGGCGACGTTGATGCCGTCGACTGTACCACTGATGTTGAATCAATCACCCTTGCTGAAGGTCCCGATGGTACGGCAAACTGATCCGCCGATATTGAATCAACCGGCAAAGTTGAATGATCGTCTTGACTAGGGCCGGATTCTGGCCCATGTCCCATTAAGTATTGGTAGTAATTAACATTAAGCATTTTATTGCACCTTAATGCACCTTCGAACCTATTTAAAAGAAAAAGAATTTGAAATATCTACTAATTGGAAATGACTTAAGAAATATTGTACGTGTACAATTGATCAAACAGAAATATATTACAGACAAAACTTACGAATATCAGATGTTGACGTTCCGCTTCAACAGCACCCCAACTCTTCAAATGGAATCTTGACAAATATTTAATATCTTAGTCTTGTATATTTTATATTTTTAAATTTACTAAAACTGCGCAATCGTACGAACGAGCCACACAAACTCTTCGACCGTCAGTCTAATACTGAATCTTGCTGCTGGTACGTACCGGGAAGCTACTACCTGTTTGCTACAAATCTTATCCCTACCCACAGTAGCCGGCAGCAATAGACTCCTCCAATGCACTACAAGGCATCCACTGTGCAGAGTGGGCATGTCGTTGACCAATCAAATTTCACCGATGCTCCGCCCCTTACTGAACTGTACTGCACTGTGTAAAGTAAAGGACGCTCCCTAGGTACAGCGTGAAAGTATATCTCTTATTCACTCACCTCCGAAAATTATGCCGCTTTTGAAGGAATTCTTATTTCATCCACTTTTACTTGGCAATATTAACACGTTGTTTAAAATATCAGTAAAAACTGCTGCGCAGTCTAGAGAGTCAAAGAGAACGACAAAAAATTACAATATATTATTAACAGATATAATAAAAGAGAAAATGACAATAGATGCTTGCTAAGATGTTCTAATCGAGTTTTCGTAATATCTCTAGCTCGACATCGTCTTCCTACAATTCTTATCGGAATTTCCATAACGTTCTGCTTCATATTTGCAATATTCGGAAACTCCTAATCCGTTCATTACTTCGGTTCAAGTGGCCACAGTCCTAATCCGACATTTACTTCCTGGGTATAATAAATGGATATGGGTATAATATTTGGTAGAAGGACAATTGCTGTCGTAAACAGTATAGTCTAAAGTCCTAGGTAACCGTTACTTTATGGCATCCTACACCTTGTGGCGTATACCCTGCCCCGGTACTAGTCATCGCGGATTATAATGAAATTATTTTTACAAGTAAGTACGCAGTGTTTCAATATGTGAAACAACTCACACAGGGTTTCTGCAGGAAAATTCAACCGTTTGTAACATTTTATAAATTTACTTTGTTATAAAGTTCTCTCGCGATGCGAATAGTAAAACGCTGTAGCATTATGTTATATTACATCATACATATTATATCATACTATATATATATATATAATCATTTTCGCAAATGTTCCTTGCAACAATATACCATCGTTTGGCATTAAAAGTGTTAATTGCGTATGCACTAGATGATAGTAAAAACGAAGAATAAAGATATTCGGGCAAAGCGCAATATACTAAGCTTGAAAAGCAGTAATATCTTGAAAAATACCGATTGAAACGTTCTCGTCTGACAACAAATGCCAAAAAAAGTATCGACGAAGTAAAACCATTAAAATTGACGATATGTCTATGTTTTGTTACTAACAATCCTGAAATTGCTAAAGTGAGTCCGTCATTTTCATAATGGAATTTTCTAGCAGCTGTTTATATTCGTGTAGAATGTAGCGGCGTGTCTACGGTATCCGTTTATTCTCATTTCGCTTGTTTTTCTAATTTTTCTTTATTGTTCTCTAGCATCTTGCATTCGATGCGTCTTAGACACCAAATATTCTGAGCTGGAAATCTAAACTGGCTTTTGTTGAGATAAATGTCATGTTGGTTCCTACATCCAGCGTTGGTGCAGGTCCTTGAGATCCTCTTCTTCTTTTCCCCGTCCGTCACGTCCTCTTCATCTAAGTATCCCGTGTATTGTAAATGGCTGTACAAGGTGGTGAAATACACAGCATATAAAACTAATCTGTATGAATCAATTGAATTTCAAAAGCCAAACCAATGCAATAACAGCTTTAAACAGCATCTGAAAAACTATAACATCCAAGAAAACAACTTGCGAATAAAATAAAATGTGGTATATCGAAAAATTCAAGGTTCTATTATAAATTAATATATAAAGATTACTCTAAACATTTTTCAATGATTTTCTATGCAATAATAGAATAATTCTATATAACAACTTTCTCCGTTTTCGTTTGCAACATTTACATTCTTTTTCATTTCTACAGTTCGAAAATCTCGCTTTTCATTCGATTCGCATTTTTTTCCGAAAGACGATATAAATATTTTCTCCCACGTACTTAATTCACTATTCTACATTTGATCCAACTGATTCATTTTTACCATTGTCTGCACAATATTGTTTTGATCTTATTTAATAATTATATGTAATTTTAACTTAATCATAGGGAATTTAGGAACATAAGTGCGTGTATACCAGTGCATATGAGCTGCTATCTTTATCAGATTTAGCCTTTGATAGTTTCTCCTTCAGTGTTAAATGCTTTTGTCTTTGATCTTTTTCCTGCAGCAGCTACTTTTAAATAAAGAAGATTGAACGCAAAGCATAAACAATGAAAGTATAAATAAAAGAAAAAGTAAGCTATGATTTTTATGAGTTGAAATATATATATATTTTTACTAACAATAAGGAGAATAAAACAAAGAACAATTAATTAGATGCAGAAAAAGTTACCTATATTCGGATAAAATAAGATACATAATACAAATTAATGTTTATCTAAGTAACACTTAAAATACAAAAAAATCCAAAAATATGCAGAAAAAATGTATTTGATTAGTTTTTCTAATTTTTCTTTATTGTTCTCTAGCATCTTGCATTCGATGCGTCTTAGACACCAATTAAGTTGATTAGTTTAATATTATGTTTCTGTTTACTAATTACTGTAGAAATAGTACTAAAAATAAAATATTTTATCATTTCCTGACATATACATTTAGTTTAACGATACATTATACCAAACATGTTAATGTGTGTATGTCATTTTTAAAAAATTATAAAGATAATTTATTCGAGAGATATGAATAAGCTAATTTACACATGTGCATGCATTATGCCAAAAATATACGTCTAATGGCTTTAATATTATTTCCGCAAATTATGCATTTTTTGAAAGCAAGTGAACAATACTGGCAAGTTGCTAAATGCCCACAAGGTAAAAAACTAATCGTCGATTCCCGTTCCGTGCAAACTTTACACGAACGAGCATCTTTCAATGCCTGATTTTGTTTCTCCAGGGAAGCTAAAATAGTAAACAGTATATTTAAATATAATACATAATAAAATTGATTATATGTATACGGATTTCATACAAATTGACGAATTTGTGATCAATCTATGTTTTTATTTTAATTACTTACCAAGTTTCTCTCGGAGGGTCATTTCATTGCTATCATTTTCACTATTGGATCTCTCCGGATTCTCATCTGCAATTTCTATCGGTGCCTGAAATAATTATAATGTACATAAGTGTTACAACCGTTCGCGGAGAGACGCGGTCGCGAGGAAAACGCGTCAGCGAGAGGCGTAAATTCTCGCTACGATTCGGTTAATCGACGCCGCGAAGTAGTCGTTCCCCTGTTTCGGTTAAGATAACAGAGGTGGTTAAATGCATATGACAGCATAGTAAGTTACATTTCACCGTTTATTCCAACAACTTATAACGAAGACAGTTACGCTGGTGCGTATGTACGAGATGAGTGAGTGACTGATCTACGGGTGTGTATACCCGGTTAAAGGATGTTGACCGTTCGAAAGATGTAAAATCAGAGATGTTCGGAGACGATGCTGTGGCGAAGGAAAGCTAAATATGGGTGTGTCTAGTGCACGGGACCATCGGATTTGTTGGTGACGATTTTAGTTAAGAGAGTGAGGGAAATAGGCTTCGTTGTTAATTGGTTAAACGAAGGGTCTTAACTGCCCTCGAGAGAAAGTGGTTCGCGGGAGGAAAGTTGCATCATGTGTGAGAAAAACTAACTTTCCCTTGTCAAGCCGTGGTAGACAATGGTCTTTAGAAATGCTTCGGAAACAGACGTTTGTTTGGTTTAAAGGACCTCGACTAGGAAATTCCTGAGATTTAAGGAAGGTACTTGAGACTATTGAGGGTACGTAGTGAGTATCCGAAGAGATCTGGTTGCCATCTTGCCCGCGGTGTGTGGCCTGGGCTAGGTAGAGGGTTACGCGACGTAACAATAAGTATATATCTGAATTATTAATTATACATATGGTTCAGGGTTTAATTTTTTGTACTTACTTCTGCACAAGTTTCATATATCTTCTCGCCTGCTATTTTATTAACATATTCCCAGCCCCGTACTATTAATAAATAACAACATCTGGGAGACAAAATTGCATGCTCTTCCCATGGAACTTCATCTCTCCAACCAGCTTTAGTATTTCCACAATGGAAACAGGTAGTGAAATCATGTACTCCGGTGTAGTAGAAGCCTGCATCGGCTAATTCTTCACTTGTCTGTTTCATATATGTAGGCCATGATTCGAATGAATTTAGTCTGGATTCGTAAGTAACATATTTCAAATTTTTAGCTTTCTTAACATATTGTAGTCCCAAACGGCTAAGTTCATATGCCGTTGGGTACCTTAAATGTCGTAAAAATTGATGGTCATTAAAATCAAATGACTCATGATATTGTAAACCATAACGACAAGTTATATTTCTATTTCTTCGTTCTGTCCGTAGAACTTTATCAGGATCTACTCCAATTGGTACATTATCACAATGTTCACTGCGGATAAATCTGCACTCTGGAGAACGCATCTCATGAATCTGCATTGGAATATCACCGTCTGTCCAGTCATTTACCACCAATTCACATTCAAAGCATTTCACTCTATCTATTTCACCCGTATAATAGAATCCTGCAGCTGCAAGACTGACAGGGTCAATGAAAGATTTAGGCCAACTTCGAAAACTCCAACGTCTACTTGCTTCAAAACGATAATCATCGTTATTTTCTTCGATGCCATGCGAAGTGGATGGAACCGGCGACATTGATGCCGTCGACTGTATCGGTGATGTTGAATCAATCACACTTGCTGAAGATCCCGATGGTACGGCAAACTCATCCGCCGATATTCCATCATCTGATGTAATTGAATCAATCGTTGAAGTTGATTCAATCGATGAATTTGAATCAATAGATGAAATTGAATCAAACGATGAATGTGAATCTTCATTTTCTGAAGATTCTGAATCATGTTCCATTAAGTGTTGGAAGTGATTTGCAGGAATCATTTTATCCAAATTGTAATCTAATGCACCTTCGAACCCATTTAAAAGAAAAAGAAATTGAAATATCTACTAATTGTAAATGACTTAAGAAATATTGTACGTGTACAATTGATCAAACAGAAATATATTACAGACAAAACTTACGAATATCAGATGTTGACGTTCCGCTTCAACAGCACCCCAACTCTTCAAATGGAATCTTGACAAATATTTAATATCTTAGTCTTGTATATTTTATATTTTTAGATTTACTAAAACTGCGCAATCGTACGAACGAGCCACACAAACTCTTCGACCGTCAGTCTAATACTGAATCTTGCTGCTGGTACGTACCGGGAAGTTACTACCTGTTTTTTACAAATCTTATCCCTACCCACAGTACCCGGCAGCAATATACTCCTTCAATGCACTAGAAGGCATCCACTGTGCAGAGTGGGCATGTTGTCGACCAATCAAATTTCACCGATGCTCCGTCCCTTACTGTGTAAAAGAAAGGACGCTCGCTAGGTACAGCCTGAAAATATATCTCTTATTTACTCAGCTCCGAAAATTATGCCGCTTTTGAAGGAATTCTTATTTCATCCCTTTTTACTTGGCAATATTAACACGTTGTTTAAAATATCAGTAAAAACTGCTGCGCAGTCTAGAGAGTCAAAGAGAACGACAAAAAATTACAATATATTATTAACAGATATAATAAAAGAGAAAATGACAATAGATGCTTGCTAAGATGTTCTAATCGAGTTTTCGTAATATCTCTAGCTCGACATCGTCTTCCTACAATTCTTACCGGAATTTCCATAACGTTCTGCTTCAGATTTGCAATATTCGGAAACTCCTAATCCGTTCATTACTTCGGTTCAAGTGGCCACAGTCCTAATCCGACATTTACTTCCTGGGTATAATAAATGGATATGGGTATAATATTTGGTAGAAGGACAATTGCTGTCGTAAACAGTATAGTCTAAAGTCCTAAGTAACCGTTACTTTATGGCATCCTACACCTTGTGGCGTATACCCTGCCCCGGTATTAATCTTCGCGGATTATAATGAAATTATTTTTACAAGTAAGTACGCAGTTCTTCAATATGTGAAACAACTCACACAGGGTTTCTGCAGGAAAATTCAACCGTTTGTAACATTTTATAAATTTATTTTGTGATAAAGTTCTCTCGCGATGCGAATAGTAAAACGCTGTAGCATTATGTTATATTACATTATACATATTATATCATATTATATATATATATATATATATATATATATATATATATATATATATATATATATATATGATATATAAAATATATATATATATATATATATATATAAGGAGATGGAAGGACAGCGGGACTTTCTGTCGGGAATGCTGGGAAAAACCTCCAATCACCATAATCAAGATTTTAATGTTTAAGCAATAAAAATAAGGAAAACAACTTTTAATGTTCCAACCTGGCGTTACGACGATGGGTTCAGGTTTAAGGTGACAGAACGGGTCACCAGACCTAGCCACGTTCACGGAAGGACCGCGTACCTGACAGAGGTACGGAATGATTTGATGACACTCCTTAAAAACAAGGATTGACCCGAGGAGCGGGGACAGGAGTATATAAGGGTAGGTTCATCTGGATTGAGAGAATTTTTAGTTAGTCGTTGAGCGAATTGCCGAGTAAGTCACGACGATACTGGTCATCCCGTGGACCGTGGATTCGTTATCGAACCTGGATTCGTTGTCACCATCGTCTCGGACATCCTATTGCCGTTACTCATAACCTCTTGTAGTGCCCGTATTCGTACTGATAAATACTAACCACATCCACGACGGTAAAGTAAGTAAAGGTTCATAGAAAGTGCCAAAGTGTCAACCTGACTCCGACATCAGAAGTGGGATCAGTGCTGGTTATAACACTGCAAGAGCTTACGACCGATTTCGCTGCATGATGCGCAGCTGTCAATTTGATTACGGAGAAAAATCCTTAGAAAGCAGTGCCCTGAATATAATCTCAATAACGAGCGTCGAATCGATTTCTACATAGTGGAAGCATCAACTGGTGGATCGAGTCATCCGGTTGAGTCGTTTCCATTTTACCCCGATTTTTGGGAGCCGAGTGTTCGCTGATTAAAGAATCCGTGGTCTTGAGATTTTCTGGCAAAAGAACGATATCTGTAGAGGATGAGTCGAGTCCGTGATGATTGCGCGGCTGGTGGCTGTAGATGTCGCTGCTGGGGGTACTGCTATATTTTCTTCCTATTTAGAACCGTGGAATAAAAATCGGACTTCGATCGCCGGGATTCGATCCCGCGTTCCGAACGTTCGTAACCTAATGCGCTAAGCACTGCGCTACCGTCGTCCGTTAGTTGTTTATGTCGAGTAGCCGTATTTGTGCTGTGTCGAGTGCCGCTACAGATCGATATAGTAGTAATGCGAGGAATGAGAAACATTGCTACATCTCAACTCTTGTCCGCTGCAGGTGTTAGTGGTTTTACATTAGAGATAAATTCGTCATGTCCTCGCTGACGGTTATTTTAAATTATGATATCGCGATCGATCGTGAAATTTTAAGTCAAGGCTTTCACGTAATATTACACAAAATAGCCTCGCTATGTGTAAGACAAATAATTAATGCCTGTAATAAAACCGCCGAAGACGAGATCGATGTTAACGAAGTTGACAATGGCGTACGTGGTAGAGATAAAAGTCGATTAATCTTCCTTTTAGAAGATCCAAAGATTCATTCGTTACGGGCTTCCTACGTACTCGCGTAAATACAGGCCAGTTAGAAATACAATCAATTGATCCTAACATCACCGTGCAAGGAACCCTAATAGACTTCGCGAGGAAGAGCACAGAATAGTACGTGAGAGGATAAGCGAATTAACCAGAGCCAAAAATCACGAGGCCTGGTAATCCACCGTTCGCGAGCCCCATGTTACTCGTGAAGACGAACGACGGTTCGGATAGATGATTGGTAGATTTTCGAGAACTAAATAAAAATACGGTCGCGGACCGGTATCCTTTACCCCTTATTGCGGATCAAGTCGCGAGATTGCGAAAGCAAGATGTTTTATTGGTCTGGACATGGCCAGCGGGTTTCGCCAAATCCTTATTCATTCTAATTCTAGGAAGTATACAGCATTGGCTACCCTCGTAGGACGATTTGGACAATAAATTGTTGTTTTCTTCAAATTCTTTTGTGTCTTTGTTCGGTCCACTCGACGTCTTTTATTTGCATAACATGGTTGCGTGCGCGCTTAGTGTTTCTTTCGGAATCGTCGTTCCGAACGGCGATATTACGCTGACTCCATCGAAAACAGGGATTTTGCATTTTTGACAACCCTAATAATTTTGCAACTAATACTTATCCGAATATTCTAATTTCTTCCTGGTTGCCATTCTTTTTAAACCATCAAAGCGTTTACCATAGAAATCCTCAGAAGGAGTCGCATGCCAAGTTTTCTATACCATTTGACCCTTTTCTAATTGTGGTGACATAAGAAACCACTTGGTCGAAGTGATCTGTACCACACTTTCCTTCGTTGTATTCGGCAGCGGCTGGTGGTTTTGGTGTTGCGAATAAACGAAACGAGAGGTGATCCTTGAGAACACGTATGGCAGCCAACGTGTCATTCGCACGTTGTTGTCTATTTGGACGACGTTCTAATCATTGCCCACTCCATGGATCAAGCTCTAGAAAGATCGTACACCGTATTAAATACCCTCGTAAATGCCGCAGTTTCTTCTAATTTTTCTAAATGCTCCGTTCCAAACACGTCGGTGCTCTATTTGGGACATGCAATTCATAGCGGAGAAGTTCGACCCAATCCGGGTAAAATACAAACCTTGAGTTCTTTATCGGAACCAACGACCGTCACACAGCATAGACAGCTCCTAGGTCTAGCCTTTTTATTTCCGAAAATTCGTCCCTAAATCTTCACAGGTAATGAAACCCATGTATGCACTTACCCCCGGTAAGAAAAACAGAACTTGGAGGGATAGGCATGAAAAATAAGGCAAAAGGTAACTTCTGTCCTGACTGACGCGCCGGTGTTAATGGTATTTGAGCCGAACGATCCGAGAGAACTCCAGATAGACGCTAGTTCGGATGGATATGGGGCTATTTTAATGCACAAGACGGAAGGTAACAATAGAGTAATAGAATATGAGCGTATAAGAACTAGCCCTGCGGGATCTAAGTATCATTCATATGGACTATAGACGTTAGCAATTTTTAAGCGCTATTAAACATTTCCGCTACTAATTACATGAAAGAGAATTTCTTGTTGTCACTGGTTGCAGTCCCGTGAAGGCATCTGATAATAAGGTGAAACTTACTTACAAACTAGTAATGTTGACATTGTGTATCGAGGAGGTGAATGAATGGCTCACGTAGATTTCTTCCCGCGGAATCCCATAGACATTGATCAAAGTCATAGTCATAGTCAAAGTCAAGGAGAAGAAATTAATCTGACCGAGACCTCAGAAGATTGGCTGTTAACGGAATAACGTCGGGATCCTCAAATTTCAGAAATCGTCACTAAACTACAAAGTGATGAGCTCGCGGAAGATGTCGCAAATGCGTATGAATTACGATCTGGTACCCTTTATCGTAAAGGACAAAGAAAGGGCAGAACTCTTTCCTTGCCCATTGCCCCGTGAGGTTTTAGGTGGCCCGTCATTAACCATGTGCAACAGTCAACTATGCACTTAGATTGGGATAAAACGCTCGAGAAACTGTACGAGTATTACTGGTTCGAAGGAATGGCGAAACATGTTCGTAAATTCGTTGAGAACTGTCATGCTCGCCGAGTTTCGAGGGCTAGTTCAGGTAAAATACTAGCTGAACTACATCCTATTCCTAAGACCAGCATATCTTGGCATTCCGTTCGCGTGGATCTAACGGGCAAACTAAGTAGTAAAAGTGATTCGAAAGAATATGTCATTGCTTTGGTCGACAGCTTCACTAAATTCGCACATCTGCATCATACTCGTAAAGTAGATTCCCTTAGTACCGTTAAAGTACCCAAGTATGCTATATTTTTATTCGGCAGTCCCTGCCGGATAATAACGGATCAAGGAAGATGTTTTACGGGCAAAGAATTTCAAGAATTTTTGTCAAGGTAGACACATTAAACTCCACTTAATAGCAACCGGTGCGAGTAGGGCCAATGGGCAGGTAGAGCGTATGATGCACACGCCAAAAAGTATGTTTACAACGGTAGAAACGACTGGGCGATCGTGGCTAGACGCGATCGGCAAAATACAGTTGGCTTTGAATTGCACCACCAACCGCGCGATTAAATCGAGTCCATCGGAACCATTTATTGATAGGACAGCAAAGACCTTATGACTTGAGGCGGATGAAAAGAGAGTGAGAGTTGTGTTTCGTCCCGGGACTACCGATGGACTCGTCAGTAAGGCTGTGCCCGGTAGTCCCTGCCTTAGACGTAGAGGGAGACAGACAGACTCGTTGTCGTCGTAGCCCTCTAGTGTTGGCGGTTGGTACCCGCGGATCGCCCGGGAGGTGTTGCGCCGCGTTGATGCCTCGACCTGTCGGCGTCCTGTTGATACCGATCCGCCACAGACTCATTGATACCCGATAATATCGAAGAGAGAGAAGTAGATATCTTTGATGTAAGACAACAAGCAATAGAGAACCTAGAAATTAGTGCTAGGTACGATAAAGGTGGATTTGACAAAACTAAAGCTAAAGTAGTTAGGTTTAATCCTGGTGATTCTGCATTACGCGAAAACGAGGAAATAAAATCAAACTAAATTAAATCCAAAATTCAAGGGCCCTTTTGTAATAACAGAAATCTTGGAAGGGGATAGGTACGGGTTGAAAACGGTAGGTGGTAAACGATCCTCTAAATATAGTCATGACAGGTTGCGAAAAATGTCAGATAGCTGTATCCCAGCGGAATTGGACGTCTGTACCGATGGCGAGAACAGTGACCATGGCGATATGAGTACCCCGATCTCGGAGGATCAGAAGCACGACACCGCCCCCCTCCCCCCTAGCAGAATAACACAGGAAAGCTCCTGGTGGCCGTGTGGTACACCCCATTTACGAGGAACCCCGCACGAGCTCCGGGCAATAATACAGGAAAGCTCAAGGTGGCCGTGTGATACACCCCATTTGTGAGGGACTCCACACGAGCTCGGGGCAATAACATAAGAAAGGCCAGGAAGGCCGAGCAACGGGTTAAACGTACCATCGGGCGGTCGTGCGATCCAGAAAACGAGACTCACGTGGGTGCGAAATGAAAAATGGTGCATCATGTCATTGCGACCAGACTAACAACCTGCAGGATACAACTGGCATTTGAATACCAATCATGACGCCATTAATTTGTCTCTCTTATTCCTCTTGTTACCAAACCCCGAACAAAATTTGCTGTTAAACCGGACCCTTGATTTAGTTCAGTTGTAAATAACGTTATTTGTACCGAATCTAATATTGGAAGAACTCAATACTTTAGTTACACACGGGGACGTGTGATAGTCAGGATGGCCGTGTCGGAGATGAAAGGACACCGGAGCCGTCCCTCTGGAACTTCGGGAAAATCCGTAAAATTGCAATTAAAGTTTACAGTCGTAATTAAACAATTTGCCGTCATCCTGCCCAATTGTACTTGTTTGCGATTTGTGATAATGAACTTGAGCTCAAGACGACCATCAGTCGCCGAACGTGGCCGCGGTACGCGGTACGGTAAAAGATACATGGAATATTGTTCCTCTTCTCTCTCTCTCTCTTCTATTTTCACTGTCTCTTATTAGAATTCTATGATGTATACCAGGGCCGGCGTGACTTTCTCTGGGGCCAACTTCAAAAATTTCGCGGGCT
Organism: Bombus huntii; assembly: GCF_024542735.1. Taxonomy (NCBI): domain Eukaryota; kingdom Metazoa; phylum Arthropoda; class Insecta; order Hymenoptera; family Apidae; genus Bombus; species Bombus huntii. Next base: position 7,156,549 of record NC_066246.1, read on the forward strand.
TGAATACACATTCAAATCCTACATTTAAATTTTATAACGAGGAATTATTTATTTACAAATGCTGTTACATATTATATATTTTTATAAGCAGTTTTATAAACAAATCCAAGTAATATTTTTTCACATCCATAATTCGCTTTCGAGGGGCAAAATATTCAATGAAAGTATAAAATCTGCAATTATATATGACTTTTGCAAAAGCTATTGATGTAGTTTAATTTCTCTAAAAGTACATTTCTCTGAAAGCGCCTGGATTTTTATCTAAAGTAGTTTCCAGGATATGAGGACTTTGTGGAGTTACACTGAACTTTGATGATTTTTGTCACTCCTTTAAACTGAATCATCGCTACTAAAAAAATATTTTGCATCTGTTAATGGTATCATCATTCTGTAAAAAGTTAATCAAAATAGGTGTTTTTTAATTGGGTACTTTTCGTAGACCGCGGGGCCTTTCGAAACGCGAGCCCGGGTTCCGGCGAAAGCGCTGAACCTGTCTTGCGCCGGCCCTGATCCACGCAAGCCCACATCAAAATCTTTATTTCCCACCAAATGCGTCTGTAATACCTAACTACAACGTTTCAATGTAGGGAATTTAGAATCTATAATTTGACAAATATGTATATATGTACAAGTTGTACATTATTTAACATTGTTTAGTGTGAATCACCCTTCGAATGTTTTTCTATAGTTGTTTATCAAAGAAACTTAAATCGACTTGTGTTGCAAATATCTATCTAATTTGTGTTATAAATTACTGCAAAAAGTATAAATATAACAGCTGTTTCTTCCATATCTATGTAAAAAAATATTAGGTGAGTTTTCAAATAATCGATATTCTGTGATGCCATCATTTTGTTTAACAAAATTTGATTAATGTTTTTATAAATTAAAAAGATATACAAAATGTTATGCTTACAAAATGTTTATTTTAGGATTTACTACCACAGCACATTTTTTTGTAATATTGTATATTAATACACTGTTTTTGTCTTTTTGTACAGTTTCCCAGATCTACCAACATGCAGATCTTCGTTAAAACGTTAACAGGAAAAACTATTACTCTTGAAGTTGAAGCTTCTGACACAATAGAGAATGTGAAAGCTAAGATCCAAGACAAAGAAGGTATTCCTCCAGACCAGCAGCGTTTGATCTTTGCTGGCAAACAACTAGAAGATGGAAGAACTCTTTCAGATTATAACATCCAGAAAGAGTCCACGCTCCATTTAGTGTTGAGACTTCGCGGAGGAATGCAGATCTTTGTCAAAACACTTACTGGTAAAACCATTACCTTGGAAGTAGAAGCTTCTGACACAATAGAGAATGTGAAGGCTAAGATCCAAGACAAAGAGGGTATTCCTCCAGACCAGCAGCGTTTGATCTTTGCTGGCAAACAACTAGAAGATGGAAGAACTCTTTCAGATTATAACATCCAGAAAGAGTCCACGCTCCATTTAGTGTTGAGACTTCGCGGAGGAATGCAGATCTTTGTCAAAACACTTACTGGTAAAACCATTACCTTGGAAGTAGAAGCTTCTGACACAATAGAGAATGTGAAGGCTAAGATCCAAGACAAAGAGGGTATTCCTCCAGACCAGCAGCGTTTGATCTTTGCTGGCAAACAACTAGAAGATGGAAGAACTCTTTCAGATTATAACATCCAAAAGGAGTCTACATTACATTTGGTTTTAAGACTTCGAGGGGGAAACCACATTTACTCTATGGAGCACCATATTTCACATAAAGATTGGTTACTTCGATTTGTCATTGAAGATGCTAATCTTTCTAAGAACAAGGTGAACCTGTGCTGCAGTTAGTAAAATGATAAAGAGTTATGTCCTTAATCTGCCTTGATACAAAAGTCGATCGGCTGTGTTTAGTGAAATTGATAGTATTGACAGCTCCATTATATTACTTCTTTATGTATATTTCATATTCGCTACTACTTGCTATCACTATATGAGTCTATATTCTTTATTTATTCATGTGTAATGACAAGATTAGCAAGTTGTATTGACCCAATTATATGTAACTACATGTTCTTGTAACGCATTTATGTTCATTAAACAATTATAAATACATCCTTGGCATAAATGGTTTGTCTGTATCACCTCTTATTTACTGTATCATAAAGTATATTTGAATATTGTTTGTTGTGAACAAATTTTGGTCTATAGTTTTTCAATTTACCATTGTATATTGGAATGTATAATTTGCGTTTGTATATTTCATTTGTAATGATTTTGGACAATTGGAAATGATATTTTTCGAAAATATGTATGTCTGTATGTGTGTGTATGAGATAGGTTCCCAATATGTAAGATTTGGAAAATTTTAAAAATATCTCAAATATATTTGTTTCATGACAAATATATCAAATTTAATTGCTTTCATGAATGTTAACTTTGGAACTTACTTAAACATTTAAATTTATTACATTCGCAATAACTTGTATACAAGATTTTTCTAAGAGAAGAATAATTAATTTTACAATATTCAAATTTTTTTTATAGTTTTCTACCGCTTCAGGCTAGGGAATTTAAAACTTACGTTTAGTAATATCAGAGACATATGTGGTATTAAATACCTAGGATCTACATATATGTATGTTTTACGTCATTTCACGTCCCTTTCTCTGGCTTACTTTACTATATTGTCTACCAAAGACAACGTTCGTCGGAATCTGACTTTTTGAAGAACTTAACTTGCTTTAAGAATTATTTGGAAGCGTGTAAGTATATTGCATAGTTTTTTTTTGTAATTGTGCATAAGAATCTTAATAAGTTGTCAAATAATCAATATTTTTCAATTCTATTGTTAAGTCTTCATTTTGCATTTGCAGCATTTGAATTTATTAACATTTTCCTAAATCGGCTTCCAACTGCGTCATGTAACATCGATTACATTCCATTACATTACAAAAAACAGTTCATTTACAAATCTAATGCAAAAGCTTGTTCCTTTTATGACATATATATATATATATTATTCCAAGAATTCCATCCAATTAAGAGTTACATAGTGACATTCCACTTCTTGTATATTGTTCGATCTTTTTGCGACTCCGATTAAGACACCATTTTGATACATTATTAATCCACTACTTAGTGTTAACCAAATGTTTAATTTTAAATCATATGTTATTATTATATAAACAAGGCAATATTTGAAGAGTAATATACAAATTCTTCAAGAAAATAACAATATTTCAATAGAGTAACATCATACAAAAAATATTTATTCTTTCCATCTTCCTTTAACAAACAAGAATTTAAATTTCTGTTACACCATTATCATCCCATGTCATTAATCTTGTGATGCTTATGTCTATTTTCTTCATTGTTTCTTTATATAGTTTTCAGATCTACCAACATGCAGATCTTCGTTAAAACGTTAACAGGAAAAACTATTACTCTTGAAGTTGAAGCTTCTGACACAATAGAGAATGTGAAAGCTAAGATCCAAGACAAAGAAGGTATTCCTCCAGACCAGCAGCGTTTGATCTTTGCTGGCAAACAACTAGAAGATGGAAGAACTCTTTCAGATTATAACATCCAGAAAGAGTCCACGCTCCATTTAGTGTTGAGACTTCGCGGAGGAATGCAGATCTTTGTCAAAACACTTACTGGTAAAACCATTACCTTGGAAGTAGAAGCTTCTGACACAATAGAGAATGTGAAGGCTAAGATCCAAGACAAAGAGGGTATTCCTCCAGACCAGCAGCGTTTGATCTTTGCTGGCAAACAACTAGAAGATGGAAGAACTCTTTCAGATTATAACATCCAAAAGGAGTCTACACTCCATTTAGTGTTGAGACTTCGCGGAGGAATGCAGATCTTTGTAAAAACACTTACTGGTAAAACCATTACCTTGGAAGTTGAAGCATCTGACACAATAGAGAATGTTAAGGCTAAAATTCAGGACAAAGAGGGTATTCCTCCAGACCAGCAGCGTTTGATCTTTGCTGGCAAACAACTAGAAGATGGAAGAACTCTTTCAGATTATAACATCCAGAAAGAGTCCACACTCCATTTAGTGTTGAGACTTCGTGGAGGAAGTTCCAAGCTATTTTAAGAGTACAATCTATCGGAAATGTTTAGTAAAATTGGTAGTATTGATAGAGTTATTTTACTTTACTTTTTTTTATGCTTATTTCATATTTAGCACTGCTTCTATAAACTTATTAATGTGTAATATCAAAAAGGACAAATTGTAACTATGCAATTGCATATGTATATTTACACATTCTTGTAATGCAATTTTGTTCATTAAATATTTACTAATATATTTCTGGTATAGAGATATTTGTGTCTGTCCTTCCTTATTTAATGGAAATATTGATTCAAATATTATCTATTACTAATATTGTATTATATATTTTCTGGTCTAATACTGTATAAATCAATATTTATTTTGTTTTGTTACTTGATCTAACTTAACTTGATCTAACTAACTATTACTTAATCTGTTAATATCTATTTTGTTTTGATACTTAATATGCAATCTCTGCTTTGATAGAATGTTACGTCCAAACGTTTTCTGCATATTTACATATTTTAAGTACGCATATTGAACAAATAATTGAAAAATTTTGCCTCGTTTTCCTTTAAATCGGTAAACATGGAACCAAATGCTGTTTCAAGAAGTCTGGCAAGAATAAAAGAATTTATCTGACATATATATATATAAAATAACGCATATAAAGAAAGTATATTTTTCTATTGTTTTGGTAACAGGTTACCATATTCATGGCTGCCTTTGCAATTCAGCAAATTTACGATATGAAAGCGAACGCAAGACGTGGCGGAAAGTTAACACAAAACGCTCTAAATTCTTTTTATAAATTCTTTTCTTCCCTTTTCCGAAGTAAGTAGCAACAATAATTTATGACAATAGAATAGAATAGACGCCAAGTTCGGAGCCCTGTATTAGAGGCTAGGCATTACCGTAATGTATAAAACTCGTGATCACTTTCTCTTATAACAAACTGAATTACTTGGCGTGCGAAGCCGTTTCATACAAAAGAATATTTTTAAAAAGACGCGATTCCAGTACGTGTGTACACAGATTTATTTATCTCTTACGGCCGTTAACAAGATCGCATTCTTTTTAATTATCACAATGCAGCATGTATAATTAATGAAAGAAAATTTTCATTGTTGTTAAGGTAAGCTGTTGTTATTTAATCGTAAACGTGTCTTATTTCTCGCCGAAGAATATAAAGCACTGTTCATATTATTTCGTAAATAGCGGAAATTGTTTAATTAAATGACTATTGCTATACATATAGGATATAAATGGATTGCGGTATGATCGCAATGTGGAGGGATGAGTAAGTGCAAGAGCTTTTGCAAATCAAGTCCATTCTATGAATCTCTGGGGACTGCAACTACAATAAATATTATTATTATATACATATGTATGTTTTAAAATGTAATTGCGTATTTAATTTCATTAGTGGATTAACGCAGTTGTGTTCATGTAAGATATTACTCTGAATGCTGCGACCCTGTATGCATTTCTTTGTTTTCCTATTAAGAACAATACAGACGGACATGCGATCGCAGCGGGATCGCTCAGCAAAATGTCACTCGTGTGCATCGATGATTATTCGCTAACGACGATAACAAAAATTGTTTTCAACGATAAATCAATATCAAGAACGTCTAATTTCAATTACATACAATGAGCGAGCGAAATAACAATAAATTATATTTCATTCTTGCTTGCTACGCTCAACGATGATTAGTAATCATAATTAAATGTCCATCAAAATACGAGTCATCGATTATACACATGATACTTACGTCAGGAATAAACATCGGTCCATTTCTACATTCGGTATAGACGTACAATACAATTCGTGATATTTTTAAATACCGTAATTATTATTGCGCTTTCTTTGTGTTTCTTATCTGGTCGGCTTGGACAATGCGTATGCGTAAGAAGCGTAATCAGAAACGTAGGTTCGTTAACGACTCCTCTCGCGACTTCCTGCAGCCCTTCAAAGAAGGTTCGTTCTCTTACGGTTAATTATTATTATCCGACCGCGTGAATCGCGTGACCAGCGTCGTCCCACAGCCGTGAACCCGGAACGGCGTGCATATTTCCTACATAAAGGATTTCTTTCTTTTTTTTTTGCCATTTTCTGTCGAGTTTTTTTCTTCTTTCTTTGTTCGGTGAGATTCGATCGACGTGACCGCGACGATGTGGCGATCGTTAAGATCGTCGACCAAGTCACGGGCGAAATACCGCGGAACAAGTGAAATTGTATCGCGTTGAAACGTTCCAAATAGAAAGTGCTGTGCACAGCCTCGTGATTGCTACACCACCTCTCCCCCAAACGTATTCGCGTCCGATCGAAATGGCAAAATACAAGAAGCGATCCTGTCAACGTTAAGCGAGCCGTTTATTTGTCAAATAACTTGAGAAAACTATTGGGTTGGCAACTAAGTGATTGTAGGTTTTGTCACTAGGTGGTATTGACAAAATCCGCAATTACTTAATTGCCAACCCAATAAAAGCACAGGACGAAAGTAGAGAATCTCGAACAAACGAGAAATAAGAGTAATAAATGTTTAACGTGAAAAGAAAAAATACATACGTATAGTATGATTGTGATTAAAAATTTGAGATGAACAAATTGATAAAATAATAATGAGTTAGAGATATGATCTAAAGAAAATAGTATTGAATATTTGAGAACACGATAATAGTAAAACGTTAAAATTGAAAGAGAAAGTAGAAAATTACCTAAACTGTGATAAATATGGAAACAGTAAATAAAACGGCAAGGAACAGGTTAATAACGTTATTGGTAATTTGGAATAGAAAACGATTGTGTCACAAAATTACGGATATAAGTGTAAATGTTTACGTTTTTATTCTCACGTTTCTGTGAGAAGATAATCGTTACTTTTGCACGCTTTAAGGGGAAAACATTACGTAAATTGTGGTCGTTTCTTGTATAATTTAAATGGAGTTACAGTGAAATCCCAATCGATCATGTTTAAAGCGATTGTTACGTGCAGAGTAGATACGCGGAACGATGAAAGTGCATAGCAATAAAATGTGACATTAAGACGTATTTTTTCTTATATAAAACGTTCTATTGCGTTTTCTTTTCGATCGAGAAAATGCCAAGTGGGAACGGTATATCGCGAATATGTTCATTCGCTGAAAGACTGGTTCTCTAACGCGACAACAGGGAAGATAATCTTTTTTAAAAAAAAATTAAAATTCTCTTCACTTTCGTCTTCAATATCAAAGAATCAAATCACTATACACTCAGCAAAATACTACTATTATATTATTATTATTTTTTTTTAATTATTTAATTTGCACTTTACAATTTGTCCAGCTGAACATTCGGTAAATTTTTCTAGCTTAATTGCTAAATAACATGAACCGGCTGGCAGCGGAAACGGTCGACATATCAAGCATAAAAAGAAGATTAAAAAGGAAACACCCAACAGATCTCACAAAGGACATAACCTAACAAACACGATGATGGTACCCCGCTGGGGGTAGCCACTCACATGTTATATTAATATACCGCTATAATATTTTACCAAATCTCCTACTGGACAAATTGTAAAATTTAAATAAATAAATAAATAAAAAATAACATGTGGATAGCTAACCTCAGAGGGATAGCATCTTCGAGTTTGACTATTTCATTTCTTTAGTGAGGTTAGTAGGGTGACTATTATATTATGATATTTAACGTACGATATTTTCAATTTACATCTATATGAATAAACTCAAACAACAATTTTTGTTTCAAGTTAATGTTCAATCTGTTTCGAGTTAAAGGGTAGTCCGTGATACAAGACGCGAATATCTCCGGAAAAATGATTTACAAGTGAAAATGAAAAATGATCCATTTACGAGTGAAAGTATATACAGTATATCTGAAAAACGCTTTTATCGAATAGAACAGCGAGCTTTTTCATCTCTAAAACAAATTCGTCATTGAACACTCTGTATTCCATTGCATTTTAAATATTTTCATGTTATTTCTAAATTTGTTCTCCTAAAATTATTTTAATTGTTTAGACTCGTCTAAGCAACCGGATCTTTAATCGTCTTGATCCTCGTGATTTTCTTCTCGTGGAATCCCCTTTGCGAAATATCTTTTTCCCGCTATTCAGATGCGATCAATCGAGGCGAATGCAGAACCAAAAGGTCGCGGATTCCCACGTTGCGAAAATTACCCTTGGATAACGGCCATATGTGAAATGTTAGTGATCTCGGTCGTGGGTGGTATCTACGGCATTCCGTTAGACGTTGCACCCACCTTTATTCTATAATGTGGATCACAGTTGCGGAAAACGCTTTTACACGCATCGAGTGTCTCGTACTGTGTGCCTCATCGGTGTATCGAACACAGTGCACGATGTTTTACGTAACTCTTCATTCTAAGAAAATTGTTCTAACCCACGGTTTAATCGCTGCTGTTTCGAATTTAGCCGTTTCCTTTCGCAGTTCTTCGAAAGTTAATTTCCATTGTTCGATGGTAAAACGCTTACGAAGTAAGATATATTATTATCCAAATAAGTTTCTACAGTTTGTTACGTTCGGGATAGAAGGTAAAAGAAATATCATTAAATTCCCGGAAATTTCACGTAGAAGTAGGCGATCCGATCGCACGGTATCCTCCGGTTATAAGAAGAAACTGCTGCTTGAAATACCAATTTACTTTACCTTTTGTGACATTTTAATTTTCAGTCGCGCTAACTTCGTCGATTAAAATTTATTCGTTTCCATCAAATTTCTATTTTATATTTGCAGCTTCGAGCTTTAACGAGCCATTCAAAGATCGAATTTCACGATGATCCTGCAGTTGATTCTTAGGATGTGAAATTTCATTTCTGAAATCGCTAGACGATGAAAACTAAGTGATTCATAGAAGGTCTATCTATATAGGAGGTCTAATACATGAAGTTAACGATTGTTAAAACGACGAGAGAAAGTACTATGCGACACATTCTCGATATAATTAAAATGCGAGGCCAAGATCCTGCCGATAATGTGCATGTGCTCAGCAAGTTTCACACCCGGCAGCCCATTCAATTCAAAACTACACATAGCCCGAAGCATCTTCGACCATTCTACGCATTCTTACATTTTACGATACACGACAAACCTTTTAACGTTTCCCGTGTTTCATCGTCGCTCGATGACGATCCTTACTATACAATTGATATTCAGTTTTTACGAATATAATAAGAAAAATTTCGCTGAACTGTCTCTTTTACATTACCTACTGATTAACATCATAATTATATTTTCTACGTATGCTTCCTTTTCCTACTATTCTGTAAGTGTAACGTGGTAGAAAACTGTTGCGTGAAAGAAAAATGATTTCGGAAGATATGGACGACGTACGTGTCACGTAAACTTAGGGGTTGTTTGATGAAACAAAACTATCTGAGTCGTAATACAGTTATTGTCTTTATTTCACAGCACAGGTTTACACAGATCGGAGAGATATTCACTGTTCGATGGTTTTGTCTATTTCTTCCCTAGGTGTTCCTGTCTCATTACGGAGGAAAGTTCGGTGCCCTTTTAAATTAACAATGCAGATTCTTCGTTCGCGCCTTCCGTTAGGAAGAATGAGGGTATCAATACGGCTAGTAGGTAATATTGTTTATGAGATAAGCCAGCTTTTTCGTTATTCAAGTATTGGGTTTTCCTCATTAAGTAACTACCTGCTTTCACCGTAATTAGAAAGGACGGAAGTAAGGGCTGTTTCAAGGACCACTTATAAACAGATAACAGAAATAATAAATTTACAAAGTTTAGGTTTATGGTGGGTCCCTGGGATAATTGAGGGTACGGACTGAAGACCTGCACACATCCTGTCTTTAATATGAATTGACGTTACATACAATCTATGTCGAGGCAATGAGCAAAATTTTTCGCAGGTACCGTTATACTCGAAGCGAGAGTAAACACGATAGTACGAGGAAGGATGTACGAGCGATTCAACATCAGTGAAAACGCTAATTATTACGGTGAAATCATTAATTATGTCGCTCGTATCCCGTCTTCGTTTCGTATTTCTTTTTTTTTCCCTTTTCTCTTTAAGGCTGCTCCCTTCCTCATCTCGCGTCTCTTTGCCGACGCGGTCGTTTCCATCCTTCTCCCTCGCGCCCCTTTGTGCTCTTCTTTTTCTAAGCTTCTCTTTCACCGTTGCATTCTTTTGTTGCGTTAATTATGCGAAGGACTCCCACGACTCAAGAATGCCGCTCAAGATCATGAACTACGGTCGTGTCAGTCGACGACTTTTCTAATTATTCTCAACCGTCTTTATCCCCGTCTTCCTCGCTCGATTTTCACGTTTTCCAGCTGAATATTTTTTTTTTTTGTATTTATTTGTTAAAATTACAATCAATTCTCGCGTTGAGAATTTTCAGTAATTTTTCTGGCGTGGCGCAGTGACATGGCTGATTATTTATAATAAGTTAATACTTATTATAGATAAGTATAATTTATAAGTAAGTATTATAAATAAGTGAATATTACTTAGTTTAGATAACTAATTGAATCTAGCGTTTAGGTCTAGCGGGTAGTGCCTCTTCATTCCAGCTGAATATAAAATCGATAGATGTTTGGAGTGGATCCTCCGTGAAATTGCTTCAAGTTCACCTGACATCGCACTTCATATTTGTAAAATGATTCCAACGATTCCAATGAAATTTAAATAAGGCCAACCGTTCGACCACGTGAATTTATTTATTCGTACTTTTTTTATTATTTGTATTATACAGGGTGATTGGTAACTGGTGGTACAAGCGGAAAGGGGGTGATTCTACGCGAAAAAAGAAGTCGAAAATATGGAATAAAAATTTTTCGTTTGACGCTTTGTTTTCGAGAAAATCGACTTTGAATTTTCGCTCGGTACGCGTGCACTTTATCACGTCTCGTTATGTAGATCGTTGTCTCGATGGAAAAATTAAAAAAAAAAAAAATTAAAAAAAATTTTTATTCTATATTTTCGACTTCCTTTTTCGCGTAGAATCACCCCCTTTCCGCTTGTACCACCAGTTACCAACCACCCTGTATATATATCAAATCCATCGTTAATATTTTACTATACTCGTTTGCTCTTCTAAGGTTTATTTCTACTTTTTATCTGGTCTTAGATTACATTTCTCGTAACTCGTCTTTTGCAATTCCAAACATATTTAATTTCGTATCATTTAATAATATATAGCTTCATGTATGATGACAAAAATTTGCCGCTGTCCAAACGAAACGTATGGAACCTAAGGGAACGCTTCGTTGGACGGTAAGAAAAGATGCAAATATCTTTGGTGGTCGTTGCAATTACCTTCGAGCGTTTTGTGTTTGATAGTTGGATCGTTAAAAAATTAGGCCTTTAGTGTCACATTTCTATCGAAAGAAAATTAAAAAAGATTAAAAGAAGATTAAAAAGGAAACACCCAACAGATCTCACAAAGGACATAACCTAACATACAAACACTTACCACATTAAAGAAATAAATCAATCAAATTCGAAGATGGTATTCCACTGGGGATAGCCATCCACATATTATATTATTATACCACTAAGCTATAATATTTTACCAAATGTCCTACTGGACAAATTGTAAAATGTAAATAAATAAAAAAAAAATATATTTCTATCGAATAACAATTAAATTGATGTGACATGGTTTGGACGTTTCGTTACGAAAATTAGAAAGGTTTCGTAGTCTTCAATAACGTGAGATTTGTTACAGTCATATGTTCTTGACATAAAATATGACGTGAATTACACTTATTGCTAGATACCGTTCATCTATTTTTCACGCATGCGCAGATTTTATGCTACGTGGAAAAGAACGAAGTGCTGTGAAACGCGAGAAAACACACGTTGACCGCAAAAACGAATGAACGAGCAGCTCTTTAATCGACAATGGTTTTTTAATAAAAACAGGTTGACTTTGCTATTTCGAGTTCGTTGTCGTCGAAAATGTAAACAGTATTTGATAGCTTTTTCTTTTACTTCTTTCGTCTTTTAACCTTTCGCAATTCTTTCGAAAGATCGTTCGATTCGTATATCTGATAAATAATTATTCCATTCCTTTTTCCCAGTTGCATTAAATTTAGATAGCAGAAGCATTTGAATATTCGTTATTAAAGTAAATGAATTATCGATGGTAATTTTTGAACGTTATTATGTAAAAGAAATATTATATAAGACGCATGAAATATTTTTATATGTTGGAACGTTGTTCGCTCGTTTCGAATTTTTTTACCAAGCTGGAAAATAAGTGTTCTACTAAATCGATGCGACATAGATTTACCGGGATATTCGTTGTCAGTGATGTATTAAAATTCAATATTAGACGCCCACAGCGTCTCATCTTTAGCTGACCTTTGCCACATTTGGAGATGCCACAGGTACGCCGAATATCGGTGATTCAGCTCTAAGATTTCATGAAACTAATATTGTAGAATCTAGGATCGCGTATATCCATTAACATTATATCTACGATCGTAACTAAATAACAATCAAAATCGAAATAATAGTCTTATACAGGGTGGTTGGTAACTGGTGGTACAAGCGGAAAGGGGGTGATTCTACGTGAAAAAAGAAGTCGAAAATATAGAATAACAATTTTTCGTTTGAGGCTTTGTTTCCGAGAAAATCGACATTGAATTTTCGCTCGGTACGCGTGCACTTTATTACATCTCGTTATAACGGATCTCACTGTAGATCGTTGTCTCGATGGAAAAATTAAAACAAAAAAAAGAATTAACGTCTGTATAAAAATATATTACGTTTGTAATAATTAAGGAATTCATACGTTTTAAGAAACAGAAATCTAAATATTCCAGATATGAGAAATATAATTTACACGGATAGTGACGCATTTCATTTGCACGGATTATGTCGCTTAAGTATCGAAGTCGCAGCGAGGTTGATAACGCGAGTACGAGTTACGAAAAACGTATCCCCTCTGAAACAAATATTGTACATTGTACAATGTTGTATAATATATACACTAAAATATGATGGGAGTGCACGATTCTAAAGATTGCGGGAATTTTTTTTTTTTAATATTTATTAAAATTACAATCAATTCTAGCGTTGAGAATAAGATTGCGGGAATGAACCGCGATATGTAACCTATGCAACGCGAACTTAAACTAGTGCGTCGCGAAGTTGAACTTACGCGACGAATGCAGACTCTGTAAATATCTCGTAACAGCGGCAGTTTAGCCTCGATGATAAGTGTACAACGGTTAAAAACGATCGTTTGAGGGATCGCAGAATTATTATTATTATCATTTAATTTATACTTTACAATTTGTCCAGCTGGACATTTGGTAAATTTTTCTAACTCAATTGCTGAATATCATGTGGATGGCTCTCCCCAGCGGGATACCATCTTCGAGTTTGACTATTTTATTTCTTTAGTGAGATTAGTGAGATGTTTTCTTTTTAGTCTTCTTTGTACGAGGGTTTTGCTCGCTTCAGCTGGTTTGGATGTGTTGCCGTTCTTTCCTTGTATTTTTTTGCGTACCTGCCAATTTCTTCTTTGATGACCGAAGAATGTAAAATCAAAAGATCGATTGTAGCGAAACGTAACGAACTGGTTTATCGAGCACGTCGATTATCTTAAGAGTAAGGTAAATAAACAGTTGGATGAGTGTCTGCGCGATGGGGTCGTTCAGCTCTCCTTGTCCGAATATACGAGTCCGATAGTTGTAGTTAAAAAGAGAAATGATCCAGTGCGATTATGCGTAGACTATCGTAAAATATGGAAGCTACAAGGCGCAAAGATTTTCTCCACTCTTGATTTAAACAATTTTCCATGCACCTGTCACGTAAAGTTGATACTTGGATTGTAGTAAGAAGGCTGAGTCGTAACCCAACTACTAATTTTCCTATAAATTTATATAAATTATTTTTACTTATATAAGTTATTATACAAGTGTACGAATATATACGAACAATAGTAAGAACATGAAACGATCTATACGAACTTTAATCACAGATGCCTTTCGAATATTGATACAAACAACAAAAAGTGGCTATTTTTTATATATCGAAAAAAGTTTAAATGGAATGAGAGAGAATCATATTATTGTACCTTTGAATATTAACGATTGTTTTGGTTTAAAAAGTCTAAAGGCAAGTGAATTCAGAACAGATTGTTATTGCCGTTTCTTGTAATCTTCAGCCGGAGTTACATAAGAAGGTTAACTTTTTGTGGTAACGTCCGCCGATGTATAAACGTGTTCCCTAGGATATTATTGTTATTATTTTTTCGATCGGCATAATAGCGTTAAGCGAACGACGATTATAACTGACATACACTATCTCTTGTATTTGTATTGATTTTAATACAACTGACTATTACAAATTCTACCGTTCGTTTCTTTATCAAACAAACCCACACGTTTAATCCATCTCATATGTATATTTATTATAAAACAGATACTACGTAAAACTAGTTTCTATTCACGTCCGTTATGATTTATTTAAAAAGAAATAATTATTGACAGACACTGCAGAAATGTAACAAATTGTCGCTTTTAATGTAAGAATTGAAATAACAAAATTACGAATTTTGTCACTAGATGGCATTCTTGTACAGGAACGTTACTAAATTAGGCTAACTCTGAAGTAATGCCATAAGGCAGTTCCGGGGTTGGAGCTTGTAAGGTTAAAAGGACGGATAAAGGAGGTACTTTTAGTGCCATCTACCAACTCCCATATAACCCAGTAACACATTAATGGATATGCGTAATAACATCTTCCCCTCCTCGCGGAAAAAAGTGGTGGTATTGACAAAATCCGCAATCACTTAGTTGCTAACCCAATATTAATTATCTTAAGAGTTCAGTGTCTCGATAACTAATCATGGAATAAATATATCTGCTTGCCGATTAATTTCCTTTGCATTCTTGGCAGTAGAGAGCGAAGAAAATAATGAGAAAAAATCGTGAGAAGGTGCGTTCGAATTTATCGGAACGAACGATTTTCACTTCGAACGCTTGCTTTGAACAAACGTGGCTGTAGCAGGCAACCACTTTCTTCTAGGAACATATTTTAAATTATTCAAAACAGTTCATAACAAATTTTCAGTAATTCATATTAAATTCCACTGTGTACTTGACGAGACTGGAGAAAGATTATAACATTATTATGAATGAAAATATGAAAGGTTGCATTCGCTGAATAAAAAGCATTCGCTAAACTCGACAAAGTGCCCAAATTAATTCATCGAGTAATTTGCTTGAAATCTATTGAACGTATCAACTGACAGATCGACCGATTCATCGCCGGTTCTCGCTTGTTATTTTGAAACAGCCTGTACGCGCGATGATTAATGTCGGTAGTTTACAAAGCGTTCGTACTGTCTGGAAAGGTCGACGTTTCACGAGCGAACGCTTCGTAACTAAAAATATCATTCCGACAAATAACTTGCATAAATATTACGTCACTTTAATGCAGCGTTAACGTAACGCGAATACCAGCGTGCAAGATATCGAAGGAATTGTCGATCATTCTGCCACGAGCACGTTTAAGGTATCGTAGATTACGAAGGAATTTGCTTGCCGATCTGATAAAAAATATTCGCTTGTTGTACGCGATCGTTCTTCTCGCGGATAGCATATTAGATCGGAAATAGGGAACAGAGGATCGCGGATGCTGAGGGAAAATTTTCTCGTTCTCCTTGGCAGGCTTCCTTCTACTCTCGTGATGGCTCCAGTCCACTGACCGAGACTCGGATGCCATGCTATAAAGCCGAAGAAAAAGTCGCGATCGTAAACTCGGCTTGCTTCCGCACCTCGCGATAGTTCCATGGCGATCGACGTTGCTTTTCGTGGAAGATCGCGCGAAGCGTTAGAAACTGCAAGGATTCGTTGAATTTCCACCAGTGAAACTCGTCCGAGTTTCGAATTAGGATTTGCCCCTGCCATCGCGACGATTCGCTCTCGATAATATTCATCTTTCATTGTTAAGACCCTACGAATGTCTATATGCATTCGTCAGAATCCATTCTCTTGACCTATGAACACATGTATACATGATAGACGCTTGTAAAAATTCCGTTGCTGTGCCTACTATTTATGGATGCTTACGTGCTCATGATATGGAAAAATATATAAAATATCGAAATTAAAGTGGTCATTATAATATTTAACAGGCGAAACGAATCATTATTTAGATTCTATTCCCTTTTAAGCCATTGACGTACTAATTATTTCGCATTAAACGTTCCCGTATATGCGTATCTTCACGAAAACTTTGAATCAGATAGAAAAATATCAATTTTTCCAAAATTCCCACAGTTCTCATTTAGAGTATCGTTTATTTGCGCGAGGATTTGGAAGGAACGACGATTAACAAAACGTTTAAATTGAAGAAACGGCCACAATTTTGCATCGCTGACAGACAGTTGTACACGGCTATATATATTGATACGTGGCATGGAAATCAATTAATACCGAAACGGTTCATATCTTTGTGTATCTTTGCTTGCTTCTTTATTTTGTGCATTAATATCTCTCGATGACAACGAGGAGATTCAAAGAAATTATCCGAAAATGAGACCGTGACACGAAAATTATATCAGAGTTTTATGTAATCGAGTGCGATAATTGAGGCAGTGGAACGCGATAAAGCGTGCAGATTGCAGCCGAAGGAACGTTTACGATGGGAAATCGGAGGACTTGGTTAGCGCGACATGTTTTCGACAAGTGGCGGCGTCGACGACGAATAAATAAGGAGACAAGAACGTGTAATGACCCACACTCGATTATTGCGAAGCAGAAAGAGATAGGAGTGCTTCTCGCGGCGAAGAACAGGCGAGATAAAGACGAGCAGATAGAAAATATGGCCATGATATTTACTAACGCGGCCTCCACGTGAAAGTGCTCGGTCTTCGCTTTGCGCTGTGCTCGAGGAGCGCGTACGGTGTCATGTAACGGGTGACATGACCGAACCATTTCAAGAAAAACAAGATCATGCCCGGCTCGTTTGGAAATGTCACGTTTCAAGTGTTATCCAGCCTCGATGAGAGATAGTATTCATTTATTCCAAGGATTCTGCGACTATATTCACCCTGATGGCTGCTACACCTGGTGTACTGAAGGGCAACTACGATGTGCAGCAAAAATAGGACGGTCGAGTTAAGAGGGATTCCTGTAGGATGGAATTTGACCTAAATATGAGAATCGCTTTGTAGAAACGCGGACTCCCTTCCTTAACAGCTGTTGGTAAATTCTGCAAGTATAAATGCCATTTAACGTATCTTTAATTTATCTCTCACTTACGAATATGTTTGTGAAGCAAATTATTTGAATTTTTATGAATATTGGTAATTATAAAAAGTTTGGCAGTAATTATAAAAGGTTTGGCAATTTAGCAAATTATATTAGTGCCGATCATTTTTTTAAAGTAAAGGAATTTTTTATGTATCTATAAGGTAAGTCATCTTCGAAACTTTACGTCCATGTTATTATTATTATTGCGTTGTGTTGAAAAATATTTTTCAAGCAGAACCACATTATTGTATATAATGGCATGTATAAATTATAAAAAAAACAGTTATATTTAAATTAAAAAGGATATCTTTCTCTTTAGTCGATATATGTATACGTTCGTTAGGCGCTTGCTGGGGAAGGGAAGGAAATAAATATGCAATTTTATGACTATATATATACTGATATTTTTGCAGCTGTTCAATGGACACCTGTGGTTTTTTCACCTTGCCCTGAAAAATTCATAATTTTATGTATCTGTAAGATCTATTTCACATTCGTTGCGGATAATCAGACGTCTGCTATATTCTCTATATATATGTACCTCTTTTTTCCCGTACGTAATTGAATGGCTCAGTGAACCAAGCGTAACATTGGTCTTGGTTCACTTTAACTATATGATTGTTACCTAAAAAGTAGCTTTATTCAGTGAAAGTCAATTTCTACGTAAATAATGACATCTACGTCGATATACAGTTTACAAGAACCACGTATATATGAGAGACTGTTATTTACGGATTTTTAAATACATTCGACAAGTTTTACATCCGCCATAAGTTTAAAAAAATGTGAAACGCCTTTAATTTTCTTCTTTATTCATTATTTATTTAATTTCATTGTATAATGAAATCTGCGAGAATTAATAATTATAATTTTTTGAAAAATTACATGTTTTGGAAATTTATAAGAGTGAACTGTTTTGAGTAACGTTGTAAGTAATATTTTTAATTTTGTCAATATGAATAAATACACTTCGTTGGCAACAGTATTCTTGCGTTTTAACATTTAAGCTAAGATATCTTGAAAAACTAAAAAAAAATGTCTGTTACTCAACCAATCTAATATAGTAACGCTTGAATACACTTCATCAACTAGTTTGTGTCTAAAACTTCATCGGCTATATAAAATACATACGCGCGACAAGTTTATTGAACGGATAACGAGGGAAAAGCAAGACTGCAATTTTCTTCAATTACTAAAACTAACATTACCTTCCTTTCTACATAACATATGACCGAAATTAGCTTCACATTTCATGTAATATAATACTCTTCGTGATATGTACAAGGAATATAAAAGTTATATAAATTTGAAAAACGATTATCAATTATATTAAAATACAATTATGCAGTTCGATGCGATATTTCTAGAGTTGCCTTATTCAATTTTTCAATCTCATTGTCAGTCTCCTCCATTTCCAGCACTGGTTAGTGGACCACTTAAGTGTACCAATTTCACGTTTTCACGCTTGACCAAAAGCCTCGTGCAATTCACTAGTCGATTCGACAAACGGGTTAGCCATCGTTCATGTTTTCCGCCTTTTCTTCGCTTCTCTCTTCGAGATATTCTTTCGCGGATGGTCCCTGTCGAGTACGGTTGTAAAGGTAATTCGTCCAAAGAATTTCGATGAAAATATTCGCTGGCAGCGAGGTATCCTTAAGGTCTCCTCGGTGCTCCTCGCAAACAAGGACAGAAGAGAAGGGAATACGAAGTTGTACAGGCACCTTTCTCGCGGTGCTCGCCATGGAATGGCAAAAAGAGAGGAGGCACTCTGACGTCACATTGGTTGGTCGGTAGTGCCGCTAGCCTCTCACTTGGCCGGCGACGTTCGGCATGCTCGCTTCGTTTTATATGTGATCTCGATCCATTCAATTTCGAGGTGAATCGATTTCGTTCGATTGCCACTCGGCGATCGAGGTCCGCCAGCCAATCGGAGCTAACCTGCGAATTTTAGGCCCGGTGCACGCGTGCGACAGTGCGACATGTAACCGCGGACCACAACTGTCTGTCCTGTAGAGTACATATACGCAAAACAGTGTGGAAATAAACTGTCAGTGAAGTTCTGTTTTCAAAGTTTTTTGACGGTGGTTTCATTTTCAAGCCGGTTCGCCAGTGTGCGCGGCTGATTATATTGTTGTATCGTTGTGCCATGACACTCTGGATACGATCGTGAACGGATTAGGTGGCAGCCGCGGTAAGTCCAGCTTCTTCTTATCACTTTGCTTCCGCTTTTATCTCTCGCCTCAACCGCTTTCCTCGTGGTCTCGTTCCGCGTCTCTGTCGTTTAACGTGTATGTACGCAGGATTCGTCGTTGATCGTGCCAGCAAATGAGTATATGGAGAGTTTATCGATGTTGGAAATGACAGACATAAAATTCCTTGAATATTCTGACATTTTGGTAGGACGTAGTTGTGCAGAAATGTCAAGTATAGTGTAAGACGACAGTTACGATTACTATCATTATTATTATTATTACTAATGAATAAATAAACCCATTATACATAATGCTGTAGATAAAATAATTAGTTCTCAGCGAACAACAGATACGCATAAAAAAATATGTCTAAAGATGACATAAGATGCAAAGAAACAGTCCATTTGGAGAAATTATTTATATTAATGATACTATGACTACTATATACAATTAGATTGTCTATATAGAGTATAACCTAATTCTTGAAAAACTGCATGTGTTTGTTTGGACGTTTCATTGCAAATATAGTAGGATTTGAGGTTAATTGTCGAAACATTTGAAGGACTCTAGTCGCTCGACTATGTCGATCACCAAGAGAGATTTTAAAGTAAATAGGAAAGTTTTTCAAGAAATAATGTATGAATTTATATAATTTAATAATTAAATTAAATAGTATAAATGATTTCTATAAAATTGATATAAAAATAAAGATAAATTATATATTTATGTAAATAGGAATTATTATGAAACGTTATATAGTGTGAATGCTGGTTACAAACTCTTATTCAAACGCAGAAAAATTAATTTTGTTCTTCTAAGCAGTTTGCGTTTATTACACTGAAATCCTTTACAGAAAAAAATAACTGACTGTAGAAATTACTCTTGTTGCTTACACTATACTTGACTGTACGATGCGTTCATCATGAAGAAAGTACAATTAAGAAAGGAATCTTTTCAAATTTGTGTGGCCTTTATGTTGATTTGCAAACGTTACTTAATAACTGACTTACATGAACGAATCTGTGGACCATTGACCTTTAAATGTCTGTACGTTGAAAAAGTGTCAAAAATATTCTTTCATCATCACAGCATGAATAATTGATGGTAAAGATGGACGTCGATTAAGAAGAAATGAAATATCTACTGCAGATTCAATTTTATGTCGCTGTTAAGTAAAAACGATTGCAATAATGATTATTAAAAAGTATCGACTGATACTTAACATTTATATCTTTGAAAAATGCATTTTAACTTTATTATGTAATTACGAAATATTATACAGTTTTTAATAACAACGTCGTCTTAAAAATACCCGGAGGAAATTTTACATTTTAACGCTCAGGTGATAAGTAAACTCTTATGTCGGTCATTTTGCATGCATTCCTTCAACGCGGAGAAACGCGGTCGCTTGTTTCACTGCTACCTTTTGGTATTTCGAACAAGGTAGAATCACGTGGCTTCGACTATAGTTTAACCCAAATCAAAAAACAAGGTGAAATACATAAAGAAATATATTTTTTCATTTCTTAAATATTTAGTCTTGGGAAGGTATACGAAACGCAGAAGGATATTGAAATTTATAGACTGAATTAATTAACTTGTCATTTTTTCTACCTTAATTAATTTCCTACCATTAATTCTTCTTGAATAATTCTCATTCTACGAAAACAGAACGAGAAAGGAGCACAAATAAAAAATAACTGTTTTGATATTAGAATAGGAAAAAATTAATGTTTCAATTTCTGGAAAATAAGTTCGTTCAAAGTATATTTTTTTCCTCAATAACACTGTACATAGATACTGACGTAATATCAACGTGTATTTTTCTATTTTAGATATTCAAAGTAGCTTAATAGGTTGTACTGGATTCTCCATGTCTTTTTATTTATTAATACTGGTTCACGCGATAGAGCAGCAGTAATCTCTTCCCAAGCGGAAAACAGTATTCAAGCGTTTACGGATTTTCTGTATATCCTTTATTTTTTTCTTTAGATCATAGATAACGATCACGTGTACTATTACGTGAGTACAAACGAAGAAACCTTCGTTGAAGTTGTTAACTCATCGATCCTGTCTCGGTACTTACAAGTGTTATTTTCCTCTATCCAGATTTTTAATAGAAAAGGAGGATATACCAAACACGCGAAACATAATTGTCGTAATTCAGCTATAATGCCGTTTGTGGCGATATTTCAAAAGAACGTCCCGGAGTGTTTTGTAACATTAAGTAAGATCTGTCGCAAATTACATAATCGCTGAAAAATTATCGAATTCTTTGGTAATAAGCCCATCTGCGTCAAGAATATTTCATTTAAGCCATAGAGTGACTTACTATGATTATTTAATATGCAACGTTTTCCTGCACGGTGCATAATATGCATCTGTCAGAAACATTTTTATGATTGACGTAAATTCAATAAAAATACTGAAATTATATAAATTTATGGTCTGTCTTAAAAAACAATAGTTGTTATTTTTTTTCGTCAAACTATATATAGTAATATCTCATATTCGAATCTTTACGACACAATGGAAAATACGTAGCTACTCGTATGTCCGTATTTTTCAAACTTTATTGTATTCTACTGGCTCGCTATTATCCTGAAACCAAACCATTTTTTATAATAATTATTATTCCTAAATTGTAGAATACTAGTTTTCTGATTACCCGAAGAATATATAGCTGCGTATATATTCTGTCATTTTATTCTGTTGTTTAAAACAAAACAAACATCTTACGTCATTGCTTAGAAATTTTATCTGATAAATAAAATACCAGAGAAAAAGATGCAAGAAGATATATGATGTTTTTCAAACGCCGAGGAGACATTTCTGCGAGCTTTATCCTGCCAAAGAAGATATTCAAAAATGTATTACACAATGAAAATAATTATACAACCATTAAGTATCCTATGAAATATGCAAGTGCAAGAAATATATTTACCTGTATGTATAATATATAGAATTTTATACGATAAATCCTTCTCGAGCGATTCAATTAAAACTGGCGAACGAGTGCTCTTCCTTTGGCAAATCCACCGATCTAGTAATCGTAAAAGGAATAAGGGGTTAACGGGTTAAAACAAATTACCGCGTTTGAGTGTGAGTCGTAGTGTGAGAATCGACTTGGAATCCGCGACGAACATTTAACGAGGTCGTCTGCAAATTCTCCATTCGTTATTACTCTGTTACCAACGCAATCTCGACATTCTTCTCGATCACCCTAAGCGTTAATAACGCATAAAGAACAAGAAAAAAAAAAAAAAAAGAAGGAAAAAGATCAAACGAAAGCAATTTTTGTCTGCCTTGGTAGTTAACTTCTTAGCCGATTCTCGAACAATTTGCCGCTCCAGCTTACCTGCAAGCAATTCCGACGTTTTAAGATCCATCAGATCGGACCGCAAACGTTTCTCGATCATCTCAAGTTGGACAGTTTTAGAAGGTCGAAGAACTGTTAGGCCTTCGGTTAACAGTTTCCCATAGCACATTCAGAGCAGTTCGATTCGTTCGATTTGTTTCGTTCGAGACCATAACTAACGAAATATCTGGCGATCGGTTTCCGTGAATCGCATCCACAACCTTCGGCATCATCGATTCCACGATATCCAGTAAGTCCAGTTTGAGTAAGTATCCTGACTCCAAGTGGATTGACCTCCGCCGTCAGGATTCGTGATAGGAATAAATTGCCCGTTCAGACCTACACTACGTGTTCCCATTTGAAAAGCACGTCGAATCGTTCTTGTTAATTTCGGATACTATTGCGTCGCGGTCCAACTGGAATATCACGTGTCAACGGTTTAACTTAACCCCCTTTGGCTCGGGTTTTTTCGTCGTGTTTGAACAAACGTTGCCGTAACAGTTCTTCGGCGACCTGTCTACGAGCTACGCGTTTATCTTGCACGTCTGTACGAGGCATACGGTATTCGAGTAGAAATCTCTGATTTTCCCGTGGTCGATTCTTATTCACGTGAAAGCAGCCAAGGTTGGATATTTTTTAGGTCCAACCGAAAGGTGCATGACGAAGAACTGGTACTTCCGAAGAATACGGTACATTAGTATTCTGGAAAAGGTATCCGTATGTAAATCGTAGTCGAAGTTATAAGTAGCCTTTGGGTAAACAAACCGACCTAAAAAAAATAGCAAATACGAGACGAACCTCTTTCTGTTAGGACATTTTGATGGATATTCTTATCGCACGTGTTATTTTTTATTCTCTCGTTTTTTCACTCATTTTATTCTTCCGTTTTTTTCTTTTTTTTTTTTTTTTACGCTTATTCTGTACGTTCGTATCGAAGAATACACAGAATATGTGGAATAATTTCGTTTCATTTTACGTTTAGTATTATTTACCTTACAGTGTAGGGATTTTTTGTGCCGCCTTGTAGACACAAATAGTAAGACTCGCGACTCGTCACAAGTGACACGAGAAATTGCACGTTGGAGGGATAAGGATTTTCGATGAGATCGAGCTACAGCGATCGACCGAGCTGGCAGAACCGATTCGCTTGAATGGGAAAAATTATGCACAGCGATATTCTTTTCCTATTTATTGGATCGGAACGATTTACCGCTCGAAGTTAGTCGAGCGAAAGGAAAGGTTTCTTTCATTCTACATAGGTCTACAGTGGTTTTTCTTCTTAAAATTAAATGTCTACCGTGGTTACGCCTCAGAACCACTCGAGTTATCGAATATCTCTTTAGGAATAAAGCAACCATAAGGATGAAAATAAAGGAGAAAGCTTACTTTCGTCAGTGCTTTATTGTTTTCATTTATTTAAGGAAATGTACTTAATTAATTCTCTTAACGAACTAGCCGACCAGATGCAACCAGATAGTTAGAAAATATAATTGCACCTTTTCCGATGGAAATGCTTGAATAATTCAACTTTCTTGCCTGGTTCGCGTAGAACGTTATCGCGTATCTTTAAAAACGTATGCGTGTATCTTTTCGTGTTAAGATATATTTAAGTATACTTCTTACATTATACTTTCGATTTTGCTCGTTAATAATATCGACCATGTTATTCCCATGCACGACGCGTTCAATTTATTTACGATTCTAATTTAACAAAACTTAAAGCAACTTTACATTATAGATTTATATTCATAAAAGATTTCCTGGTTTATACAGAGTGGTTGGTAACTGATGGTACAAGCGGAAAGGGGGTGATTCTACGCGAAAAAAAGTCGAAAACATAGAATAAAAAAAATTTTTTTTTTTAATTTTTCCATCGAGACAACGATCTACGATTTTCTCGAAAACAAAGCCTCAAACGAAAAATTGTTATTCTATACTTTCGACTTCTTTTTTCGCGTAGAATCACACCCTTTCCGCTTGTACCACCAGTTACCAACCACCCTGTATATCTGCTATTATATTTGCACTCTTTTTTCAAAATATCTTTCGGATACTCTTTTAACGTGACACGATATTTGTGGCTTTATTTTTGTTTCTGTACACTTGTTACTATTGCGAGTGTTTACGTGTAATATCCAGTTATACGTACAGCACGTACTTAGTAATAGAAAAAATTATTTCTACGATAAGCCAGCTGTAACAATGCTTCTATTTCTCACGGTATACCTCTTTCCAATATGCTTCGTAATATTCATCGACCGCGATAAGATAAGGCAAAAATGCGCGACTATGTTGACGGTACATTTTTCTGCAGTTCAGATTACTGTTGATCGAGGAGGACGTATAGTTTAGAAAATTTATAACGGTCTTTCCACCATAAGACGATAGAATTCAAGATGAGTAACCGCCAGTTGCGTCATCCTTGTCCGTTGATTCTTCTGATTCTCGACCGCAGAAACGAGAGATGAAGGAAATACAGTTCTAGTCAAAAATCACAGGGGATAGACTTACGAAACGTTAGACGTCTGTGGCAAACAAATAGCGGAACACTTGCGCGCATGTACAATGCACATATACGCGAATCGATTTGCACATATACAGACGAGAGGGATCGAAAGATCCCATAAAGTCGTCATGGATCGAGCAGGGCAAGATGCGCGCACGATAATTGTCTTCACACGGAAAGGCGCAAAGGAGTTAAAAAGCTTGCCGTTAGTTTGCCGCGGACAGCGCGGTGTTAACTCAATAGGATTTGACGTACACGGAACAATGAGAACGCGAGACAATCGTGAAAGCATCGCGGTAAAATTCCCTCTGATTGTTTTCGTAGAAAGTAAACACAGTGGGAAGAGGATTCGAATTCTGGCGAGAGTGCGCGCGCTCTTTCTCGTGTTTCGAGAGGCGCGCAGGCACGAAAGGGACGTGAAAATCCGAATTGAGCGTAATTACACGTTACAGCTGTGGCCAAAAGAAGAAAGAGGTCGAACGTTCTCCGCCCGGAAACGCGAACACGCGACGAACGCTTGAAAATCGTCTCGACGGTGGTTTCCGGTGTTCTTCGATCACCTCCATTCCTCTGACTCGATTTCTTTTCTCTTTCACTTTCCGGCGAACAAAGAGCCACCTGCTATGTTTTATTTCATTATTTCTCGAATATCTTAGATCTTGGATATACGTAAATTCGCAACTGATAAGCCAAGCTATTCTATCATTCTAAAGTTATATTGGCTTGGCAATTAATTGATTGATTGTCATTAGGTGGTATTGACAAAATCCGCAATCACTTAGTTGTCAATCGAATATAACTTTAGGATGATAGAAGTTAGACTGAAATTTTGTTCAATTGTATAGTACAACTTCGTCCATCTGAACAGCTCGTGTAACGAGATTTCACACAACAGGAGTTTCTTGATTCTCCTCGCTTTCATCCGTGGCGATAGATGTTCGCGTTCAAATTTAATGGCCAGAAGATCGGTTTATTCGGTCAATCGATCACACGTAAACAAAATTTCATAAGTAAATAAAGTTTTTTACTATTGCAAGAGGTATTTATAAGCCTCGTATCCTGATAGAAATTGGTATTGCTCGATGTAAGCGAATGATAAAATTTCGTTCCATATTTGACGAACGATGCATCGGTGCTCGAAGCTCGAACGAAAATTGCAATAAACGGCAATTATCGTTTAAAGGTCGACGAAACAGGTTTCCCAGAGTCACGAGGATTGTATATATTATGCGAGTACGCTAAAAAAATGACCGTCTGTCTGGCTACTTTCAGAAGCTGATCACGTGGAACATATGACCCCGAAACACTATTATCATTCGTTGGATCAAAAACTGTTTTGAAGCAACGATTTCTCAATTCGAAACGAGCAACGAAATAGCATCGTCATCGAAATCATACACCGTACGTTCTACGAATATTTGTCAATGAATATTGAAAGAAGGAACAACGCGCAGGTTGTAAAAAAATAAGTATGAGATCCATTTCCACGTGAAAGTGAACTCCGTTTTCTCTGTTTTCACACCGTTCTATTCAATTCCTCTTTAACCGTGGAAAAGATAAATTATTAACGTTTAATGCTTAACGTTTGATCTTTGGCATGAATAATACATCTGTTTACCGGTGGCCGTGGTATTTCTGTGAAGCGTTCACCTTTGTGGAAAATTCTCTGCAAGAAGCCGGAGAGTCCGCTCGTTCGTTTCAATCGAACTCGAACAAAAATTTAGACACGGTGAACAGAGCGAGTTCCTGGAGGAACGAGCGACGACATAATTACGCAATGTGAAACCTAGTAACCTTTTGTGATTCTATGCGCGGCTGTGTTGGAAACGGATAATACAGCGTGTATTGTATGTACTCCGCTTTGCAGCAGCATGGTAATAGCGAAGCGTCCTGTTAAAAGCGGCTTGCTCGATCAACGAGTCACAACGAGAGAACAGCAGCGCGTGATGAAAATGATAAATCGCATCTTTTTTTTTACGATAAACATTTCCCGAAACGTAGTACGAAACAAGTGAGAGATTTAATCGTCACGAGCTATACTCGCGAATAAAAATAGAAAAATATACAGGGTGGTTGGTAACTGGTGGTATAAGCGGAAAGGGGATGATTCTACGCGTAAGAAGAAGTCGAAAACAGAATAAAAATTTTTCGTTTGAGGCTTTGTTTTCGAGAAAATCGTAGATCGTTGTCTCGATGGAAAAATTAAAAAAAAAAATTTTTTATTCTATATATTCGACTTCCTTTTTTTCGCGTATCAACCACCCGGTATAAAGCTCGTTAAAATTGATACGCGCGTTGTCACTAACGCTGAATCACAAAGACGTGTTTTATAGTACAAAGATTAATTTTCTATTTTTACTGCGTACAATTTATTATTTATTAATGCAAGATTAACGGCACTTTTTTACGAGATATCAATCAATTCACTCGTACAAAGTACTCTGCTAATGTAACGTTCTCTTGTTTATTTCTATTTGTATAATTTGTATAAGCATTTCGATAATCACGCGCGTGTTTTTTCGTATTAAACAGAAACAGCTTTAACCTGCATTTAAACGCAAATTGGAGGATTCTATTAAAAATTGCACGTTTTTTGTAAATTATTGTAAACGTAAAGCGAATGGAACGGTGTACATTGTGCTATATGTTTGTTCGATGTAATGAAACCTTGACGAGTCAAAAAGTGTGTGTGACATGGAACACGAGAAGCTTTTATTTTCGAGTTTGGATTAAGCATACGATACGTGTACGAAGGAATGAGAGTTATATCTGGTATTAATATACCGCTAATCTGAACCTTCACTCCTTGAAAGTTGCGAAGGTTGACTTGTTCCCACTTTTGTTTCGATGTCCTCGCGTTTCACCGCATCGGAGAACTATACACCTTGTCGCGTTCGAATAAAAAAAAAAGATCGAACTGTTATCACGGTTGCGTCAAAGTTGAAAATGCATCCGTTGGAACGCTAATAGATAACTGTCTTCCTTCTACAAGAAATGCATCTATTACCGTAAAATGCTCACCTTGGAAACAACTGGATACCGAAACGCTGCGAAACACCGAAGCAATGGGAAAGTTAAGACGTATGAAAACGAATGTATCTAAAGCAACGCATCGAAAATTTTGGAGTAGAAACTCCATGTGCTGCAGATAAATATCTGTATATTTTGCTGGTGAAATCAAATAAAATAACGAGCTTTTCGAACGCATTATCATCCATACACCGCTATTTAAGATAAAGCAACAGAAGTAAATAACAGGCAAACTAAAAATTTTATTCGAATGATTCTTTCGATGAACGTGTATCTCGATAATGCTCGATACCAACCATAGTATAATACGCGTAAATTATTTGCGATAGCAGTTCTTTGGACTTGAGTGATTCAAAATATTATTAAACTTAATTGATCTGTATAAATACTATGACTAATTGGTATCGTTAGTTGCCATTTTCTATTACCTTTTTCAGTTAGATAATCTCCCCTATCAATCAAAGTGTTTTTCATCCGCGATCGTTTCTCTTTTCATGCCTTGTACCAGTGTCAGCCATTCGATGGATGTAATTCCTCGGGAACTTTCTTTGGAGAAAGAAACTTTTACACTATATAGATAGTCAAAGGTAAAATTATCAAAATTATTTGTATCAGCACAGAGAAAGACTCGTCACAACTTCTCTAAATTCACTAAATTCTCTACAATTCTCTTCACACAAATTCTCTAAATTCAGTTAATGGTTTGCTTGAAGAATATTTGAAAATCTATCGAGATTCCATAGCTTCAAGAATATTTCATCGTTTTAAATCGTTCAGAGTGGCTGGTGAATTTCTTTGTTGGACGGTCATTCATTTTGTCGCGAAGATCCTGTTTTGGATCTGGTGTAGACTTTCGACAGCAACCGTTAGTCACTCAGAAAATCTTAATACAAGGTATTGAGTTATTTAATCGGTAGGTAACGTTACTCGGCAAATAAAGATTCCGATGTTGACGAAAAATGCAAATCTACGACTTTCTCTTTAAAACAGTAGATTCGAGGATGGCTGTTTACGAAGAGGGAATTACAAGATTTTAGGTTTTACAAATCGATTAATGAATAATATAGATTCTACATAAATGCGAATACAAAATTTTAAAAGTTACGAAATATATTATTCCAGAAGATACGAATTCTTTAGCAAAACACGTTGATTCGTCGAATAGTATGGAAGATATTCGATGGAAAAGTTAACAAGCAGTCTCGAGTTTCTGTTTTACACGTTACGTATCGATTATCTTTAATCTTCTTTTATTTCTTTACCATTTCTCGCTACAATTATCTTTACCGATGCTCTTTCTCCATCTCATACGTTGCTTTCTCATTTTGCTTATTACATGTTTTGATCTAACATATACCTTTCACGATAATCAGTACTTTTATCGAAAGCTATTTGTATTTCCAGTAAAATCTTAGCTCCGTAATATCGTAAAAGATATAAAACCAAATACAAGAGCCCATATATTTGTCGTTAATTAAATTACACCTCTGTAAAAGTACGTAATATCTGGAGATATATATACTCGAGAATGCATTTCATATCGCTAAACGTACATTTATCGGCTCATATACGTATGAAAAATAAGCTGCACTAGACCGATTATTCACTGCTTCCAATTAGATTTACACCATACAGAATTATTACATCAAGGCTCGAAACTCATTCCTCAGCCATCATTTTTATCCGAATATAGCATTCGTTTGATGCTAATGGAACATCCTGCCCCTCCTTCACGCGATCTTATGAATTTCATATCGAAGTTTGAAATACCGTGAAATCGATGCAGCCAGTTGGAGCGTTCGTCGAGTCCACATTACGCCACACCTGCGAAGTGTGTCAATGGGCAAGTAAATAGTCGAATGCCACCGTGGTGTTCGTGTGGCTAGCCTACTCACGAAAAGGAATACAGAGGCAATAGTTTGGTTATAGTTAATTTGTTAATAGTTAGTTTCGAAATAACATTACGATTTAAGATGATAAATCGATTGATATTTTCAATGGATTTAATTGTTCAAGCGTCTGATTGTTCGATGTTAACTGTAGAGAAGAAAACTTTTATATGTTCGTGTTGAAACAAACACACACACACACACACACGTTTCGTTTCTACGAAAATACGAGATGGAGAAGTCCCGTAAGACGAAGTTGCATCGCGTTTCTTTCATCTATCGAGTTAGGTAATTAACACTGGTCTGGATGTGCTACCGATCGGAATTGAGTCTAATGGCAATCGAGCGGATCTTTTTACGAACAGTGGAATTAAATCAGAAATGTTGTTCGCGAAGCTTCGAGTCTCAGCTCGTTTTAAAAAATGGGAAAAGCTTTTAAACGAATTTCGTTGAGTAACACGTATATCGAAGTAGATATATCGTAATTATCTGTTAACATATATCATTGGATAACGAATAAAAAATAAAACGTTAAGTTCCTACACACTGCATTCAAAGGAAGAATATATTCCCTCCGCCTTCGAACGTTACTCACACTGTATTCGCTGTATTCATTTCCAGAAAGTCTAGCTACACGACCAAAAAAATATTCCTCGACTTGCCCACACAGATTTATTGCTCCTCGTTAAACGGTGCTAACAGATTTCCTAGGATTTCACTACCATCGATTTTACTTCCCTTCGAAGGATTTATCGGCTTAGATAAAAAGAGGAGCCTCACAGATTCATGGGTGAAAATCCTGCAACAAATTCGTTGCTGTTCGAACGACTTTGTCCGCTGGTAATTATCGTCATACCGGAGAAAAACGACTTCTATCCGAGACCTACGGACGAATTTAAAAGCTACGAGGTGAAGACAAATGGAGATGACCCGTTTAGCCCCGTGTTCGTCGATGAACCGTTGGTCACGGCGAATGCTTGCAAGCAAAAACTTGGAAACGCGATGGGCGACCGGTTTGAATTCTCGCTATCGAGAAAGGAAACATCGACTTTCTTCCTGTCTCTATCTCCGTCTCTCTCTCTCCCTCTCTTAGTCGCAAATTCTCCCGCTTTACCTTTTACGACTGGCTAGCCTGCTCGACGCGACAATCACACGCGAAAGCAATGTTATTAGCTGCATATGCTGTAACAATTGTTAAGGTTATTATATGGAATATTGTTCATTGCTGGCTTTGCCTATTTCTCTTATATATAGGTATATCTTTGCAAAGGAATTTCTGATTCTGAACTGGTTTGCTTCTGAATCATAGCTGGTTTACCATTGTCTGTTTATAGAGGTCAGAATGATTAGAAGATCGCCTACTTAAGTAACTGTACCGCTCAATAAGGTATCGGGAACTTTGTAGGCCTTGAACGGCGTTCAGTTTAGCGAATGTTTGGCCAACTTGTTGTTATATCAAATACTATCTCTTTTATATGTAATTGCTTTTGCTTTTCTCCTTTCCCTTTATTTCGGTATTCTTAGTCTTAGTATTTCGTTATTCGATCCTTTATATCAGGTTGCCCGAAAAGTATCTTTCTTTTACAGACACGTCTTTTACAACAATTCATCTTTATAGAAACGCGAAACCTAATCTGTCGAACGTTGTAATCTTTATCCTGATAGAACACAATGGATCATACGTAATTCGATAAAATGATTTAAAACGGAAAATATATATTTACATGTATAATATTCACATGTACTTCTACTTCTACTTCACATGCGATGATGTCTCTACTTTTATATCTCACAGCCTGTAAAACCTATATATCTAGAAAATGATAACGCAATTGTACGTAAGTAGACGCTAATTTATGTGTAGTGTGACAGAACATGAGCAAAAAGATGTTTTATTCGTATAAGTATTTAGCAACATAAATTCTTTTCGCAACTAGTTGCATGTTTTGTAATCGGGGAAAAATTCTCGATAACGCGGTATAAAATGTTACACTATGATTACGGTTAAACTGCAAACGTAACGTCGTCCGATCGCAAACGGTTAGAAATGTTCGTTTAAAGTTTTTATCTAAACGCTATTCCCCTTGACTACTTGTTGCGTTGCTATCCACTGGCTTCTCGGTAATTTGCTAAAAAGTTTTAAAAAAGTTGTAACCTTAAGATATTAATCTATAGAGATAAAAAGGATAAGGATTAATTAAGAGGTCATTCACTTTTCGCTCCACTTTGAACGTAGATTTCAGTTAAATTTAGATTAACAACTTTACCACCTAGTTAATAAACGTTGACTATTCCAGGTCTAACTGTAAACGTAATTCTTTTGTGAATGAACATGTAACAAAGAGTATCGCGTGTATCAGAATGCGCGTAGACACGGTGAACTACGATGAACTACGTTATTTAAAATTTTGCTCTACTGAACAAACGTGTTTTCCGCTATTTGTGCATATCGAATAGAATACGCGTGTATGATCATAAAAGGATGAACTAGTAGCAAAGGCTGTTAACCCTGTCTCCGGAAGAGAGCAGTGCACGAGCGGAGGCCATTGTCTTTACTTTCCGATTGCTAGACATTCGTGTAAGATCTTCACATATCACTGATGAATATATATACGTCAAACGCGTGACTAACATGATGAACAACTTCCTTTTTAGCGTGGTCTTACGCTGAACTTCATTGATAATATTTTATTCCATTTTTCTTTGTTTAAAGGTAATTAATATGTTAAGAAAATTCTTCTTTTTTTCTTCCATTATTTATTATATACGTAGATATAGATACTTTTTCAAATATCTCGTACATCGCATTAGATTCATGAGATAAAGACAAACATTATTTCAATGTATATTTCAAAATAAATTATTTCAAAGTATAGATTACAAATATCATATATGCATACGAACATAATGTATACCATGAAGCAAATCCACAACAAGTAACATACGGTGTAAAAAGAATTGCACGTTTAAACGTGCATATTCATTTTTATTGCACGAATATATAATAGACAAGACACTTGCAGTCCCTTTTCTTGTAGAAAGGTATGCCACAACGAAGCGTCAAATGAAATTATTTATTAAATAAAGTTATAGAAAAGCAAATGTAGTGTGCACGCCATGTAAGAAACAGACAGTTCTACTTACATATGGTGGCCTCCTTGTTGACCCGAAGTAAACGGAGCATGACTGAGTTTGTTCGATGGTTGTGTAGCTATCTCATGGTGTAAAAGACATCGATATGTGCGTGTACACGTATGTGCAAACTGTGTTTATTTGAGAAAAAGAAAGCACAGAGACAGGGCAGCATTTAAATTTAGAACGTATAAAATATACGTCTTTCTTTTCTGCTATACGATTACATTACATTTACATTTCATCGGATAAATAACTGTATTTTATATAGTATGCAATATTGTACGAGATATTTTACGCAACGAAAGATCAACTTAGAAATATCGAAGATATTACTCTTGATCACATTTTTTTTTTCTATTTTTATTACTAACAGAGGAATTGAATTGCAATTCCTACAGAAATGCAACAGTAGTTTACCTTGAACGATGAAACTATATGTTTTTTATCGAAATGTCTAATTTATGTCCCTTCGTGTACAACTGTACAAAAACTTAAAGATAGTTGTCAACAGGGAAAAATATCTGGTAATTTCTTTTATGAGAATTATCAATCAATATGCAAATAATCCAAACGAATAATCCAGACTTAATAAGCACGAAGCATACATACATAGTTGATTAAACAGGATCTCGTTTACACATTTCCCGTTCGGCTATTTGCAAATGTTTACGAATACCGTAAAAGTATCGCTTTACGTTACGTTGTGCTTTGCATTTGCAATGTGCAAATGCCTTAATGGACGTAGCAGCACCGAGCGATGTTCTTCTTTCTTTCGTTTGAAAGTAACTTTGATGTAATTCTCTCGTACGGTTCTGCTGTTATAATTATAATTTATTTACAGTGCGAAGAATACATTGAAAGAAATAGAACATGTGTTACGTAAAATACACAAGCGATATATGAATATAAAAAAAAATTGTCTCAACATATAACTAACATATGCATGTGCCAGTCTTCTTTGTTTTAATTACCTCTTTTAATTGAAATCCTATTGGAAAAAATGTAGACAAAATTCAACAGCCTAAAATCTCAATCTAACTTGTAGTATCATTTACATAGAATTAAATCACGATATACGTAGGAAATATAAGAAAATGTAATGATACAGTGTGCAAAATTAATCAAGACAGTGGAAACCAGGAATATTTAAAGAAAGATTTAAGGGAAGAGAACACTTGATATTACTGGGAATAATTACGAGAAATAAGAATAAGTACGTGATTTTTATTACAATACGATCCAAAGATCCAAAGATGGTAATGAATTTCAAAAGAATATTAATAATTTCGCAATAATTTTACGGGTTTATCTCATTCTTCCAAACGTGTCCTGGCATATTTATGGACGTTGATGTATATAAATACGTAAATAATATACGTAGGAAAGGCAAAAATTGCACATTCAGCACAGTGCGAGCGAATGCGCGAATAAATGAGATACCGCTACGAGGAAATTTATAAACGAAACTCATAACTTGCGCTCATGCCACCATGTAATGATATTTTGTAATACAGAAGTGATTCTACCCCCTCGCCAGCGTCTTCCTCCTCCAAGCGTTTTACAGCGAACAGTGTGCTGCAATGAAGCATTACGTGGAAATGCATAGTAATTTGTAATCGTGGAGTTTACCCGAGATTAATTTACAATAAATGCCGGCAGGCAATTTCGATCTCCGGCCGAATCGAAACGAGCAAGTCACGAGCGTTGACGCGAAGGAGAAATGGAAATCGATCGACCGAGGTTTAATCCGATGTTATCTCATGCGTAAGGAGGAAATCCGGCTTCGGGGACTCATTAATCTATTTCTATTGGACGCGAATGAAAGCCTATACCGCGAACATATAAACAGAAATTAACGCTAATTTATCGGAAGACGCCATTCCTCATCGCGATCGTGACATGAACGTTCAGAACCATAACGTCGTTGCAATATGAACGGTGATACAATCTACCTTACTTCGTATTAATTAATATTGTAACATTTTATCGCAACATCGTAACATTGTATCGATTAACTTGTTAATTGCGGAGTTTGCGGATATGCAGGTAAAATCAAGCAATGACGAGTATACGCGTCAACTGCACCGAAATAAAATCTTCGATTGACGTGTATAAACGTCGAACGCAGTTAATTGGTTAACATAAAGTACGTGTGATATTGTATAAGCATATAAACATACAGAATGTCTGGTTTTAATTTGTAAATGCGAATTACTGGTGCTGTGTGAGATATATGTTCAGACAGGAATTGAATGGTTTCGAGGGGGATTTAACTAGGTGTAATTAGATTTTCTGTAAATAGACGCGTAGAGGTCATACGAGGGTGATATGCATTTTCTTAAATAGAATAATTTTTAATTCACCAGACGATCTGCTTTGACACTCTCTATACAAAATTAGTATCTCCATTCGTATCAAAAAACTATTCGTCTAGTAGGTATTTTAACTTTTATTTTCTAGAACTTATCGCATAAAGAAACAAGAGAAAAAAAATACAAAATCGTACCTCACGTGTTCCCTTGTATTTTACACGATAGATGTTACGAAATAGAAGTTCAAATATTCGCGATACTAATGGCTTTTCGACACGAATAGGCTAATAACTTTTTATGGAGAATGTCAAGATGGATTATGCATTAAAAATCATATGATTCCATTTAAGGGAATGTATGTCACCTCCGTACGACCTTTACGCGTCTATTTATAGAAAAAGTAATTACGCCAAATTAAGATCATTAAATTCTTGTCTGAACGTATCTTTATCCAGCAAGTAGTTAACCAGCAATTCGTATTTAGGAAGTAAAATCGACCACTCTGTACATGATAATTTTTGCAATTTACTCGATCATTTCACAGGAAAATTATATCTTTAGGTTTCCATTAATATTATAAATTCTTGATATTCTTCAGACACGATTTCCTTCGTGATATATGGTTTCATCAAGTCCATCCACATCGATGACTCCCTTGCACATCGTACGAACGCATCTTTCTATTAGCTCGTTCGTTTTTATCGCTGTTCGTTAAAATTTACGAAGGACGTTAAATTAACCGGCGATAAAAATAACAAACGAGATATTTAAATCTCTGAAACTTGATTCGTTTCAATAAAAACGATACTTAAGAAATTTCGTCAGATTGCATCATTCGATCTGAGCTACGACAATCGAAAAGTTGAAGAAGTATCTACTCCCTTTCGTCCTCCGAGAATAAATGCGATAGAAATAGAAACTGGAGAAAATTGGACTTGTCGTATATTTGCCACATAGTCTTTGTACGTTATCGAAACGCAACTGGCCGATCGCTGGTATGTATGGAAATGTATTTTAAAGAGAGGACGCGAAGAAAGGCCGCGAGCGGCTGTGAAAGGAATAGAGAGGAAAGGGAAGAAAGGAGAGATCGAACTTGCGTAAAATGTTTGCGCGTATATATCCGCGATGCACGCCCGAAGTGAGGCTACTTTCTTGAAGCGAAGAAAGCCGTCTACCTACATCGTAGGTGGGAGTAGGTTAGGTTACATTATATGCTTGGATGCGAAGAAATTTTACCTTCCTAATACATATATGCGGGTCAATAAAAACGTCAGAGGGCTTACATAATTTAACCAAACCTTGTGTACGTATTTCTCCGTTGAATAGGGATCATAGATAGACCGACACGCGTAACTACTTGCTCGAGCACTTTAGAGGTTAGGAAACGTTTCGAGATGAAGAAGCGTTTGAATTCAGTCGCATCGATTGTTCGTGCATCTGCGCTATTTCGAAACCGAACCCGATATTGGATAACGTATATATCGCGTGAATACTTGATACAAATTATATTATCGAAACACTTGTGTTTGCCCTGCGGCGGTATTCTCATTCTTAAGATTCTTTCACTTATTCGCTGCTGATTGATTTTCTACTACCTATGATATATAATACCAATAAATTGTCTACACAAT
This sequence comes from Bombus huntii, assembly GCF_024542735.1. Classification (NCBI taxonomy): domain Eukaryota; kingdom Metazoa; phylum Arthropoda; class Insecta; order Hymenoptera; family Apidae; genus Bombus; species Bombus huntii. The sequence goes on from NC_066246.1 coordinate 7,193,894, forward strand.
CGTAGTGCACATATGTGTAAATAGATCTTTAAATAGATAGTCGCTTGCTATAATATTCGGTAGGTAAAACAGTTTATCGAGGTTCTTCGTTTCCTTAGTTACGTCTACAAAAGTATGAAATTACGCAAGTATCTGTAATTTAGTTATTTATTATTAATATCAACGTAAGATTACAGTGCCAGGTACGAGACTCCATTTCCGCTCTTGCAATACGCATTAAAAATGTCCTCTTTCCGTCTGAAGATACTTAATATTCGCGTTTAAGAATCATAAATTGTTTCACATCATCCGACAGAACATGGATTTCCCGCACGTTATTTTAATTTAATTACATCACTTTCTATGGACGAGCGAAGAATACTCTCCTACACACAAATATACCAAATTACGTTTTACATCGAAGGTATCGATTTCAGAACCTGTCTAAAACAAATACTTTTTATTTCTCGTGGCAAGAACTATAGGCATTTAACATTTTTTCTTCTTTCCCATAACATCTCGTGCATGTTATTTCTCTCGGAGCAACTAACGGGCTTAGTGTTCTCTTATTCAACAACGGAAGGTCGTGTGCGACGCTGCGCTTCTACATTGTACAGTTGTTCGTTTCTTTTTTCATAATCGCTTCGCAGATTGCATTCGTCACTTACACAGCGAAGAATGTCCGTGGCAATGTCCCTTGGTCTATTCAGTTACTGAAAAAAAAGTATCTTGCCTTACGGTATTGCATATACATTAGAGACTCAAGCCAGCGATAACGTAAGAATGTAACGTAGTATTACATGGGATATGTAATCCGAAACGACAAGTATCACGCGAAACACGGAACAGTTGCTGTTCTTCCCACTTGAAATATTTTTTTTTTTTATATCCAACAAAATTCTTGTTATGTACGTTAAATGTTACGCACAAATGTTTGAACAAATTTCGAGCAATATTTTGAAATTGCCGTAGTCGAACTCGGAAGGAGAATTGCACGTATGTTTAAATTAATTGGATATCAGCGTTGAAGGGAATTCGTGCATAAAATCATAGCATTTAGCTGACTTTGGTTGGACGCTGAACGTACGATGTATCCGTGGAATAGTTTGGGGGAAAGGTAGGCGTGCAAAGTGTCGATCGGCTTGGACTCTTTCGAGTTCAATTTATACCATTCACTCGAGAATTGTAGTTGTGAACCCCACACGCGACTCACGCCCAAAGAGAATCAACTTTCATGGAGCGAGGAAAGTCTGTCCACCCAAGTAAGTAAGTATATTATATACTTGCATAAATACTGGAAGCCAGATAGAATGCATATACAGCACCAGGCAACAATTTTAGATCATCTATAAAATAGAAATGTTCTGGTTTTATGAACGAACAGAAATATATTTGATATTATTTTAATTTTATTATTAATTATTATTTCTTTAAAAACTATTTAACTGGAAAATTAGTATTAATTTCTACGATAGATTTATGGGATTTGTTTCCCAAAAATACGTTTAATTGTTGCCATAGGACTTAGTAAAAGTAAATGTTTTAAGTTTTTTGCACGGTGCTGTAGATGCAGGAGCAGACGGAAGGCGGCCAGGTTCGCGTAACAACTTCGCCTGTCTTCTACTGGACCCGAGAACGGCTTGAGTTTCACGAAGGAACTCGTTCGTTTCTTTCCTGGCCAAGCCTTTCAGTATCGAGGTAAAAGCGAGAGAAAAACAAAATTATATTTGCACCTCGATCGATTGTGGAGGTAAGAAAGTTGTGGAGGTTATCGGGATGGTTTCTCCGCGTACCTACGGAATCTTGCGTTCCTCCTTTCAGCGAAATAAAGAAGCATACTTACGTATGTTGAAGATGACATTTTCATTTTTTTGTCGACGTGGAATATTAAATAATAAAAAAAGATTGAAGAATATGTTGAGTCATATGCTTGAGAAATATAGTTAATTATTTGCCGTGAAACTGAATTAAATTTGAAGTTAAATTCTTCAGAAAACGAATAATTTAACGTTAACTTTTTGGAATTTTGTTTCTCTGATAATTAAATTTTACTAAACAAGTAACTTTTAATATTTGATCAGTTAGTTCCAATTCCGTTTAATTCCAATTTTTGTTTGTTAGTGGTATTCTCTAGAATATTCGATATATAGTGAAGCAAAATGTAGTAGAAAACACATCGTTTTACGCAGGCTTGTAAATTCGATCGTCAAGTGCGCACTTATAACAGCGAGAATCGCCGCACGTGTGAAAGTATCACGAAATACTTTGATTTTAATGTAAAAGATTCTCAATGCCTGTCGGTTTACTTTGATATCTAAAATGTTATATATTTACTACGAACGAATCGTTCGCGCATTAAATTGCCAGTTGTAAGAAATAAACATGAAACATAATAATTCTTAGTAGTATTACAAGTATGTGCTTGTAAATAATTATTTTATAATAGGTGTTTTAAAAAGAAAAATTATGATTTCTAATAAGTTTAAAAATGCAAAATTCATGTTTTCCTCATTTCTATTTTTTCCCCCGTTTTTGATGGCAATTTGATGGTATACAGACATACATGTGTATATGAAGATATCTTGGAGCACACGTTGAAATTAACGAGTGTGCAGAATTTATTCAATTCACTTCCTCGTTGTTAATCCTGCTAGTACACAAAGGCATTATAATTCCTGACAATCGTGATACACTAAATATTTGTACTTACATGGAATGTTGCGTCAATCGCGTTACCTCATTCACCGTCGAAAAACGATTTATTAAAACAATTAATAATACACATTTGTTCGTTCGTAGATCGATAAGAATTTACGATATCGTACGGAATTTCAAGACTATAGCGATATTTTTATAATATGTACGTAGGAAGTGCCACGGATAAAAGATATCTGTGAAATTAATAAGCGATTTCTCACACGATGCGATGTTAATCCGACAGTTTCCACTGAGAAAGAAGTTCTTCTAGACGAGAAGTTAATTAAGCATTTTTCGCGCTATCATTAAAAAGAATGAGAGCGATAAAAATGCGATTAGCAGGATGCAAACGCTTTGCGTGGAAACGAAGATAAATGACGTTTACGCTATGCTCTTCGTGCTTCTCGACAATCTTTTCTTACTTTTCTCTTTCCTTTCCTTTTTCAACGAAAAAAAAAGCAGGAATCGCCAGTTTCTGAATCGAGCCGGTTATCTTCTTTGATTGTTTTAACATCTTCAACTGTTTCGGCTAGGTGAGCCGTAAAACAGCCGCTGATTTCTCCAGTTCTTACGAAATCGATACGTCTGTGGCTACGCCTCGCCCACACGCTTTTTCCGACGAGCAAATGTGGCAAAATTGGCCATTAAGACAGAAATTATTTTGCGTTAGTTGCGGTTTGTGCCCGTTCTCCCTCCACGAGCATAGTGGCATTCTTGTGGGAAACATTAGAGTCATTCCATTCCCATTGAGGATTCCACAATGGAATAACACGAGGAATTTATTAAATTAACGTTAGCAAATTGTGAGATTTCAAATTCAACTCGTTCTAAGTGATTAAATTTGCTGGAAATTGCTGGAATACGTACCGATATCGAAAGTGTTTTCACTGACAGTGAAAGTGATATGTTAAACAGAAATGCAAAAACGAACTCTTGAATATTCTTTTTCGAGATGGCAATTTATTTTGCAGGAACAAAGAAACTATTAGATATGCAATTTTATTGGTAAGAACCTGTGTGAAAGGAGGAATTGGTTGATATTTTTGTATTTGCGTTGCTGCTTTTCTACTAAGCTGTACCGGAAACGGAAGTAGCTACGAAATTAGCCTGGCATTTACAAAATTCTCTTTAACGTTCGGAATTTATAATTAGTACTGAATTGTTACGCATTACAAGATACAAGAGATAAATAGGAGATAAGACTAAGACATAAATTGAATATACGATATATTCATTTTGTAACTGTAGAAGGCAAAATTTATTAAAGCTAGATACCTTAAGACTCGATATGATCATTTCCATAGCAGATAAAAAAGTATTTTTATCTCCTGCTCTTTCATCCGCGACATTTTCACTTTTTTTTGTCCAATTCTTCTTGCCATTCTTTTACATCTATTTTTACGTTTTCTCTGTCTTTGCGTGTCGATAACCGTTTCTCTGGAGAACCGTTATCGGGTCAGTTTACCACCTAACCAGATCATATTCTCTTTGGTTTAATGGATACTTACGAAAATAAAATACCATCGAGGTCCCTGTCTTTTGTTTTCTCGGATACAGTCGTGTGCCGGCAGTCAATTTTCTCTTATTACTTTTCACTTGTTCCTACCTATAACTATCTTGGTCGCAAGATATTGATCTACAATGGGAGATTTATTGTTTAAGAATAGAGATATTGATCTGAAATAAAGAATTTTTACCTTTGAGACCTCATTTTGCGTGTGAAGCAAAAATTATTAGTTTCACTATATTAAATGACGCATAGAGATGGAGAGAAACACAGCAAATCATTAATACTTGATCAATTACAAAGAGCTTTAGATTTTCTGTAACGAAATTTCAATGTTTCCTTTTTCCAAAGATAGATTTTTATTCTTGCAATTATATTTTAACATCTTGCTATCCTTTTAAAACATAAGAACTTGGCGTATATGAAATGAAGGTTAGTAAGATAAATTCATGCGAATAGGTATCGGCAATGAGATCAACGGAATGAAATGCGTGTCACGATGATTCTTAAAAAAAATCAGTCAGCGACATGCCGGTGCATCATAATGAATCTCGCCAGTACGAAGTAACAGTATCGAGAGTATAGTTACACCGCTGACGGTAAGAGAGGTGTGTCAACCTACATTGTAAAAGTTTCAAATTCTTTCCTTTCCTTTCCGGATCTATTATATTAGAAATTCCAAACGCGAATTTTTCTCGTATGGTGAATTCTAATTAATACTTTATTGTCTAACTCTTTCTTTTTTTTTCCTTTTTTTCTATTTTCTTTCGTTCCCTTTGAAGTATCAAAATTCCGATCTACGTTGGAAAAGTTTCTCATTGAGAAAAATATTAAGAAATTTTACCATCGATATACGTATAGGTAACAAATACGAAATAATTACGATAATTAAGTTATCACAATGACAAGAAGAAATGACACAAAGAAGAAATTACGTACGTATACGTACGTTTCTTGGAATTGTAATTTTATACTATGTAATCCTCGATTCATTGCACCAGATTGTCAAGTCGACAACTATATTCGTGGGGGCCTCGTGCACGTAACAGCAAGACCAGTAACTCTGGTAAATTAGCATTTCCTAGACGCTTTCTAGGTCCGCCCGAATGTCTCGTCTGGCGCGACGAAAATTGTGCAATTGCGATCTCCTGGCGAGAGTGAAATTACGCGGTACCATTGTGAAGTGTCGTAATACGATCGAAATGATTGCTTAACAAATCGCCATTTCGATGTGATTTTATACCCGTGGCAACGCGCGAAAAAAGACACGTCTTTCCAGCTTCGCGCTTCATTCGTCGGCGTTGCATTTGGATATTCACGGCGATTTCCTGAGAGAAATCAGCATAACGTGGAAATACAGAATTTCGAAGTAAAGTTTTAGTGTCCGCGTGAAGTTTTGAGGAATTCGCAGTTGCTTTCTTCTACTTTCGAACCATACAAATTGTTAATTAATAATTTCTTTTACACGCGTGTTCGAACATGATTATTCTAATTTGTCTACAATTATTTATCTATTTATTCTTTTATCGTATTGTATTTTATTAAGTTAGGTAGAAGCTCGTTAAACACTTAGAAAACGTTGCGCTAGTGTTTTATAATTTCCATTCGCTCCTTAATTTACTTTCACAACGCTTTATCCGCTTTGCCGACATAAAGTTCAGGAATGAAGGAAAACTTGACTAAAGTTGCACGCGTATATGTTCCAGCGGTCACGGTACGAGAATGAACAATTACGTAGATCGCAGAAGGCCGCGGACAGGTGGTTCGAAGAAGCCGAGGACTGGGTCCATTGTAGGAAATGACCATGACGAGCGTGGCTGTCGCCCCGGGTAGCCTCGGCGCACCTCCATCTGTGCTCACCCCGAAAATGTATCATCTACAGCAGGGGTTAAACCCAACATCGGTCTCACCTACTCCCGGAAAGGTAAGCTGTAATATTATTTAGCGCAGTGAAATCCAAATAGAAATTTGCTACAGTCTCTTCTTACGATAAATGAACATTTGAACATTTTTATGTGTATTACCGCGCTTTCGTACATTTCTCAAATTTCCTCCAAATGTATAAACATACCTAATCCATAGATCGCGATCGTGGCTATCTCTATCCTATACTTAACTTGCTTTTTAAAGAGTCAGTGGTACGTCAATTTTTAAAAGCATACCGATTTTCGCGTAGCAATTCAGTTTACTCAAAGCCACTTACGTAAGTCACATCGAAAATCAAGTTGTACGTTGAAGAATAGTGTGCACATACGTGTACGTACGTACATATTTGTATGTACATAGTGCGCCTCGAATTTATTAGCTGAGAACGGGACTAAGGCCGTGTTCATTCTGATAAAAACCGTACAGAGAAAGTTCGCACAAGCCGGCTGATAATTACAATTCGTGACCAGCCACTTATGTAACGATATAGGATATATGCAATAGCAGCATGTACATATGCAAGTTTCTACAGCTCGTCTCGCGTGTCATTCAGTTTTTCTTCGTGTTATTTATATACATCGATTCCTCTCGTCGTTGCATCGGAAAAAGCTCATTATGAGACAGTAAATCAACGTAACGATGAATAGCTGATGACATTATTTATAGGATGTTTAATTCATTAGGTAACTTTTTCTACTCGCGTTACTATTGAAACTAACGGAGTGCGTTTGCGTCTGCTTCGGGATAAATTCATATCGAAAGCCTGAAACGCGAAACATCTTGGCAAGGACAAACCAGCTCTTCCAATGATGTAAGAGAACTGGCGTACTTAGTACGCGACTTAATTCGTCCAGCTATTACACAAAGGCTGGTTCTGGTTTTACCTCAAAACCTGACCTCGCCACCGACACCAAATACCCGCTGGTTGCGTCTTCTGCGCGCAGTTGAACTCGAGTACGCGTTATCGCACTCAGTCCCTGTGTTCAACGACGAAATATCGAACAAAACAGGACCAGTGCCACGGGACGAAATTCGATCCCGCAATTTCGAAAATTTCATTATGACGAAAAAGCCAGCGAAAGAAATTAACCGTGAGTTAAGAGTAGAATATCCGCTAGAAATTCTTTCTACGATATACGTAGACGGTTATTAGCTTTGTGCTTCTTTCGCTTTGAAGTTGGTACAATGAATCCGGTATGCGTATTCCTTAAATACATAGGTATATAATGACTTTTCTACACTCTTGTCAAATGTTGCGAGTACAGTGGCAACTGACTTACGTGTGTAACATGCAACCGGTTTTGCGTTTGGCCCACATTGCTATGCTACGATAGAACTTTAGAGATATTGCGTCCCAGAAGTACATACTCTTTTCGTATTAAGCACAGATTGCTCGATATGTCTGTGGATCCGGTGCTAAATCCTTCCTGCATTTTCAAAGAAGAAAGTTTCTTCTGGTAGAGAAGTATTACGAATCTTTATATGCACAGGTATGATCGTCATGCTTAAATCGCGGATATTTATACACGTTAAATATGACATTTATGCTCATAGAATATGCATAACGTGTTAGCACATTTGGCATAAGTTTAACACGTTGACTGTTTAACATTTTATCGCGGTGATAATTGGTGACTCGCGTCAAGTTTTCTCGAATGATTAAAATAAGATAAATTTCATGCATTGAACAATTTTCAACAATACGAACCACTTGGATAGCATTGTCAGGGGAAAATACTTTGCAAAATATTTTCCAAAGATTAACATATCTATATGCCAGAAGGAAATATATCAAATTTCTGATTGTTCGAAGATTCGAAATAAAAAAATAAACGAAACAATTTTCTGATAAATTTCGTTCACGAGAGCTTGCCACGATCTATTTGCCAAACACTTGGCGTTCGTGCCACGATCACAGTATCGTCGTCGATAAACGAAACCGGCCAATGATCGCACCAGCTTACACTCTCACATTCTCTTTCTGAAAGCAGTCGAGCTTTCACGATTACCAATTAAAAACTCACCGATGTACGTAACACGATACGTGATACGAAGTCGTCGAATCTTATCAATTGGCTCGCGTGCACCGATCGTGCGCCGAAGATCGTTATCAACACCCACGTTTCGTGTCAATCGGTGAAAACATCGCGCACGAACTTATGAAAAGACGAGGCCTGAGCATCCGGTTAAGGAAACGTGGAAGAAACGGCAGAACGCAAGGAGATCGGCGAGCGAAGAGGCGCTTCGCAAATTGCGGTATCGTCTGTATGCAGGCTACGAGGATTGTGTAACCGTAGCCTCTGGTTGCCATAGAGGCGAGTGAGTATGATGCATCTATGGTGCATCCGCCGTGACCCCGGTGCATGCGCGTGCACCCGTGTCGCTTGCAAGATCCTATCGGGATAGCGCCCATATTCACCTGTCTTCGATTGCGTATAACACCTGTATGGGTGGGTACATTGAGAATACTTTGACGCTCGCTGCTCGTCTGTAAATTGTCAGTCTCTTAAGTGACTCTTATTTTAATATTCCGACACTGTACCGGATTTAATTTTATTATCCATTTGACGTTTTATTTATAGTTAAGTATTTTTTGTTCTTTTTTGTTTTTGTGTTAAACAAAAAAAAATACATATTTATAAGATATGGAAATCGTTGGAAAAATATAGGTATAAAAGTTGCATAGATAGGCAAGCCACCGAATACGATAGAAATTTGTTACTGAAAATATGTCAGTGACTTTGCGATACGTTTGCAAAGTAATATGTGTTTCGTCGTGTAACTATACATAGTAGCTTAACGCTCCAGATGACACGATTCTTCTACTGTTTGTACTGCACCCTGGATTTTTGCTATTTGGTGCGCGAGTTTGAAAGTGAACTGGACGTTTCGTCGTTGTAATTAGAGTTTACGCTTGTTATCGCATTAGCATCTAGGAATTAAGGCTTCTGCCGGACGTTTCGTACAGTTTTGAAGAATTTAATGTCTGCAGTTTACTCGCTATGCTAATTTATGGTATTCGCTGTCTTTTTTTTTTGTATGTGTAAAGTAGAATGATTCGAGGGAGGAATTTTAATTCAATGATAATCGAGCATTTTTTCCACGATTGGTTCGCTTTCAAATTAATTGACGATTTTATCTTCCATTATACTTTTTATTTGAACAAACGAACGTAACATTTTCACAGAAGAATTCCTCAACTTAGATTTTTTAGGACAAAACCATCAGAAACCTTTCGATGTACAAATTATTTCCCGCTGTTATAAAAGTAAAACGATATTGCGAAATATCATACTTTTAGATACGAGATCTCCACGAAGAAAAGTCCTCCAACTTACGTCTCGAAAGAAAAGATTTTAAGCTGTAAATATTGTGCGCAACGAAAATATGTTCTCGCGTCGTGTAAGCTTTTCAAATCTTCTGAATGATTTCTATTGCAAAAGTCATCCGCGTCGTTATACTTTGTTATTTTTAATCGTTTAAATTTGTGCAGCTTTTTGCTCGGCATTCGCAAGCAGAACGATGGTTTTCACCGATCGACAACGTGTTAAGTAGTGCATACATTTCTCGACGTAAGAATGTACTTTTCCGATCCTGCAGGCTGACTTTGCAATTTCTAGCTTCGCCAACGTCTCGTAAGAATTCGAACGCACAGTTTTCTATCGCTCGTTGCTCGCCATTGATTCCGCATTTGCTATTAGTCTGTTGCGCATCGAGCGTGAACAAATAGCGTAAATCAATCTTCGGTACTTACATCGCTCGGCACTGATGCTCGTACAATTAATCATGTCGATGATTTACAACGGCAACTCTAAAATATCAATTCCAATAATTCAGAACTGTTCAATGCTGAATATCGATCAAACGTTAAGGATTATTTCTTTTACGTTCAAGGTGAACTTTTAGCAAAAACTATCGTTAAAGACTGCTATTATGATCGCATTGAATACATAGCAATGTAACAAATTTTTAACTCGTCATTAAGACTGGTAGTCTCTTTAGTTTGCAAGCACTGAGATCCACTTAATAGAACTCGTTTGCCTTTTAGTAACTTCTCATGCCATGATGTGTAGCAATTGTTCGTTAACCTTCTCAAAAATGATATCATTGAAACCGAAGGATCATCGTTGTTTTTTTACTTTTCTGATAGAAATAACAGGCAGTAAAATTCGTCTATTTTCTATATTTCTCGCCGTAAATTTTTCTCGTGCATCCCTTGTTAAGATAAAAACATTTCAAATGAAAATTATGCTCGACCAGTAGCTGCGAGCGATTCTTCGAAGTTATAAAACGAAATTCTATTCTTAGTCGAAGGATGCGCAGCATTAATACCGAGATCGAATGATTGCACTGTTCCCCTGCACATTGTGAAAAACCAGTCACATTCTAAATATAGTAATATGAACGCAGATCGTTCGATTATCTCTCAGGTAGAAGACGATTTCTCGAACTGCGTTCTGGACAGACCATCTAAAATCTAAGTTGGACGTTACAAAATTTCCTTGCTCGTTCCCCTTCGTTCTAGTCTTGTGGCACGCGTGCAAACGAGATATGGCCTTCGGAAAGAGATTTAAGAAAAAAAAAAAAGAGAAGAAGGGAACTGCGCTTTTGAAATCACGACTAGTTGCAATCCATTTCGAGAGCAATACACGAGGGAGAGAAAAGGAAACGAATCGATACGGGAAGAGTGCGCCGGTTCTTGCGAAAAGGGAAAGAGAAAGATACGACGAGCGGTAAAAAGAGAGAGGAGGAGGAGGAGGAGACGTCACGCGAATAGAAAATGCCCATCTCTTGAGGTCATCTTGATCTCTCGAGCCTTGGCCATCGGGGGAAAGTGGACTTCTGCCTTTTATGTCATACGTAGTCGACTTTTGATTCTCACCTTCCCTTTGACATTTCAATAGATTCGATTCTTCGATTCGCCATTTAAACCAAGCAAACGATCATGCGTTAGGTTGGCTAGAAAATTCTATCATATTTTTCTGCTTTTCCTCGTCGTTATCTCTTTGAAAGGAACAAGTCGATCGTTATTTATTTTCTGCTTAATTTCTCAGTCTTGTTAATGAAATATCGTTTCGGTATTTCTACAACTTTTCGTTCTTAGTATCGAACTTATTTCCATGTGGTTCAAAGATTTTCTACGGATCTAAATAAATTACCAGTGTACGGAAAAAATGTTGCGAATCTGTCTTCGTCGTAAATGTCTCTATCCGGCAGTCGTTTAAAATACGCTTCGCTGAACTTTATCACGGAACATGTTTAGCGATCCAATCAACAGCAACGTATTTTTCCAGAAAAATTTTTATGAATCATTTAGAGTTTGATGGTTTTCAATTTGACGTGGAGGTAAAGTTGTATGCGGAGGTCGAGGACCTTCGACTAATTTAAAAGCTTCGTGACTTTACGGTGCAATTAACGTTATTTGCCTGCAGAAAGTTTCTATTCCGGTAATATCAACCTTATCTCGCTAATTGTGTAAAAAGCATTAAGCATAATCTTGGTCGTAGCTGTGGTAATAGTTTTCATTCGTCGTTTGCCGCGGAAATTACGAAGGTTGGATCACCGAGGAAACAGTAAATGAGAGTAGTTGCGACGTTCAACGATCAAATAAATTACTTGCTCTTTCTTTTATTACTTTTAAAAAGCCTTTTCTCTTTTCAATCAGCGCGAAATATCGATAGAAAGAAGAGGGGTAAGAAGCAATTATTAGCAACAAAGTAGACTCGACGTAGAGTCTGTTAGGAGAATTTCAAAACTGTCTACCGAGTGGCTTAAACGCAACTTTATTTGTAATTCATGCTGCACTTTTACTCGTTTTACGTTTCGTTAGTCTCGCTTTCGAAATTTCTAAGTAAAAAAATCGCGATTACAGTTGAATTATTTAACCGTTGAATTAAATCATAATATATATATATATTTTTTATGTATTATTTTAAAGTCGTCTAAATGGTAACTGGGATGTGACATTAATTGTAATTTAATTACGATTTTGCATGTATTCCACTTAATTAATCTCGATTTCACTAAAATTGGGAAGAAAGTTGCAGTCACTTTTTATTTTTCCCCAACATTTTGTGAAAGATTTTTAGTAATTAAAAAAGAACACATTTTGGATTATCTATAATCAAAAATAATCTTGCTAATGACTTTATTTGTTATTCATATTGTATTTTACGTGTCTGAAATTTCAGTAATTTAAATGTCGAGGACTGGAGAATGTTTTAGTTAGAAAACATTTTATACGTTTTGAGTTTCCATAATTTCAATACCAAAATTGATAACTAGAAAATGGTAACGATCGTCGAATTATCCAATTTTTCAGTTTTCTAGAATTCACAAAATAATATATATCGATAATCGGCAAGATTTGGAGTAATTAAGTTTATCTTAATCGTTTAGTTAATTAAGTTTATCTGTAATTCAATTAATCCAATTTACAAAACTGCTAATCAATACGTCACATTTTTTGCGATAAATCCTTTCGTTCCTGGCTTCGTGATTTAAGAAATGTCTAGCATTAACGAGAGGAACCTGCATTTGTCTCCAACTAAATTCTCAAAACATTGTTCGATAATTTCAACGTAATTTTGTTAGCAATTCCTCTTATTTTTTATACACAGTTTTATCGTAACATAGGTATAATATTATCAAAATTTTCATACAGTGAATACAAATCCTTGTACATAGCTACGTAACAATAACGCGATGTCATATCCTATGACCAGATCGTCCATCAGATAATCAAAATCCGATTAATTATTTGACTAAACATCTTCTGCTATCTACGAATAGAAATTGCATCGAAACGCTCATTATTCATCCTTTTGCTCCTCGAGTTTGCAAAGAAGCTGTAACTATCGTCTTACAGATTGTCGAACGAACGTATCGTGCGAACGATCAGTAACAGCAATATAATGGCCAATTCACGCTCGTTAAATCCATCTTTATCCGAAGGAATTTCACCGATCGGAAAAAGTCGATGAAAATGTCACTAGACGCTGAACCTGGAGCGCTCGTTTGAAATTTTGTCGGCCACACCCGTTCTCCCATTGCACCTGCGAGATATCACCTCGTTTTCTATGATCGTTGAAACACGGTTCGCGCTATGTGCACACTTATGGTGGCCCTGCACGTACGTATAGCGTTCTTGTTGTTTTCCGAGCGAGCCGCCGATCGAACGTACGGACCGCTCCTCTTACGTGAGCCTGTGGAACAAGACTTTTACGAAAGTCTCGAGCATCGACGCGAGAAAGTAAAGCGTATCGAGTTTGCCTTCGGGCGAGCTATCTGCCCCATTTTCCGACCTCGTGTGCCATGTCGTACAATGTCCGTATCACCGGCAGTATCCGCCTGTGAAATGCAAATAACCTCCTTTTCCATGGCGCGCGTCCCTTTTCCCGAGACGGCCGAACGCAGCGTAATGGAGAGGAAGTTGCCGATTTCCTACGTTATTCTTCGATAGATCTGGGAATCAGCCCTCCTCGATTCACGAAGCATCAAGGAAGCAATTTACTATGATCGTTCATTACCATTATTTAACGTTTCTCATGTTCGCCGATGGTTCCACTGTAATGCCGCGAATACGGGAACAGCGAAAACGGCTAGGAAACCGCAAGACGTTCCCTTTGGAATTAGGTGATTTGAGTATTGAGTACGTGTAATAAATACCGGTACATTTTACCTGGAAGTTGGCTGCAACGTACGATCTTGGATTATTTTATCGATGATACGTAATAATGTCACAGATACAGGGTCCATTTGTGAAATCTAACTGATACGAAACAAAGGAAAATTATATGAAGGTTTGAAGGAAAAAGGAACGAGAGGTGCCAGAAACACATGCCCTCTGCTTTGTATATAGTTCACGCGCAAAGATCTGTACGAAAGATGGATTAACATGTAACAAGGACAATTATCGATAGCGTCAATTAAGCTCTCGTTTCGCAAGTAACTTCTGTACTAATTATCTTCGTACGGATATGTTAGTACAAGATGAATCTCCGATCTGTTATTCGGAGCTAATTCGCTTTGAAATATTTGAGTTTTTGTTTTCTTTCACAGAATTCCATAACCATATATCCTTCATCTGTAATAATTATATGCAATGCTAGATATATGAAGCAGATTTCTATGCTAATGTAATGACACAGATACTATAAAACTAATATGTAAGATTAATTTTGTTTCGACTTACATGGCTTCAATAAGAGATACACGTATATAGTCGACTAAAGGTGTTTTACTTCGTTGGCGAGGGAATGTTTTACAGCTTCGTACGAGGCTGTCCGAACGACAGCTGTGAGCACCTACATTGACAACCTAAGACAAATTACACCAGCTGGTTATTAAGGAGTCTTGAAGTTGTCACAATTTTCCTCTTCCAAGAACATGAAAGTCCCCTTCCTGTTACTCTAATTAATGTAATAAGATTTAGAAAAGCGTAATATGTAACATGCAGCCCCTATAAAACGTAACTGCAAATGAGAATTGTTAATTGAACTATTAACTCTTACGAGTTCTACGAATCTATATAAGAATATAATAATATACGCTAACTGAAAAGAATTAAGTACGAATAAATACATACTATACAACGTTTCAGAAAGTTTCTATATAAAATTCATAGGAAGTAAATATATTTAGAAAGAAATCAATCAATGATAGAAATTAATACATAAGATAATAATATAGCATAATATAACATATTTTACTATGTCCACAACTATAATTTGTCTATTATTTGTTAATCATTTTGTTCGTTCTAATCGCAAGACAAGAAAATCGAAATGGTACCTTCTTGTCCCATTAAAGACCAGTTTAAATTACTACAAAACCTACTAATAAACTTCCGGCCAATAAAAGAGAATATTATTCATGAATGTTAAGTGACACTATATATAAGTCCGTACAAATAACAGTAATATGTGTCCAAGTCTGATTTATCTTATTTTAACGTACTAAATGCTTAAAACGTAACATAAGAAATAAATATGAAAATATCACAATTTCCTCCGACTGTTTTTGCCTGTGATAGGTATATTTCGATTTCACGTGCTGACGTAAATTCAGCATCTGACCAAAAAAGATAGCTAATACGAAAGAAAGCGGTGCAGATAATACCAAAGCGTTTTGACCATTATTTTATTCCGATTTTCAATCGACAAACTTCAAAATTAAATATACACTCACTTGTCAATTTATCCATTTATTTTCTGTGACTGTCAATGGAAAGCAGGATGCGCGCGTAATTTCACATATTTTCTTGAAAGATCGTAGATCGTGTCTAACCTTCGAGCACGCACGACGTGCACGCAAATCCCACCTTAGTATTTTTTCCCTTCCTAGAAACAATGGTCGAGAGACCATTGCTTCGTGAGTTTCCTGGTTTGAACCAAGCTTTCGCTTTCCAAGTAACTCTCCTGTTAATTACGCCTTGTGTGATGTCGCACGTATGCTTAAGACGAAACTTCATTCCGAAGTCGTTCTTTTCGAAATAATGCCCGCAGCTATTATCACTCTGCAAATTGAAAAATAGAACGAAGCGAATAGGAAAATTAGCATTGACGTGGAGTCCGAATCCGATCGAAAGCGTATTTTCGTCTCCCACGGATGAAATTTTTCCATCGAGTAGAACCTGTTAGCGAATGCATACCATTTCACGATAGATTTCCTGTTACTTTTAAAAGGCGCTCTTTCAAAGAAGCAAGTATCAAAGTAGTAGCACAGCATGAAAACCAGAAAAACCAGGCGAAGACCAGTCCAAATATTTTTCAGTTTCTTTCGTCGATTTCTTTATAGTTTCCTATAAATAAAATTTTTTACGAACCTGCATACGGTCGATATTTTTCTTTTCTATAGAAGAAAAGATGTTTAATTTGTTGGTCGCCTTTGTCCACCCGCGACATTTCTCCGCTTTTTTTCTCTTTTTCTGTCTCTCTCTTTTTGTTTCGAAACTCACAGTACCAGCCTAAAACGAGCTGTGACCTCCACCAGCATACCATGTCTGAGCTCATGGTCGATGATTCACTACAAAAAATCATTTCTTCTATATTTTTCGTATATTTTTAAAAATGTCACAGCTATGTAGAGGATGGTTGTTTGGTGTGGTTTAAATGACAAGAGTACGAGATATTGAAACCGTCAAATATATTTTAAAATAATAAATAAATAAATACAGATAATGTTCGCTAAGACGCCCGTACTAACGGATTCGCCAAGGACAGTGTATAATCCGCTAATAAGATCGTTCGAGATTAACTGATAAAACCGATATTGATTCAAATCAAATTCGTCTTCGTTTGACGATTGCTCGTAGCGGTGACATTGTTTTGCTCGGAGTTTATTTATTATTACATTATGTATATCCTAACGATGTTGATACTCCGACGCAAAACAACAACACGATTTGAATTGTCCTCTATCTCATGTGCCGTTAAAGCTATATTTTTAAAAATCTTCGTGCCTTTGGTACAAACGAAACGCGATTCTATACTATTGTATAGTTTACTTATTAAATGAAAGGTAGTCACTTTTCACTTTCAATCGATGCTCTCCTTTTTGACAACAGGATCGAAAGTTTCCGAGAGCCTTGTATAGATATAAAATTGAAAGTTAATATTTGGAGTTGCAGTGTAACGCAAGCCATTAAAAATTCCGTTTACTAAGTCCGGATATCCTGTTGAAAACGAAAGCTTTCACGTACATATCTTCCCTTTCGAATGATAATAATAAGAACAGCAATTATTCGCAATAATCACATGCATCGAATATTAACGACACCGCCAAATAAGACGATGCGTACTAGAAAATTCATTTCCATGCAGATGAATGAAAAATGACCTAACAGCTAGAAAATGCGCGAATTTAAAAACGTACAGATCTATTTGCAGAACATGTTTGCGAAATTATTCTGATAAAATTTTTTATTGCAATTATAATAATGTATCATGTCATTATCTATAATGCCATTTAATTATTAATTATTAAAGGCAATTTAATTATTAAAGGCACGGCGATAAAAATATTTTAATAGAACATTTAAAGTAATTCGTACGTACATTTCCAATGCATTTTCTTTTAAAAAAATATTTACACAAAAAGTATTTGCTACTTCTTTGAACCAGAGAAACGGGTATACGCTGTCGCAACTGTATTGCTTAATCCACATATGTATATGTTAATATCTAAGCAAACTATATTTTTTTTTTTGTATCCCGAGACGTCCATTCGAATACTATACATATGGTACGTCGTTTGTGAACGCTGATATTGCAGTAACATTATGCTGATTACTAACACATTGTCACCTGTGATGTAATAACGCATCTAATATTACACTCACAGTCGAAGCTTTGCTGCTTTGAAACGATGCCCTGAAGGAAAAGTCGATGGATAGATACAAATTGACTGGCGACCGAAGAATTAAGAATTAAAATTTAATTTATGGACAAGTAGTTTAACGTTGTATCACGGTGCAAATATAGGACGTTTAAATCTATCGAGTGCCAAAAAGCAGAAATTTGAAAAAAAATTAAATTATACGATAAAAACTATCATATAGACATAAGAAATGAGTATCTATCTTATAAAATAAGTACCTATATGTAACAAATGGATATTGATGTTAAATAATTACATAGCTTTAGTAATTTTAACAAAATTCTCAGATAATCACCGTTACTTTAATATCACGGAATTCCATAGAAAATGCAAGTTACATTATACTTTAAGGCGCATCAATCACTTTTACCGCAACTACGGAAGAGAAAACAATAATCGCTCCAAGAATTTATTACAGCTTTAGACGCTAGTAATGTTAGACATCGATACCACGAACAATTTCCCTTTACGCATTTCTCTTATTAAACATATATTTCTTTCTATATTTCATACAAAATTTTCCCAAGCCTGCTCCCACTTACAATCGTATTTTCACTCAAATTCAAACGCAAGAAGATTCGTACAGTTAAAAAGCCTCTAAATGCTAACTTCCAACTAACGATCTACGACTATCAATTCGTTTCAGAATTACGACACGCTGAGCAAAGGGAAGAAATCGTGGAGTGTGAGACTGGGTCTGTCGCGACAGAATCAAAGCACCGATGATCCTGGCAAAGTGTGGGGAACGATAAGCGGCGGCAGCGGAATATCGCGTCAAATGATCTACGGGGATCCATGGCTCTATGGTACGGTTCGGTCTTCGAGACCTGGACACGAGCCACGAGGCTTCATGACACCACCGCCTCCGCCGCCACCGGGAGCACCAGTATTGGTAGTATGTTCCTGTCCGGAATTTCTCAGTGGAACCACCCGGAAATTCGGCAATTGCCGCAAGTGCGGTGGTCACCGATTGGCTGGTGTACCTTTAGGAGGAACATGTCGGCTACCACCGGTTTCCTCGAGGTCGAGGCCCAGCCTCGCCGGTAAGTCTCTCTATCGACGAAGAATTTAGCGGTTACAGTATCGATTACCGATTGTTCTTTATCTTTCGTGTTTTGCTCATGCCACGAAGGAAACGTGAGCAGCTAAAGGGAGAGATACGTTTTGTAATTAACGCGTACCTATACGCGCCGCTTAGATCGGTTAACGTTTGCTAATGCGTGGTAAGTGGCTGCATTAGTGAGTTGCTAAGTTTGTTAATGAAATTTCTCGCGTGACATACTTGAGCGAAGATCCGAACAATTCAAAGTGTACCTTTACTTCGTGCAACGACACGAAGTTACACAATTTAGTTAAATTTATATATTTATCTGTAGGTATTTTTTCATTTTTTTTTTATAGACATATTTAATTATAATAGAGATTTAGTAATGTTCCTTTTTTCTGTCATTCTTCCATTATTATATCGTGTAAAAAAAAAGAAAAAAAAGAGGAAGAAAAGCAAAATATCTCACGCGACTACGTTTAAAACTATTCATTTACTACATTCAAAGAATTTCCATCGCGATTAAATATCACACGTTAGAATTCCACAAATTACAAACGCAAGACCGTTCCGATATCTCACGTTTATCGTTAGTGAACGCAATTGAAAATCGGCAGGAGTGCTGAGGTCATCGATAGACGATCCGTACGACCTGATGCGTCGGAATCGACTAGTGGAGCCGAGGACGCGGGCACGCAGTATTTCGCCGCACCGACCGTTGTCTCAACGCGATTCTCGGAGCCAAAGTATGGCGCGGAACACGAAAGAGCGAAAGGGCTCGATCGAAGGTACTTCCTCGAAATCCGAATGGTTCGACAAAGAGGCGAGCGCGAGCTACGAGGACACAGGACGCAAGCAACGTGCGAACTTCGTTGGCGTGTCCACGGACGAATGGCTGGAGGAATCGCCACTGCTGGCGGATTCGCGAAATCAATCGATCTCGACGACCGCTGTCAGGCTGCTTCGAATTCCGAAAAAGGTGAAAAGCGCGAAGAACGATTGGTCGGATTGCTCTGTGGTGAAAACACCGGAAACCAGTCAGACGAAAAGCAACCATCAAGATGACTGGAAAGAGAGGCCGTCGAGCGCCTGTGATTCAAGAAAGAGCATCCTCGTGTGCGACGTAAATCCCTATTTGTTGTTGAAGAAACAAAAGGACGAGGACGATCTGAGCGACGACCTGTCGGACAACGCCCTCGAGCAGGATGACGCGAGGCCGCTTTCCAGCCTGTTCGATCCCTCGAAAGTGAAATCGATCGAGAGGATACCGAACAGAAGCGCGGTCGCCGCGATCGGTGGCCAGAGAATAAGGGTGTTCAACGAGCCACGAGAAATCTCAGACGACGAGGAAGTTGCACCGGTCACGAGGATTCCCATACCAAAGGTTTCACCGAAGCGACCACCGAGAAGGTTGAAGGAAGCCAAACAAACGCTGAAGAGTATTCTGAAGCGGGGGAAGGTGCTCGAGACACGTAGGAAGAACGTCCTGTTCAACGTCGACAATGTTATATTTGCGCCCGAAAAACCGTCCGAAGTAACGCGACTATCCTGGAGCAGAATCGGCAGGATCGCGAGCTGCGGCTCACCCAGAGAGCAACCGAATAATGACGAGTCGGAGGAGGGTGAGGAAGAGGAAGAGGAAGAGGAAGAAGAAGAAGAGGAGGAGGAGCCAGTAACTGTATCATCGCACGAGCAGAGAGAAAAGTATAATTTCATCACCATTCCGAATATCAAGGATCCAAAGGTGGATAGAGTTCGACCGAAGGAACCTAGAATCTCGCAGCATGTGTGCCAAAATCCTATTAACCCTGTTGAAGGAATTAAGGTAGATAAGTTCGTATCCTCTTGCGATGCGGAACGTGTTGCCTCGAAGAAAAAAGAGAACGTCGAGGTACAACGGCGGAGCGAAGATATCGTTCCACGAAACTTCACTGATCAAACTGTTCACTCGTCGAGACGCGAGAACGCGAAGGAAGAGAACGAAGAAAGGAAAAGGATAGAGGAGACGAACGAGATCAGAATGAAGAAGGACACCGAATCGCAGATCAAGATCGAGGAATGCAAGGATCGTATTCCAAGCATCGCCGTAGACGAAAAGGACCTGATATTGAAGTCTGAGGGTAAGAATTTCGATTATTCTTTGTATTATGTTCATTGAATATACCTTTTTCACTAGATCTTGCGAAAAATTCTGCCGTTTTTCCTAGTTATTTTTATCACGGTTTTGTGTATAAAAAAAATAAATTAGATGAAAAATATGGACCATAACGAGGATCGTTACACCGTGAAAAAGATAAATATACCGCTTAAAGAAAAAAATTAACATATCGTAACACAAGCCTGGAAACAAGAAAAAAGATTAAATTTTCCTATAGATGTAATATTTAATCTTAACTAAATGGTCATACGTAATAAACGTACGGTTTAGATCGAATCGATGTCAGACTAGAATCAAGGTTGCCTATCTTACGTGCAACGCAATATCTAGATTTATTTTATAGATATCAGAGTTTATCGTGTCACCAGCAGAGTACATGAGAATCCTTAGTTTACAAAATGTACATTATTACATGTCCATTAGTCATCGTATGTTCAAATGGCCTTCGTTTTCTCAATTGGAAGCTTCCAGAATCGCTTCTTTTCGCACAAACATCAATTATTCCCTTCCTCTATAGTTTCACTGATTTATCGTTTTAGTCGTTTCCTTGCAAAACAATGTTTAGTATAAAATATCGTCTTAGTCGTAATCCTCGTTTCTTTAATGTTTACCCTCTAAAATATCATATTCGAGAAGAGGGCAAATAAAATGAAAATACTATTTAGATAGAATAAAATGTAAACGTGAATTAAAACGAAAATTAAAAATATTTGTAATCCTATCTGCAAGTTATGGATTTCTATTATTTGCCATTGTGGACACTTTCTGAGATAATATTCGATTATTGAAAATAATTCGCAGCATGATATCCGTTAACAATAATAATTTCTTAAAGAATTTCCCCGACTTATAGTCATAAATCTTCAGACAATTTACGGAATAATTCTCCTTTCTCTGGGTATCGCGAGCGTGTAATTATGCATTTTAGAGATCTCACGCGTTTTCTCTTCTTTTCATAACTATTCACGACTTCACACTTGCATGTGATTATACCTCGCAATACAGCCGTATTTGTTTACCAAAAGATAAATCTGTTCATTTTCCATGACTTAAATTATTATGAAGAACAAGCTTGCTGTCCTCCTAACGATACGCATTTTGTTCTTTTATATATATAATTTCACGCTAGATTCTGTATCGTAAATATGTAAATACTTTGATAACAATTTCAACAAAATATACCAGACAAATTTTACGATTGCTTCCGTGTCTTATACGTTTTAGTGGCAGATCTAATAATACTTGTCACTAATTTACAGAAAACTCCAAAAAATCATCTTTATCACGCAGCCAAAGCGAACGATCGTTTAACAGACCAGAGGTATCAGCTGGCGATGTGCTTTTTATGGATACCATGCGCCTCAGCCTGTGTAGAAGAGTGAAAGAATCGTCGCCAGGTTCAAACGAGCAAACGATTCGACATAAAGATTCAATCGAATCTACGACAACGACGATAAAAGATTCGGACTTGAAGGAAGAGACTGATTCGATTAAAATAGAATGTCAATCGGAATTATCAAACGCAAAAGAAATCGAAGAAGTTCCTACTGAAAGTATAATTAAGCCAGAGATGGAACCTTCGATAGAAATTCAAAGGAATTTTGATGGGAACGGCGATCATTTCCGAGGAATGAGGCCAACAAGTTGGTCTCCTCCGCCTGGAAAACAGAAACATCGTTACAAAATCAGCGATTCTGATGCGAAACTGAAAATCGTGAATAATACCGAATCAGAACGAAGCAGTCCACTGTTGAAGACCACTTGGAGCACATCGAATTCGTACGGATCGTCGAAAATCGAGATCGGATCACCGACCATGGAAAACAACGTGTATAAAATTACAGTCAGTCCCCGAGCTTCGCCTCTTATACATCGATTGCAGATAGGCCCAGGTACTAATGGGTCGAGAAGAACGTCGATTTTAATCAACGGTGACACAACCCCTACCGCTGAAACATCGCCGGACAACAAAGTGACCATCAGCGTCGGTGGAGAAGACAGCGTTTACAATCCCACGGTGATCTCGGTAAACTCGGAAAATTTGCCGCGAATAAAGAGTTCTAGCGAAAATCGAACGCTTGTGATCTTAGACAACTACAAGTCAAACATCGTGGTCGAATCTGTCAAAGAAAACGACAAAGAAGATATAAAATCAAAATCGTTAAATGCGACTGAATCGGAATCTATCGAACAGACCGAATATTCTCGAAGAAACAACGAAACCTCGTCCGAGAATAGAATAGCGTCAAGTGTCCTAGAAACGTCAAGGGACTCTGAGAAGCAAATGAGATCAAATATCGAAAGTAAAACTTCTACCACGGAGAAGAGTGGTAAGTTTTACATAACGAACGAACGAGCGACACGAACGGAACAAACAACACAGCAAAAAGATGCGGAAAATTCGTCGAAACTTTTGGGACTGTCGAAAGAGGCACTGATCTCGAAACTGCTCGAGGATTCCCTAAGGAAGGCAAGAAAAAATGGAGAGATCCTCGACGAAGACAGCGGCGAAGCTATTTTGAAAATACTGAAGCAAAGTTTGCTGAAGAGCAAGGAGTACGAGAGTTCCGAGTCGACTCTCGAGGCGAATTACTCGAGAACATCCAGCTTAAATTCGGATGGCGATTTCATTTCAACGAATCTCTTCCTTGAGGAGAATCCCTATGAGGTAATCAAGGAGCCCATTTACGAGGAGATTCCCGACGAACCTCCGCCTCTGCCACTGAGTCCGCCACCCACGGAGGATTACATAAAAGACAGAATATATTTCGGTGACATCGATTACTATAGAAAAAGTAATTCGGATCAGTTCCTTGGATCCTACTTGACGGACAATGTTTTCAAAAAATCCGAGGATGTTGCTGAAACGTATTTGTCGAAGAGTCCCGAGGACTTCTTCAAGAAAATGTCTACGTCGCCAGAAGAAGAGAATATCTCAAGTAAATTCGAATTGCTTAATTACCTTATGGACTCGAAGGATCAAGCAACATCCATCGAAGAGGAAGATGACGACGACGATGAAGACGAAGAAGATACGGAGGGAGATCTTGAAGCGCTGTATGAGCAAAAAGAGACCAGCCTCGGCGATCTTAGTTCGAAGAGTTCACAGATATCCAACGTTTCCGATAGCAGTGAGGAATGCAATATTATATTGACCAGCTCATCGGAAACATCAAAAGTATGTTTTCACCAGAGTTTTATATTTTTTTTTCTATTTGTTTTTTCTTGTATGATATTACATTATAATGCTTCGAAATCAGAAATCAATATATTCTTGATGCCATAGTTTTGCGTTAATATAAACCAACTTGTATTTTTCTCGCGATAATCGTCTATTTATTGTTTCTCCAATTAAAAGTTTATTACACACACGTAAATAAGATAACATCGCGTGTAATACATGTAATGATAGTTCAGATAAAAGTCGTGATGTGAATTACAATTTTTAAAGGTAAGAGCCGTAGATATAGAAAGAACTGATAGCGGAGTGGGATCAGAAAGCAGTCAAGCCAGCAGCACTCGGGGCGTGCCAAGACGTTGGAGGGCAGGAAATGTCTCTTCGGGACCAGGAAGTCTCCTCAGTGGAATCCCACAAGTGATTTCCGGTGATTCAAAGCACTGCGAGGACTGCGAACAACGTTTGGATCCTTTAATAACAGACAGGTAAGTGATGATATAATATTTGTGTACAAATTAACAAAAGAATACCTGAGAGGAAATAAATACAATTACAATTTGTATTCTGTTAGAATATGAAGTAATCGTATGAATATATACATATATTTTCAATGTTTTAGTATTACAATCTTTCCTAATTTGTAAAAATATATCTGTTAATATTTTGTTAAAGTACTATTATTATTAAGTAATAAATACTACTACTACTACTACTTTTAATTATATGAATTTGTAATTTAATTTTTAATGTAGTAAGGATTTTAATAACTGTTATTATGTTTGTTTAGTGGTGTAGTGTACGCCCCTTTCGTGTGTAGAAAATGCTCTAAAAAGAGAATAGAGCGCAAAGAAATCATTACAGAGATTGTAGAGACTGAACAAAAGTACGGAAGAGATCTACAAATTATTCTCGAAGAATTTCACAGACCTATGCTAAGGGCTGGGCTTCTCACATCCGAGCAGCTTGCAGCGATTTTCCTCAACGTAGAAGAACTTCTCGAACACAACCTTGTACTCGCAGAAAAATTAAAAGATGCCGTGGAATTTGCTCAGGTAAATAGATAGCCCTTCAATACCATTTCTATTACTTGTACGTTCATCAACTCTTGTTACATGTATTACACATTATTTGTGACCATACTGTATACCGAATAAAGTTGAAAATAATTTTTTAAAGTAATTTAATTTAAATTTCCCCTGTGATATTTCTGCAACATATAATTTTATAAATAAAAATAATGCACATTTGAATAGAAGCGTATCAAATAGATTTTTCATTTTATTATCGATGAATGAACGTTTTAATCTAACATTCTGATTGATTTTAAGAAATAAGGTTGTATACAAATAAGGATAATAATTTCTAAATAATTTATAGGAATCCGGGGATGAAGATCTTCTAACAGTAGATGTAGGAAAAATCTTCCTGGAATCTGAGCGGATGTTACATGCATTTGAAAGCTATTGTACCCGTCAAGGAAGCGCAAGCTTATTATTACAGAATTTAGAGAAGGAAAAAGAACTACTGCGAATTTTTCTAAAGGTTTCACAAATGGAAAACACTGTTTTACGTAGAATGAATTTGAATTCCTTCCTAATGGTAAGGGAAAAGCGGAGTTATGACATCTTTTCAAATGCAAGACTTTATATAAAAAATAATTCTTTTCTTCTAGGTTCCCGTTCAAAGAGTAACAAAATATCCTCTCCTGTTGGCTCGATTACTGAAAGCTACACCTTCTGTACGACCAGACATACAAGAAGCAAAAGAAAGTCTAAAACAAGCTCAGGCTACCATAGAGTTACATTTGGAACATATGAATGCTGTAAGTATATCATTAATCTGTATTATAAATTTCGAATAAAATTAATATCAATATTTTAATGTAAATATGTAAATATTACATGCACAATGGACAAATTTAATAATGTAATAACAGGAAGCAAAGGATGTAACTTCGACAAAGCTTTGGAGAAGAATTTCAATTATTCAGAATGGTAGACGACCTATTGGTGAACAGGATATGGTGAATATAAAATTAAGGAAGGTAATGTAGAAATAATTTATTTTAAAATATACGAATGCATTATTTAACTGTATAATTAACTTTAAATATATTTGAGTTAAATGTAAATTAATACAACAAATAAATAATAGATGGCCGTAGAAGTATTAGAATGGGCTCATGAAGAAGCAAAATTCGTATTAGAAGGACGTCTTTTAGTTGCTCAGCCAACAGATAACAATTGGAGACGCGGGCGTACTGTCAAGCTTGCTCCTGTAACTGCCATGTTGGTTACTAATGGCAAGGTATAAATCATGCCGTTTACAATTATATTTAACGATATTCTATATTTATAATTGACGCTTGTTCACACATTATACAAATTTTTCTACAGCCAAATGCAGAGGACCTTGAATTTAACGATGATTCTCTCTTTCCAAGACACATTGGTATCAAGGAAGCTACGTTATTGCTAGTTAAAGAAAAACTTGGACGTTATTCATTATTGCGCGTAAGTTATTTTCACGACTTTAAATCAGATGTACGCAATTGAGCTCTTTCTTATTATGTGAAATTTCATTTATTTTAGGAACCGTTGTATCTGGATAAGTGTATAGTATGTTGTGAAACAGACCTTGAAGATTATTTTGAAATTCAAGAATTATCATCAAAGGAAACTTTTATATTTAAGGTAATACTTTTATTACATAAAATACGATGCGATATTATAATGTAATTTACATTATGTTTTACATTACAAAAATTTACATAATTTTTATTCTAATGTCTGTAAAACTAACATATTTAATGAAATCGAGTTTCGCTATTGTATTTTATTATTTATAAAAGATAAAGATAGAATTTTTATATATTATATTTTCTCAATAATCGTTGTTTCATTTACAACAAATATTATATTGCAGGCCGAAGATGGCGCCAGAACAAAGAGGTGGTGTAGGACGTTACAAACACACGCACAATCTCTTGGTGCATGGCGTAAACGTCGTGGAGCGCTGCCAAATATCATGATATGCGGTGTCGCGAGAAATTGATGAAGAAACGACACAATTAAATATAAAAGTAGAATCTAAATTTACAGGTATTATTTAAAGGTGATTGTGATTCCTAAACACGCACGAATAAGTTCGTGCAATCGATTAAAATGACGTATGATCTCCAGATGAATTAGCAGTGATTTATCAAGGAGAATATATGTGTTGGACCAAAAGATTTCCTCTGCTCATTGGTGGTATGTATCAATGAGTAATATGAAAATCTAACTCTTGCCGTGCGCAGACTATTTTGCGTTCGGTTACAGTACGTTGCAGAAACTTAAGTTTCCTACGTCGCTGTAGCCAACACGTTGTACAACATTATATAACGTCACAAATTGTTCTGTTTTTCCCTTCTCCCGGATACCGCAACTACATGTATACCGAATGAGTAATTGCCCACGCGTAGGACTATTTAACATTTGCATTGAAGCTAAAAGAGCAGAGAGTAGCTGTGATACTGACCGGTGTAGTATTGGGTACTTTTTATCAGATTACATCAAATACTGCAGTACGAATCGAGCTTTTATTTCTATGTATTTTTATAAAGACATTTAATTTTCCCGAAAATAAATTGATAATAATGTACATAATTTTAAAAATGAGGTAATAGGGTTATTATATTTTGTACCCTTATGGTTTACGAGAACTAAGAAACTGCCAAATGTTCCGTAAAATCAAGCTTGGTAATGATTTATATATAAATTAATTAATCTACTAGATATAGTATATAACTATTCCTTGAATAATAATTAACAGTATTTTATGGCGTCTAACACACAAACTTGAAATTGTATATTGTACAATAATTTTATTTAAGACCTAAGCCATACGTTTTGTATATAGATGTATATTTATATTGAGATTGGTTTTAGACACATAATTGTTATTTTAAATCCGTCATTCAATAAAAATCAAATATACTTATTTGCATGCTGTATATTACAGCATGATCAATATTGTTCCTTATTTACCACATTCATTACTCATATGTCAGCTAGAAACAATAATAAATACAAATAGATTTGTTTTAAAAAAAATCAATATTTTTTCTACCAATATAGATATATTTATACATATACAAGTACAGGTACTGTATGATACCGATAGTTTTTTGTTTACCTTCATCACATATTAAAAAGTCATCAATATCGGAAAGGTTAGGTTTGATCTGTACATTTACCAATAATTAAACATGAATTAAAAAGTTTACTAAACATAACAAATGATATTTAAAAAATGTTAAACACTAAGAAATTTAAAACCATTCTTCTGACGTATACGTTGTCACCAAAACGCACAACTATAGACGAAAATACACTGAAGTGGAAATTTTTTTGCGACTATCTTAGAAACTGAAGCTAACCGCCAGTTATATGTATAGGAACAAGTTGTTCAAAATGTTGCACTTTTGAACATATTCAAAAATTATCAAAATCAGAGAGGAAGTAGCACTCCTACAACTTCACCAAATATAGTTACAATTACATCATAAATTATACAAGTATATGTTCGATAATTTCAAAATTGAGATATAGATTAGAAATGGCAAATAATTTTATCAGACCTTCTCTCACGTGACATAAACAGGCATATGAAACATCAGTGTAGCAAATTTAAATAATAATCAATAAATGTTTGAAAAATATTTATAATACACAAATTGTTTCGAATATAATGTATATATATATATATATATACAAGCTGATATGTACAAATAAGATAAAAGTAAACATTCATCTATAATGACTATATCTCAATAAAAAATAGAAGTTTGCTATATATAAGCTTTTGTTGATTTGTTTTGCTACTTTTTAAATACTAAAAGTTTAATATTTAAATTAATCCTTATGTGCTACAACAATGCACAATCTACGTATGTATGAATTTCGTAATGCGAAGTAAGCAGTGGATGTAAGGGGTTCTCAAACATTCATTCACTTGTTTTTATAATTCAGAACCACTGACCTGTCATAAACAACGAAGATGGCTTAAGGTAGACTCGTTATCTGTTAATTCTTTTAACGTTGACATGATGTGTGTTACTATTCACAAGGTTTTTCATTTCTTTTAATGAAGAATTAGATTTGTTTGCAATTATGGCTCAAGCGAAACTTCACTCACAGGAAGAAACAAGTAGCACACTTAACGATAAAGAGAAGGAAGCTGACGAAAAAGAAGGTATAGACTTGAAATAGTTTCGAAAGTATTGAACCCATTATCACTTCTGTTAACATGTATAAGCTATTATTGATTAATTTCATAATAATACATTAAAAATATTTCGTTCGATTTAAAGTAATTATATTTCGGTTATACGTAATTGGAAAATGTCACATATATTACTCAAACAAGTGTCTTTATTATTATAACATTATTTACAAATGAATTTTTTTAGGTTCAACAACAGTCCTAGAATGTGCAGTCTGCCTTCAACCATGTATATATCCTGCAAGATTACCTTGCAATCATATATATTGTTACCTCTGTGTCAAAGGTGTTGCGAATCAAAGCAAAAGATGTCCCATGTGTCGTCAAGAAATTCCTCCTGATTTTCTTAATAGACCACAACTGGTAGAAGTAGATGAAGCACGGAAGGAATCAGAACATTTTGAAGAAGAATATCAATGGTTTTACGAAGGTAGAAATGGTACAGTATCTTTTATTACACAAATTTATTTTATTTTTTAGCTACAGATAAGATAATTCTTATAAATATAATTTATTAAATATAAATATATCTACACAAATATACATATATGTATGTCATAGATGTTATGCACAAAGATATAAAAACATGAGTTAAAGAAGTAAATTATTAAGATAATATACTTCAAATTACAAATAAAATCAATGTTACTAGAACATTAAAGGTAAAAAGTAAATAACTTCATTATTTGTTAAAAACATGTGATGAAGTATAGAGGAGTTTATATCATACCCCTTCATAGGTTGGTGGAAATATGATTCAAGGACTAGCCAGGATTTGGAAGCTATTTACAACCTAGGTAGCACCCAATGTGAAATTTTAATTTGTGGCATGCTTTATATAATTGACTTTAAAAACAATTGTCAGTACAGAAAATATCAACCATATTATAAACGTAATATTAAGCGTGATAGAAAAGATGCACCTTGCAAGGGTGTTTCAGGAATAAAATAAATTGTAATTGCATCTTTTATATCTTTTTAAATATTATTGGCATAAAATGTTTTTGATTGTATTTATACCTTATATAACCATTCATAGAACTATCTATAGTATTATGCACAATATACCTGTTATAAATTTTCATGTAAAATATTGTATGATGTAAAAAGTATAAGGATTTTCATTATTTTGTTATAAAAGGATTACAATTTAGTTTCCATGTATATTTGTAATAAAACTTCTGTATTCCAGAATACAAGTTATTTTTCTTTGTAAATTCCCCAGCTGAAACACAACATTCGTTTATGTAATCATTCTGATTATGATTATGATTATGATTATGATTTTGATTCCGATTCCGATTCCGATTCTGATTCCGATTCCGATTCCGATACTGATTCCGATACTGATTCCGATACTGATTCCGATACTGATTCCGATACTGATTCCGATACTGACTCCAGTTCTGACTCTGACTCCGATTCCGATTCCGATTCCGATTCCGATTCCAATTCCGATTCCGATTCTGATTCCGATTCCGATTCGGATTCCGATTCTGATTCTGATTCCGATACTGATTCCGATACTGACTCCGATTCTGACTCTGACTCTGACTCTGACTCTGATTCTGATTCTGATTCTCACACTCACCCTGACTCTGACTCTAACTCTGATTTTGATTCTATGGACAACATAACTTGTGTAATTTTGAATTACATTGTTACAGGTTGGTGGCAATATGATCAACGTACAAGTCATGAATTAGAAACTGCATATAAACAAGGCAAACGGAATTGTGAATTATTGATCGCAGGATTTCTTTATATTGCTGATTTTGGTTCAATGCTCCAATTACGTAGAAATGATCCTTCTAGGCGAAGAAAAATTAAACGTGATTTATATAATGTACCAAAAAAAGGAGTAGCAGGTTTAAGATTAATTAATCAAGATGAAGAAATCACTAGAGAAGTAAGGGGAGCAGAAAGACCAGCTAGTCCTGCAAGTGATGATATGGGTATAATAATTACTAAAACCAGTTGTTTGTTGAAGTTTTAATCGTACTTGTGAGAGCTTTGTAATGATTATTAGCATTATATATATGGGTAATGTAACTTTTTGTTTAAAGGCACCGGAGATGGTACAAATACTCCAGTACCTCCAAGTAATACACCACAAACACCAGCTGGTGGAACAGCAAGTGGTGATGCTACACCTCTAAATGACAGAATGGAACAAAGAGACTCTTTACATCAGGTATTAGAACAAATGCGTTCCTTAGTTCTGAGAGAACATTTATCTTCAGATACAGATGATGAATTAGAGGAAGATGAAGGAAGTGAATCACCTTCCACTCATCCTACATTATAATGACTACAAACATCTAATATTTCCTATTCATCAAATGAAGATCATTTTTAAAAAGTTTAATTTATTGAAATAAATGTGCATCCTATTAAATGAAAAATATAGTATAATAAACTCATGTACATGTTCAAAGATGCAGAACATTTATATATGTGATGTACTGACATGCAATCTGTACATTGCTCTGTGATGCTTATTAAAAACAAAACAATTAAGTACAATTAAGTCTTTCACAACTAAATATTCAGTGGATGATCATTTTAAATATTCTTTTGCATATTACGAATGTTCAGGCTTTATAAATGCATATATTAGTAATTTTACACTTTTTACCATCTCCTTAAAAAATGTTCTCCAGGAAAGAAATATCATTCCATGTTCCTGTACTTTAATGTTGATTCTACTTAATTCATGTTTATGTAATTTTCATAATTATTGTAAATTATGTTATGTCGTAACTTTAGGTTATTGAGAGTAATTAAGAATATTTAAAATTTTTTTGTATCTTAAAAAATAACAATAATCTACTGTTTTTGCACATAAAATATTAATATATTCTGAAATTTAGCAATATTTTCTTATTTATACGTTCGATATAATTAGCGCACTGCCATCTTTTTTGCATTTGTTATCAGCATTTCTTATATTAATCTTTTAAATTGATGCATATCGAAAAATAACATGATTTTCATTCAACTTGTTAATATTATCGTTAAAAATAAACTAGACATTTGTTAAAAAATCATAGCGTTTCTCGTGCATTGTAGATAATTTTACTATAATGGTGATAATACTATCGATTCTAGTAATATAAAAATATTTTTTACCGAATAGTTTTTACACCTCCAGTATTTAAAAATTAGATGTAAAAGGAAATTATAAATACTAAAATAATTATGCAAACTTTTATTTGAATATTTTTACAAATATTATAAACAGCGAAAATTAAAAATATATAATAATCTATTAATTAAAAAAAAGATATGTATAATATGAAATAAATAATTAATTTTAGATATATTATATAAGAATCTTCGATTTTTCATGATAAAAATAAAAATATAGCATATGTTAGGTACTTTCTTGTACTTTTATTCTTTTATTTTTTTGTTATATTTACCGAATTACAAAATATATTACTACTTTTCTGATAATATTATGCTTCAAATTCTTACTTCTTTTTAAATAAAATAAGACAGATTCATTCTTTCTAGACTAAAACCATGCTGCTGTGCATCAAATTTCATATAACATTAAGTTCCTCTTTCATCATAGATGTAAATCACTAATTATTTTAGTATTAGATTTCATTCAAATTTAATATTTTCAAACGCAGTATGTAGTATTAAAAAAACAGTTGAGAAAATTTGCATATCCCACTACTTACAATAATTTGATAATCAGGAACTTAATTATAACTTTGAAGCTGTAAATCGTAACGAGTGATTCAAGAGTTTATTTCCGTTCTTGTTTAACACTGATTTGAATGATTGATAATTTATTATGATTTTCGTGACGGACCGTAAATATGATGTAATGCAAGTGTCCGAAATCGTGATATTTTAACTCTGTTTCACTCGTTCTTTTTTAAAAAATAAAAGATTAAATGAATTTTCTAACTACTTTTCTTTGTTATAATGTCGCATCAACATCTAGTGGGCTTGCGTCGCAGTGCAACTCGGTCTCGTCACAGGAGGAATAGATTGCCAGAACTGCTGAAACGACTAATATAAGTAATTTCGCGTACATGCATTTCAGCATGTTCAGATACATATAAACAAGTCATTCTTCTGAAGTACATAAATTGTGTCGAGACTTTGCGACAACCGAAAACTTTTTTACAGATCTTAAAAAGATAAGAGTAAGATCTGTATTCTTTAATATTAGCTGATATTAGGCATTCTAAATACCCTATTTAAATTTGTAAAATATAATTTTCTATCGATCTTTTAACATTGTTTACTATCGTACACTTCATATTTATTACGTCAGTATTATGATATAGTATAGTATCATGATACCAATTACATGTACTTATATTCGAATTAACATTTGAATTAATATCAGTTTGATTAAATTCCTACACAACATATAGATATTCTATTTAGGGATTAAATACATTTTATATACTTTTAATGAGATTGCCAAAAAAGCTTTGAAACTTGACTAAAATCATGTGCAAATTATATACAAATATAGTTCTGATAGAGACAGGACAATTTTCCTTATCTGATGTGATTACAATAATGTTACTTAAAGAAAATATTTTGATAGCCTTGCAAAATTATTTAAATTATGGAAGGTTTTAGTTTTTAATGGAGTATATTTTATAAAAAAAATTATGTAATGCAATTTTGTAAAAATAATTTTTAAAAACATGTATTGTAATGGTTCTTAAGAATTAAAAATATATGCTTTTATATATATGTATATATATAAATATATGTATAGTAGCATATAGATAAATATATATGCATATATAAATATATATGTATGTATATTACATAGTTGTCATATTTATTTCTAGTAACACACATATATGATAATATTAACAAAACATATTTTTCATGAACAATTAATATTTCACCGTAATATTTTATTTGAAAATGTAATAAAAATATTTATAAGGAATTTTACAAATAAAAATTACTACTTTCACAATTATACTAATATATTTAGTATATGTTATTATGCATATTTGAAAAGAATATTAAATTAAAATTCATTTATATCTTTTTTGACAAAATTAAATGTATAGAACGTATCTTAAACGGCATATAATTTAAATTTTCGCGCCATCTAATCATTTCAAAATAATGTTCAAGAACACTTCCGTGGGCGTAACAAGAAGCCGGTCAACCGCCACATTCTGATGTATGTGAAAGAACAATTTTGCGAAAAAGCTAGTGATTATTTAATTTCTAATGAAATGAATTTAAAAAAAACGTCTTTGATACCCTAATTGTGAGGTTTGTATTACATGTAGCTTTACATTTAGTTGTAATATTGATACACCTTTTTTTATACGCAGTATCATATAAAGAATATCGGTTTAGGTGTATGTACATTCACAATTGATGAATGTGATCTACATATTTAATATTACAAGTAGAACAAGTAGTAACATATGTGAGAAGAAGTTTTATGTAAATTTGTATTATACTACATTCAAATAAGTAAGGAGTCAAATAATTTAATAGAATATGAAACGGTTACGTGATACCTTTTGATACAATATGGTAAAAATAAAAAAAAATTGTTTATATCGGTAACTTTTAAAATTATATACATAAGAAGTAATGCCGTTAGGAAAGGTATATAAAAATAGAAATAGTTATGATCGCATGATCCTCCGATCTCATTATTTGATAAGTCGCGGCTAAGGTGGCCTACTTTCCGATAACGTTGAGGATTGAGTAAAATTACTTTTGAGGTATCTAACAATAGTTTTGTATTTCAGATTACACAAGTTCACCTATTTAACGAAATAAAAATTAAAAAAATATATAAGAAAATACAAATTTTTATTATATAAAAAATTATATAACACAATGAGCATAAAACAAAATTCAGAGTTGATTATTTTTGTGACTCATATTGAATCATGCCATACATTCCTCAGAATATGGGGTCAAATTGATAAAAATTCTGCAACATGTGTAGAACGTATGATTTTACCCCTTGTTGAACAATTTACTAGACGTCAAAACTGTGTTAAAACTCAGTCAAACAGTTTGCGCATAAATGCTCTTTGTTGTGCTAAATTTCAAAATGATGGATATTATCGAGCAAGAATAAAGCATATAAATAATATTGATAATACTGTGCTTTTGCATTTCATCGATTATGGTAATCTTGAATTGCTTCCAATACAAGAAATACATTTACTTGATGATATACCTGGTTCTGAATCTTTACAATCTTTTCCACCTGTGGCGTTTCAATTTACATTAATGCATTTATTACCTGTAAATGGTCATTGGTCTAACAAAGTAATTGAGTCAATTCAGAAGACTCTACGGTACAATGAATATAAAATTGTGATTCATACTATAACCAATAGCGATAATTTTATTAAACTTGTGTACAATGATGAGGATTTCACTGAATTCTTAATCAGGAGATACATAGCAAAAAAAGCAACATTGCTAGAAATGTATAGGTATTTATTTTATTTTGATATCTATAAAATAAATATTTCTATATCATATTGCTTTTGTAATTATTATTTACAATCTTATGTTTATGTCACTCATAATTTTGTATTTTATTATCAATTATAAGTTTAAAATATTGACTTTCATATTATTTATTGAATTATATTTAATTATGCTTAATAAAATGTTGCTGAAAATTTGGAAGAATTTAGAGACATTATTCTTACTAAAACTTTTATATATCTTTCTAGTTCAAGAGGTATAACAGACCCTGAATTGCTATTATATGAAAAAAATCTGAGTTCATTACATTCTGCTGAAAATGAAGTTCAAGAATTTCAACAAAATGGTTGTTCATGCTGTGCAGCTCAGCAAAAACATACGATGCACGCCTCTGTTCAAGAAGCTCTTGTATTTAAATCTCGCATTTTGGATGTGTCATCAAAGCATGATGTATATGTTTCATTTGTAGAAGATGGTCCATATAAGTTTTCTGTGCAACTTCAAAGTACCACTCAGGTATTGCGCGTACTCATGAGAGATATTAACAGTCATCCTCTAGAGCCATTACAAGAACCTCCATTACCTGGATCAGTATGTCTAGGTCGTTATACGCGAGATAAGGTGTTATGCAGAGCTGTTGTAATGTCTGTTATGGAAAATAAGTGTAAACTTTACTATGTCGATTTTGGTCACACGGAAGTGTTACCATACACAGATATTTTCAAGTTACCACCTCACTTTATTAATCCTAGAGTGCTCTCTATTCGGTTCACATTAAGCGGTGTACACGAATTAAATGTTACAGGTACAATGAAAGAATATTTTAAACAAGTACTAGCAGGAAAACTCCTTGTTTTGCATGTCTGCCCACCAGAGGGACCACCTTTAGTACAATATGGAGACTTATATGATAATGGAAAAAACATAAAAGACATTCTTAGAGAAGCATTTCCACCTCCAGTTATGCTGAAATCTATAAATTGTTTTACGTACCAAACACCAAAATCATTATCAGTAGAAGACGTAGTAAATGTCTATGTTTCGTTTGTGGAATCTTATAAGAAATTTTTTGTACGACTCGAGGATTATGTACCATCTCTTGAATTAATAATGAATGATTTAGCAGATTTTTGTACAACTGCACCTACTTTAACTCTTGCAGAATTAAAGATTGGTCTTCCTTGTGCTGCTTTATATGATAATCAATGGTATAGAGCACAGATTCTGGACATAAATGGAGAAAAACTAAGAGTCTTATATGTAGATTATGGTAACGAAGAAACTGTAACTTTAAGGTCTCTTCGTTCAATTCGTGCCAACTTAGTCAAAACATTGCCAGCACAAGCTATAAAATGTACTTTGCATGGTCATCGAGTGATTCAACCTACTCAAGAAACTCACGATCGGTTTGAGTCGTACACTTTAGAGAAACGCTTCCATATAAAAGTTATAGATATAACTTCTAATGGTCTAGTGGTAGATTTGTATGAAAAAGAGCACAACATGAATATTCTTTCTGAATTGTTTCATATAGTTCCAGTTGAACATGTAAGAAATCAGTACTCTTTTAAACTGATTTTGAAAAGTGTTGAAAATGAGGATGTAAATAAATGGTTTAAAAAGAATCAATCAATATCACTGCATCAAACACATAACAGTAGTAGTGATCAAGAAATGAATAAGTTTAAAATTTTTAAAAATGAATCAAGTAGTCATTTTCATCATAATGATTCACAAAATGAAAGATTTAACAGAGATGAGTCTTCTAATAATCGTAGTACAAAAGATAAATGGAGCAATAGACATGATGGTAATGATTCGTCTAAAATCGGGAAAGGTACCAGAGGTAATAGAAATAGAGCTTCAGATACATCATTTAAGGGCAATACCAAATATGGGAAAAGTAGTACTAATCGTAGTAGTTATTCTAGACGTGGAGGCATTTCTGAAAGAATGCAAAGTAACAAATTCAGTGATAGAAATAACGATGGAAATTATAGAAGTGGGAAGACAAATAGTGATTATCATGATAGTAATAGATCTAAAGAAAGAAAAGGACAAGGATATAGGCTTGTACAAAATAAGTTAAACGTCGCTAATTATACCTGTAATGAAAATTTACAAAATTCTATGAAACATAAAAATAATTTTTATATTCCACATCATACTATAACTACTGGAATTATAAAACCTTCTGAAGTAGTTGTTATAAATAGTCTCTGTGACTTTTTTGTACAATTAAATTCTGATTATATTGCTTTAGAGACTATGATGGAAAATATGGCATCAGTATATGAAAATGGAGGAAGGTTACTACTAGAATGTAACATGTTTTGTGACGCATATTGCGTTGTTCAGTATTCAAAAGACCGAAAATGGTATAGAGCTGTAATCAAATCCATTAGAGAAGATGATGTAACTGTACAATTCGTAGATTATGGCAATATAGAAACAATTGAATATGGTAAAATTAAAACTATACAAAAGGAATTTTTGGAACTCCCAAAACAAGCTATACATTGTAAACTATTTGGTGTAAAGGATGATAATATTGATTCAAAGAAAATAGAAGCTTTTGAGAATTTAGTTATTAATAAAACAGTAGAAGCAGAATTTATAAGTGAAGAAAATGGTATGTACAGTGTCTTACTGAAAAGAATGACTGATAATGGGCAAACAGAGATTTTCATAAATAGAGAATTTTGTGAGGATATCGAACTAACAAAAGAAAACATAACTGAATGGAGTACAATTCCATATACACCTGGAACTGAAAAAGACGTGATTATTACATGGTTTACAAATCCCAATAATTTTTATTGTCAAATACTAGATAACGAAAACGAATTTAAGTTTATGATGAATGAAATTCAGAGGATATATGTTACTAAAAAGCCAATTTCATATACGTTACAGGTGATTATTTGATTTGGATGATTTAAAATTTCCGTGTATTACATATATTATAAACTGGTTTTCATAAATACCTTTAGGTTGGATCTCCAGTAGTAGCAATATTCTCTGACGATGGAGCTTTTTATCGTGCAGAAATCATTGAATTAAATAAATTAAATGGTCATCTTATTCAGTACATAGATTTTGGAAATAGTGCTATAGTTGATCCTCAGAACATTTATCCAGTAGAAAAGGAATTAATGCGTCTTCCTAAACAAGCTGTCCAATGTTCGTTGCTAAATGTTGCTCCACTAGATGGTTCTAATTGGTCTGAAGCAAATACAAAAGAAATTGATAATTGCTTTAATGTTGACAACTGCACGTGTGTTTTTCACGATAAAAAAGATAATAAATATTTAATATCGTTAATTAATAACGGAGACGATGTAGCTAAGATGTTAGCTAAACTAAATCTTGCATCACTATCCAATTCAGATACTAAAACAGATGTTGATGTTACAGGTAAGATAATTTTTTATATATCTTTTTTATAACTTATTTATATCTGATTTAAACAGTTTCTAAAAATGAAATTAAATGATTCGTTTTCTTTTTAAAAGTAGGCAAAAGAATCTTTAATGAAAAATATTAAACGAGTCTTATATTTTGTAATATATTTTTTTAAATATAACGATATAATTATATAATTTTATTTTATAAAAGTATACCTTTACAATTTTATATATGTATATAACGTACGCACATATATTAAATGTTAATAATAGAACTAATACAAATAACATATGAAATAATTGATTAATATAACAATGAATCTTATTTTAAGATTTTAGCATAATAAAAAATTACAAAAAGTATAATCCTATTTTAATGTGCATTTTAGAAGAAGATATGATTTAAAAGAATAAGTAAAAACGATTAAATATGTTTCATGAACAAGAATTGATTAAACATACATGATTAAACATACTTACATATGATTAATTTTAATAATAATCAAGAAGTATATAATATGTAGCATTATTTTAGTTTCAGATAATAATACTTCAAAACCAATAATTAAATCTAACATAAAAAGAGTGGATATAAATCTCTTAAATGGTCAAGCACTTCGAGTAAAAGTTTCAAGTGTTCAAAATATGTCAGAATTCTATGTACAATTACCTTCAGCTACTGAATGTGAAGATATAATTAATACATACATGGCTGACAAAAATCCTGAGGTACGTTTACACACATGCAAATATATTTAATTACATTATTAAATAAAAATATCATGAATAGTAATCTTAGTAGATATTGCATGAGTACATTATTTATGATTATGTATCTATCTATCTATGTATATGTATGTATCTATCTATTGTATTATCCGTTTTTTCGCGATTACATTATATTTATTCATTTTTCATGATTATGTACCTATCTATTATATTACTCTGCATGTACATAGTACTCATGTACTTACAGTGTAAGATGAATAGATAAATGCAAGTTTAATTTTGTATTTGATGCATGGAAGTTACTGATATGTAAAAATTATTGTTCAGTAGATCTAAT
This sequence comes from Bombus huntii, assembly GCF_024542735.1. Classification (NCBI taxonomy): domain Eukaryota; kingdom Metazoa; phylum Arthropoda; class Insecta; order Hymenoptera; family Apidae; genus Bombus; species Bombus huntii. The sequence goes on from NC_066246.1 coordinate 7,233,966, forward strand.
TTATTTATACATCTGTTAATAAGAAATATCATAATCTTTCTAAATTTAGTTAGAATATTAAATTTATAAAATTGAGAAAAAATATCTTTAAACAAAAAATCGTTAAAACAATGCTTTAAACATAAAATTACCTTAATTATGTTATTAAAATTTAAATAGTACATATTTTAATGCATGAGTTACAAACTGTTTGTACTGATACTTGGTTATTATTAATATTTATGCTAATAATTAATTGAAGTGGTTTAATTACTATTGCAATTGTTCTTTTTTATTATGTACAATTGCGATATTAAAAAATTGGAAAAGATCATAACAAACTAATCCTCAAACTAACAAAAATTATTATAAGAGAAACTATGCAATTACTGAATTAACAATCTATTACTAATCTTCATTATTCTAATCATATGTCCTTTGTTATTGTCTTTTATATGTCTTTCATTGCACGATGTATGGTATTAATAACTTAATCAAAGTAAAATTTATCTTCCTTGTGCTGTACTGACACTTTCTTCTACCGTTATGTGTTCAGTGTATTTAATATATTTATACATTTATCATACACAGTAATATCTCTGCCATTTTGTATTTTGATTAATGGACCTGTATTTGATTAATAATTTGTAAATAAAATGTATTTTATATAGTGAGAAGAGGTAAGTTTATGTATTTTGTGCAGTATTACAATCATAGAATTGCATTATATTCACTACTTATTATTAGAGTACTTATATTAAAACAAATATATGAAGTCATGTTGAGCACATTAATAGTATAAATACAAAATTCATTTCAAATTTATTTAGAGAATTTTATTCTAACTTTTAGCATTTTGTGTATTTTAAAATTTTTATTTTTTTTACAAGAATAAATATTTAGACATTTTTAACTTTAAATATATTTATTTTACATAATAAACTGTGTGTATTTTTAAAATCAATATTTTTGTTAATTAATGTTTTTGTGTTGTTATTTTTATTTCTATATACTCACTTATATAATACATTTGTAATTTACTATGTTAATAGAAGTAAATATTTCATTCCCCTTATTCTGTTATGTCTAACATTGCATGTTAATTTTTCTTTTTTTTTTTATAGATATATTGAATACATATATCTAATCATTTCTGCAATGTGTAGTATTTTGATACTAATAAAAATAAGATTATATTTAATAAGTAACTTATCTCTATTTATATTTTAAGTTTCTATAAAAAATTAGGCTAAAAATTATTTATTTATCAAAATAATTTTAATTGAAGATCATATCAAGAGTAGTATGAAACTAATATTAAAATTAAACTTGTGCATAAAAATTTAAGTAAATTTACAATATTGGTAAGGATAAGTATGGCAATGGCAGGTGATGCAACGATTATCAACCCATGAGATATGCCCAGGCACAGGTTGTTTGGTTGATTCAAATGGAGTTTGGAGACGGGCGGTAATCAGTAGCCGTTCACAATCCACAGGCTTTAATGTAAAATTCATTGATACTGGAGAATACCATGAAATTCTGTCAGATAGTGTGAGTTTTGCAAAAAAGAAAAATACAAAAGCTAGATCAATGTAAATGCCAAATTCAATTTATGTATAGATAATGTAACATTGCTAGGAGTAGAAGTTACTTAATACCATATTTGCTGCATTGAAGAATGTTAATGCAATAATAATAATAATTCATTTTAGCGAATTAAAGATTTATAGTAGAACTAAAGTAGTTTTATTTATGTTAAGATTATTAATTTCTTAAGTATAAATCTTTAAATTAATAGTATATTGCTTAATACTAACCAATGCGCTTGATTAAATATTTGAAATATTTAGTATGATATATTCAGTATAATAAAAATATTCTTACATTATTTGCTTTTACATCGTCTTTGTTTAATAAAAGCTTTTGATTATTATTATAACTTATTAATTTAGGTGTTAGCTTTACCAGGAGAACTTTCTGTAATGCAGTATCAATCAATTGAATGTTCCCTTGTAAGAAATACTATTTCTGAGACAAATACTAAATTCAAAGAAACTATTGAGGGAAAAGAAGTAATTATAAAAGTGGAAGAAATTGACAATAATAGGTAAATTTAATCTTCAGCTTGTTATAAATTGTTACTAGAATATTTTTGAACAAAATATATTTTTGTTTCATGTTCTTTTATAAAACTCAGAGAAATTGGTAATGTGAATACAGAGAAATCTATGATATGATACTACCCTATTAAGTGAATACAAAATAAAGTCATTCGTAGTCATTTGACCAGTGCTTTTTTTTAAATGTAAATTAAAATTTTTAGTGATAAATGATTCATGTATCATTAATCCATCAAATTCATATCCATCCTGCATATGAGTTTGAAGAATAGTAATGTACTGTACTCACTCAGTTTGGTAGTATCACAATGCAATTATCTATCCTAATTATGATTTTATTCATTTTTCTATGTATATAAAATTTAATTTTATTTTTGCAGACTTATCGTAAAATTATTTGACCTAAATGGTTATAAAATAAATATTCCCGAAAGGTCAGATGAAAAAATATTACCAATATGTCCATTGCCTATTCTTAGTTCTACTCAAAAAGTAATAGCGATATATATAGAACACTCTGGTAGTATCTGGCTAAAATTTACGGAAAACCACCCAATGGAGGAAAATTTACTTCATACACTCAATAAGTATTATCCTATTTCCGGAAAATTATGGAAACCAGAGTATGGTCGTTTATGCGCTGTTAGAAGCAGTAATGGTCAGTGGTATCGAGCTAGGGTTATAGGTATTTCTGAGAAGAGGGGAATTTATATAAATTACATTGATTTTGGCAATTCTGCCTTTATGCCCCATAATAGAGTAATGATGTTAGATTCACGGTTTTATACACCACACCAGCTCGCTATTAATGTCTCACTATCAGTAATAATTAAGGGTACAGTATTTGAACAATCAAATATATTAGAACATCATTTAAGAGGGAAAGGTCTTACCTGCGTTTTTCATAATGTTAACAAAAGATGGGTAGTAGAATTGCTATATAATGGAGAAAAGTTCAGTAGCAAATTCCGTTCTCTTAATTTAATATCAGAAAAGAAGATATATGGACCGACAGAAGCTACAATTTATAATATGACAGAGGGTTGTAAATATAAAGTCTCTGTAAGTTATGCAGATTCACCTAGTCAGTTCTGGCTTCGCCGTGAAGATGATTACTCAGACTTGCATAGTAAACATACGCAACTTCAACAGGATGCACTTACATTTCCAGAAATAGATGGAATATTAGAAGAAGGAAGTCTATGCATTGTTTCGAACAATATAAATGGTTACTGGTATAGGGCACAGGTACTCGATGCCGATGAAGATATCACCACTGTTCGACTTATCGATCTTGGATCTACAGATATCATCAATAATAAATCTGGAAAGATTCGACAGTTGCCAGATGAGTGGAAAGAAATAAAGGGATATGCAGTTAAATGCAGATTAGATGTTATTCCTGCAGAAGCAGAAGATTGGAATTCTGCAATTTGTAAAAGATTCGAAAGTTTAGTAAAAGTTGAGTCTGTGGAAGCCATGGTAATAGCAAATAGTGTTCCAAAACGAGTAGACTTGTTAGTAAATGGTAAAAGTGTCAGTGAAATGTTAGTCGAAAATCATTATGCTGTAAAGATTCATACAGAAGAAGAATTAATAGATGAAATAGTTGACCTTGAATTGGATCCCTATTCTGCTTTTGTATCTCACATTAACTCTCCAAATGAGTTTTGGGTTCAAGAAGAAAAATCTATTGGTGATTTAGAAATTATGGCTGATAGATTTATTGTAGCACATTTGTTTTCCAAAGTGGATGAAATTAAAGAAAATTTATTGTGTGTTGCTAAATATCCTGATGATGAATGTTGGTATAGGGCACGTGTTGTATCACACAGTGATAGTGTTACAGAAGTTATATATATAGATTATGGAAATTCAGCTACCTCAACCGAAATACGTGCTCTACCGGTAGATCTTGTAGATGTACCTCCTCTATCAAGAAAATGTCGTTTAATTATGCCAGAAGGGATTACGAAATGGTCAGAAAAAGCTTGTAAGGAATTTGTAAGATTATCAGGTGAAGGAGCAGCTATATTTTTGTTAGACGTAATTGATGAAGGTGAAACATCATTGGTAAAATTAACACTAAATGGTAAAAATGTAACAGATATACTTGCAAAATTCTGTGAACCACCGATCATAGAGAAACGATTATCTCCCTTGGGTGAAGCAAATTCATCAAATGTATTTGTTAGTTGCATCAATTCGCCTAATGAATTCTGGATTCAAGCAGAAAGCAACACTACAGATTTAAATATAATGTTAGAGAGATTACAAGCAGCACCTAGTTTCCTTCCATTAAGTATATTTGACATTGATACTATTTGTGCTGCAAAGTATTTAGAAAATGGTCAATGGCGCAGGGCAAAAATTCTTTCACATTCTGAAGAAGGTACTGCAGTTCTGTGTATAGATTATGGCAACATAATGATTACAAACGAAACACGAACGTTACCAGCAGACATTATAAATGTCCCTCCTTTATCGAAATGTTGTGCTCTGAAAAAACCAAACAGTATAAATTCTTGGCCTTTAGATGCTTGCACAATATTTGAAGAACTTGCTGCAGGTGGAAAAACAATGTTTCAGTGTGAGATTCTTGATGATACCAGTAATCTTCTCTCTGTTAAATTAAGTTTTGATGGGAAAAATATTACTGATATTTTAGTACCATTTGTGGAAAATATATCTGAAGATGCTGCAATAAAAGGAGTGAATGAAACAAACAAGGGAGAAGACGTAGATATAAACAGATTACCAGAAGGTAGTGAAAGTAAAAATCAAGAAATAGAAGAAAACATAGATAATTTATGTTTGAATACTGACTATGTTGTAGAACTTACTGTAGATGAAATAGTCCAAAATATGGAAATGGATAAACCAAGAGAAGATGAAGATACATTTAATGACCATAACAATAGTATTGTTACAAACAAAATTGACAAAATAACAGAAAATTTAGAACATTTAAAGGCACAAGCTGAAATAGAGACATCTAGTGATAAAAATGAAATGCAAGACATTAAAATACATGGTGGAGTAGAAACTGTGAGTGAAGAAGTTTTATCAAGTACAATACAGAACGTAACATTGAGTACAATTTCAGACTCATCAGATACTAAAAGTGGCTTAGAAGATGTTAGAAAAGAACAAGATAATGTAATAATATCAGAATCACAAATATGTAATACTGAAATGGAAATAAGTGAACCAAATATAAACATTCAGTGTTCTGAGAATGTTAAAGATGGAAATACATCCAACTTAAAAGAATTTGTGAGGAAACAATCTGTAGAAACACTAGGGGAAACTACAGGGAAAGATACTTCCATAAGTGTTTTAAAAGAAGAAACTAACATCTTGAGTATTGATGAAACAAAAAAATCTAGTAACAAAGACTGTTATACACGAGACACTGATGAAGTAAATGTTAAGGTCTCTAAAAGTTACTGTGATGTAAGCAGTAGGCGTTATGCATAGGTATAGCAATAGGCATGATGAGCCATTGATCTATGTGATAATTTCTGAAAAGATTACTGATAGGCAAGATGATGATCCTAAAATATCAGAATGATTACATACAAACACTTCATGATGCTGTTACTTATGAATGATACTAAAATTACCTCTTCAAAATGAAGGTCACTTGTTTTTTTTAAAGAGATCTACGTTTAATTTAAAACTTTTTGTCTATATGAATAATATCTTGCATGAAAAGAAATACGAAGATTATCATAAATACATAGAGAATAATATTAAAATGTGCTTTTACCAGAAACAAAACAGAAGCTTTCAGTAAAGGACAACATTCCTAAATGAATATTGCAGCTTTAAATATAAAAATCTGGAGTATAAAACATTATACTAGTTTTATAAAAAATGATAATGGAATATTCAATAATTACAATATATATTGTTTTTTAATTGCAGTATAATTTTCTGGTACTTTGCCAAAGAATAACAAAGGATACATTTGATGTATAGTTATTCAAAATTGTTTTTCTGTTCCAATACAGTGTATTCTAGCATAAAATAAAAAAAAGGTCAATAGTATCTCAGAGATATGTTTAGATACCTAAATGTCTATTTAACAAAATTATATATAAATTTGATATAATATATAAAAATTATATAAATTTATATACTTTAAAATATTCATTTTGAATTAGATTTTGAATTATTAATAGGAATATATGTAATTTTCTACCTTTTTTATTTATATATATCTATATTCAATGGTTTATCAAAAAAATATAAATTATGTAACTTTTTTAGTTTATTAAATTAACTGCAGACGTAGTGATTTAATAAAAAATTAAGTTCCGCTTTAAAATATTACAATTGTTTATAGAGCCTACATAGATAATGATATAAATATATTACTATTATTATTACTATTGTTAAGGTACTAATTACAAATTTAAGGAAAAATTCTATGATTCAACAGATATTTTATAAAATTATACCAAATTTATGATAAAAAAAGAGATAAAAAAGATAAAAAAAAATTAAATTCTTTGTTTATAGATATTAGTTTTTATTGAAACAAAAATAAATATTAATTACTAAACTTCATACTATATAGTGTTCTTCATCTTTTAAAAATAATTGGAAAGAAAACATAAAATAATATTTTAACTAAATAAATTATAAAAATTTGAATATTGTAACTGGGTAGTTTCTGTCTTTCCCAATAAATAGTAAATGTTTATTAAGTTTGACACAAAAGAACAGAAAGGTAATTTCTAGTTATTTGCGCATTTCTCCACACAGCCGATCATTCTTATCAAAAAGGTACGGTTTTTGTATTTGAATAATGCTTAATAATAACATCAAACGTTTTTAAGAGTGATATTGTTAATATATTTATAGTTGATATACATATATGTATGTATAATATTTTATATATATATATATATATATATATGTACAACTGATTTTCCATAAATGGCTTTTTCGCGACAAAATAACATGCGTAAATACGAAATCTAAACATCACTTTTATACTGTGTTAAAAAAATTAACCGCATATATGTTATTCAATCCATATATGTTGGCATTTAAGAAACAGATTATTTTTCAAATTTACAATAAGAAATTCTTATGAATTAATGAAAAATGTTCGATATTAAGATATGTTAAGATTGGTTCATTAATGTTAAAATTAATCGTAATTTCAAAAGAATAGGAGAGGTTTTTGGTATTTCTATGGATTCAAATTCTTCTGTTTCTTGAATGCTAATAAATTATGCTCTAATAAAGCAGTATTGATATATGTGTGTAATTATATACTACTTTATAAACTTTATAAATAACCTTATATGTAACTTTATAAATAATTTTAATGAACGTATTTAGTGAAATAAATTGCGTGTTGCAGAAAAAATTTGGTGAAAATTTAGTTCAATATTTATGAAAATATGCTTTGTATGAAAAATGGTGAAATAGTCATTTTACTTACTTTTAATTTCATATATTTATGTATATATATAAACGTATTTGTAATTTTGAGTTATAGATATTACTAAAGCATTGGAAGAAATCAACCTCATGTAATTTTTGCATAATGTATTCATAGTATTTCATTCTCTAATAAACATGAGATGTAAACATTTCTATTACATAAAATGTTATATTAGGTTCTTTCTTTTATGTTATATCTTTTTATTTGTCTTCACATGTATCTTCTCTATATAAATATATCTCCTTTAAATGTATCCTCATAAAATTTGCTTAATTTTTTCTTCCTTCTTCGTCGTCTTCTATTTTCTATATAAAAGAAGTTAATGTCTTAATTTTTCTATGTAATAATATCATGTAAGAAATGTTTATTGAAGATGTGCACAAGGAATAAGATTACTTCTCAAATTAAATTTATTAAAACTATGATAATATAAAAATATATCAAAATTTATTTTTTTTAATATTCTTTTCAAAAAAATTTAATAATTTTATAATAGACACCTTTTTGTACAAAAAAGAAATGAATGATTAAATTTGTATTATTAAAAAAGAAAAATCACAATATCCATAGCGCATTCTTTATATTACTTCTTCTTAGCATTACTTGAACAAAATTAATCATCTTATTTTAGTATTTCTATATATAAAATAATTGAAGAAAAACTTAATTTTGTAAATGCTTTGCAATAATTTATATGCATAATTGAGACGAATCGTATACCTTTCTGTTTAGCAATTTTAATGTTCTTTTCCATTTCTGCCTTGTATATTTCTTGCTTTCTCTTCATCATAATGTCACGAGCAGCTGCTATTTCGTCTTCTAAATACCATCGGAGAGGTCCTCTGCATCGTTTACATATCATTAATTCACCCAAAGTTTCAATGTCTCTACCTCTATCTGGGGTTCTACCTTGGGTTCTATCTTCAGGGACTTTTACAGTACCCTCAAGTCTGGGGGTCCGGTACCTACGACGTCGATACGGTTGGGCATACGACTGGTTGCCCCAAATAACTTGTTGACCACTTCGATATTTACTCCGAAGTCCACCTCGTTGAGCATTTCTTTGGATACTTCGTTGTCTGAAAGATTGGATGTCGTCATGTTCTTGAAGGCGGAATTTAATATCAGGTCCTCCTTCGAGTGGACCGCTTGAAGGAAAAAGTGGCTGGGGCTCTTCTTTTAATGAGAGTAATTTTGGGTCGTAGTCTTTGATATCACAACAAAATCCATAAGGTTTTACTAAAAAATCATGCTGTGATGTACTAACATTAAGTTGTTTTACTCGGCTCTTTTTCATGTTTTCTTTTTGGTAATTTAATATTGACGTACTTTAAATTTAAGTAAAGAATATATTAAGCGAAAAAGGGAGAAGAATCATATTGGGTTCTTGTTAGAAATAGGTTTGAAAAATTTGAAAGAACTATCTAGGAGAATCATTGTTTTCATGTTAAGTACGTGTAAGGGTTATTATAAAAATGTAATTAAAATAGTTATAACAAAAATTTTTATTGTTTTTAATTATTTACTGTAATGACTAGAGTATTAATCATCAAAAATTAAATACTCAATATAGTTCACGGATTGAACTTTATGTTAAAAATCATTATTAATAATGTATATAAACAAAATATTTTTATCTTAACTGGTTGGAAATTTATCATCTTCATCATGTCTTGTAAAAAAAAAATTTGTATCTTCTAAATATAATTTGCAATTAAAATAGGGTCAGTTAATATTAATAAGTACATAATTTTGTTTGGTTTGAATATACATATAGATTATAGACTGATATATTCTGCTAAAATTCTGTGTATATATACATATATATATATATATATATATCCTGATACATTTATACAGTAAACAGCGTTTGCTACATTTGATGTAAACGAGTGGTACCATTTTAGAAAAGAGAAAACTATATATATACAATTTAAAAATTACTAAACGGTATGTGTGATTTTGAAACGTTACTCATAACAAGTTATTCATAAAATTATGAATTCCTCTACTTTGTCATCTGGAAGTTTGAGCCACTCACCGGGACAAAGAGCTTCGGAATCTCAGGATTCAGAACTAACCTCTGTTGGGAATCAAACTTCGAAAATTTTGAATCAAATGAAATCCGAGTTACAGGAGCAAAAGCAACAGGATCGTCTACTTCGAGAGTTACACTTAAAACGCGTTCAATCATTAAGGAAAGAATTGGATTACATTAAGGCAACAGAGTGGAGATACCAGTCAATTGATCGGTATATCTTAATTATTCGAAGCTTTTAAGTTGCAAATACCTTTTTATATACAATGTTTACGTGAATTTTAATGACAAAAATAAATTTTCATAGGTACATGGATAGATATAATAGAAATTAAATATGTTTTCATTTATATGTACCCTTATAAAGTATGCTATAGGACATAGGTCATCCATTAAAGACGAACCAGATGAAGAAATAAACAATGTTATAGCTCGCATTGAAAATGTGTATAGAAAAGAAATAAAAGAAGATGAAAGTTTTAATACGGATGCAAGTTATTACAAAACAGGAAGTATTAGTTTTATTGCCACAGATTACATAGTAGTTGATGACTTTTATGTTTATGATATAAAAAACACTTCAATAAGTAACTTAAAAGTAGGTGATAAAGTTTCTTATTTGCTCTCACCAAAGCAAGACAATCCAGAAAAACAACACAAAATAAAAAAGATTTTTGTATTAAATGAATCATGGGATAATGAAGTAGAACATTCTGAGATTGATAGTACCAAACCAGAAACATTAACAAGATGTGTAATTGGAAAAGTTATAGAACGTAAGAATCGACTATTAGTTGTAGAACCTGACAACATCACTGTTGACTTGAATAAAGTACAATCTGATTTTATTCCTGTAATTGGAGACTGGTTACAATTAGAGTCAGAAGTAGAAATCGATGAAATTTCTTACAATTTAAATGGAGAAATTTTAGAGATAAAAAGAATACAACCCTTACGATCAAAGTTAAATATTGGAACTGTAACTAGTTTTGATCCAACTAAAGGAGTTGGTGTTATTGAAAAGGATGTTGTATTTAATAAAAACATATGTGAATCTGGTTACATTCCTTGTGTTGGTGATAAAGTAATAAGTGATAGTATTGAGAGTGATCAAGGACTTTATACATGGAGGTCATTGACTGTGGTTCCAGTATTTCAGGCAAGTTTAGCATTTGAAACAGAAAAGTTTCACAATTCACATTTCAAACAGAAATTGTTTTATAATTAATTTTTGAGAGTACATTAAATTGCATTTTCAATCAATTTTATAATAACTTAATAACAACAAGAAAGATTACTTATAATAAAAAGTCTAGTAAAATGTAATTTTAATAAAAATAAATTTATTTTTTTAGGTCTCTAAAGAAGCTAATTTACCAACATTAAATAATACTTCATATAAGTTAAAAAAGGATTTAAATGAACTTGTAAAAAATAAATGCGGTATTGTTATAAGTGATAATATAAATGTTGATTTAAATGTACGAGAGGAAAAAAATTTAACAATTACTATAGAAAATGTAGGTAATACTACTCATGTATTGCGTAAAGGTTGTTTCATGATAAAAAAAAGCCACTCTCAACTAATATTAATTCAACCAATTACTCCTAATACAGTTTCAGTATTAAATCCTTCTGATAAATTAACTTATATATTTAAATGTACAGCAAAATTTATTGGTACAAGCAAAGAATTATTTATCTTTAAGTTCAAAGATTTTGAAATTGGACGATTTTTTAACATTACTGTTAAACCTAAAACTATACAAAACAAGTCAAATTCTAAAAGTAGTAGTTATAAAACTAATTATGTACCACACCAAGATGAATGGAATGAAGCTACATACATTCCAGGTATTCGTCCATGTAAACCACCATCATTTATTAAAGTGCGAAACGTGATATACAAAGTTCCTAAGCTTTATTGGGATGTAATATCAAAGTGCATAAATGAAAGAAAATCACAAACTGAGTGTAAATATGATATAGAAAATGCTATATCTTGTTTGTCAAATAGACTTTCTTTTCAATCATATAGAGATCGGTTTCATGCTTTATTATATCTGGAAGAAATTGCTCAAACGATAAATATGCAACGATACAATATAAGTAGCACAGTAATGAGACACTGTGGAGAATATTTGGTTATGGAAGTGCCAGGGCTTGCAGAGAAACGTCCTTCTCTTCTTGTTGGTGATAGGGCCATAGTATCTTTCGAGTGGGATAGTTCTCAAGGTATGTTATAAAATTTAAAATGAAATTGCATTATAAAATTTTATACCATAATATGGTTGATGTTTATATTAATCAGTAGTTATTATTATTTATTTTAATTATTTTATAATTTTTTTATTTATAAATTTTAATGATGTTCGAAATAGGAAAATTAAAATATGAAGGATTTATTCACAAAGTTACAAACTTGGAAATTTTTTTGAAATTCAATTGCCAATTTCATCAAAAATATAATTATGAAGATTGTCAAGTAACATTTAAATGTTCACGATCAGCCATACAACGTTGTCATAATGCAATTGATATGGCTACAAATCGTCTTGGTCAGAACTTTTTGTTTCCCACTCATGTAATTGAAAAAGAATCTCAGTTAGATCTTGAAGAACTTGAAGCAAAAGATAAGTCAATTTCTAAGTTATTAACTCGTCCGCGGACTGATTCTGTATCGTCAGAATCTTCTTCCACTAGTACTACATCTACAAGTAATAAATCTAATATGTCAAAATCATTTACAAAAATGTCAGTTGTACAACGATTATTTAATGTTGAACCTATTGAACAAAATAGGGAAAATACAATAGAACCTGATGTAAAAGACAAACAATGTATTGAAACAAAAAGTGAAGCAAATGTTACGAAAAATTCAATAAATACAGCAATACAAAATTCAAAAGAGACATCAATTTCTTCCTATAGTAGTGAATTACAACCAATTATTTCACAAGTACGAAAACGAAAGTTGCTTTGGTTTAATAAAAATTTGAATCATTATCAAAAAGAAGCTGTAAGAAACATTTTAAAAGGACATGCACGACCATTGCCTTATGTAATATTTGGACCACCTGGTACAGGAAAAACCATTACTCTTTGTGAAACAATTCTGCAAATCTTATCAACTATACCTGAAAGTCGATTATTAGTTGCAACACCATCTAATAGTTCAGCAACTCTTATAGCAGAAAGACTTTTAGATAGTGATATACTTAAACCTGGTGATATGGTATATATTAAATTTACATAATCCCATTCTACTGTAATTTTACATGGATTTAATTCAAACTTTTAATAAATAACAATAACAGAACAAAAATAGTTTCACAAATAAATTTGAAGATAATTAACATTGATATTGTATTGATTTTTCATCTTTTCTGTTTAATTCTGTTTACACATACTATCTTATTTGAAAGTTGCAATAAAAGTATAAACTATAAACTTTTTAAATTTAATTTAAATACTTTTCTTTTTTTTAGGTACGACTCATAGCTTATCATTGTTTGGGTAGTGATTCTATACCTAGTAAATTATTGCCATATTGTGCTACAGCAGAATTAGCAGATGAAACAACAATTGAAACGCCAAAGTATAATGGAGTGGGACTAAAATTAAATTGTACTATGAGTATACTTGGACGTCATAGAATTACTATTGGTACCTGTACTGCACTAGGAATATTAAATAATATGGGCTTTCCTCATGGACATTTTTCACATATATTAGTTGATGAGGCTGGTCAAGCAACAGAACCAGAAATTATGATTCCACTTAGTTTTATTCGTTGTGACTATGGGCAAGTAATTCTCGCAGGTGATCCACTACAACTTGGCCCAGTTGTACAAAGTGAAATAGCGAAGAATTTTGGTTTAAACGAATCATTTTTATCACGATTGCTACGTCATTTTCCTTACCAAAAAGATCCTAATGGCTTTGAAACATGTTATGATCCTCGACTTGTTACAAAGCTTGTTATAAATTATAGAAGTTTACCAGAAATACTAGAATTATCAAGTTCATTATTTTATGATTCTGAATTAAAAGCACAGGTACATTTATCTATATTATCGATGACTCGTTTCTTAAGTTTATATCATGGTAATTAAGAAAAATAATGTTTTTAGGTATCCTCTAAAACAAGCAAAGAAGCCAGACTTTTACAAATATTAGCTACTGAATTGCCAAAGAGAAAGGATACACCACCAGCTATAATTTTTCATGGTGTAAATGGCGAAAATTGTAAAGATGATGACAATCCAAGCTGGTATAATCCTGAAGAAGCAACTCAAGTATATCTTTATCTACTAAAGTTATATAAATGCGGTATTTCACCTGATGATATTGGAATTATAACTCCTTATCAAAAACAGGTAATATAATTGAACATAATTTGTCAAAAACATCTATAAAATTATTTTATACTTTATTCATTAATTACTTAACAGGTTCTTCAAATTCGTGAATTACTCATGGAATTAGATGTGGAATTACCAAAAATTAGTAGTGTTGAAGGATTTCAGGGTCAAGAGCGTAATGTTATCATCATTTCAACTGTGCGCTCTTCAATTAATTTCATAAATGAAGATATTAAACACTCTCTTGGATTTGTTGCATGTCCTCGAAGACTTAATGTTGCAATTACACGAGGTCGTGCTTTGGTTATCATTTTAGGAAATCCTACACTTTTAGCCCACGATCCTTATTGGAGGAGTGTGTTAATATATTGCATCAATCATGATTCTTATACTGGTTGTAGTTTCGGTTTTCCCGAAGATATAGAACATTCTTGGACAGAAACAAATGATTAGCTACTGATGAAATTAGCAACTTATTATTCATGACAATATTCATTAATATCGCGTCTTTTAATTTACTGAAATATCTGTTATTCAATCATAAAATTACATTTTCTCTAACATACAGTATTTTATGTCCATACATCTTTTTACAAAAAATAAATGATACTGTTAATATTATTAGAATATGTATGTTGAAAACTATATTATTTTCGTATAAATTAATAGAAATTTTTAATGTAAAATACCTATCTCTAACATTAAAATTTTTTAAAATGATAAGTTTATATTTTTTAACTTCCATTTATTTTGATAAGTTTGATTGTTAATTTCTTTATATCATTGTATGGATCAAAACAATATATTTATTTTTTAGATTAAATAGGAATCTTTTGTTAGAGAGCTGACTTAAAGGTACTTGAAATGAGATACATTAAAAAGAATTACTGAATTATACTTCTTTTTAACACGTTTCTTATAATGAAATGTGCCGATACATATTACAAACAGTACAATGGTTTTTATGTTGTAATGTACACACATATATTTATACAATGTTCCTACAAATATATTTTTATTCATTCAATTTAATTTTTTAAAGAAAAATGTATGAATAAAAATATATTCATTTCACGTTAGAACTCCGGCTTCCGTTTACATGCATAGAATTGAATTATTTCACTCCGCGTGTTTCGCTTTTAGGTTGGGGTTGAATTAAACAATTGGATGTTTTTAAACAATATCCCTGCATATTGCATCATGATGTCATAAGTCCAGATTCCACGAAATTTGGTACTGCAAAAAATAAAACAGTTTGCTATAATGTGTACAAGAAAAAGAAAACGAATTACATTTAGAGAGAGAAAATTTTTTTGTGCTTTTGATCTATGCATATATGAATGATTTGATGAATGGATAATACCTTGGATATTGTATAGGATACGATTCAATTACAGTGTAATTCTTAGTATAATAGCTTAATTTGAAAAAAATTAATGAACAAGTATTAGTATAATATGCCTCTCCTTTTATTCTCATTATATGAAAGTGAAGTGTATATTATATAATAATGTAATTGTTAAGAAAGCAATTATGTAATAATTAAAAAAATTTAGTAAGAAAGGAATGAATATTTAAGAATATTTATATGTAAAGTGTGATTTCTTGATGGAGAGAATCATAATCATTTTGAGTTAATCAGGTGACTGAAAAAAGCGAAAAAATACTGATGTATGAAAAATGATTGTGAATGATACTGACCTTAGTTAGTTCCACACTATACTTACAGGGTCTTGATTCTTAGCTTTTAGTTTCCGTTCAATTAAATTTTCTAATGCTTCACTACGAACACTTAAAGTTTCAATTTTCTCGACTAATTGTTGATAAGGAGATGCGGGCTGTCCACCCATTACAACATGCCCTAATTTGCTGTCTATTTTGGCATCTAGTCGTGCATTACGAATTAGATTAACGATCCAACATTCTGCTACATCTGCTTTCATATTAAGCTTTTCTGCAAGCATTCTGTAATATAAAAATGTATTAACGAATTATAAAAATATATTCCAATATTTCAATGTACATAATTAAAAACATAAAATTATTATATACCCAATACTTATACATTGATGTATTCTACAAAATGTTTCGAAGATCATTAAACGTGCGTTCTCTACAAATTCGCTCAGTAATGCAATTAAGAAAAAGTCATTAAATACAACTGTTTGACATTCTTGTAGTTTTTGTCTTGCTCCATCAAAATCAAAATTGACATATAAATGTTCTAGAAATTCTGTGATGGGGTCACGATATGTATAAGATTCCTATAAAGAATAAACAATAATTAATACGTCTTAAGATTATGTGTAACTTAAAAATATTTGGTAAATATTCACGAAAAGAGAGCCATTTATAATTTCGGTAATTTTGAAATATATTGTAAATCTTAGCATATTGAACAATTTCTTCTTATGCATGTAACCGGCGATCAGCCTTAGTATTCAAGTTATGTGCAAAAATATCCGGTCGCTCGGCTTTGTTTTTTAAGCTGAGTTGGATTACTATGTAGTATTATTAATTCGATTGCCGAGAATAAATATAAACAATACTGAGCAACCAAATTAATATTACTATGTACTAACCCAAACCAGTTTGAAAAGTAGGGCAGAGCAACTGGATATTTTTGCATATAAATTGAAAACTGAAACAAACCGTTGGTTATATGTACAGGGAAAAGTTGTTTGAAATGTCGAGCTTTACAACATATTTAAAAATCAACAAAATCAGAAATGGCTCCTTTTTTGTGGATATTTACCAAATATTCTAATAAAGAATTACTACAAACCTGCTGTATTACTTTTACAAGATCTTTCAAGATAGATCGCCTGGAACGATTAACGATGACAGCAGCTGCTAAATATCTCAATATATGAGGACACATTGTCTGAATTGCGTTTAGGTAACTGTAAAACAACAAATGCGCATAATTTTGTATCCTTTATCATACTTAAAGTATATTATGTTAGTAATACAATACTTATAAAAATATTCACATACTGTGGTCTATAAAGAAACATTTCTACGATTAAATCTCTGCCTTTCACATGATTAAAAAATACAAATAAACTCCAATGAATAAGCCATGTTCTTTGTTGTAATACTTGAAGAGAATTTCCTATGACATTGCTATCAATGTATTCTCTTAATTTGTTTACATCCTCTAATGCAGTTTCCCAATTTTGCACTAGAATTTCTGATGCCAGTTTGCCCCAAAGTACATTTAAATAATTCTAAAAATTACAAATGTCTGCTTTATTATCTTAAAAATAATATAAATTAATCTATTTGTATCAAACATATAACTATTATATCATTACCTTATCAGTTGGTGGCATTATAAGCATATAAAAATATAAATATGATGTAGAAACAGAATAATTGCCACATTCATAACGATATTTTGCTAATTTCACGAAACTATCCATCATTTCCACTCTAAACTATAAAAAGATAATATATGTAAATTAAAATAGATTTGTTAAAATATATGAGATACATAAATACTATACATAAAAACTTGATAGAAAAATGTTTTTTAATATTTTTTATGTTAATTTGTTAGATTTATACAAAAATAAGATACCGTATGTGGTTTCATTTCACTTACCTCAGATTCTTGAGTAAGATAATTGTTCAATGCTTTAGAATCTCGCATATTTTCCATTTTCTTCATAACTTCTTCATTATTCATAAGTTGCACAACGACAGACACATTATTTTGTAAAATACCAAGTTCTTGTAGTACATCTGCACGACGAGCTTTCAATTCCTACAATTTGAAGTTCTCAATCATGCTTGTTATTTATAAACATATAATTATCACTTATTAAATTTATTTGTACCTCTGGCACTTCTAAGTTAGGATAAAGCTGTTTCCGAATGTCAATTGTATAATCTATCATATTTGTTTTGCTAAGAATATCGAGCTTAGCTTGAAGTAATTCGTCCTCATCGTAAATCTAAGAAGCACAAGTGTATTATAACCAAACTGTCTAAAGCAAAAATATTCTTTTTTTTTTATTATACCTGTTTTGCAGATAGGAATTCCAAAAGTGGAAAAACTAAATGCCGGTCAAGATATTGACCTATACGTGATGTTAAATCGAATTTCGCCATTTCAGATCTTAAAGAAAATCGGATTAAAGCGATTCTAACCACAATCTACGGATAAGAAAGGAATTGAACACGCTCCACGTTAGCGTCGAAGAACATAGAATATACAGAGCGGAAAGATTTAACCCAACAAATGGATTGCGTTATACGTACTATGATTTGTCAAATGATGTATTATAACATATTATATATCTTTAATTATTTTATGTTAATATAATATTTCTAACATCAATGTTAAACAGATAAGTAAAGAAATATGTAATATTCTATTCGATTTTTAATTTATGCTATAAAGTACTTATTATGAAATGATCAAAAGGTAAGTAGAGTCAGATACAGTAATAACATTTATAGATACATTTTTAACATAGTTTTATTATACAACTTTATTATGAGTCTAATACTATACTACATCAACGCTTTATACTTTTATAAATAATAATTAAATGATAATGTATTATAATTACTACTTATGTTTGATGAGGTCGAAATTTCGAATTAAAAAGAATGTTCCTAAAATAAAATTTATGGATAAATATATTTATATAAGATAGAACTTGCTGAATAAAAAAGTTTAATGTGTCCAGTTCGTTTATTATCGTTCACACTTTCTTATATAGAGAATATGTATTTTATGGTCCATTTCGTGTTACTACTACATTTACATTTATAAATGTATACGTGTATGAATTGTTCCATGATTCAGAAGTAAATTTCTGTACATTTGTATCTTCTGTTATTAAATTTTCTATATTTGCCATCCGTAAATACAGAAAAGCGAATGAAATGCCACCCAAAAAGGCACCTGCTCCCAGTAAGAAGGCGGAGCAGAAGAAAAAAGAAAAAGTTATTGAGGTATTTAAGTACAAACATTTATAACCTTAAAATACCATATTCTTTATTTTAAACATGTATATGAGATTTGTACTGAGATTTGTTACTCTTCATATTTTTTCACTTAAATATTAATTTTTCTTCTAGGATAAGACTTTTGGTATAAAGAACAAGAAAGGTGCCAAACAACAGAAATTTATTCAGCAAGTAGAGAAGCAGGTAAAATCAGGTGGTGTTAATTCACGGAAATTAGAAGATCCTAATATTAAAAAACTTGAAAAAGAAAAAAAATTAAAGGAGCAGAAAGAATTAGCTCTCATATTTAAACCTGTGCAAACACAAAAAATAGATAAAGGTATTAACTGAGTAAGGTTATTGCAGCACTTAGTTAAAAGATATAATACAATTATCAAGAATTGTTTGAATATATTACATTAGCATAAGTTCTAATATTCACAGTTATTTTATCGTTTTATTATTTTTATCTTATTATAGATAAACACAAAAAGAACATAACAAAATAGTTATTTACTTTTTTGCAGGAACTGATCCTAAATCAGTAGTATGTGCATTCTTTAAACAAGGACAATGTACAAAAGGTGATAAATGCAAATTTTCTCATGATTTAAGTATAGAAAGAAAAGCAGAAAAACGTTCATTATACTGTGATATGAGAGATGATGATAAAGAAACTGATACCATGGATAAATGGGATGAAGATAAATTGAAAGAAGTTGTTGAGAAGAAGCATGGCAGTGGTAATCGTCCAACAACAGATATTGTAAGCTCAAATTCATAATATTTTGCTACTAGTTTTTTGAAAAATGAGAAAGTAAATAATATGTTTAATTTTAGATTTGTAAACATTTCCTAGAAGCAGTTGAAAAATCAAAATATGGTTGGTTTTGGGAATGTCCATCGGGGCAAAAATGTATCTACAGGCACGCATTACCACCAGGTTTTGTCCTTAAGAAAGATAAAAAGAAAGAAGATAAAAAAGATGAAATTTCTTTAGAAGATTTAATTGAAACAGAAAGAGCCAATTTGGGACCAAATCAAGTATGAATATATTTTAATAATCTATAAAACAATATAATATGAACTTTTATATTTATATTTCATAAATATTTTTAGTATTTAATATATTTTCTTAAAATGTATAATTTGTTTGACATTTTCTGGCAGACTAAAATAACATTAGAGACATTTTTGGCATGGAAGAAGAGAAAACTAAAAGAAAAGAAAGAGCAAGCACTGAAAGATGAAGAAAAAAGACGGAACGATTACAAAGCGGGACGTCAAGTTGGTATTTCTGGCAGAGAAATGTTCTACTTTAATCCTGAGCTTGCAGCTGGAGATGGTATTTTTCTTTATTGTTTTATATCTTACATATTTTATGTTCTTAGCACATGTATAAAATTTACTTTGAAAATATTTTTAGGCATTGACGATGGAGACGAAGCAATATCTAGTTATGTCCGCGAGGAAGATGAGACTGAAGAGAAAGTAGAATATAGAGAACTTGACATGGACAGACTCGCACTTGAAGCTAGTGAAATTGATACTTCTGGAATAACTGTAGCTGGTGCAGATCGGTTGAAAAATAATAAAGATATAAACAACGAAAGCGGCTCCACTGGTTTGTAGAAAATATATTCAATGTTTTAAAATAATATTTTGAGATTAATAACTTATATTATTATGGCAGTTACTGTTGGTGAAGGTGCAGCTGCATTAGCAATTAATGAAAACCTATTTAAAGAGGAAGATTTAGAAGGCTTAGAAGAAGAATTAGAAGGTTTAGATTTAGAAGAGTGATTCAACTATCATGTTCAAATTCTTCCTTTTATTCAGTGTCTTCTGTATCTTTACAATATATGTATTATTAAAATATTATACATACATTTACTAGTACAAAATGTTATGTATCTTGTATATTACTACTTACATCTTATACTCTATTTTCAAGCAATATACATACACATAATGTAATGTAAAGAGCTGGTCTCGTGCAAATTACTTGAAATTGAAATTAATGTATTTTAATGTAATTATGATTTTTAATTTTTTACGATAAAAAATATAACCGAATTCTTTATTATTGCATTCATAAATTATTTAGTGTTTCTATGAGAAAAAGATATAAGTTGGAAAATATATAAAATTGTTACAATCGTGGAAGTATTTAAAATAATAGTTGTTAAATTACTTTTAATAACGTAATTGCGGATTTAAAATTGATAGGTTAACCTGGTAAAATTAAAATTTAATGTGATAACGAGACTGGCAAATGGAACGAATCATATTTTCAAAAATATTTACACGTATAATTATTAACAGCAGTATAAATATTAAATAATTTATAAATTCTTTTGATTTATTAAAACATTCATGATATATGTGAATAAAAGTAAACATAAAAAAGTATAGCAAAAATGAAATTATTGTTATTTATGTTTATTTTACAAGATTTCAAGGCAAATTTTAGTCTGTACATTCCACGACTTCTATATCCTTTGTATCGGATAATGATACTATGCGGCGTGATGCACGATATTCATAAAAACTTATTTCTGGGTGCTTTTCTAATAAGTATTTATATGCACTAACAAGTTTATCAATATCCTCTACTGTAAGTTGCATTGGTCTTGTTTGTGGGTCCAAATCAGAAAGTTTATACATCATTTGTCCCAATTCTTTCCGATATTCTAGAGGAAATAATGTTCTGAAATGTATATAAAAATTTCAGAATTGTATTACTGAATTCTATAATTCTTTTCATTACTCTTATAACTATTTTTTACCAATATAAAATATGATAATATATAAAGGATAAATTGTTGAATGTAAAAATATTTTTCTGTGATCTTTACTTACTCTATACCTCGTATACTGTATTTTTGACGAAAACTAAAAATGTGTCGTGTAACTTTCTCAAAAATTGTAAATTCATGTTTTGTACGTGGAACAGTTAAAGGCGCAAATGTTACAAGACCAACATCAACATCCGGTTTAGGAACAAAGGAACTACCTATTTTTAGCAAAAATAAATGTATTAAATTTTTTATGAACAAAAAATGTAAAAATTAAACAACCTAAAAAGATCTGAATTAATATACCTGGTATAATAAAATGTAATATTGGTTTTGTCCAAGCTTGTGCCATTACAGATAATCTACATCTTTGTAAATCTGATGGTTCAGCTACTAATCGTTCAGCAACTTCTTTTTGAAATGTTAATGTCATTCTAGTTCTTCCAAATTCCCAAGGGCCAGTTTTTTCACAAACTGCATGTAGCCACTTTATTATCAAAGGTGTTGATATATTAAATGGTAAATTACCAATTAATCTAATTCTTGGACTTTTATCTGTCCAAGCTTTTGCTTCAGTTCGTGGGAGAACAGTAGTCATGTTAAATCTCATTATGTCATCAAAAATAATTTCCATGTTACCATTAACCGCTGCAAAAGCATCTGCCAACATTTCTAACGTAGGCTCAAATCTTTTGTCTTTTTCAACGACAATTACTTTATTTGGTTGATGCTTTAAAATAGATCGAGTTAGTCCACCAGGACCAGGACCAACTTCTAATACATGACAATCAGAGAGATTTCCTGTTTTTCTTATTATTTTATCTGACAAATTTTGATCTAAGATAAAGTTTTGAGAAAGCTGTTTCACTGCACGCAATTTATATATTTTTAACAAATTTTTTATACTTGGTAAAGGTGGTAACCTTAGAGTTGACATAGTTCTCTTTTTATTTGTATTTAGATAATATGTAGGTAAGAGTAATGTCTCATATGATACAAATACAAATAATTCTAAGCGACGTTAGCTTTTGAACTAGGTTTTTCAATTATTTTTTCGGGTTCATATAGATCATTTAAAAATGTTTCCTGTTTTACAGCATATATGGTATACAGATAAATTCCTAAAGATAAACCAGCTAGAGCAAAACCTGCTTTTGCACACTTGTTACGTCTTTTTGCATATTGGGATGCTCTTTGAATAGCTGCTTCTTCTGCTTGTTTCATATATATTATATCACTATATTTTAATTTACTTTTATCTCTTACAAGATCTAATTTTGGCATCAAGTCACTATCTTTCTCATCTGTAACAAAACTAATATAAATAAATAGAAAATTTGATAATGTAATACTTAACAAACATTAATCTTGCCATTCACCGGATTGCATTGTATAAATTTCTCCTTTTTTTGATAAGCAATCACACTACTGTGGTTATTATTTTCGCGTTTTTGTTTCTGTTAAAAGAAATGATTATATAATTATAAAACACAACTTCACATAACCTTTATCAGCTCAGCCTAGCTTTATAAAAAATTACTATACTGATGTAATATACGTAAATTCTGTATTCACTCACAAGACTATAGCAGTACTTTCACCTTAATTAATAACAAAATATCTTATACGTAATTTCTTTTGTGGAAACTTTGTAAAAGTTATGATATAATACAGTTTTTCTTAATTTAAATAGTGTTTTTCAATACTATTTATTATATATATCTAAAAAAATATAGAATTACATATACTATATATTTTTTTACAGAAACTCAATAATCACATTTACAGAATATATCATATTTCCATTTTTTTCACTTACCTTCGATCATTTGGTTTATTTCAAGTTTCAGCGCATGCGTTCAATTCATATATATATATATATACACACACACACACACAACCACACACACAACGCCCCCCACACACGCGCGCGCGCGCGCACGCACACACGCACACACATACATACATACATACATGTATTGAAGCTTATGTAAGATAATACAAAACAGGATTATGTTAGAAAACATTTTTTTAAAATACTAGCTTGATTATTAGTTATTAATACGAATACAAAATATAAAAATATACAGAAAGCATAAATTTAATTCATTAATTGTCTATTAGTATGCATACATGCCGTAATGTCTCTATTGTAATATGTACACAACATGTACGTATGTAAATATTTACATTGCCAAAATGTTATAAGAAAAATGATGTTTTCTTTATTTAATATTCTTAATAATGAAAAATTATAGATTTCTGTTGATGATATAAGAATTAACATAAAAATAGTCTTCCAAAGAATAAGTTGTAAAATGTCCAGGAGGCTAAATATTATCTTAATATATTTGGAAAACATTCGTATGAATAATTTAACATATATAGTTGATACTTGTTTACATTACTAAATTAATTTTTCGTTTTCGCATATTTTTCACGAAAGAAATTATCCGGTACAAAATTTATCGTACTATAGCTTTATCTGTTTGGACCTAAGGCGCTTCGTCGAGAGGTTCTCGTGTAATCACATAGTTACTTCAATTTCCTTGATAATCCTTTCGCATTACTGTTACGAATTACTGTCGGCACCAGTTTCACGACAGCAAACTTGCATCTATGATAATCAGAATTCGCGATTTGTATAACTTCTTCTGATTTACTTCAAAACATTGATTATTTACAAAGTATACATATTCTCTAATGAATTTAATTTTACTTTATATGTTTAACCATATTTTAAATAAAACTAAAAGGAAATGAATGTATGTTGACTAGAATTAATGCATTTTTAATTAGTATTGATTTTTTAAATGGGGTATTATAATATATAGGTTATATTTGCGTATAAAAATATGCATCGACGAATATATTTTTACGATTTTGATGAATATTATCAAATCAATGATAAAAATCAGTAATTTCAGCTAAGTTAATTTTAAATTACAATTGCATTTGTTCAATATTAATATACACCACGAATATTCCCTGCTGCATTATTGATTTTTCCATTGTACTTTCCGAAGATCACAAATTTCATTAATTTTTACATATTTTATTAATGGCGTACAAGTCTTAAAATATTGAAATATCGTTGAATACTTTACCTAAATATTTTCCTGCGATTATGTTTCAGCATATTTTAGGCTTAACTAAGTATTTTTCTTTCTATGTAGTTATACCTACTAATTTTTGTACATGATTATTCGACAACCTAAAAATGAAGTTTCAAGTATTTATATTATTTAGCAGAAATTATACTATTATTTTCTTTTTATAGCATATTTAACAGTAATACGTAATGTTGCGAATGTGTTAACTAAACTGCTTATTAGCTATGTTAGTTATGCATTAAATATAGCAATGCAATGGATGTTAATATATCTTCTAAATTATAAATACTCGTATAGTTTCAAAATGTTTCATGCTTTTAAATTTACAGGATTATAATAAACGAATATCTGTTATTTTTCCTTCACTTCAACAACAAATTTTTGCTACGTTATTGTGTTAATGTTTCAAACTAAAAGTTTGTGTTTTACGAAAGGTAGTTCGCTAATATTAATAATAGTAATATGTCGTATCTAATCAAATCCAAAATTTGCCATTTCGATTCCATATACGTCATACGTCAATTGCATGTTTTTAAATCGATTAGTTGATTACGTAATTCATACCTAAACAGTTGGCTACCTAATTACACGTTGAACGCTATTGAAATAATCAATAATCGGTAACGCAATTCGGTTTAAATAAATAATGACGACACAAAAATGAATTACAAAATCAATATACTAGAAACGTCTAAGTACGAGATTATAGCGAAGCGGCGAGTAGTGGTGTGAGATCTGAAACAGTTCGAATCTCTATCGTGTATGCGGCGACAAATTTGAATAACTTCGAATAGGATTCGAAGCTTAAAACTCGTAAAAGTCTCCACTGAGTCTTGAATCATAATTCGAATTGTTTCGGATCCCATTGCTACACGCCGCCATCCTCGCCACTCGTCGCTGCTACTATATTCGTAACTTAATAAAAAATACATAAAATGAAATAAAATAAAACAAGATAAACAATTTGCAAAAGGATAAAGCTGTGATCGAAAAGTTTTCAACAAAAAAAAAAAAAAAAAAAAAATTCGTTGCACGCTAAACTACCAATTACGAACTACCAATTACTAATAAAGTAAGTATTTAGGTACTGATAACTTATTAACTACAGCGCTAATTACGACGTAATTAGTACCTAATTGTCGAAACTGAAGTTGGGGCATTGTTAGCGGATTTTAAAATGGCTGTGGTTGAGGCAGTGGATTAGGTATTCAAGAGACAGCTTCATAAGCTGCCACACGATGTTCGTGCATTGCGTTTTTTAAAGAGAACCTCAGGCAGTTGTGAGAAGATCTGCGACCCAGCTCGACAATGCAAGATAAGGGAATGCCCGTGGGATCTTCTAGACGTGCTTTCGAGAATGACTCACGGGTATACCATGGGTATAGTGCTGAAGTCTGACACTGCTTGGAAAGATCTCCTCGGACTATAGTGTCAGTTTATTCTGTATACATCTCTAATAAGATAGACACGTAAGTACGATGAGCTTCAATGTGTTGCCTAAAACAGATTTTTAAGCGGATCTGATATGAATTTTAGATAGCTAAGTGTAGAGAATTTTAAATTGACTTAAATGTGTTCAAAGTGGTGCAAATAGAAAGAAAGTCTAATCAAAAGCACAATCGTTTTTCGTTTTCATGAATACAAAGATTTTACAAAGATAATTTGACCAATCCTTAATTAGAGAGGAGAGGAGGATCTGCAGAAGATCATTCTACATGTGAAAATAAGTAAAAAATGAAGAATGAAATTTTTTCGCTTTTATTTTATTGTTATATTTAACTTTCTATCTTATTGTATATATAAAGTTCTTTAAAAGAATTCTGAAGAGAATCGCTCCTTTAATTATTAAGTACGCTACACAATCTGATTTGTTTGAACGACAACAATATAAGTGATAATGCTTATTGGACGTTGTACAATTTTTATAAGATATAATGATATTAATCTGATTTAAGATAACAAGTAACACGAACAAAAGTTTCATTTCTTCAAACTTCGATTCAAAATTCGATTCCAGAAACAAGTCAGCAAGATTCATAGAATAGGAGTAAATTTCATAACACGTGCTAAATATTAAAACGAAATCTTCGAGATTCGATCTGCAACAGATTACCCTACACAAGGTATATATTTTTTCTCGAACAAAATGCTCTGTCTGTTAGATCGAGTAAAATGAAGTTTCCGGAAGTGCGGGCCATGTACTCGCTAGTCTGATGAAACCTGAATATTTGATAACGTTGCATTACGTTAACAGCGTCGCTTATCTATTTTAATGGATTGTAAGGTAAATTGAAACATCCGACTGTGCCGACAAAACCCGCTGCACGGTATGTTGAAGCTTGTATTAATAGTAATTTTTCGATCCCGCGGCAAAACACTCGCGACCGCATGGGGAAAAAACCAACAAAAAAGTAGAAAAAAGAAAAAGCGAGAAATTGAAAGTCAAGGGGAACAAAGCGTTTTTCACGCGTACCTTTTTTCTCCGCAATGAAAAACCGTCGCGTGTGTCAGCTGTTTACATAAAATTGATCGATATATCGCGCAGGGGAGAAACGTTTCGATTTTTCTGGATATAGGAAACGCATCAGTTTACAAAGCGGGTCGCCAACGATCTCCGCGTATAATACAATCGTGAGCTTTTATTTTCGACGAGCAACAAGCACTGTTTCTGAAAATTCTATTTCATGCGTCGTTTTTCACGTTACCTGCAGCCGGCTCCATTGCTCGAATTTTCCAACCAATTGATCCCTTAGATGCAGGCTTTTGTCTCCTGTCCTACCCATATCTATTGTCCTCTCGTCCGTTTTTCGAGGACCTAGCGAAGAAGTCAATTTCGAAGTAACGACAACAGCAGAGACGAAGATGCATCAAAGCGCCAACAGTTTCCTTTTCGTGCCATCAATTTTTTCGTTATTAGAAGCCAGGAGAAAGTTTGACGGGAATATCGATAAAGTGGAACCGTGAATTTAGGTTAAGCCTTCGTTAGGAAATTTTATTTCGAGGGGCGAAAGCGAATCGATCGATGGATAATAGTCTCGTACCGTTAATCGACGTTACGATATATTTCTGCATCTTAAAATCATCTTTTATCCTTTATCGAGCAAAATCTGTCAGAGAAATGCGCAATTTTCTTTTTCTAATATTTCGATGCGTCTTTGCGTCACGTAGCTTCTCGTTCGAACGAACCGTTTCTCTGTGTTCTCGTAGAAACGACCGAACCGGTACTAGGGGGGTTGCGAGTTTCTGCTCCTTCTTTTTCAAGCTCCACCGGCTCGACGCTAAGAGAGAAAGTTTCGAAAGATCCCTCGGAATCGCGATTGTCTGTCCGTGGAGGACGCGGATCTCATTTCAACCCCCGTGCGTTCCGTCCACGTGCGTGAAAATGCGCGCGAATAGGGAAGGTGCGCCTCGTCGTCGGGATCCCTTGGGTTCTCCCGAGGATATTCCACCTGGTCGACAGTCTTTTTCCCTTCTCCTATCCGGGAGAGAAGGACGAGCTTGCGCCTTGAGCTGAGGTTCGCGGTGGGACGTGAGAACGGCAAGAAAGAGAAAGATAGAGCGAGGACGAGGGATATAGAGGCATCGTGTTCAGAGAGAGAGAGTTCGTTTTAGAGTCTGCGAGTCGAAGTCACGGCTGACAGAACCGTATTGAGAACGAGAGGAAACGGCATTGAAGGGGATTGAAGGAGCGAAAAGGACGATCGTTGAGGAGGAGGGTAAAGAGGGAAGAGGGTAAAAGGAGTATGAAAAGGGGCGAGAGGTAGCGTATAGAATAGGCGAGCTTTTTCGGCAGGCGCGTTCGAAGTGGCGGGGGTTGGCGAAACGGGGGTGTAAGGAGAGCGCCAGGCAGAAGACAGGAGAGGCAGGAGAGCCGGGAGAGACGGGAATCGGAGGGGCGAGTGGTTCGCTCGGTGGGAGAAACAGGAGACCCGGGCAGTGCAAGCCGGGCAGCCTGCCCGACGATATCGTCGCTCTAGATATAACGGTGATTCTATTTTTTTGTTTGTCCATTCTCCGTCAAGTTGGTCGCTCGCCGCGAGTTTTTCTTTGCGCGTCTAATAAAGCGGGCATGCGCGCCGTCGCTTTTTCCAGCCACGGAGAACCGCGTATAGGCACACCTTGTACTTAGAACTTGACACATACCTATAAATACACATATATACGTACGCGTAC
Source organism: Bombus huntii (assembly GCF_024542735.1). Lineage (NCBI taxonomy): Eukaryota > Metazoa > Arthropoda > Insecta > Hymenoptera > Apidae > Bombus > Bombus huntii. Next base: position 7,262,980 of record NC_066246.1, read on the forward strand.
ACACAGGTATACACGTACATCAGGTACACGCAGCGCGTGAACATACGTGTCCGCGCGCACGCATTAACTACGCATAGACGCTAAAACCAACTACGGGAAACAGAGAGTAAAGAAACACACTGTTTGTTAAAAATACACGTATCGCTACTTAAGTGGCCACGTACGTTTGTAGAATATACGGGAGCACGTGTATCCATCCGGAGGGGCAGCTGAACGCGAGAGCGCGGCTGAAAGAACGCACGCATTTCCCCGCTCGGAAGCTTCCGCAGCTTTCAAGTAACAGGTTGGTCATTCCGGCTCTTCTCTTAAAACCGCTTTCGCGCGTTTCCATCGACCTCTCGAGTCGCGGTTACTTCCATCGTCTCATCTCTCTATGCTTCCTTATCGTGTACTTCAAATCGATGTCAAATCATCGATGTACATTTCACGCGTTCCAACAAATTCGTTCTCCTCGTTACAGGTGAGATGATAATACGTATTCGCTCTCGGTTCACGTTTCGATCAGTGGATACGCTCGATCCATAAAGTGGACTAGAAACCGTTCAACGGTATAGAGACGTTTCCGTCTGGTATAATTGGAAATGGTTCGCCTAATTGGTTGCCGTCGATGTGTTTTTCATCGTGGCCGATCCCTGAATAGCCGAACCGATGACACTGGTAATTAATTGGCCGAGGGTTCTTTCGTCTTTTAAACTTTCATACTTCGATTCTATGGCATGTGTGGTTTTCCGTGGGAAACGAGCCACGCATGCAAGCGTAATTTCGAGATGGTTTTGATCCTGTTTTAATCGACTAATTTCCGCTCCTATTTCCCCGATTCCCTAGGAGCGTTCCATTCTGTCGACGATCTCTTGTGCTTTTCGCCTCTTATCGCGCGGTTGCCTTCGCCTCGGGCGTACGTTGATCGAATGTTCGTCGAACAAAAAGAACAGCTGCTTGTTAATTACTTTTCAACGATTCTCATGGTTTCGCGATTGCATGGCGATCTTATCGTTTGGATTCCGCGCTAATCTGCGAACGAGAGTAAGATGGAACGTTGCGAGAGAAAGCGAAAATGCATATTTTATTTTTAATGTTAACACTAGATACATTTGCGAGCGTCGTGACGCGCGCATTGATTGCACGCGACGCGTGTAACAGGTCGTGTTAGCAAACACAATCGAATAAATTAACAATCCAGCTCGCAGATACGGGCTTTCTGTACATTTTGTTTGACAGCATTTAATGTTCGTAATATCGCTAAATGAAACGTATGTTTCCCGATTTCTAGTTCATTTGAAATAGCTAACGAAGTATACTCGTAATCATAAATTGGATATTCGTTAGTGTTTAATTTAATTTTTATAAAAATGGTTTTGCTATAAGATCTTTAAAGCGTAGCATAGTTTAGTTCTGTTGTTTCATAATACAAACGATTAACGAGCGTCAACTTTATTTTGTAAGTACAACTTATTTATTCTCATTTTAAATGTACTAGTTGTAAGTATCCGCTGATTTCGACAGAAGCGTATCTGATGATGTTCTCTTAAAGTATTTACGTGGTTTCAAACAATTTTTCGTTTGATAAGTGATACTCGACAAATTGCACAATTATACTTTTAGCAAAGTAGAGTATTTTTTGGATTCAAAATGAAAATTTGACGATGTATACGGATATGCCTTTTAATATATAAAAAGTGTTATATAATTATTATACAATATTGGTTAAAACATTGGAATGAGTACGTAAGCGTAGTGAATATGTCGTTAAAAAGAAATTATTCCTGAATGTACGTACACTTTTAGTACGTATGTAAAATGAAAATAATCTATAGCCACATGAACACACATGTATACGCGATCTATCGTTTTGGTGGTATATATTTTTCGTTGACCCACATTCATCTCTTGTTTTATGAAACCGAAGAATTATTAAAGACCGCATATGATTCTTTTTTATCATCTGAATTCGTTTATTCAGATAATTTGTTAAGAATTAAACACTTGTTTTGTTAAAAAGCGGTACTTATGCTTCTACCAAGGCAAAATTTACGTCGTCGTATCTCATTCAGTTTTAGCGGAGAAATAATAATCGATCGATACAGGCAATAAACAAATACTACTATTTTCTTTGAAATAATAATGTTATTATAATTTATAACATTGTAAATTTCTAGATCGTTTCTTAAAAATAATTATATATATAAATATGAAGGCAATATTAGCGAAATAACTGTAATTACTTTTCTATCTATCAGTTTCACATATTTCTGTCATACCCATATTTTCATTTCAATGTGCTCAATTGTACTTTCAATTTTACCTAATAAAGTATCAGAAAGTGAACGTATAGCACTGGAAGGAAGCTTTTTATTATCAATTAATATCTACTCATTCAAAAATTATATTTCATTGTAATTCCTCGAATTACATAATTTTACCTTCTATTTTCCAAATGTTGCCATGTATTTTTTCATCGGAGGAACACGCGAGAAGTTACATGGATTAATTAATTAACGAACGTCGCGGCAATTTTCCCCATGGATTTTCTTCGATTTTATCGTCGACGAAATCGCGTGCTGCGTTCGCGCGCTAAAGGTTTGCTAGGTTTCTTGATGGCAATTTTCCTACATCTTATCGTCACGTACAAAAGTTTACGGCGGATCGGGTTATGTTAAGATTAAGTTTTTCGTTCGAATTTTCCGAAGGGATTTATACTCGATCCAATTTCGATTTTCGACGCAATGCTTCTGCAAGCGCTTACGATGTTATCTATCGATCGATCTGTTTGTCAAATCGCGAATTCATGACAATTTTGTCAATCTTCAGTCCTCCTGTAATTACATTTCTTATTAAAAGTTGGTAGCTATATTCCCCATTGATTGTGTATTTTTCCTATACCAATAAACACGTTTGTAGTTCACATTTTAACAATTAATCGTGATAAAAGTGAATATCTTTTTGTGATTTTTATCGTGATTATTCCATTATTCTATTTATGACCTTCCGAGGCGAACAATTCTCGAATAAGTGCGAATTATTTTTACATTTGCTAAATTTGGCTATGTGTGTGAGAGAACTCTACAATCGAATAAGTGGACGAGTGATTAAGAAGCTAAGATTAACCGAAGTGTTATGAAAGTTTGATGCATTCGTGAAAATAACGAAGAACATCGAAGAAAGCTTATATAGTACAATCTAATTATTTCTGAAACTCGCAAAGCGAACTGCGAAACGTCTACTATGAAGGAAATAAATGATCTGGACAATTCCACGAATAAACATGAGAATTTAGTCACGGACATTATTATAAATTTAAGATATATAACGTGTTTCTAAATGAAATTTGAAAAATCGCTAAGAGCAACGTTGAACAAGAATAATTGCATTATATAAATTAAGATATTGCATGTAGATTAAGAAAATAACCATTGGAAATTTTATACGGAAAAGTTCATGTGGAATCTAAGAATCAGTTACAACGTTCTTTAAGTTTGATGGAATTACAAGTTTACTCTTTTTCTATTTCAGCAATGATACATCATGCATCGTGTCGTTTCGGACAAACAACTAATTTTACTTGCTTATCTCATCGATCATAATAATCCACCTCTTTGCCTCTCGGTCTATTGTATCAAACTATTAAAATGGATATTCTCTTTATACGTAACTTCGATGCTCGTAACTATACCTATTGAAAGGATATTAACAAAGAACAATCGTGTATAAAGAAAATCCTGCAATTACGCAATCGTCGAACACTGTGTTTACGCGTTAAAACGCATGCTTCAAGTGGTTGAAAGAACCGAGTCAAGCGATCCAGTTCAGGTCTTTGTTCTTTTCTTCTTCATTCTCGAAGCGTACGGTTAACGAGCCGTTGAAAAGTAGGATGGAAATGTGGTTGGCGTAAGAGATTAGTCGGACACTCGTGCCGAGACTGGTCGTTTTCTATGTCGCGACGGCGCAGCGGATATGTAACGGAGTTGCTGAGTAACTTGGACTTTACAATCTCGAAAACGCAAATTAATCCGTGTCCGGAGTTTCGCTCGGAAGCAAAGCAAACGCTCAGTCGCATGGTTTCCTTTGTATTTCGCGGAATTTGCTCGCCTTTGCTCCTTAGTTCGCGAGTGTACACGCTTCCGGGCTCGTTCCTTCTACACCTTGGTCGTTTCTTTCGTCGGGAATCGCGACGTAAACCGTGAACGTTTCTATTGTTCCGAGCGATTCTTCCAAGATCGTTTAGTATCGAGGACAGTACGCCGAAAGGAAGCAAGGAATCTCGTACGTATTCGCACCTCGACCCATCTCACCCTTCTTTAATAACACGGTTGCCTGTGGACGACGTCCCTTTCCTCTCGCCTTTTCCTTTCCGTCTCTCTCGCATGAGGAATACTAGCTCCGCCAAGAAACTTACGACCCTCTACCCCCGCCCTCCTTCTCACTTCTCTTTCTCACATCTTCCCGGCAATATCGCGATTCTGTGCGGCGGACAGATCGTTCGTGAGCTTCTTCGGAATCCATCCCGTACCTCGAGTCCAGGTTCTCGCGTGGGAGGACCTGAATAGGATCTCTCGTATTTTATTTTTTAGCTGGCTGAAGTATATTTTTAGCTTGCTCAGTGATCGGTAGCTTGACATTTGACCGGCCGCGTAGGCTTTTCTTTGAACTTTCTACGGAACACGTCGGGTCACATGACTTTCCATGCCTGTTACCCTTGGGAGGCTTTAATTAATGGAGCAACTATTTCGCAAGATTTAAGATATTACAGAGGGTAAATAGATTGGTAAAGAAGGGACGAGGAGCTCGATTTGGCCGAATCGCGCGATACTCTCGTGTAATTCTTAGTTTCTGCGCCAAGTCGTTACGATCCTCCGTGAAGAATTAACGTTGCCGCGGAAATTTATCGTACGATTCGTTCCATGCTTGTGTTCTCCCCATTTTATCTATCCAGGTGGAAATCGGAGCAAAGGAGCGTTTGCTCAAGCCCTGGTAAATTGCAAGGTATATTTTACACGCGTTTCGTCAAACTCATATTACTGTTACGTTTTCAAGTCGCTCGTGTCGCGGATCGTGAACGAACGTTTATGATAAACGTCTAAACGCCGGACAAATATTTTTGTTCGCCAACTTGTGAAACGGGCCGAAGGCTACGCGCAGCAGAGTATGCTTTACGGCGAAAGAAAATGTTTGCGAAAGAGGGGAAATATATCGGTTATGCTTTGTCAAGGGTAAAACAAAATGGATAAATTATAAAAATAAACGGATAAGACGGACGCAGTTGAGAGACTCGATGGTAAAGTGGTGCAAGTGTATCTTTCTTTAGAAACAAAAGAAGTACGGGAAACGATGTTATAAGATCCATATTTATTTAAAGGATTTCAGAATGAATTTCCAAGCCTTTACGAATGCGTATAATAATGAGTATTTAAAGTTTGAAAACGTTACAGAGATTTTCGTTACAGCTTGACTTTATGTATGGCATTTTCGAATTAAAGATCTTGTCATGTGTTCCAACTTTTTCTTGAGTTCTTTAATTGTATCCGAACACGATGTAGATTCATGTATTTATCCAACTTTTCTAAATTCGAATTGGATTTGTCAAATAGAAATTAAAGATTGTTCGTTAACCCTTTACAGCGTATAAATTATCCATATATTTATATATTTCAAATTTTAATCCAATCGTTCGTCAGTGCGGTTAGTGTATTTTATTATGGTAAATAGTTGCCCGAGGTAATGTGAATTCCTAGCTTTCCTTAATTCGATTAAATCTACATATTTAGCCTTTTGCCTATAAGCGAATGAAATTCAAATTACAGGTAACGAATTTTCATTTTATAAAATCAAGGTATTCGTTCTCGTTGTTGGTAAAATATTAAAATTTTTTACTTTTAACTTCGCGAGCACTTGAAAGGAACGCCTCTGGGAATCTCGTGATCTTTAAAAGGATAACAAAAAGAAGCATAGTTCATACAGTAGAATTAAATTGTATCGTTAACGTGATTTTGCGAGATAATCGGGATACTCCGACGCATAATTCTGTTCGAGTCTCGTAAATATCTTGGAAAGCTTTTTCACAAATTGAGCTACAATTACTTAGTTCCGATACACGTCAAGCTTCCACGGTGATTGGTCGGATTTTTAAAACGATTTAAAGCTAGACTTTAATGTCCGATAATGTAATACCTTGACGTGATGACAGATTGACATTTTCTCATTTTCGTAAATTAACGCAAGTTACAGTATTGCTCTCGAACGCCCGTTCCACGTATAAACTTGAAAGCGCGTGACAATGTCGATGCAGTTGACATATTGACATCTTAACGCATTGATATCATGACATTTTAGCACTGGCTATGGTATCACCTTTGGTATCAAGTGTGTTCGTCGGTCGGACGAGAGAAATCGCAACGAAATTACTACACTACCAACTACGTGTACGAAACGAAAAAAAATCTCTCGTTTAAATTCGTTATAAATAAAAGTGTTTCATTGTGAGATTAATTTTGTTTACGTATATATATTTTTAGCTATTTAATTGGCATTATCGAAATATTCAAATTATTCTCCGAGAAGACTGATATTAACGAGAGCCACAGTGAATCATGTTTCGGCCAGAGGTTTCTCAATGAGAATACTGTCCTTTTGGAAAACGATTCCGATTCCGATTCCGTTGGTAGACACAACAGAGTCAACAGACGTCCGAGAAAACGTCAGTACATCGGTAATATCAGTAGTATCCGATCCATAGTTTCTGATATCCGATATAACTCTGCTATTCAACTACTTGTTTTCTTCGATGTACGTTGTATGGTTGATTTTCTTTCCAAAGGGTTTTGCGATACTGGGAAACTAACGATTGGTTTAATAAACTGTGCATTTGTTATTGTATCCATTATTTCCGATAAGGACTGTATCGTCGAATGATTCTGGTGTTTCGATGAAGCTAAAATCTAAGAATCCTATTTTTATAATATGTTACAGTGTTCACGTAATATCAGAATTATTTTACCAAAGAATCTGGAAATTGTCAATAGTATCAAAGACAAATCGAAAAGACTATTTCCAGTAATGAATTTTTATTAATAGATTACGACACATATCTAGTAATTCAGAGAGGGTAGAAGCGAAATATCTACATAGAAACTGATTCAGTCATTGCTATTCGAGGATTAGAAAACATGGAACGTCTGTCAATTGTTCCAACCGAATAATACAGCACATTACAGCGTGTACGATTGAAAATATTCGTGTCCGATATTTTATTTCGCCCACTTCAAGTTCATTCAGAAAATATTTCACAAGATATACGTATTGGATTGCGGGGCAATCCGATAACCGAGAAATTTACAGATGCACGTTCGAAAATTCACAACACGGAAATAAGGATTTGTTTAAAACTGTTCTTCATTTTTAGAGCGATAAAAGAGCCTTCGATAATTTATTAATAATTTATTACACGTTTTTTATTGACCGCTACAATGAACATGGTTCAGTTCAAGAAATATCTTCCAATGTTTGTAGAAGTTTCGCATTCGCCGACTATATCTAGTAGAAGGGGAATCAAGAGAACGAAATAAAGCGTTCGAATAATCGAAACTCTCGAGGTAATGTTTCATAAAATCATGTGTGAAATATTGCTGTTTCTTTGAAATATTCTGTTTCGCGGGATACTATGTATGTTGCACTTTATATCGTGAATACATTTATCGTTCACGTTCCATTTCACGTTCCACTGCGAATGGTTATTCGAACGCAAAATCGGTTCATCTGAAACATATGCAACGAATTTTTCTTTTTTAACGTAAGGCTTTTATTTTTTCGTACAGTATCCATTCTACTAAACATACATATTTTTAATCCAATAGAAATGGCTGTCATACGTGTATACATACATGCATAAATACATGCATAAATACATACATACATGCATACATACATACATGCATGCATACATGCATTCATACATACATACTTTGCGACTTGTATTGTATAATTTTCCAGGGTTAACGACCAATCGGCTTTCTTTCTCGTTAACGATTCTTCATGAATATTTCAACGAGCTTCTTGGGGAATTGCCGTTATAATTTCCCACAGTGGTGTGTATCACCTTACTTACTTATTGCAGGAAGGTCATCGGTTGGCCTAGTTCCTTGGTAGCGGCCACGCGATCTGCTGAACATCCTCTCTCATCCATTTTCTCTCGTTCTGTTCCGTATCTTCCCCTGACGCGTCTCGCCCCTCTTGTTTCACGGTTCATGTAGTATTACTTCTACTTACTACTACTTTCAGGATAATAGTAATAATAAACAGAATGAACTGAGAGATCTTGCAGCTTGCTACACGAGGAATTGCTCGACCTTGAAATCCTGTAAGCTTTGATTTCGAAATGCTGATCTTACGCTTGTTTATGAGCACTGTTTACGATATCGCAAGTTTATTCCTGTTAAGCTCGATAGTGAATTATAGTCTATACTTGTACAAATTGTATAAGCATTAGCGTGATATTATATCGTGAAGCAAGCGATGTAAAATCCGATGATATCGTTTAATTATATCGATCTGTTTAATCAATCTGTTTTTCATACTACTAAACTTTTATTTTCTCACCTATTTTTTTAAGACCTTTGATCATCGGCATGGTATAATCTAATCTCTCTTGTAAATGTCAATCGATGAGTAGTTAGCATAAGTTTGATATTCCATCGGATTATTATTCTTTATGTAGTGAAACCTCCGATATCGGAGTCGATAGAGGGACATGATCGTTCGGATTAGGGTATTTTTACATAAAGAAACTAATTATTTATTATCAGGAGTAATATCGTTACAAACGATAGCAAGGAACAATTTTTCTATTAAATCGGATAAACACGTATTAAGTTGCTTTGAATTGTATCCTATTTGTGGCTTAAACCACTTAAATGATCTTTTCCTAATACCGTAAATGCTTCGAAGAGGGAATGCCTTCAACAATAGGTTTACGTACATTTTTACGACTTTTGCAACACTGTGGCCGTTTTCTAGCTTTTGAAGTATCTCTCGTTCCGTTTTAACTGTTAGTATCTATTACACGTTTTCTTCTTCATGCCATTTTATAAATGGCATTAACGCATATAATACCGTTTTCATATTATAGCAACAAAGGAAATATATATTGTTCGGATAACAGAACGTTCAGACATCTGAATAAAAAAGAATCTTTCAATGAAGACTGATATAACGATAGGTCGTTCATATAATTATGCTAACGTATACAGGATGAGTTATTTCTTTAATTTCTTTTAAATAATTATTCGAGCATTCAAACGTCCGTGTAACTAAATTAACTGAATATCCTATAATAAACGTCCGTAATAATGAAGTTTCTAATTATCTAATTATCGCTATACTATACTTCAATTCAGTTTCTCCCAATGATAGTCAATTAACGAGTCGATACACCGTCATCTGCGTGCACACGACGTTTGAAATGATTGCAGGAAGCAACGCAACAACGTAACTGGCCGCGTATCGATATCACGATACAAATCAGCACCGGCTGTTATCGTGATCGGTTGTCGACGGCAGAACAACAATTTCGCCGAGTGATTACTCGATCGGAAAAGCTGCTCGAGGATCTTCTCTCTTTCTCGGCCACTGAAGGATACGGTGGTCGATAGAAAAACGCGCTTGCGTTTCCTATTTCTCCGGAATATGAACGCGAACATGATGATCGGTTGACCCAGTTTCCTCCGGTTTGAACATCAGTTTCGGATTCGTTGGAAATTAGGCTGCGAAGAACCGCAAAGAGAATGCTCACCGAAGCTGACGACTGCAGGAAAACAAACAGCCGCGCGTTGCAATTGTGTCGATTCTTTCTCGAGAAAGTTTCTCGCAGCCACGCGAGACGACCAGTTTTAATTTTGAAACGACACGTCACGAGTGAACTTTTTAGAAGACTGGTACAAGAAGGGAAAAAATCGCTGGAAAATCTTGGCTCGTTTTCTCGTTTCGTTCGAAGAAAGTTTCGTTTTTTTTAGAACGCGTTCAGTTCCACGAAGGTTGCAGAAGTTTCGCGTGCTCGACGTTTACCAAGACTCGACCGATGGATTTTTCGTGTTTATGTTCGCCGTATTGGTCTTTAATGCGTTCGCGATCGGGGCAAATTGAACTGTAATTACGTTTTCAATGATGCACGTGGCTTTCTTATTACGGAATTACACCAATCGATGTTCTACTTTTTCCTTGCGGTCGGATGAATTGTGGAAATTAAAGCCTATACAAATGTCCGTTTTTTGGACGCGCGGTAACCGCACCGTGCCGGAATAGCAATTTCGACATCGATAATCTTCCCGCATACGGTATATCATGCGTATCTTCGTACTCCAGCGTGTAGCGCAAAAGGAAAGAAACGAACGAGCGTATTAATGAAAAATAAAAAAGCGAACTCGTGGTATGGCGGTAGAGAGAGAGAGAGAGATTACCCTTTATGTTAAAAATCCGTGACCGCCTCTGTGCGGTTTTCCGATGGCGAACGAAACGTTTGAAACATAGCTAGAAAGTATTCATAGAAATTTTCGTTACTGCAAAGAAGAGAAGAATTCTATATTCAAACGGACAGAGAAGAATAAAACCCGTGAATATCGTTCACGGTACACTTCGTTCTGTGTATTACCTAATTACGTATTACCTAATGCCACAAACACAAGCACAACTTGAGATTTACGACGAGATCGTTTAAGTAGCCAAGTGCACGAAATTTTAGTTTCTGCCCGATTAAATGCAGTTCTACCGGTTGAATCGGCTTATCTAAACACGAACCTCCATCATATGAATGTAAAGCCGTGAATAGCAGAGAAAAATTAATGAATTAATTAATTACCTAATTACTTAAAACATTCAGCGGTTTTCTTAAAATCAAAGTATCCTACGAAATAATGTTATCCTATGTTTTCTTCTTATTTTTATAAAGGAATCGCTCCAAGTCCTCTTGTACATATTATTCGATCAGATTCTGTGTAAAACCACTAACAGACCTCCTCCGTCTGAGTAACAAGTGCCATTTTATTAGGAGTCCACGCGCGCGCCGTTAAATCTCTTTTACTGTGTCTGTTCGCCTCTTGCGCTGCTTTCGTGGCCGTCGTGAAAACACATCTCTTCGCCGCCTTGAAAACCTATATATATATATACATGTATATATACATACATATATATATATATATACATACATACATACATACATGTATATATGCGTCTTTTCTTGATCATAAGTCACATAGTAGGAGCGAAGGGAGAGTTGCGTAAAGGAAGGTAAGCAGAAGCCACGGCGTTTCGCTCAGCCAGATCGACGTAAAAGTAGAGAGCTCTTGATGGTATCAAAGGAGCCATTATGCGTTTTCGTGTATTCGCTGCATCGAATATCCCCGGGCCCTTTAATGTTCCTTAGACGAAACTTTCCACGACGTCGATATGCTTGCCTGCAATGAAAATGTGCGGATGATCTTTATATCGCCGCTTCTCATTTTATTGGAATAAATTTATCGGCGGTACTTTGGCTGCGGTATCGGTGCCGTTTTACTGTTATATTGATTGTTACTGGTTCTCTTTGAATATTACTTTCTACGGTGACATTCATAACGAAGAGGCAAGGGTGTCTAATTGTTAAAGAAAGAAGGCTTTGATTTCGCGCAATGAAAAGTGTCATCGGTTGAAAAATACTACGCACGATTAGCCTTCGTTAAATATATGATACTCTGGGAAAAAAGTATTCTTAGCAAAAAGTTATCTTTATATCTCATTTTCTTTATGACACCATTCGAGTTTCATCAGGGGTTCCTTTCATACCGCTAATAACAAAGAGGATAATTAGGCGCCCTGTTGTGAATGATACCTACTATATCTCGCGTAGTCGATCTAATATCATGGATAGGGGCGAAACAAAACGAAAGATCCAATTAAACTAAATGCTCGTAAAGAGTAGACTTAGTTTAGCGGAGTTTTATGTATTTATAGGAAATTCGAAGGCTTACAAGTGTATGTAACGCATGTAAAGTACAAAAATTAAGTAGGTGGAATTAATCTGTGCTTAGGTTTCGTTCTTTTAATTATATTAATAAAAATACGAATTTGCTTAAAAATTCGCAGTCTACTTATAGCGAATATAAAAACGATTATTTATTTTTTCTATAAACAAATAACATGGGGTTCGTTTTCTAATAGTCCCGTAATATGTACCAGTTTTGCGAAATAGCTGGTACTTCTTAATTAAATTTCATGTTCCGTATTCGCTGATCAAAAGACTCCAAAGCGTACTCTCTTTGATGCAATAAAGCTAATAAACGTTCTGTAAATTTCTTTTAATATTCTATATATATATCTATATATATATTTCCTTGTTCTGTGCTTCTTGGATGACGCAACAAGTCTTAAAGGATCAGAAAGAACTTCGTTTCAAAGAAACATTTCTTGAACTTTGACATTTGAACAATTACATTCGATTAGCAATAGGTTGAGTATAATTGCAAGCTCTATAATCATAGAATAATGCAATGTTCTCGATAATGATTTAAGATTCGTTGTATAATCGCATTTTCCTCGTTTACTCTGCTTTCACAATTTTCCTCTATCTTTAATGAATTTTATTCTCGCATCGAATATAAGCGAATTCTCTGCAAAATTGTGCAAAAGAATAGACTTATACATCACGCCTATTTCTATGTCTATTTAAAAAAATGTTGCGAGCATTTGGCAATCATTTTTCGCTGTACAGCGAAGTAAATTAATAGGTTTTTGCTTTTTATTACTAGCTGCTTTTTATTATTGCTATTAATAGATATGACTACTTCGCTATCGTTATCAACAGTTTATACCGAATAATTGGCAAGTACACCTGAATTTCGCGTTACACAATGTTAGATACGAAACGAAATATTTGTGCTCAGTATTTTCAACTTACCGACAAGTTGATCTATATCGGCTTTTCTGACACACGCAACATTGAGCGATAGAAAACCTTAGAACGGTTCAGTCTATGTTTCGCCATCGCCTGTGTACGTCTCTCTTTATCGCGATGAGACCATTGCAACTCGAGCATAAAGTTCATGAAATATCTGAAACCCGATGCGCACTGCATTGATTGGCAAAACAAAAAAGACCGTCCGGGTTTTGAACGTTTTCAAGCATCATCCATTGGCGGAAAAAACAATGCTCGATGAAGGTAAAAGTGCAATTCGTGGTGTGACGAACACGAGAAACGAAAAATGTAATTAAATACTTTGTCTTATAGAAGCCGAGAGCATGAAATAATTTCACATTTTCTGCAAACGTGGTTATTATTAATTCACTCGTTCCTGAAACATTTACATGTTTCTGTCGTTGAAAGATAACTGCACGCTTGTGCAAAATGCAAGAAGAGAAGGTGTAAAAAGTATACAGAATTCACGTAATACGCGAAGCAAAGAAAAGCCGAAGCACAAGCACGCATTTGCATTTGATCCTGTTACGACCCTTGAATCTTTATTTTCCGATCTTGCTCTTACTTCTATAAATACTTTTACATGTTCAATACGAAATTGAAACACAAGAATTCACATTTATCATTAACGATTCTTGCTCAAACTTTTCAGAAGTACGTTTTCGATATTAAAAAGAATACAACGAATCGAGATCGATTTCAAGAACGTAGTAGGATTAAACTAGTAACAGGAGTGGATCTAGAAAATGCGAATACGAAGTTCCACTTGGTGACGACGAATTACGTGAGATAAATCTAGTCTTCTTCGGGTCAGAACACGGATATCCGAGAGAATTTCAGGATGTCGGCATCGCTCTTACAAACGGAGAGTTTCGTGATACGATAAAGACCATTTAGAGTCGTAGAAAGTCAAAGTCAGACTTATACAAAGCCAGAATTGTCAGAGGTGTACGAGAGAGCAGAGAGCAGTCGCAGTTACAAAGTGGCAAGATAAATTCAGACCGCCGAAGGTTGCAGCGTTGAAGAATGAACCGGCGCGAGTGCTTCGTAGCATAAATCTCCGCCTGAAACCACCAATGGAAACTCGTCGGTGCAATTGCTATTAAAATTTATGTACCGAACCATCCATTATTTCAAATATACGAGAAGTTTAAACGAGCTTCGCGACCGATCAGCAAAACCGTCCATCTCCATCGCTGATCCATTTCTGAGCGACATACGCTATTGCTCATAAGCATCTGGACAGTTTGATAGATTTGTGGTACGGATTGTACTTCTTCGTTTTATCAATATCCTAGTTATACTACACACGTTCACAAGTGTATGGAGATTTTGACCGACTTGCGTTAACAATATATGTGAACGTTACTTATTATTTTCATTTATTCATCATTATAATCCTTGGCTTTCGGCCTAGGATGGTTTCCGGTTAACATTGATATTTTATCACATCGATTACTTATGCTACTTTATATTCCAACTTATCCTAGTATGGTATACATATGGCAGTATGATACAACGTTAAATCTACGAATTAACGATAGCGGTCTTTACTATGTTATTCTGGAATTAAAGAGATACGTCATACGAAATTAAAATTCTTTATTTTAAAACCTTATCATATATTAATCGTGACGCTGTATCCACTTGGAAGATGATTTTCCTAAAAACTAACTCACGGATGAAAAAAATTGTATTTTACATTTTGGATTTATTTCTACAGAAGTAATCGCCTGCTGTCTACTCGTGCGATATATTCGGCCAACATTTTCCACGTCATTGTAGACTGTTTGTTTAGAATTGTGTAATTTAGATCGTATCCTGTAAAAGATATCTAAATATCTCTATCCAGACACACTCGAGCGGTAGCGTGCGATACTTTAGTTTCTCGGGAGTCTAAAAACAACGCTAAAAACGGCGACAAAGGAAGATAGCGACGTGGGCTTTGCAATGTCGCTCGAGGCAGGTCGTTTGAGATATTCCGGCGACAAGCGGAGAACGTACTTTCGAACACCTGTAACTAGATCGATCGAAGAAGCCTTGCCGCAAAGCACGACACTCCATGTACATACCTATACGCCTTGTGCGTGTTCATGTGCGTGTCTGGTCTAGTAGCGCCGTAGGAAAACATAATTTATCCTCGAGCAAGAAAAACTTACATAGTAAAACGGATTAAAGTAACGATGCTTTGCTATGGTGTACTGTGATGGAAACTAGCGGTGGACACCGTGCTCAGGTCTTTTTTTCCTCCGACGAGAGTCCAGAACGAATAGGGTTTCGGACACCTGTAGCTATATCGATCGGTCGAGGTCGGTCGACAGCCCTCGACCTCGAAACCACCCCTTTGCCAGTGGCACTCCAGAGAGGAGGGGAAGTTAAATTCAATCCTCTTTCCCTGCTGCTCGACCACATCGACAGCTAGCGACTCCGTCTTTTCCGCCTTGTACACCCGAGAAATTTAATGTTCTCTCGATCAGCCTGTGGCTGCTGCGTTAGTCTGGCTACGGGAACAAATGTGTCTGTGGCTCGATTTAGATCGAAGTTTGAAAAGGATTTCGGGAGAGGAAAAAAAAGTCAGGCGAAGAAGCTTTGTCACTGGATTACGTGCTACTCCAACGAGATGCGTTGATGTGTGCATAGTTTTAGATCGGGATTTTGGTGCTTAGCCCGAATGAATGCTTGGTTACGCAAGAGTAATTAATTTGATGCGAAGATTCACCGCAGCCGTGAGTAGTTAGAATGGGTTAGTGTACGTTTGTGTTATTTCTCATTAAGGGATTAGCGTAGAATGAAGTTGAACTTTGAGCGTTCGTAATTGTGGAATATTAAAATGATGTTTGCTACGTAGATACAGTATCGAAAAGTTAATTCGTTTGTTAAGCAAATGTACAGAGTATTAGAAGAAGGTTTTGAAGTTTCTGGGTATTGTAGTAGATATTAATTAACAGGAATAAAAATGTTCAATCGATATAGATCCTAAAATTGATAGTTCTAATATAAGGTATAATTTTGTATTTTCTTCTTGGGATATGTAATGGTCCTATTTCATCTTCATATATCAATCAATCTGACACTATGTTTTCATCAGAGAAGAGCTAGTGAAGTTACGTAATTTACGACAGAATTTTTGTTCAACTGTTAAATAATTGAGTAATATTCGCCCTGTAAATGTTATCGACGCTTTCGCTTCTCCCAACGGAAGAGGCACAATGTTTCCTGGAAAATTAAATCGTGAACTACTTTCAGTTTAAAATGCTGCCACGCGAATAATAAATTCTATCAATAATATTACATTAGTGGAACGAAAGTTCTCTCAACTTTTCTACCTTCGCAAAAAGAACGTGCGAAACAAGGAAGCGTTAATTTATAACGTAATTGAAAATGGTGCGCAACGTAGTTCAAGCTTTCATAAATAATATCCAGTTAAATGTTCACTGCAGCATAATTCAATTTCTTGCTAGATCTCATTAAAAAAACTCTATAAAAGAGAAACGTATTCTACTTTTTATGGCTTATACTTTGGATGTATTTGTTATTATGCTAGGCAATGTATCAAACGAACATAACATTTGCGAGGTGTATACATAGAACCACGATTTAACCGTGTTTCTGCCTTTTCCTTCTTAAGTTGAGCGTGTGTTTTTGGAGCTGCTAATCTTTATTCTAAGATCTTAATTGCTGTATAACATCGTACGACGAAATACAGGAAGTTAATACATTTATAGTCGTAGAATGCTTCAAGGAAGTATTATGTGAGTAAACTATAAAGTGTAAGATAAATTACTTGTCATTGATATTTCAGTCTACTTATTCGTATTTTCGCGAAAATGTTATTATCACGTGTCATGTTGCTTTTAGAAAAAAAATTAATGCTGACAAAAATTTCGTAGGTGAATATAGGCGAAGTCTGACAACGTAGTAACCTCGTGTTATATTGCATCATCGATTTATTATTTTAAATATGAATTTTCGAAAGCGAGGAAAAAGTATGCTACATTAATTACATCTTGCGAAGCTTGTAACGGAATATCGATTCATATCATGCAAGTACCATAATATTGCAGGAGTGGCATACTATTGCTAATAAGGGAAATTGACATACTAATGGACCACGTTTCTAAAAGATTGAATTAATTCAATAAATAGCTGTAAGTATTTTATATAAAATAGAAAATAATATATTGAACTAATATTTACGGTAGTAGTGAGGCGAAAAAAAAAGATAAAAATAGACACATATATAGTATTAACTCAAGTTTGTAAATATTTATAGATATAAGTGTCCAAATAACGATTAAGAGATAATGATCTTAATGAAACCAAAACAGCGGAGGAAGAGGAAAGAGCGGAAATAGGAGAAATACAAGTTAATTAATCCTTGACTTTTATCAGAGATTAATCCAGGAATTACAGATTCAGAAATCTTCGTTCTATTTTTAAATATTCTTATATTTTTATACGTTAACAACTTTGTACGAATCATAGGCAGGAAAATTACAGACAAATTGACATGTATTTGTGACTACGAATTAACTCGGAAATGAAAGAATGAAGATCAGCGTAAAATCGAGTGTACGTATTCGAGCGATAAGCAACGAAACAGCAATAAACAGCGTCGAAACAACGAACGTACTTCTCTACTTATACTACCAATATCCCATTCGCTGGCAATTTCGCCGATGTCGTTTTATTAATTTTCAACTTCAGTTAACCACCCCGTAAAACGTTCGTAACGAACCGTTCGTCCGATGTTAATCCGTAAATCCGATGCACCGATTTTCGCGAGTAGTCTCGAGACGGCGGAACATTTTCACGATCGGAATATTCGGACGGTTTATTCGGTCCGTATATAGTAGAACTGAGATCATATGCAGAGAACGGAAACACGAGAACACGTAGCCGGGCTTGGCTTACAAATAACCGTGCATGGCAAACGTGTCAAGAAGCGGAATAACTTTCTGCCTCGGCAGCGGGCAAGCGATCGACTACGAAAACGTAGCCTGATTATGCATACAGGAAACTTCCAGCTGAGTTCTCGCTACCGGGTACACGCTCTGATACTCGATAACTTGTCGTAGATACTACTCACCTATCGACGATATTCGATCGGATATTCGTGCCGTTGCGTTCGATCGATTGCGTCGGGACGTCGCGTTAATTCGCCTCTTATCCTCCTCCGTGCTTCCTGATGAAATACATACGCATGTACGATCCGATAAATCAACGAGAACTCGCGGAACGTCCGTAAACTTGCTCGGATCCACGAGTTCTCGCATTTCAGATTATCGAGCGGTGTTTCGACGTGTTTCACGTTCGCGCGGATCACGCGAGATTGCTTCGTTACACGTTCTGGCAGGGCCGACAGGGCCACCCCTGTGACCGTAATTTTTCAATGAGTTAAGTAAACATAGCCACGTTACTCACAGTCGGCTACACAGCAGGTGAATGCGCCTTATCGGACACAGATCGGACCTTCGACCCTCTATCGGGTCTCCCCGATCGTTCGTAACATTTTTATGACGGCCTTATCGTGGCCAAGCCCTTTCTCTGCCCTCCCTATTTTCTGGCCGATTTTATCTGATCCGCTCGTGTCCCAAGCCGCCCTTCGATTTCTGATGCTTTCGTTCGTCGCGGTCCCCTTCGCCCTCGGCCGAGGTAACGCTTTCTCCGATTGCGACGGCTTTAACAATGCTGCTTGTATCAGCCCCCGTTAACAGACGCATTAATTCTTCAACGTGCTCGCTGATCCAGTGGGATTACCAGTTATACGTTCGAGGATCTTCCCGAGGATCCGCAAGTTCGACATTCAAGAATTCGAAATTCCGATCGCGTTTCAGCTGCGATTTCGCGGTGACGTATATAGGGACACTGCATTATTGATAAGGAGTCTCAGACACGTGGCCGTTGAGAAGTTTATTTTTGATCGAGCGGAAAGACGTTTGAGATCCCGTGATACGTTTCTTCTTTTTTCTTTATTTCTTTTATTTTGATTTTAGGGAGTTTGGAACGCGGCAAGAGGGTGAAACGGAGGAAATGGGGAAACGCGAATATTCTCAAAGTGAAGTGGAATTCTTGTTAGCTATTCATAGGGAAACTACCGAACAGGTTATATATACGCAAGAGAGTTTGAGATCTGGAGTCGTGCAAGTTGGTTTTATCTGATTTTGGAAAATTAGTGTTCAACGTTTAGCGGTGCGATAGAGTCAGTTCCGTCCGAAAATTTAGTTCTGATTCCATTATTCCTGTTAATATCGCTTATAAGCTTGTCCTCTTGTGTATTATGCGCGTTGTCATTGTTCCAAATGTATAGTTTCTTTAACTTCTTTCTTTTCCAGTAAACGTTACTTACTGTTCGAGTTATAAGAATTTCTTCGTTTCGATAAAACGGAATAAAGCGTTATTATTTTGCTATTAAAGAGATCAACAAAATTATTTAAATATGTTGATAAGTAAAAGTAATAGAAATAGACATTTACGAATAGTACAATTTGAGCAACGCTATCGATGCATTAATCTATTGATAACAGAGGCAACGCGAAACATAATCGTCTAGTATCAACAATATCGCAAGAGAAATAATTCATAGAAGAGTAGAAAATCTATCGAATTTTATGCAAACCCTGAAGCAGCATATTTTCAAGATTCCAAGGTGCAATATACTATAAAAATCGACTTTTTGGTCCCTCTGAGCGATAAAACTCCTGCAAATCGTGGCAAGCTTTATTTGCAGAATATTTTAGCGATCGTCCCTCGTAAGGCCTCCGAGGAAAAGCGAATATTTTGCGTCTCCCTTCGACGAATGATAAAAATAAATGCGGCATTGTCGTGAAAAATGTTTTCTACCGCTTTAAAGAGCGAGATATCGCGACGACGTGTGCGCAATTACAAGCAACGCCGGCGCTAAATTTCGACGAATTGAATTTGTATTTCTTGCTTTTTTCGCTAGGTTTGAATAGAGCAGGGTGGACAAGAGAGGTGAGTCTTCGTTGTAATTCTAGCCGCGGACTACCCAGGGGATCCGTTTTCCGAAATAACGAAAAACAAGCAGCTTCGCGAACGTGAGACTCTTTCCGCATACGAAAAAGAAACTTTTACCGCGAACGACATGGGATGGTTTCCAAATAAAAATTGGGCAAATCTATACCATTGTCGTTCTTCTTTTTTCTTCGATCTACCTTTGTCGAGAACCTTCGTCACCAAACTGTGATTATTCCCGTTTTCCCGTATACGATTTCGATTGTAATTCATTTCTGTTTAATTACGTTCCTCTTTTAGAAGTACTTTGTGTGTACGAGATACACTTAATTTGTAATTTAGTTAGCGTTGTTTCGTTACATCCCTAACCCTCAATTTGTTTCTGTATGATTTCCATTTGCCGAGATTACAAGTTTTGGGAATACATTTTATACGAGTAGGTTCAGATGTAAATACACAATGTATAATCTTATTACACGAGCGTCATTATATTTGTTTCTACTTTTATTAAACATTCCGCCTATACGCTCTGAATTCTGCAAATACCAACTTTGCTTGCCTAACTGTCTAAAATTTCATTCTCACCACGCATTGACCGTTCTTCTTAAAGACATTCGGCTCTACATATGTACGAATGCACACCCTTATATACGCATTAAACATGCCCATTGTCGTCGGCTCACGCACGAATTCCCCGAACTCTAACTTTCTGAACCTTCGTCCATATTAATGCTTTCATTCTCGTTTATTGTTAAAAGTCGTTGTTAATTTTAGCTATTGCTGACTTTTGATCTAGCGGAGTGGTTGTCTCGTGCGTATATCTAAATTCAATAAACAATTCAGTTTATTTAATCCTCTGAGTCTATGGCTTTGCCGCGCACCACTTTATTCCATTCTCTTTATCGGTTCCGAAACAAAGTTACATTTAGTTTTTCACTCGTAGAAATATACTACTTTCCTCGGTGATATATTTAGCGATTACTCTAGTACAGAACACACTATTGGTATCATTTTTATTTTCATTGCCCACATTTGCAACATTCTGCGATTTATTTTCGTGACTGTACGGTCACAATGGAAGGAAGAAGTTGCCTTAAAGCTCTTTGCGAGTGAGAGTTCTCCAGTTCCCGTTACTAAAGTCTTTTCGTTCGAAGCTGAAATTGCAAAATTTGCGGCGTAACCATCTTTAAAGTATAGGTACTGAAAACATTTTAACATAGCGTGCGCTACGTATTTTAATGTGGCACAATACCGTGTCGCTAAACTTTTTCACGGGAAATTACAAACCAACTATTACGAAATCCGTTTAACTAACTTCATTTCCGGCAATTTTATAGAAGATCGCATTTAAATCTGGCAAAGTAGACAACAGCCGATGCGCAGCGACAGAGCAGATTTCAACTTTGAATCATTTATCTTCTAAAACAAATGCGATATGACAACGCGTCCTTATTTTAAAGCAAGTAACGTGAATTTAGTTTAACGTACGTTGTTCAGTACCAGGATTAATTCTAAATTATTAACTCTATCACTAACATGACGAAGAAAACAATGAAAAAAGAAGAGATTACTTCAAACGCGATAGAAATAAGGTGTAATAAGAGATAAAACTGATAGGTTTAATATCTTATAAAAAAAGTTTTATCAAACTTTCGAGAGACTATCACTCATTTCAGCGAATTTCTTTCACTTACTTCTTTTTAATCAGAAGAAAAAATTTCAGTTCGATCCTCGGTAGATTCAACGGCACACTCGCAATTCCACGGAGTGGCGTCTAAATGGCACTGATGAAAAGGATCGTTCAAAGATTTTTATATTCGCGCCGAACGAATCGATGATCTTTCCTATCGCATGAATAATTAAAAAATAATTCATCCACCCTCTATCTAGCTACGCGCATTCAAGCTGTTCATCTAAGAATTTCATCGTGAATCTGGCAATTCTTTGCTACAATTTATATTATACAATCTATTTTCGTCAAAATTTATTCCATATCTCTGCTGTATACATCCAATGAATAATTCACACTCTGGTAAGAGATTCCATCTGTATATTCAAATTATTTCCGCTTTATCTGTACACACGTTAGAAGCTTCGTATTCCTAATGAAAATACAATTGCACCGTATGTTACCTTTATGTAAGATCGTTCAAATATCCGTATACAATACGTGGGATGTATTTCGAGATGTGTTATTTAAATTAACAATTGGGTCAATTGATTTATTTGATCAGGTCGAGGGAAATACGATAAAATGGCAATTCTGTATATGTTGACTTCTCAAGTAGGATTCTATGTTTTTCCTACAATAGTTTATTAGATAACAGGTGAATTATATTCTCAATCAATATTTTTGATAAGATACCTTTTCGTGGATAGAAGATTTTCTGTGCATGGTTTTCTTTCTTGAAAAATATTCGTCGAATTCAGTATTTGTCACGCATGTTGCATGATTAAAATCATAAACGAATTTTCTCTGAAATAAGTACGATTTTAAGCAAATTAAAAAATTCAGCAAGTAACGAACACAGAATAGGAGTGGATATATTTTGTTTATTAATTTATTTACATGCCCGTTTACTGATAATTAAATATGTATGCTATATTTGGTTTATACGGATGGAACGATTGGAAATTACAAAGAGTAATTATAGCTAACTAGACTTGCACCGTAATAAATTAAATTTTAATTTCAGTCAAACCACTCACAACTATTCTTCACAACTATTCTTATAATATCTGCAACAATTTAGAAGCTAACAAGAAATAATGTTGTTATATTTTAGTATATTGTTAGCGTTATTACTTGTAAATCTCGTATATGATTTTCTTTAGATATGCTACTGTTTAAAGAAGTACATTTAATCATAAATTGTCATTAGTTTGTACACTTAAAAAAATAGATTTTAACATTCACCGTTACTATAAATGGATCAAGAAGCTCGTGTGTTTTGAGCTATACAAATTGTCTATTCGAACACGAACGAATAAATCAAATTACTTCAGAGATATCGTTATCTTATTCTTAACTCGAATTGAAGGAAAAAACTTGGAATACTTTTACTGGTATAGCATCCTATCACCACAGCGTATCAAAGATACTATAAAAAAATACATTATGCAAATTTCCATCAATTCAATCCTCCCTTCAAACTATATGTAGGTATACCAACAATATTTTTCTCTTCACCTTTCTGACCAACCATCATCATCGTTTAGAAAAATCCTTTCATTTCGTATTCCTGTTTTCCCTCCCCTTCTCGCGAGCATGTGGTTGTTTTCTTTTATAAAAAAACAACCGCCGCGTCGTGAAAACGTGTCCTTTCAATCGAAAACGTCAGTCATTTCCGCGTCGGCTAAACGAGATCACGAGCCAGAGGAAGCTTCGTCGTCATTTCTCCGCGCGTGGATTTATGTTCGCCGCGATTCCATCGTCGACGCGCTCGTTTCTTTTTCGTACAAGCGAATTTCCTCGTCGAGTTTATCCGCCGAGAACGACGCGTATTATCTCTAGCGCGCGGAACAATCTTTCTATTCGCTGCTTTCGCGTTAGCAGCTCGGATAACGCGCACAACGAAACGATGTTAGTGCCGCTACGCACGAACCGGTGCCGGGTTAATCGCAAGCGATATTGTTAGTGGTACGGACAAACTCAGCTAACGAGGCTAATAGATTTCCTGCTTTTCTTGTCTGTCGTTTTCTATCGACCAGCGACTGGATTTTAACTGGGTAAAAAGGAAAACAAGAAGAAAGAAAAAGGGAAAGATAGGGGGAAGAAGATCGCGTAGAATCGTGGAACCGCGCGCGAGAAATTTTACAATTTCATAGGGAGGGACGTGGTGGGAGCGGTTTGCAAATAGAATGTACATAAATTTCCGCGGGTGGGAAGAATGGAGCGGCGCGCCAGCCCGTTTTTCACTGGAACACCGTGCTATTAAGCGAAATCGTAATCGCATTCCCGTCAATTCTCTCTGAAAACTCGGCAAACGAATCTTTGTCCCGTCGTGCCGGTGATTTCGCTCGGAGATTTGCGAACGGACGCTCGAACGCGCGGAAATCGAGTCGCGATATTTTTCGCGTGCCCGTTTCAATGAATTCGAGTTTGATGACCTCCGAATTTCTCCCGTTTGTTTATGATATATTCGCTCTTTGGCTTGGGGTTTTGCGATACTGGCTTATAACAATATACATACGTGTAGGTGTTTCGGACCGTGATGGTTTTCAGTGGAATTTCACATGCAATCCCGCGGATTGTCTTGTTAGTGATTTTAATATGTATTATTATTATCGTTTATTATTTATTTGTTAATATCGACAGGCTAAAGTCTTTACGATAAGTGTGCGATTATATAATTACATAAAATGAAATTAACATAATCACGTAAAACAGAATTTGCAGGAAATCGTCCAAGCGATTGATTTGGAATTTTTTATTTTGGTAGTTCGAAAGTGTTAAAACTCTGAAGAAACGGAATGAAAGATTTGACGACGAGATATTAAATAATCGAAGGAAATAAAATTTGCTAATTATTTACAATAATTTGGCGACACCTTACCGATTTTGATCTGTTTCAAATATCCTGTCAAGATCAGCTCGAATAATTTTAGATAATTTTTCCCTGTATGTATAATCGTTGCTTGACAAGAAGTCAAAAGTAGTTTTCTTACGGTATACCGTATCTCTACTTTCGTCGATTTATTTGGTTTATTTTACGTTAGATTTGTGTGGCTAAAATGGTTTTATTAAATTCAAATCTCTCATAATGAACTGAAATATGAACAATCATAAATATTCCATATTGATCCTTTATAACTTTTGTCGTCTTGTTTTCACTGCTTCTTTACATGAATTGAAATGACTAATTATTGAAATATCTATTTAACTATATAATCCAACGCAAGCATTGCGTACAAATAACATGGAATAACATTTGTGAAAAGCTTATTATTCTACGATCATTTCACTGTTCATTGCAATAAAATGTATTTTAACATCGGAATGCTTATTAGTATTCTTATAATATTGTACGATAATATCTTTTGAACGATATTCTGATCTCAGCCAATATTTCGATTGAAAACTAAATTGATCGTAATTTTTTATAAATCTTGTTGTTCACTCTGTAGAAATCAAAGTTTGATTATTTTCAATCTGGAAAGGTTGAAACTACGGAGTTGATAATAGGAACAATGTTGTTCCATAAAGTAAAACTCGCAGAGAAGTAGAACTCGCTATCCAATGTTGATTCTCATAAAACTTTATAGGTTTGTAAAGCAGACAAAAGTAAGGGACACGTATTTTTTTTCTTAACTGCGATAATGTAAGTTTAAAGGCTAAAACTATTCTCCGAACTTTCGTCGAGGCTATCTTGGAAACTATCAAAGGTGGAAGAAAGTTTTATGGTTTTCAGTGAGAAATAACGTACTTTATGTATTCGTAAAAGAATTCAATAAGAAACCCCAAGTTGTATCTTTCATATCTAGCGAGGTTATTAATAATTTTCTTTTCAATATACTTCTGCGATATATTATCTCGTGTTAACGGATTTCTATGCTCCAGTAGCGTCCCATATAAACAATGAAGTATCGATGGCAATAAATGTAAAACGTGCGTGAAATTTTCACAGACTGTCATAGCAGTTCTGACAGTTTGATAAATAATTGCAATGACAATTATTGTGATTATAATATTGTAATAATAAACATAATAATAATCATTGTATTTATTAAACTGAAGTTTATCGTTTATTTTTATTGTTGACAAAAGACAAGCACATTATTACTTTGATCAACGATATTGGTTTACGCTTAACTGTGCTTGTACTTGGAATAAGAAGTTGATTTCTTTTAATCAATATCGATAGTTGTTTACATAAGTTTATGCCCTTGTAACTTTAATTTTAATAGACTCATTATACGATTACAAACCTTTTCCTTCGTGGAAATTGACAAAGATGACTGTTTAGATTCACACGCGTAATCTCACTTATGTTATCACCGAGATTCCTTGTTAATGCTCAAGAGAATTTACTAGTGTTGATAATTTATAACTCGTGACTAGCAAAATATTACTAACAATGTTAGTTCAATGGCTCAAGAACGCCCTGCTATCACAGATTTATCGAAGTTAAAGCTTTTAAGCGTTAAATGCCTTTAAATATCTTCCCTCGATAATTAAAAATGTAATATTTATTCGCGTGGAATTAAATTTTCCATTATCAAATCTTCCATAATCAAATTTCCAATTATTCCAAATATATCTCACCGATCTCATTCCCTGATATAATCCATTCTTCTCGTTAAAAGCATTAGCGGTGTTTAAATATTTCAGAGGAAGAATTCAAATTAAACGGCGCTTCTGATGGAATCAAACGCAGGGATAAAGACTATTTCTACCGGTTCCACTTTAATCAATCATATTCCTTACAATTACTTCGTGTTTCGTTTCATTTCTGGCTGCATTGTAAGTTGCAAATAGCCGTGTGAACAATGCGCACGACTGAAAAGTGGCTGGATAGAAGCCAAATGGAGAAAACGAGCGAGCGTGTGCAATCGCAACCGGATGAATAACGAGGATCGTTACGCGATGAAACTTCAGAAACGCGAAGGAAATCTCTGTAAATTAATGGCCACGATCCAAAGTAGCAAATAATGCGGGACATTAGGCTCGTTCAGGCGCTATCCATGTCCATTGTCAGAGATCCAGACGTTGGAACGGGCTTAAAAAAGTTCGTTATAAATATTAAAATAACAGAGATGGAATAAAATTGCGCTAATCAGGATAAAATTAACGACGTAGTGAAAATGTGAGGTTTATTTTTCAGACCTTCTTGTTATCCTTTGCTTGCGTCGATATTAATAAGGTTGACAATTATTACAATCCTGTAAAAATATTGATACTTTTTACCAGTAGATAATGATATTACTTACTACAGTGGATATTACTATAATGCAGTATATTATTCCAAACTGTGGACCACCATATGTAAATTTTTAGAAATTTTGTATCCATCTTATGGTGAAACCTTTTTTCTTTTAACACTTAGCTGCAATGTCAGTACAGTGGAGTTTTTCAACTTTTAAGGATTAAATAAATAAATATATGCCACTTCTACATTTTATTACGTTAGTTTGTACTAATTAGTGACAATTACATGTACTTTCACTGTTATGTTTGTTCATGTTATAGTGTGTTTCATTATTATGTACTAATTGGTGAATTTCTGATGATTTGTTTATTATTTTTGTTAATGTAAATTATTCACGCGTATTATACAATTCACTGTATAATTTTGATTTGTTTTATCAATATGTTGGAGTTATTTGTAAATTTGTTTCTATCGTAATACTATACGAGGTGGTTCGTGTTGTAAAGTTGGAAAGAAAACTATGGATTGAAGTGGATTTTTATAATGAGAAATAAATGATTCAAAAAGAATGATTTCTTCAGGATTATGGAGCAGTGTAATTCTCTGAATATTAGAAACAAGCATCGATAATGTTGCCCTAATTTTGAAAAAATTGAAGATCTCGTTTCCGATCAAAACTTTATCCTAAGATCTTTGCGAGCTACATGCTTGAATTTTTTAAATTCCTTTTAGAAATACATTAATAATAATAATTGTATCGATACGCAAGCGTAAATGACTTTGCGTGTAAAGTACGTTTTTAGTTTCTTTGATAAATCAGACCGACTGTGTGACAATTTGTCGTGGAATATTTCTTCTGATATCTCAGCAAGGAGACTGCTCTCGTAGTCTGATAACAAATCTAGTCGCTTCCGACAGCATCTTTGTTCACTTCTGGCTTATGCAAACTATCTGCGCGTAACGTGACTATGACGATGTGTCATTGTCGCATGGCAAATGCACCTGGAAAGCTATCGCATTGTTAGCGAGAATCTGCCGGCGAATCCTCGGAAGCTCTATTTGTTTTCTTAGTTTCTTCGATGTAACATTGTGTACAGCTGCGTCGATGGATATTACTGTAGGTCGTGACAGTGTTCGGGTATCTATGCAGTGAAGCGCGACTGTAAGAGAGGCATGAAAGTTCAATTTTCCAGAGGAATACCAGGACGAAACTGGGAATACCGTAGTCGTAATGAAATTGAGATTGAGGGAATAATGTTTGCTTAATTGAAAGAAAGATGAGACAGGTTGAAAGAACAGCCGAAACGTTGAAATTGATGTGACCGAATGTTGCATAAATTAAAGTTGGATTTAAAAATTTGGTTTATTTCGAGAGAGAGAGAGACAGAGACAGAGAAAGAATGCTTCCTCTTATCGTTAAAGGATGGAAAGAATTTCTTTGAAGGTTGTTCATTAAATAAATAAATTATAAAACTGTGATAAAAGAAACTTTATTTATGAACGAAAACATGATACTAGGAAGTAGAGAAAAAATATCATTTAAGAGGGTGGATAGGTTTGAAAGTGAACAATATATGAGATAACAATTTTTCATTTGTTTTGACGTCAATCTAGTTTGATACTTCATAAAATTCCTTTTGGTGTTTGTCCTCTTTTTGACATGCGTTGCATTGTTTTAAATTCATTTTTTCCAGGGAGATGGATCTAGGTCTCAATTTATCGACGAAACGAAAACACGATAAACAAAGTGCCTACGGCCAATTTTAATTACTTTGTACATTCATTGGTCTTTATAAAACTCGTGGACATGGCGATCGTTGTTTCCTTTTTCCTTTTCACAATTTTAACATTGGAAATACACTTCTCTCCTGCTCAATGAAAAACATACAGGTAAAAAAAAAGGCTCCGATCAAAGATCAAAAATTACTTTTTCGAGAAAATCGTATACCGTGCTCGCTATCAAGACACGATCAAGTTGTAATCTCGAAAATCGCTATTGGATACGTTAGTCCCAGCGTAAAAGTTCGAGCCCGATTTCGATAGATGTTAATAAATTATTTATCCGCGAGTCGCATCTGTCGTTGCATTTGCAAGCTTCATAGCGGATAAAAGCAGCGATATTCGATTATTATTTCAACGACAGACTTTTGTGTTCTGACAGTTTTCATATTGTACAGAAAGATTTTGAAAATAAGCGAAGGATAGATTCACTTGCGTCATGTGCTCTACGAATTCTGGAAAAGTGTAACATCGGAAACTGACGTAAAAAATATTCTGATCGTTTACCAAGACCGTGCACTAGCTCTTCGTGCAGTAAAAAAAGAAACTGATTTGCAAAATTCGGAGGTGGCGATTTCCAAGTAGACGACGACTCACTCTCTGACCGATCTTCCTTGATAAACGTTGTGTTTAATTTATTGAAAAATAATTCTAGAACTTCAACTGAATAAATTACATAGTACATTTTTTATTGTACGAAAATCTGGTGCACTGGTCTTGGTAAACGCCGTGAATTTTGTTATTACAGCAGTTCCCATCTTTAAACTCTTCCGGAATTCGTGCAGCGTGACATGACGCAAGTGATTCTTCGCTCGTATTCAAAATCATTTTTCTGTTGCAATGTAAAAACTGCCGGAACACAAAAGCCTGCCGTTGAAATAACAGTCGAATATTGTTCTTTTTGTCCGCTACGAAGTTTGCACATGCAATAACAGACGCGAGTTGCAAACAAATAATTTAGTGACGTCGGAATCGGACACAAACTTTTCCACTGACCTAATACAACTGACAGTGGAACGTCTTATCCTAGAAACGCAGGAAATATCAGCCTTATAGATGACAACCCGACATACAGGCCGCCTTAAAGAACAGCTTAGAGGACACGAAGATACCCAAAGACTTCTAAGTTATGTAAAGCACACAAAACTGTATAATAAAGTGTGAACTTGTTGCAAACTGTTGATGCGGCACTAAATAATTAACTAAAGAAAGAAAATTCATTTGTTTCTTCAGCTACTTTCTCTTCTTATTTTTCATGTTTAACGCGTTAATTACAATGTAATTGTTAAAAGAAGAAATATCTTCTCTTTAGGAATAACAGTAAAAAGAATAGATGAATTATATCCGAGATGGTGCATAAGAGAGACGTTTAGGTAGATTAATGACTGTTGCGACAAGTTTCTATACTATGACTATGTCATAAATACTAAAAGCAACGAAAGTAAATTCTTTAAAACGGTTGTCACGGATGAGTGAAAATAGTGAAAATGTTTTGAAAATGTGAAACTAAATATGGATTTTTCACCGGATTTTGTTCCTGACAGCAAAATGTTTTCAGTTTTATAGATTGTCATTACAGTTCGATATATATGGAACGAAGGAATAAAACAACGTAGAACGATATTTCAACTTTATACGCTATTGTTGTATCTAGAATTTCTACACTGTGTACAAATGAAATTTAGAAAAACTTTCTGCCATTTATGAAACTTTATAAACTTAGTGTGTAGCGAGTATTTGATAGTTTCGTATTTTTGTAACATTGAAGCATTCGTTTGTTTTCGTAGCTTTTTGCAGTAAGGTATTTCTTATTTTATATGAGCGGTTTCGTCCTTCACGCTGTTCGCACACGAGGTGTTAATGTATGTAATACTAATTCCATAGTAGAGTAATAAAGGAAACATGTTGTTTGGACAGTAGGGCGTTTATGCATATAGTACAATATTATGCAGTTACATAGT
This sequence comes from Bombus huntii, assembly GCF_024542735.1. Lineage (NCBI taxonomy): Eukaryota > Metazoa > Arthropoda > Insecta > Hymenoptera > Apidae > Bombus > Bombus huntii. The sequence goes on from NC_066246.1 coordinate 7,293,498, forward strand.
ACAATATTTGAATAGTAAAACGCTTGGAGAGTAGAACATTAGTATGTTTGATGTTCAGATAAAGGAAGCTTCTGTTTTAATACTTTGCAATACAAATACAATAGCCAGACGTTCCTCGAGAAGGTAAATCTTTCTTCAGACAAAGCTTCGCGCTTCTATGAATTAAATTATTATCTATACAGTGTTTCTCGGCAAAACAGATCAATGAATTAATTCTAATTTCGTTACAGATTAATTGACGTTTAAGAGTAATCACACTCTATGGTGAAGAGATTCATAATTCGAAAGTTCGTAGATTTTATGTTGTTGGTTCTGAGGCTTGTTGTTACAAATAACAAATTATACAGCTTTGGACCTTTGAATAGAATTTATATTTTGACGCTTATCGTATGTATCTTGAAATTTATTTCCATGTATAGTTATTAACAGATGATACGTAGCGTAACATTTATTTTTAATCCAGTACATACTTCGTATAATAAATAATAATAATCTTCTGGAGAATACAGCGATCGAAAGTGCAAGCCTTTGAAATATTTCTATTCGTACTGTATTTTATTCTCAAGTTATTCTGATTGTTACAAAGAGAAAAGAAAACACTTGCAAATACTTGGAATACTCTTCTTCTGATATCAAAGGCAATTTAAATATTTTAGAAATCACTCTTCCCTTAAAAGTTAGTATATTGTCTCTTGAAACTAAGTTGCTCGTCTCCATGAAATTACATCTACGCAGGATTTTTTTAAAAAAGACACGCCAATAAATTGAACTGAGACGCGTATCAAGACACGAGACTTCGTCAGCAATAAATCGAGTTTTCCGCGAAAAAGTTTCACTCTCCGTGGCGAAGTGTTTCATAAATTTCGGTGCTTCGGGTATAAGGCTTCAACGAAATCTTTGTGAAACTGCAAGATTAACGTCCACGAGAATCAACGAGAAGCGAAACTCTCTTTTCATCGGGAACGAAGCCGATAAATCAAATCCGCTGTATCAGAATTATATTTCGCGCGCGGCTCGAATTTTCTCCGCAATAGTTCGTTTTCTCACGAACAAACGAACATTTGAGCGTCGAGTTCGATTATCGCGCACGTGTCGATTCCTCCGTAAGCGTAAACATCGCTTTCCACGAACGACAAGGCTGCCGTGCAAATCGAACAGCTAGTTGTGGCCACGTGGAAACTCGTCCGACTCTGAATGCATTAATTAAAATGGAAATGTAATTACGGATCGTGGTGGGAATAGACGTGGAACTTGTTCACGGTCGCGAGTCAGCCGACATGGTTGCTTTCCTGGTCGTATGGCTGCACGAAGATTCGATATTGCATATTCGACGACGAGCACATCACATATATCACGTGGAAATATTACGACTAGGAATGCAATCGTTTTAACACGAATTCGTGTCCATTCAAATGCAAAAATTTCACTTTACTTAGCTTCTTACTATTAGTCGCAAAAGACGGTACCTGCACAGTACTGAGATTCTATAGAGCGAACCGAAGAAAGAATGCAAGATTTCACGATCTTATAGCATCTGACGAGAGAAGCAAAACGAGAAAGGAACGATCTAGAATCGATTCCGCCAATGAAACGTACAAAAATTGACTCTCACGTCCGTAAAAGATGTTCGATATGCGCTTCCATTTCGGTACAAGATCGACATGTGCAGCTCCTGAATCGACATACCTTTTCAAGTATTGCTTGCCAATCTCGCGTTACACGGCATGCACTTTCTATTCGTTACCGTAAATCCAGTGCATTATTTATCGGCAACGAATAGGTCAAATTCTGGGAATGTTCATGGAAAAAGAAATCCAGATAAGTTTAAGTCGCACGACGAAGGACATCGTACGCGTTAGATCTCCTTTTCTTCTATCCGTTTCTCATCGAGGATTTCATATAAATGTTTTATATTAAAAATCACGAGAGCATCGAGCGTGTCCAACCGCGGAGAAAAAGCTAGATCCGAAAGTTGGTCGGCCAGGTCTGCGAGCAAACACGTGAGGGTTAGGAACAGCAGCTCGGAAACGGAAACGCGACGCACGTCGTGACGAGGACAAAGGCTCGTAACGGATTATAATTGTAAGCTTAGCAACAGTTTTTCTGATAAAACTCGATGCGACTGAGAAGGGGGATGGCTATGGGCAACTACGCTACACGCACTAGGCTTCACCCTACCGATCAATAGCTACAGGTGGCAGCCATTTCCTAGCCAACGGTTGCTTCCACCCTCCCGACAGCGCTCCGCGTTTCCCTTTAACTGTATCATTTGCTCCTTGCCGTTATTCTCGCGAGCCTTTCCCTTTTCTCCGATTCTTTCCACCGACTTTCGCTTTCCTCGTCACGTCATAACGTTTGCAAGATACCGTCGTTCGTGGGAATTTTTTCAAACGTAAATTCGATTTTTTTACTTTAACTTCAGGAGATCTTAGTTTTGAAGTTACTTGGTTTTTGCTTCGAAGATCGTAGGAGATTTGTGGATAATCTCTTTGCACGGGCAATTTTTTCACGACGTACACTCGATTTTTACCGTAATTGAGGAGAGTCTTGGTTTTGCCAACCGATTGCCTTTTATCCGTTTTCTTTTCGATACTATTTATTTTCTTCTAGAAGACATTTGAATTGTTTCCGAACGTGACGACATAAAAATAGATATACGCTGTTCTCTGTACCTTATGTTCTAAATCTATAGATGAACGTGCTGAATAATTTAAAGAATTTGAAACATCTACGATTTCCAATATCCATTTTATAATTAACAACAGCTATATGGATGAGAATACGTTGCGTTAAAATGAAACTAATTCTTTCATAGAATATTCTACCATTATCTATTGAAAAGTTATACACTGTATAGTTAATTTTTGTGGCAGTAGACTTTAGCCTCGTGATCATCGGAGAACCGTGCGTTAAAAACATGATCGTAAATATTTCCAGGTTGTGCATAGTGTATCGGAGAAGTACAGGTAATCTCGAGTAATCCATAACTAAATCTGCGACTAAGTAATTGGATATTGTATTGTCGATTTTAATCCCAATATACTATAATGCCTGTAATTGACGTTTAAAGTTTTATGCTTCTATTATACGGCAATTTTTATACGTTCGGAAAATCTCGTAATAAATCTTATTTCTAAAAAATTCAATATCACATCGTTGATTTTGGCTTTGATGGACGTTTGTAGTTACCTCACGGCTGTAAGCCTGCAGCGTGATTTCAAATAAACAAGGATTTATCATACGTGATTTCGGCTTATACAGATAGTTTGTCTGTATGCGTCCGGATAAAGTAACGTTTGAGAGACATGAAAGCAACGATGGTGATATAATCTCGATGGTTTTAATTAAAATGGACTGAGCGTAGCGTAGGGCTCGAATTATTTACCCGTTGCAAAGCTCGTGCGACTGACGACACTATTTGTTTAAATAACCCGTGGGTGAAGATTTTCTCGGACGGAAGGAAAATGTCGATAAAATTTTTGTCTTCGTAAGTGAGCGGATTTATAAAGTTTCATTTATCTTGTTGTTCTCGTGTTTTTTAAACAGCTTATTTTTATTTCTCGTTTATTTACACGAGCAAACGTATCTCATGTACCTTCACTTGATATCTGAAAATTCGAGATTCATTTTATTGAGAAATATAAATATACGCATTGTATATGTGTTATATATATGTATTATAACATATCAAGTGTCGAAAAATAAGAGTCGAAAGTTTCAATGCGTTATAACAGCGAATTTGGGATAAATGAGATTTAGTACGAATTTAATAATAGACAAAAAGCATAAAAATCATAGAGGCAAAGCATATTCTTTTTCATATCGTACTATATAGTTTCATTTTCTATGATACGAGAAGTTTGTTACTCCAGAATAGAAATATTATATTTGTCAAAAACAATCTTTTACAACCTTTTTACTTTTCCTCATAGTACTCTGTAACCTTTCTAGTTTCCCCTAGTGGGATAAGGTGAAATTTATGACGAAGTAGAATGAAAGTCACAAAGTAAATACGTCAGAAAATATCAAATATTTGTATTGAATTTCGACGTTTTTTTTTTTTATAAAAGATGTAGAAAAATAATATACAGAAGGAAACGATGCATTGAATAAAACCAGATAAAATTACCGGCAAAAAGATACAATTATATTAAGAAAAAATATATAAAATACGTTATGTTGCTGATTAAATTCCATTTTTACTTTGCCTTTTTCGATCTTTCTCGATACAATGACAGAGAAATTTATGAATTTTGCTTATAATAAATAAGCCATAATGATTGTTAACGTATTAAAGTAAAGCGGGTTTAAAATACTTTTATACTGTATTTTCAAAATATTTATATGAAAATTTTATAGGTCACTCGATACGGATTTGTAAAGGTGGAATTGTATTTCTTTCGATAGTGAATTATATTTAGGTGTACATATTTTCTTGCACTTATAAATATTTATGCGCGAGTTATATAGGTCACTAAATATGGATATATGAAAACAACATTGTATTTTTTCCCGGCTCGTTTGAAAGTAGAATTGGATTTTCATAAAATACGAGGTTTATTTGATGTATCAAATTTTTCAAACGTTCATCAGTTTATTGTAATCCGATCGTTCTTCTGTGTTATTACAAGCGAAGATCGAATGGATATGTTAAAAATTTCGATGTTTAAGTGTCCTAGATTATTTTATAACAATCGCGAATCAGCATTAAAGTTCAAATCCTCTCGCCAAGAGATTTTCTGAATGTATTGCAGCTGCAAGAATAAATAATACGAAAATATGGAAACGCGAATGGGGGAAATCCAGTTCCGGGTTTCAACACAGGACGTTGTAAATAACAGAGAATTTTTGTATTTTATGCTGCAAAATATCCGAAACAAAATGAAACCTCAACGTTTTTCTACTAACTCTTATATGGTCTAAGCACACGTTAGAAAATTTACAACATGAAATAATTAATACACATACATTCGTTCTACTCTTATTCCTTGATTCAATCTTCAAAAGTAAAATCCTCTCGCTGTTGCTCTCTCTGCTTCCGATAGAATTCGTTGTCGTATATTTCACAGCAGAAATACTATAATCTAAATTGTATATAAATAGAGACAAATAATGCTCCTGATGTCTTTTATATTTCCAACCTGAATAATTAAACTTTGAAATAAAAGTGACTTTATATATTTTACGAATAGCGTAAAGAAATACACTCGAAATATAACGAAAATACGTAATTTGAGGAATAATTCCCTGTTGAAAAAATACAGAAGAGACGCGAGTTGTTATACTACTACGTTGTTGTAAACTGGTTCACTTTTCGCTGATGAATTTCGTTATATCGAAGAATGTTACAAAATATGTTACGTAGAGTGGATAAATAAATGGAAAACCACTGCTCTAGGCCAACCATTATGTTCAATTTTTTAATTTTCGACATAAAATCAATTGTTATAACAGCGTCGCTCTTTTTTTTTGGCAAATTAGTGCATATCCCAAAGGTTACTTTCTGCACAGCTGCACCCTCGCAACTAATACGTCGTTTTTCATCGAACAAAAAGCCAATATTTAGTTCGTTGACCAGTGTCGTTAAAGGAAAAAAAGTATACATGTACATATGTATAGGCATTTGCGGTCAGAGTCAATACTTTGTCGATGGTATCGGGGCCTTTGTATGCAGGTGAAAGCCTATATTCGTGCAACAGGAGAGAGAAGTTTGCCTTTTCACACACGTAGTCCAGGCAGTTCCTTCGTTCACGTTATTACTCCAATACGTCGAAATGACATGCGTTTTGTATGAGTTACTGACAATGTTTGTTAGCTGTACCGATAACCGAAAGTTATAAGTAGACAGAATTGGAAATGATAGTTAATCCTGTACAGATAGTTTGCGTAGGCGATCTATTTGCGAAAGCTAATTTCTCATCGACTAGTTGTCCGAGAACTTAAGCTGGGTTTGTACTGGCTATTTATATAACAATGTTGTTCTATGATGATACGATATGATTTTTTCGTCATTTTATTCCACTACATATTCTTACTAACTAGACTAGGGCAAGGGAGAACTATGTCAGCGTTATATATATATAAGAACTAATAAAATAAAGAACAAAATTATAAGAAGCTCGTAGACCTTACAATGCCACAGAATTTTTAGGATATTTTTTGGAAGAGATGATATTAATCTATCTCAATTTACTATAGTTGTAAAAAGCAATATTTGATGGAAACGTAATAGGAAATATCACTTTTTATTTATTTATACCTAATTTATTATTTATTTATGATTATATATAATTGTTTTATATCTAATTGCTTAACTCTAATTTGGTCCAGAGAAATATTATTTAATATAATCTTGTATGATATTTTTCTATTTTAAAATCTATATAGATTTTTTATAGATATTCAATTTAGCGTTTACGCTTTTTTCAAATTACAGGATTAAATTTTACACGTTCTATTTGAAAAGCTTAAAGTGATATTCGATAAAAAAGCAAAGTGAGACCGGTTGCTACGTTATATATTATTCTTGAGACCAGACGACTTTCGGTTGTAAAATTTTCTCGTGCAACCAACGGTTTACCAGTAATTTAATATGGTCAAGTTAGGTGAACCATTCTGTGTAACGTGTTACGCTATACTGCTATATACTATAGATGGAATTTTACCAAGCTTCCTGTGTTCACAATTTCCATTCCTTTCAATCTAGGAAGCAACAAACTTCATATTAAATATATTATAAACCTAATCTCTATTTATGCTAAATCTTCTCGTTTCATTTGTTTAATATGCAATATTATTTATTACAGGAATTATGTCACGTGCGCTATGCCAATTTATAACGATACGTACCCTGTCCAGAAAGTTCTGAATTTGCATCACGATTTCTTTTAAAAATTTACGTTCTTAAAAATATAGAATTTTGTTACACGCGTATAATATACGTGTTGACTCACACGTGTTTACAAAACACATTCACATCCTGTGAAACGAAACGAACGAAATAATGAATATACCTGTTCGTGCAGATACACGTGGAACGTTTCTTAACGAGATCGTAATTCATCGTGAAATTTCATTTAATTTGGAAGCTACGAGACGCTTGGGACGACAATAATTTAACATAAAATTTCATTCAATTCCGAGATTACAGGGCATTCTCTTTACGAATGGAAGCTACCCTCGTTCGTTGCTCGTGTTTTTCCTCATTTACGAATATGTATATGGTCGTTTTAATTGTCCATTGCTTGAATTTCGGAACGAAATACAATAGAATATTTAATCCGTGCTCGACCTATTTGACGCATATACAAAATGTAATTCAGTGACAGAATTATTTAAATTGCGTGGCGTGCAGGCTTGCGCAAGGAAGGCGTGTCTTGAATCAGATCGAGTCGAAGTGGATTGAAAAACGAGCAGAACGTTACATGAAGATTAACGTGCTCGCCGAAATTCCCTCGATGCTAATCCTTTAGCTTCTATACTTTCCTTTGTGTATCGTATCGAAACGTGTTTTCGATACGTTTACTTCGTTTTGTTAAGATTCGCAACGATTTTTCTTCCAGACTAATTGTATCGAGGCACTTCGAATGAACTTTCTGCCCCGTTTATCAGGCTTTCTATAGTCTTGTATGCTTATAAGTAAAAAAGCAGTAAAACAAATAACAGTAAAAAAATTAATTATTGTCTCAACGTCGCAATGTCCGCAAATAAAGATATTTCTGACGACAACTAACCGTATCAATGTATTACATTCCATTCAGAATAATGAGCTGCATCATCTAATAATCTCGGTATCCTTCTAGCACGAGTAGTTTAATAAATAAATAAAATTAATGGCTCGCTAACAATTTACACGGAAGTAAGAAAAATACACGTATCCGCGTCAATCTCATCCTCCCTGTGACTGGATTTGATTCCACGGAGACAACATCATCCATTCAATAAATCTCACTCACCGTGACTTGGTCCGAGTCGACGAAGAGAAAAACCATATTTTATTGTTTCTGTCAGGAAGACAAATTCTCGATGTCGTTAAGTCGACCCTTCTCAAGCTGTTCCATTGCTTATATCGTCAACCAGTGTTTCCTGACGCGATCTCCGGCATCGTGGTTGTAATTCTAACTCGACTCATCGTTGGATTTCTTGCTGCTGTTCGAGAACCAACGTTTCACCGTAGCCAGTTTAAATCGCCGAGAACCGTGTTGCCTTTGAGTTTATCTCGGGTTTGATTACGATGTTTCAGCGGGCGCGGATCGAGTTGCCAGCTTTTAATCGAGTCGATCGATTGGTCGCACCGCACAAAAGCCTCTCAGAACAGGATGCGAGGCAAGAAGAGCTTTGACGATCCGGTAATACGACCAGAATTCCCGGAATTACTATTTGGAGCATTTTCAAGCACATCCAACTTCCCTCACCGAATATTTAAAACTTTTTTTTCTCGTTTTCCCGATCTCCGTTAACTGGATTATCGAATCGATAGGGAAAGAAGAATTAGCCGCGCCTACGAGCATTTACATTCGATTTTACTGATTAACCATTCGTGGCGTCCCTATTACCATGATCATACCGAATCAACGGAGACACGGTATGCATTATTCATTTCAATTACGAGAAATTCTTTAGCTGTTTAATATTAATACGGTCTTCCTCTTTTATTGTTTCTCCTCCTCTTCTTTTCCTACTCGGTTGTTTCAGCTTTCAGCGCACGGATATCTGGCTCGCTGTCATACCTACTTGTTCTCATAATCGACGTTGGTTTATTTAGATTTGCTTGTTAGATTTCATGACCCCGCGCGGTAGGGAACATCGAGTCAGAGTCGGCTGAATATTTAATATTTTTGCCAGGTTTTCGTTCCTTAACATGAGATTACGAAACACGATTTAATGGGCTGCGATGTAAAGCATATCGACGTTTAATAAGTTTGCTACGAAACGTGGAGTAAAGTTAAAGTAGAAAAGTTGTTGATCCTATAATTTAGTGACAAATGCATAATTTAGACTTAACTAGTGTACAATCCTTTAATCGAAGTAGATAGTAATAGGACCGAGTAGCGAGTAATTTGTAACTGACCATAAAGATTTCTAGCATGCTATATGTAGTATTTTCTACGTATATTTGCGGTTTAAATATTACTGATCGTATTTAGCTCAAAAATTTAAAAGGATCTGGAATCAAAGAGTTCGTCAAGTAATAAAATGCTTCAATATAACATTTGACAATTACGAGAGTCAGTTTTGCTATTGCACATTTTTTAAAATTATTTTAATCTTTTAATATCGTATGATTATCTATGATGATCATAAAGAATATGGAATTATAATTTCATAATACAGCTCATTAAAAATAAGCACGTGTTCGGATACTTTTGAGAGGTGGTGCACGTGACTCGCCTTCCGCTACGTACGTTCGGAGTTCTTCTGCATACGTTTTTCCAGAATTTGCACGATCGATATTTTCACGTGTCACGTAATTCTACGAGCAAGCAGCGCACGATGTTACGAAAATCCATTTTCAAGGCGGTTTCTCTGTTCGAGAAATCGAAAAATTCTAAAATTTGGTTCCGACTAACAAATTATCGTCTCGTAGCTAAAAAGCTGTTCTTTAGAATTTAAAATTCAACGCGCTCCGCGACGGAGGATGAAGTTCGTACACGTTCGTCTAGCCGGAAAGCTCTGACGTTATCTTTCATTGGCCGCGGCGGAGCTGAGAATTTTTAAAAGACCGTAAAGCGATCGTTTCCCCTTATGAGAAGCCATTTATGTCACCGGGTTAACTCGCGTTCGAAGGAGAGATTAAATGACTCGAGGGTAATCTTGACAAAAGCAATTTCCTTGGCACGCTGGCCGGCCGAGTTCGTTTCTTCGACAACCCTTTCCTCGGCCACGCCAAGTGGTCTTTCTTCGGCCAGGCGTTCCACGACTCGTAATCCCGACATATTGATTAAACCGTATATATCGCAGATCCATTTCCCTCCGTTTAACTGGAGCAGCCCGCCAGGTTAGTAGAACGAATCCTTTCCACTGAATATTTCCGGAGGAACAGGCTGTATACGTGTGTGTGTTTGTACGCGCGCTATTCCGTTGCTCGAATATCCGCTGGAATGTTCTACATTTATTTTATTTTGCTGTTTTCAACATTACAAGTAAGGTGGCAGGAAACGAGACTTTTAAGCGCGTTCGCCTGATACAGTTGATCGGATTTTTGTTATTATTTACTAGCGTTTCACGATTATTCACGTTTTACCAACTCTCGAAAAGCCAAACAACGCGTAATTGGATGTCACAGTCTATAATGAAGTAACTTCGCGATGTATAAAGAGTTTGGATTTTTAAATCGAGAGAAAGAGCAGATGGATTTACAGACGGATGTTTCCGGGTATAATTTAATTACATTAAATATTGGATTAGCATCGGTATATTAATTTAATTGATGTTGAAGCCGGGAAGAAGCTGCTGCTCTGTCCCTCTATAATGTATGTAATTGAATTTGTAAACGAATCTGAAAATATATATATATAGAAATTACAAGATATTTCATGGAAATATATATTTTGCAGAAACCATACAAGTACTTAGACAACTATTTATATTAGATCAGTGAATCTCCATATTCTGTGGAGTATTTAATAATTATTATATGTTTAAGATGACTATCCATCCTGTATGGCAATTCTTTATTAAATTTGCGTTTGTAGTAAATATATTGTATTCCAATTTTACGTTGAAAATAATTTCTGGACACATATTCAGATTGGTTTCAAATTTTACCAATATAATTGCGACAGCCACGTCTCATTAGAGTGCTAGTGAAATTCACAAGTGTTTTATATAACACGTATAATAGAGACGTAACAGCTATCGATAATAAGCGTTCGATTATCTCAAGTGCTTTTTGTACGAATCTTGCATACCGATTAAAAATTTTGTATTCCTCTGAGCGAGTGCTATGAGCTTTCGCACTCTTAGGTCCTTTCTTTAACATCATGTATATGCGTTCCGCATTTCATTTTCGAAGCACTCGCGAGCATCCTCCTGGTCCCGTTCAATTGAATTTTCATGAGGATTAGACGAGAAGCGTCTAATGCTTTCTATTATTCTGTTCCGATATTTAGTTTCATATTTAGTTAGACTTTTTCCTAGAATTCCATCGATTACGTACGATGATAAAGATTTTATAACAGTTCGTGACTGATGAGGATATTGATGATTTAACTCTGTTCCATACACTTACTTTTAATTGAAACTAACATCTATTTAGTGGCACGGTAGATGAAACATATATCCAAATTACATAAATGCCCTTACTTATGAATATTATCATTTCAATCGCGATACAAAATTTCTGAATGTTGCGTCGATAAGAGGACGATTGCGTGTCGATCATAAACCGATAACGAGGCAATTACTTGCTATTTTATTGTTGACTCTCTACATCTAATAACCCTCAACTTTTGTTTGCTTGTAAGAGAGAAAATTTATGATTAATTGTAATTTCCCACTTTAATCTGATATCTAGGAATTAATAATTTTCGTAAAGGGATATGATGCTATGATATGATGATAATGGTATACTTTGTAAGAGCAAAACACTGTAACACTGTGACAAGCAAATAACAAATAATTAAAGATATGCAAACGTCTATTTCATTTAATTTTATCGTAGTAAAATTGAAGAGAAAATACGAATGCCAAACAGATATATATATATATATATATATATATATATATATATATATATATATATATATATATATTTATTAATTTTTGTCTGCTGACTACAAAGTAAGATTGACTTACATAGATTTCTCATTCGCGCTCTCATTCAATTTTGAATTCCAAACAGATATTTGACAGATATTCGGATATTCAAAACTGGAGATTTAAGGAGAGTGACAGAAATTAATTAACAGCTGCGCAAATGTACAGTAGGAAGCAAAGCTCCTGTTGTTCACGAATACGAGGGACAGCTACAGAGATAAAAACTTTGACATGCTTTATTAAACTTTTGCTTGCATTATCTTTGATAATTAATTGCGTTCTGGCTTCGCGCACGAACATGGTCACGATTGTAGAAATCAGGGCCTGTAGCGTGTTAAAAGATTCCAGTTCACCAGATTAAAGTAAGTTTTGCGAGAAAGTTTATAACTTTTCCCTTATACGTGCTTATGCTTTGTTAGTTGATTGCAGGGTTTACACCCTCTGTTATATTTTGCACTACTCGTCTCACTATCAGACGTGTCTCCTTAGCGCAGAGACGAAATTATCGCATGCAGATGAATTTCGCGAAGCATCCAGAGCTTCCAAGAGGTTTTAACGAGTGGTTTCATTATCATTTATTAGTAGTTTATTTATAGTTTATTTATTATTCTTAGCTGCTTTTACATGTGTCATAAAACAGTCTTAAAGTTCATTTTCAGACTAATTTTCAGGCCACGATAATTCTTTACATTTCTTTTTTTTTCTTTACAATTCTTTACATTCGTTACGTATGAAGAATCTACTTATCGTTAGCTTTGGAAATTGCGATGATAGTAGTCAAAGATAGAACATATTTATCTATGGAATTGAATTATTCTATAACATATTAACCGATCAACGTTGTTTTATAAATTCTACGATTAATTAGTACCTGTAATAGTTACAAATTATACGTTCCTTCGTTTATAGTAAGATTTAATACTTCCAGTATCGTCGGAAACTATTAATATTCTTCTACTTATTTTCGAGCGAGGCTAACTTCTACAGGGTGGTTGGTAACTGGTGGTACAAGCGCAAAGGGGGCGATTCTACGCGAAAAAAGAAGTCGAAAATATAGAATAAAAATTTTTCTTTTGAGGCTTTGTTTTCGAGAAAATCGACTTTGAATTTTCGTTCGGTACGCGTGCGGTATGTTATAACGGATCTTACGGAAAAATTAAAAAAAAAATTAAAAAAAATTTTTATTTTATATTTTCGACTTCTTTTTTCGCGTAGAATCACCCCCTTTCCGCTTGTACTACCAGTTACCAACCACCCTGTATATCTCTACTTTTAATTTCTGCTTCTAAATTTACTTGATAATTGTAAGTATTATCTTGATAGAATATCTACATCGCAGAATTACACTCGTATATCTTTAGATAATCTGCGAATTCGTTGGACATTGCTTCAATATTGTTTTTCATATATATCATACATATAATTTAAAATATCATCAGTTTCTTATCTTCACTTTCAACGTTATTTTACACATTGAAATATCATTACATTCGCTATGTAAATGCTAAAAATAAACGAAACAGTAATTTCGCACTAAATCTTCCTCTAATTCTAAGTATTTCTATAACGTTAATGTGCCGTGGAAATATTAACGAACAAACCATGAAACAAATGAGAATGTGTCGTCCGTGCGTCTATTTAAGCAAGCATGACCGCAAAATGGTATCATTCCCTGCGAATGTGTTAAGAGCATGATCACACTCGTTTGTAGTCAAATGGTTAAACTTGCTCGGTTATGACGATCATATGAGATTTAAATGTTGCATATCTATATTGTAACAATCACGATAACGCGAAGAAAGTCGAATAAAACAAAAATAATTGCGTCTTTAGCGAGCTTCCTAGGAAATAAAGCACGACTTTCGTGACATTTCATTTATAGTATCTCTCACCTCTATTATACGAGATTCTGGCTTCTATATATCTTCTCCGTGGCTTTATACTTCTATAGTTTTCACTGCATAATATAGTTCCTGTAAACTAGCTTAGAACGATAAGTTTTATATTTTTCATAATTCTATTTCATAAGCTTTATGAGCGTATCCTACGAGAATTAGCATCCAGATAAATCGACGCGTTATCGTAGAGAAATTCATTTCTTCCAAGAAAGAAAATTGAGGTGAAATGTGATACGACGAGGGACGTTATCGATATCGTTCCGATATTACTGCATTTAGGCAGCGGAAGTTCGAAGGTGTTGATAGAAACACGACGATTATCGGATATTTCTGAACTAGAAGAATCTGCTTTGTACCTTCCTTGGCGAAAAGAAGATGACATTAGGGGCAGGGTAATGTCGAGAGCCACGGGGCGTCCCATTTGTCCCATAGACGCAGGCGAAAACATCGATAAAACAAGGGCGATCCTTAGTGTAGTAAGTAGTAGCGCGTTGGACATCCGCAACAAGTAGTAACAGTCGGTACTTGGGTAGCCGCCAACTACATAGTTTCAAAGCATCAAGACGACGGGAAAGCATTGTTGAATGTCTGGCGAGGGATATCGTCCAAGTGTTTGCAATCGATTTTCTTCTTCTTGAAAAATACCCTCTTGAGCAGTAAAATCTAAAGTGACCCTTTTTCCTTCACCAAAATCAGACTGAAGCGGTGAAACAGATTTTCGAGAATTGAAAACGATCACGGTGAAACTATCGATATCGTTAATCAATAGGGAGATACGATCGTTATTTCCATATCAAGTAAGACAGTCCCCGATTTGTAATTCTTCTTATTATCGTACTCGCATTATGCTTATAAACGAAGGAAATTAATAAGTACGAACGAATGGCATTTGCGTTAGTAACGTTACAGTGATCAATTTATATAGAAATAAATAAAATAGGATCCGGCGAATCACAATATGAAAAAATTCAATTAATCTAAATACACAATATTGAATTATAGAGATTCGAGCATAAAAGAAGGATTAACAAATACGTTGGTTCAAAATTCCAACGCGCGCAATACAATTTTATTGATACAATTATTATCTTTTAAATGAACGAAAACAATTTTCAAGTTTGAATAGCACGATGGAAGATAGAATTACTTTCACGATTACTATGGTCGGGCTAGGATACTTTAACAACCTTTGGTAAGAAGAAAATGAAAAAGATTTGTCTTCTCTTTGTGAGCAATGTAATCCCTGTGTACAAGCTAGAGCTCGATTCACGGTACGTCGATCTTCCAACTGCAATTTATCACGATTGGTCTCAAGAAACATCAATTGAGAACAGTTATAAGCCTTCTTCTTTCACGTTAAAAGGATTAAAAAATCCGTCTTGTTACTTTATACCTGTGTCCTCGACCTCTGACCTCTTTTTTCTTCTTTTTTTCTTATCGGTTTTAGCAAAATTCTACAGATAAGTTCCTATCACGTTCTTCCCTTTTTTGCGATTATTTTCATTAAATTTATCTTCCTACGTTATTTGTTATAGTTAGTGTTATTGTTGAAAAGAAAAGCAAAGAGCGTAGCTCAAAATTTAATCGAATACAATTTAATGCACAGTATTATAATTAAATTATTAACAAAATACATATATAGGTAGAGAGTATATGCTGTTTTTCATATAAAATAAATATCTCTAGAATCGTTTAATGCATTGAGCGCTAACAGTGCGTTAACCATATGTTGCCCCTACTTTTTTGAAACAAATAAAGCGAATAAAACGAAAAATGTATTGTCGGAAATTCTCAATGATTACTACATAAATAGGAAACATTAATTCCATTTAAACAGAAATATTATCGGCATATTGTACGACACAATAGTATGCAGACAATACTATTTGAAATATTTTTGAAAATTCGTTTTATCGAAAGATCATTGAGAAATTTTCTATTGTACGGCACTGTTATTAAATATATCTGATGAACCAATTTCATATCTCGTTTTAAATATCCGTGTAGGTCGTACGATTATCGTAAAAGTCAGCAGGTTTTTTCCATTCGAACAAAAGGGCTCGGATATCCATTTGAAAAGAAATTGATTTAAATATCGCGATCGGATTCGTTTAGCTACGGTTCGAATTCCATTTATGTTATTACATTATCGATATTGAACGCCGTTGTTCCTCCATGCAACTTCATTTTATGGCGCTTCGCCATTAATAACACGATCTTTGATGATTTTCTGTGTCGGAGACTTGGTTATAAGGTTCTACTTCTATACCGTGATAACCCCGAGATAAGTAGATTCACCTCCGCGATAGAAAGACATTGATCCAAGGGGCGGGAAAGCCCGTGTCACAAAAGCGTAGAGGAAGGAAATTTTTTCTTTTTATCAAGATCGAGAGACCGATTTTTTTTATGGTTTAAAGAGACACGACCATTGTTCCGATTAAACGAAACACAATTTGTACTGTTGGATGCAATAGTTGCGTCGATATCAAAATTTACCTTAATGAAAATATCTTGTCTTGTGTTCTTTTTTTTCTGATAATAAAAAGCGAAGCTGTATATAACAGATTGTACCATTCGATGGAAGAATTGTATCAGTATAAACTGTTTGTATTAGATCGATACCAGTGCAACACCAGTAACAATTTTGTCTTGTATCTTTTTGCATCGAAAAAAAATAGTGATAAAAAAAAGAAATTATTGCGTATGTCTGGTTCTAGATTTTACATTCACACGGCAGATAGATTTTTCGGGGAAACAGTGTAAAAATATATGTGAAAATACACGAGATTGGTTATCAGTCTGAAAATAACTCGGTGAAAATATATAATTATTTTCTAAATTCATAAAGATAATTTATACGTACATGTAATAAATTTACAAACTTTATAACGTATTTCTTTTCGGAATAAAACATTTGGTTTTACAAAGTTTCGCTATGTAAAATGTACTGGAATTGTTGGACGACTGTAACAAAATATCGCGTAAAAATGTTTTATGGATTGTAAATTGTTAAAGCTCGTGGAAAACATTTTTTTTGAGATATGACTCTTCTTTCTTTTTTACAATCACTAAGAAAGTTCGAAATTTGCGAAAGTACAAACAATATCGTATCGTAATTTGTAAAAGAACATTTTCTTCGTTAATAATAAGTCGAGTAAATTTGCTAGACGCTTGCTCAATAATCAAGAAATTATATGTCGTGCTAAAAGCATTTAACTAGGATAAAATATTGCCTCTTGAGGATACATTGATGGTTATGGCACTATTCTGTCTCCCGAATGAAGTAGTTGCGATGGCAGTAAACTGTTAGTCACTTTCAATGTACGCAAATAATGTTCGTCCTTTGACAGTTACTAAAACTGTTATCAGTTTAAAGCATCTGTCGTCAAAAAATTGTATTCCGATCTTGACCAAATCTGCGTTATCTATTATTAAATTATTAAGGATCATTTAGAAGGAAAAGACAACAGCGTCCAATGAATTTAACGAAATACTACAAATTGTTACAACATACGTGCACGTTTACTTAATTCTTGCTGTATTTCTAACTGAATTTAACTAAGAAGATTTTTAACTAAATTACTCTCAACGACAAAGTATTCCGTGACTTAAAAACGAGAGATCTGATCGTTCAAACGCATCGGCTGAAACACCGAAAACCGTAACCGTAAACGTAATCTTCGAAACTCTTCGTTCGAATCAGAACAAAAATATTAAAGCTGAAGATATTAGAGAGGATCGACCACACTCTCGCGCTCGAGTGTCGTTTCGGGAACGTAATCGACATACTGAATACTCTCACCGAGTTGATTTTATGCCTGAGAGGGTATAGAAGTAAGCCTCTATTCGGATTTTCGTAGTTTCCAACGACCTCGTCTTTTGTAACATCTGCACTGTCTGTCTGATATACTCTTGGTAATTTATTCAGCCTCCAGCCCAATGTAAATCCATACATTCGAAGCATTCGTCAGAATATTCGACGGATTCATCGGCGGACATAGCTCGATCCGCAAGCGAGACGAGACGAGACGAGGGTTGGTGGAATTTTCTTCTCGACGTGGTTGCCTTCTCGTCGACGAAACTTTCCGGAGTATCGATAAAAATTTCGATGGCAGACGAGATACCTTAGACGGCGCGGCCACGAATCGATATCAGGGCGAAATAAAACTTGGATGCGGCGAAATTTGCGTAAAAATTTAGGGAGATGCTGGAGCTCGAAAAATTCTGGTCATTTTCGTCGTGATTAAAAAATACCGGCTTTCAAGAATACTCGAGCCGTACGTTGATTTTCAATGGAAAGAGAATAATAGTGGAGAAAAGTTTGTTATAGTTTTAATGAATTTAAGGCTGTTTGTGTATTTTTGAAAAAACAAATACAAGGAAACATCGCGCTCTGAAAATAACGATGTCGGTGCTTTAAACGTGACGCAGAGGCTATTAAATTTAAGTATTAACAGAGGAACGAATAGACAGCAATTAATCGCGAGAATATAAGCGTAACGAACGAAATTAACGAAGTAAGATCATAACGAACTAAAATATAACGTTCATTGTGTTAATACCATGTTCGTTTTCAATTAAGTATCGCTACCCATATACAATATTGTTATTCCGTTTTTGTTCTTGTTACAAGACCAAGATTAACGAAACTCGTACTCCGGCTTTCAAATTAACCGAAGGTGCAAACAAGATTGCGTAAAATTCTGCGCTAAATGTTTTATAGGGCGAAGGAAGAGGAGGCAGCAGGATAAAAGGCGTAGATAGGATTCGACGTCTTCCTAAGGGAGAAAGAAGCCGGATAAAGGTGGAAACGGAGGCGGTGTGGAATTTCAAGCATGACGCTCATAATGGTCCGGCACATATTAGTTTATCTCGTAATGATCCCAACGAAGGAGCTCCAACTCCTTAGCAATTCCTTACTTACGCTGCGTGCTCCGTGGAATTCGTTTTCTCCATGTTCCGAAGCAAGAAGCTGGACGCCGCTCAAAATTAATTATCGAGATCAATAAGGCTGAACAATGATGTTGATGGAGGAAAACGTACAGCTTCTGGCCATTGAATTACGACCACGTGCAATTATGTCACGTAAATGACAAATTGTTTTTGACTGTTCAAATTATTATTAAATATTCATATTTAATGTATACGTATAGTCATGTACGAAACGTTGCACGCAAATCGGACAACCTATAGCTGTGACACGGTAGGAAACACAAATGGATTTCATTAGGCAAGATATCGAATGACGTATAATTTAATGTATATGTCAGCATTAGTATTGACAAAATCGATGATTTACACATGGAGATATTCTAAGAATTTTCATTATGACACGAGTATCGTAAAACTTTTGTATAGATTACGGAGAAACAAAAAACGTATCGATCATGCATATAAATATATTTGTATAAAAATGATTATTGTATAAAATTATAGATAATTTTCTTCGAGCTTCGCTTGCTTCTTTATTGTTTAATATTTCTTAATCTCGTTATTATGTTTGTTGTTATCATCAATAATTTATCTATATTGTGATACTGTAGAAATGTTTTTCCATTTAAACACGCAAGAAATTTAGTGGTAAAAACATTTTACGATTTGGCGTTCTAAAAACGTGATTGCCGCGGTTGTTGATAGAAATTGTTTTATTTTTCCGCTCTTTAGAGCACTTTTATGTACTCGTAAAACACGATCCTCTCATTTCATCGCAATGTAATCTGATACTTTACGGAATTGATTAAATATACCTGAATGGTCATTCCTCAAAGTGTAATTGAATCGTTTCGGTTCCACATTGATTCTTCACTCAGATTCCTACAATTTATAACACACGATAACTCTGCAATCTTCGCTAAACACGTAGCGCGATTCCTCCTGAATAGAAATATAACTTGAAGATATCGAAAGCTTTCCTTCCGTACAAAGTGATCCTTTCCGGCTCTGCTTTTATAAAGTACCTATTCGTCATCCTTACCTCGCAAACGATACAAAGGATTCAAACGATAAAAATACAATATATTTTTCGATGTTTATAACGTTATAGATCTATTAAGTTTAAGGCTCCCAAGATGATCGAAGCAATTAATTGTCTTCAATGTCCAAAAAAAAAAAAAAAAAAAAAAGGAAAATTAAAAATATCTGCTGTACAATTTATAACTATGGTTTCATAATATTGAAATTGTAAATTAACCGCATATCAATAAATGGTTAAATTAAATAATGGTTAAATTAAATAATAATAATAATTTTACACGCATATAATGAGTTATATATACATTAAATATATATTATAAATTACTGTAATACCAGAAATGTCGAAACGGTTGGACTGACAATGGCGAAAGTACCAATAAACGTATTCCAAAGCCAGCTTAACATCCGTTTATCGCAAAGAAAGCTACGTAAGCTACTGAATTTCGATCTTCCATTCTTTGCTCCGATTTCCAATATCTTCAACTCGTCTAAACGTACATCAAATTCGTTCTCTGTGCTCTTGCAGCCTTATACCAATTTCAGACACAGTACTACTCTTTCCTTCTTTTTGATGTTTCGGCATCGAGTCGCTTATATTTGGTTACTTTGTAGAGATAATCGTATTTTTCGTCTTTCTCAGTGTCGTTAAACAATATAGATTTGCATGAAATGCGCCAAGAGAATGCGAGGTACGCTATATATCTTTGTTTTAAACATTCAATGGTTCATGGTACAGCGATTATGCGTGTCTGATATCTCACTGCTCTGGTATCGATAGTAAAAAATAAATACGAATTTCACTTTACACGAAATTGTTCTGTGTCACGTACCTACTGAGGGAATACACAGATTGCGATTATCCTGTGTTTTATGAATTTTGTTCGTTGCATTCGAAACTCGGGAACACAGCTGAATTTATAGACGATCGATTGTATAATTAGAATTAGGTAATCCTAATTCTAAGCTATTTAACTACGACCGAAAGCAATTAGGTATTATTACGTAACGCGAATAGATGAACTTTTGAAATGAACGTAACGTTTCGTCATAAAATCTGAGATATAATTTTATAACTAAGAAATGAACTTTATTTTACTGAACTCGGAATTAACTTGTGTAGCAATTTAAATAATTAATTTAGATTTCTGGTACAGAGGTAGCTTTACCAATTAAAAAATAACGCGTTCGTACACTTTAATGATAATTAACTGGGTAGGAAAAAATGTCGAAATTCTAAGTAGACCTGATTTTTTTTTTTTTTTTTTTTTTTTAGAATAATTCTCTGTAAAATGTTGATTTAAGTGAACTTCTTTGAATAACAGCAAGTATACCGGAAACTACTGTAATATTTTAGAAACTGTATACCGCGTATTAAAAGCACTTAAGTGAGTTAAAATATTGTCGTTTCAGGACACATCGGTGATTATGCCACTATGCACGAATGAAGTATCTCGGATGACAGTACAGTATCAACGTAAATTATTAAACAGTCACTTTCGACGCGGATAGGGAGTGCTTATCATAGACTTAATTAATGTTTGAACCTAAAGTGAAATAGTTTCGTATGTTTACTTGATGGTAGAGGGTAAAGTGACTTTGTGTTAGTTCTGCACACGACTTTCTCTAAGTAGCAACATTTTAAATTTCGTGATATTATTATGTTGATAAATATAGTGACGACGTTGTTGTTTACTTAATCACGCGATTAAAGCAATGACGTTATTTTCATTAAAGTTAACGTTTTATCGAACGTACTTATATTTCATTGTTATTACGATCACTACAGTAAGTCGTAACGATTAATACAACGATAGGTATGTGAATATAGATGTTTTTCCGTTTACACACGATGATCGAAATATAAAAAATTATTGCACAAATATAGATATACTTAGCCAAGCATATTTACATTTAAGCAAGATTAAGGATATTACGAGCTATGTAATCACTACATTGATTTCAGTAACAGATTTACTATGTTCATTAGACTCGGAAGAGGATAATATTTTTTTCGTAGATTATAAAGATATCGGTATTAATTCCAGTCATCACAAAATAGTAATAAAATCATTAATTCTAAATATTTAAACAGTATCCAATTTCCGACGTAGATGTCAGTAAAAGTATTCGCTATACGTAAAATGGGGTTTCAATGAATGTTAAACATAAAATAGCGTAAAGTATAAAGTTACATAAAATACAGCGCTATCAATATATCTAGTCGTGAAGTTTTCATTAAAGTACCCAATATAGTAGTGAAACAATATTAAATTAAATAATACCATATTAATTCGATTATTTCTCGAACGTTACATGTATTTCAAACAATTTCAACTTTTACTGTCTAAAGATAGGATTCTAATTACATTCTAATAATAGGATTCTAATTAATAAAAGTATCATAATTTCTTCTCCAATGCTAGAAGTATCATCGCAGATTAATCCGCTATTATTTGAAGCATAGGTCAAGGATAGATTAAAAACAGAGGAACATTTGTTTCTCTTTGCATCGAGAAGTTTCATGAGCGAACATTAACAGCTTTTAATTTGATCGATTTATTAATCGGTCGATTTCAGTCGATCGATTCTGTTATTAAATTTCTCTATTAATATGATCTTAGTTACTACGATAGAAATAAGCCTGACTACATGTGTGCTACTGTGTTTAACATAAAATATCGTATTTATTTCAGATCATTTGCAGTTCCATTTCCCGAGGGAGATTTTCCATGATACCCGGTGTAAAACAAGTCAAAGTTCATGGGAATGTCTTTTTGGCAAAAGGGTGAGCCAAGTGGCTCGACATTCTATCGATTTTGGTTGGAGCAATCTTGTTTTTGGTACATTGACAACTTATTGTGAAACGAGGGCGAAGAACATAGCGGATATCTAGCACGAGAACAACTTTATGCCGGTAACCCGAGCCGGAAACCAGAACGCCAAAGAAGGCGCAACAGGGAGCTAAAAGAAAGAGTATTTCCTCCGTTTCTGCCTATCGAAGACAGGCTACGCCACTACATTCATGATGATACCTGCGAACGTGGTATCCTTCGTCAAAAAGGTAATCATTTATATTCTCCCTCTTAATTAATACTATTTGGTATTATCATTTCTATACGATAATTCTTATACAAATTCACATCTGCATGAATACAATTAAAGAAGCGGAATCTGAGGAAAGAATTTGTTTCGCGTATTAAATGCGATATTAAATGTCACGAGTATTGTCAGAGTATTACACTATTTTAACTATTTCATATATTTCTGTCATTTGCATGGTAAGGCGTGCTAAATGAAATCTACAAGCTCTTAGGAATCGTTCGACACTTTCTTGGCTCCAACAATTTTTCTTCCGAATTAAATTAAATCGAGGAGACACGAGAAGCTGATAAATAAATTTAATAAAATGGGTAGGATAAAAAACGGCAATAAAAAGAGACAGTTTTATTGCGCTCTTTTTGTCAAGCGAATAAAATATATTGATGGTGGCAATTTACGAAAATCTTTGGAGGTGATCCAGAAGCAACGTAAAACAGACAGGCACACATTCTCAAGCAAACAGTTAGCATTTCATCCATAGCGTTCCCGTTCTTTAGAAGCCGATCCCGTCAGATTTACAACGTCTACACACACGACCGAGCTTCAACATGGCCTTATTTCTTTGCATCACCGCAATCTGACGTGAGTTAGGACCGACTGACAATGAATTATATTCCTCTATAATACTGGCTGTACGCCTCGAGTACGAGCTAAATGGCATTATTTCAAGATCGTGTCAAGATCGAGACGGCTGGATTATATTTCCTAGGGCCAGCACGGCCTTTGGGGACGTTCTTCCTTAACATCAAATTTGTTACATGTCGCGTCAGATTTTGTCACTCTACGAACAAGCAGAGATGATACTCCCCGTAGCTTGAATTTCTTAGGTATTTACCTGCTAGAAATATAATAAAGTCCATCGATGCTACCGAATTTCTAATAAAGAGTAGTAGAGAGTATTAGGAAAATCGTAAGAAATGTCAGCCGAAACGTTTGGAGATGCGTAAAAAGTATGATACGACACGCTACCAAGCTGAACGAGGAGTCTTGGCTTTCGTCAAGGGGGATAATAAATTCAAATGTTTGGAAAGTTTGGAAAGTTTTTGACGATCGATATGTTGGACAGGGTGGAATTTACATAGAACGAATCGAACGTTTTCGAGCTACAACGATAGACTCGTATTGACGAAGAGACGCGAATGGAGTGCACATCTGCCTTCTCATTGTCAATTTAGACTTTTAAAAATTATTAATCCTTTGTACTTTCGCGACGTTGCTACAGTGGCATTGAGACGGTGAAAATTTCTATTTGATTTTGTCTCTGGCGATAAAAGGCGAGGAAAGGAAAAGAGGCTACTGCATAAATAACTCAGAGATTCGTTTCGCTGAGTAGACGGTTGGATTGGGTACTTGGGGAAGAAAGGCCCGGGAGGAAAACTCCTTGCGATGAAAAATGTTTCGCGTTGGATCTTTATACCTGTTGGTGAATGATACGACGAAAAGTTGACATTCGATTTACAGGAGGGAGATAATGCAGACAATATCGAGTAACGAATGTTCCTCTGGAAATCTTTCGAACAATACAGGGTATCGTTTGCTTTATAATATCGTTCGTTCGTATCAAAAAGTTATGACTATTTGCATAATAAAGTTGTCTGTGTGCGTAAATTTATGTTGTGTGTTTTAGAAGAGCGTAACTTTTCACAGAAATTAATTGCAAATGTTGGAATTAAAAGTAGGAATTAAATTTTATTACTCCTGGCATGGTAGTTTGGCGAATAAAAACGTATCATTGTATATTCCTGTGAGAGGACTAATTTTCGCAAAATTTATTAGTTTGAACTTTAGTCACAGTCTTAATTAGAAATTTAATCCATTTTTATGACTGTTATAAACTCTTCTAAATTCTTCAATTAGCTTCTCATATTACCATGTATAAAAATGGCTTTAATAATGCTGAATATACGGCTGGTGGAAAAATACGATGCTGATATCCTATTTTATACCACGTTATTGTGCTGCAATAATAGCTTTATAAAGTCAATAGCAGATTAGATGAATAAATTGAAACATCTCGCGTCTGGAGAATGAATAAAATATCAGGAATGAAATAAATATTGTATATTTAATAACGTAGAACTTCGGGCAGTCGTCTGTTTATATATAACTCGTGTGCATGAATAATTTCTAAAATATCGATGGCATAAATGTAACAGGTAATTGTTTAACTATCTTGTTTATCTATCATAAAATTCAAAAGTCATCTGCTGAAAGCAGACAATACACCTTTATTATTCTTTGTTCATGTCGATTGTTTGTGTACTGATTTATCAAGTAAAATAATTTCCTATATGTTTCCGAATCGATTTTCCAGTTTCGAACAATTCATATAAAATACGATGAACGTTTTAATTAAACGAATTTCTATTGTATGCTTTTATTTATATCTGAAACGAATTAATACTTGGACGATACGCGCCCGAAAAAATAATACAAGATAATAAAATTAATTATTCGTTAATTGTCTCAAGTTAATATCTGTATGTTTGTGTGTACTACTGAGCCGAGCAAAAGTTCTTTTTTTTTTTTATTTATTTGTTGAAATTACAATCAATTCTCGCGTTGAGAATTTTCAGTAATTTTTCTGGCGTGGCGCAGTAACATGGCTGTTTATTTACAATAAGTTAATTCTTATTATAGATACGTATAATTTATAAGTATTATAAGTAAGTGCATATGCTTAATTTGGATAACTAAATGAATCTAGCGGGTAGTGCCTTTTCAGCCTGCGAATCTGGTCCGTCGTATCAAGTAGTCCAGTGATTAGGGGGTTTCGGTGTTTGTTGACTCTTTTGCTATATCTGTCGCTATATTTTGCTATTTCCTCTTTGACTGTGGGTATCTTGAGGTCGCGATGGATGGTTTCGTTGGTAACATACCAAGATGCGTCTATTAAGGATCTTAGCGTTTTCGATTGGAAGCGTTGTAGTATTTCGATGTTGGAGTTACTTGCTGTTCCCCATAGTTGGATTCCGTAGGTCCAGACAGGTTTTATTACGGTCTTGTAGAGGGTAATTTTATTCTGTATGTTTAGTTTGGAGCGTCGACCCGTGAGCCAATAGAGTTTTTTTAGTTTGTCCTTTAGTTGCTTCGTTTTATCTGAGAGCAACGAGCAAAAGTGAATTCTCAAATGTACGTGACCAAACGGAACGGCAATAACAACGCAGTACGTCGATTTCCATCTATCATTCTATGATTGCACGTAGAATCTTCGATTAAAGCATTCTCCATTGCTGCCTCTGATTGACCTAATTGGTCGCAACCGTAGAAATCTCGTATTAAAATGGGTTTATGGACAATTGGAGATATCTTACAAATATCTGCACGTCTCCCACTTTTTGACCCTAATTCCTTCTACAGACTTTACTTTCGTGCAGTCAAAGAGACTCTTTAATTCTACTAATGGACCACAGTTTGTTGTTATCTATCCAAGAGGATCCACCACTGTATGAAACATCGTTCAAAGTAGCTTACAGAAGGAAAGAGAAAAATCTACTGTTTAATCTTTATCGTTTGTAAGCTGATTCTCCATTTACGAAAAGAAAATGCAAATCGCGCTTCATCGTAACGTTGTTGCGCTATGTTTAATGTGTTTCGAAGGAGATAAAGCCGTTTAATTTCGGAATAAGTGGTTCTCTAATAGTTTCCACTTGTTAGATCCGTCTGGTTGTACCGGGAGAGAGCAACAAATAAATTGAATAAAGGAATTTTGGCCGAACGAATGGGAGCAATCTCAACAAAAGCGGTGCTTTGTGTTAGTAACTGATATCCGGGTTTGTTTGATCAAAACCGTGGATTTCCAGATTGAGTTTCACGAAGCAACGGCTTGTTTCGCTAAAGATTCACGAGGGTTGCGTTGAATTTGTCATGGATCCAACGCTAATGAATTGCGTTTCACGCACAATTTGCTTCCCCGCTATTTCGCTCGTTCTTTTGCAAATGTCAAAAGATCGGCAGATGTACTTATCGGTTTAATATACAAATACATTTTTCAATGTTTCTTCTCGTAATAAATACGATGGAAATTTAATCAATTTTTGAGAATCTTCCCTTATCTTCTTGTTTCTTTTAATTATAGAAACCGGAAAATGTATGGAACCAAGAAAATATTTGCACGTGATTTTGAAGCGGCAGGGGAAAATATTTAATTTGCGATTAGTTCTGATAAAAAGTAATAAAAGAGAATAACTTGAGAATTTCTCACTTTATAAAATTTATCATTTGCACGTTGACATATTAATTTACGATTGCAATTTACATTTATCAAGAGACATATCTATCTCCTTGTAGAAAAGAATTTAGCCTCTGTAAATAGAAGATTTTACTCGTTACTTTCGTTCTGTATTATCAGCCGTGAATTTAAATACTCTCGCCATTTCGATGATAAAAGCACATAAATCATAATCTTTTAAACTAATTTTGAAACTAATTTTAAAATAAACTAATATAAACTAATTTTAAAACTAGCGACAAGACCGCAAGCACAATATTCATTTCGACGTCTGTTGCTCTTAGAAAAGTCCGCCTATATCCACTTTGTACCGCCAAATCGTTCAAAGGTAGTCCGATTTTCGATCTCCTGTGACGTCCATTCATCCTACAATTTTCTCGTTAACAATTCATACACGTGCTTTTGTACGGCCACGCAATCTCGAAAAAGGACAAAAAAGTGCAAGCGTTACAATGGGATGCATAAAAATTTTGTCGATTGAAATCGTCAGCGCGAAAGGCCGCGCCATTTAGCGACTCGTACTACTTCGGTAGCGTAGAGAAACGCGCGAACCCGCGTTATTCGACATATGCACGCAGTATGTATACACGTTTCGATTCGGTCACGGTTTGACCGCATTTTCGTTTTCCGGCCGCCTAACAAAAGCTCGTGGCACGCCATATGGCCGAGCCGAGCGTCGGCTGTGCATTACCAGAAGGCCACTGTAGAATATCGGCCGTTTAATATTCCCCGTTGAATTTGCATTCCGGGATTCCATCGCTCACTCGGATTACGATAGCGCGCGTTCCTCTTGGCCTCTTTGGAATCCTCCCAAAAGCCGAGCCTGCGTTCTATTCTGTTCGTGGATCGAAGGGCGAAGGACAGAACACGCTGGCGTTCCGCCTCTGTGAATTTGTATGCATGTATCAGAGACCAGTGTACAGTACGATCCATTGTAATCACGTTGTTCAAGATCATGGAACACGTGTTACAGGCTTTCGTAATAGTGCAGCAGGACTTCGATTATAAACATTAATTACTCGCAGAAAACAGGAAAGGAAGAAAAAGAACGACGAATAGTCGAATTGTGATGCAACGACTGTGTTCAGGTTGACTGATAGAGGAACGAGTGGATGAATTTGTAATGGAAAAATATATTGAAATAAGTATTAATGTATGCTGATCCAGATTCTCACTATTATAGTGTTACAATATAATAGGAAGAAGGATGATAGAGAGCACGTTCATATATTTACAGCAAAGGATATTACCAAAAAGTTAATTAACCTTGTAGCTTTAGCTGAAGGCTACAAGAGACAGCAATAGAAATCTACTTATAGCTCCTTTGTTTTTAGACTTTGTAATGCAAAACGCAATTTATATTCAAAGGTACAACAATATGGATCTCTTCTCATTTCGAATTTTCTTTTCTTTCACTAAATTCTATTCTCTTCGTAACGGCGGTCTCCAGGTCACGGATATACAAAAGAAAAGGTGTAGAGATTTTCTTGAAGTAATTTCTTCAACAGATTAAAATTACGACTGTGTTTCGTATGAAAATAAATATAAAATATTCATCGTATATTATTACACGCGTATGTGTCAAACGTTTTCTGTTTGTCTGTCTTCGAATCTGTCTTCCCAATCTTTAAATCTTTTTCTTTAAATCAGTATTTCTGCAGTTGTTTTTTGTGTTTCGTGTCATTTATCGATTATTTCACTCTTGTTTATCGTTTGCTACGCTCTTCTGCCTTGCTAACGGAATATCGTTACTAATCTTCAGAAAGAGACAGCTCTCTTCAATCTCTTAAACGAGGTAGCCCCTTTAAATCTCATTTATCCTAGAATTCGTTTCTCCGATTAAAGAAACACGACCGAAAATTACTAAAAAATTCCTGTCAACAATGGAACGGGTACGTGTATTTATATTTACAAACAAATGAGAAACACACGATGGATAAACACGTAGTCAAGTGGAAGTATTTTCCGTCTGACGCAGTTCGATTTATGGCTGGCGCTGTATACGAGACGTAGCGTACATGCTACCTGAATATTTGGGATAGAGAATCGAAGATCAGGCAGAGAGATATGGAAACGAAGAGCGGAAGAAAATGGCTGATAACATGCCAAAGAAACGATTTACATTCCGATTATTAGATTGGCTCTCGGTCTGTGTGATGTTCAATTTTATTCAACCGCGATGCAGCGAATACCATCGAGTTATCGAGGGTCAAGAAGTCAATCTCCGCGTGGATCGTGCGACCTTAAAAAAGGAACGAACGTCCACGAACCCGAGATAATCGTTAGGTCGACAAAAATATTGACCTCCCGTTCAAACCTTCGTTTGACAGTGGTGTTAGACTATACTTTATAAGCGTTTTCTATTTGCCGTGATAATGGCAGAGGAAAAGTTACTGTAAATATAGGTCGCCAGAGTGTTTGACTTTTCAACTGGCTACGCTTTCGCCGCTTCGGGATATATCCATGCTGGGAAGGAAGTCGTCTAACAGCCTGTCGCCGTTTTATTTGTACATTCGCGTGTGATATTTTCGATCGAGCGAAAGAGCTATCCAATCGAGACTGGGTTTCGTTAATAAACAACGAATAAAAAGAAATCGTGGGCTGATTTGTAACTGATCGATCGATGTATATTCTCGCCGATCTACAGATTCTATTTTGGATACGTATTTTTCTTTATACAGAGGCGGATTGGAATTGTTTGATCCTTTCAGGTATACGAGATAGGCAGACATATGGTATGTACAAAAATAGCGTACAAAGTTTGAAACAACGGAAACGAAACGTGGAACTTGATGAAAAGACGCGTTCGTGGAAAATAAGGATATGTGCGAATATACTGTGTATGTATATGTGAGCCGTTTAATGCAAAAGTGGTGTAAGTCAATCTTTTGCCTATTTGCTGGGGCAACCTTCATTCTGTTTTGCGCAGAAGTCGCGGAAATATATCTTCGTTAGTTTCTCGGCGGATAGCAGAATAAGGGAGGACCGCCAACCCGAAGCTTTACAAAATTTTTACTTTGCCCCTTCATTATTCGGTAATCAACTTTCTTCACTTACATCACTTTTGCATTAAACGGCTCGTATGAAAGTACGTACTGTCAAACGATGCGAAATTGAATACACTTGCAATTACAACTAATTAATCAATCCTACGATATTTAAGGTTTTCGAAAGTTCATTAACGTTTCGAATTCTATGGACAGTTTTTCACCTTCTCTTAACTTTTCTAGGATCAATATGCGAATACTTTGATAAATATTCTGTGATAAATATAGCCACTGTGCTTTACTACGAATTTTCTCTATCGAAACATCCTACCGTGTTAATTCAAATAGACAAATCCGTTCGAACGATGGTTTTGAGAAAAATCAGTATTTCACTATTTAACAACCAGGCATCGATTTCACGTAAGCCCGAAATACAAACCGCTATATTTTCGGTTTCAACGCACATACGGTTTTGTTATTTAATACACATACGTGTAAACTAACTTTACGCTACCTGGCAGCATTGCTTTGCTTCGAGCGAACGTTGCAAATATGATACGTCCTTTTGACTCAACACTGTGCAGCCAGCATATAATTAATAATTTACTGTTTTCCTGTAATTCCTGTAAATAGATTTTCCAAATTTATACTACTGTATTATCTGTTTTTGATTTGATTCATAATCTTACACGAAAATAACCTCCTCCATTTCTCCGAAAATCCAGGTTAATTATCACGTTCTGCACGAGAACCGTAGATATCCTAATGCTTATGAATGGGTGTGTAAAATTATCTTCTATTCACAGACAGACTTCGTAAGTATCCGTATTGCCATACCGTTGCAATTGAAAAATCATATCACGTACAGAACAGTTCATCGCGCTCGTAAATTTCACCAAGCCAGCGATATTTGTAACGAAGATCGCGACACGCGACGGAAGAGAAAGCATCCTAAGTTCTTAGAAGTCGACCATGTTCCTCGCAGTTATCGCTGTTACGAGTGGTAGAGCTTCGATTACGTTCATTACCTACCTGCGGCTATAATAATCCAGCGAGAGTCGTGCAACTCGCGGCGACCGAGCTTCGTTTTAAAGGCTGTCCTTACGGTGAATGCTATTTTCTGTCGTAGATGGTGACGACGCAACCAGATTCCGGAACAACCGGATCGGTTACGCCGGATGAAGGCGGCACTACCTTCAGCAAATGGAGGCAGCTGGGAAGCGGCGTGATACGAGACGGTAAGTTTCACGCTGGTATTCTTAACCAGACGACTAATTTCGTGTCTTTGTGAAGAAAACGCGACGCTTTCCTTTCTTATTTTTCCTCCCCTAACAACATGATAATATTACGTTGGTGTGTGCGAAACGCTGTTTTCTCGAATGAGATCTTCATCCCACGCAAATGGAGATTATACGTTATTACACGTTAATATAGAAAATTCCGACTGGATGACACGTACTGCGAATATTTGAAAGGCGTGGTAGGAAATAGTTGGTCGTATAAAAATTGTACTGTCTGTTGCACGAAGATAATAAATATTTATACAGAGTCGGCCTTACGTGAGAGTAAATGATATTGATAAGCTGTCAGAAGTGGACGACGAAGAATCATTACGAAGGTAACATGTAATAGGTGCAGGGAGATATTACGAGGGTAACGTTATATTAGGTGCAACGGTGTTTCATGGACCTCAAGGCCGCACATTTTCTAACGGCAAGATTTTCGGTCTTATGGAAAATAATGGCGAGTTTTCCCGCCTTATGGTCGTTGCGTGTTTCGGACGTAACAACGATATTACCGTCTTTCAATGGTTCATTTGAAACGCCAGTTCTTCTAATCCAATTACCCGACACGAAATTTGTAAATTATTTTCCAATCTGTTCAACGCACGAATATCTTTTTCCTCGTATAACCGTGTACTATCGAAAAAATCGGTTACTCTTCGTTAATGTAACGCGCAGCGTACCGAGCACCATGTATCGAAATATCGATTAGAACTTTCATTTGAAAAAGTCTCGCTTCACGGTAAACCCTCGAGATACGTTCAATTACGAGTGATATCAACGTAGTTGAAAACTAGGCGAAGAGAATTCTAAAAAAATGACAAAAGTTTAATATGGAAAATAGATTTTAGATAATCAAACTTTTATAGAGCGCATTGCGCGAATTATTCGCGTACAATCGGCAATCAACTTGCAGTTTTCCTCCGTCAGCGAAACACAGTTAACCAGAGATCAACGAATAAATTAAAAATTCTTCTAAGACAATACGCGTAAAACAGGTTGGTTTTACGAGCTCGAGGCTGCAACTATCGCCATTACGCTGTAACGCCTTCTTCTCGCTGGTTCGTTATCTCCGTTGTAATAGCTATATTTCGACGAGTCTCTCGTTGAAACGAAAGCAACGAGAAGCGAGACGCTGCGACGCGTCGTGCGGCCAACGCGCGCAAACGAAACAAATCCGCGTAAATAGCGTGCTCGTTTTTTACTTAATTACTGTCGGGTCGCATTTAAACGAGTGGAAAAAAGAAAGAAACGTGGCGTCGAGCGGGAAAGTGAGAGCCCGGGGACAATCGCGAAACGACGGACTTCCTCTCCCCCTTGCGAGTTTCCTCTTCCTTCTCCCTCTTCTCTACTTGTTTCTCCCTTTTCTTTTGCCTTTCTCCTCTCTTTTTTCTCCTTTCTTTTCGGTTTCGTTCAAAGCCAGAGTAATTTGCTCGAAATTACACGACCGACAAGTACAATTCATTCAGCGTTGGCCGACGTGCGAGATGCATTTGTAATTCGAATGCGCATAGTTTCTGTCGCGAATGCACCGCCCGCTCATGGCCGTTGTTCCCGTTTTCCGCGGTCGCAGGCTCCGCGTTCTTTCTTTTGTTCCAACGTGCGATGAGAGTTTCGGAATTTGTACTCTCTAGAACGGAGGAAACGCTGATACGTGCCTCCGCACGATGAACGCGATGTGTCGACAACGCTTTGTAACAGTCAGTTTGCGCGGTTGGCTACTGTAACCGCTAGATACAGCCGCTTTCAAGATGGAATAAACCGAGTACTTTTTTGATAGACTGATTTTCAAAGTCAAAAAGGTAGAGAGACGATCGTTACGTATGAAAGGAATGTTTAAGTCGCTTTCGTTCTACGCAATCTATTCTATTTAGTGCTTTTTTTTCGAGAGAGATTCCCTCGTTTGAGATTATTAAAACTCGTTGACAGGTATTCTTTATATTCGAAAATGTACAGTGCTAGTAGGAAGATGTAGTCTGCGTATTCTTTCAGCAGGAATGCATCATATGTTTTGGAATATTATGGAACATTTAGAAATATTTGTACGCTTGAGAGAGGCTTGCGATGTTAATTTTGCTTTATCATACGATGGGTATATCTATTGATAGATTGCGTACGATGCCATCGATCGTTATTATAGCTATGTCAATCCTTCATGTTACGATATCGTGTTAAATAGTTGCAAGTATTTTTGATAATAAAATAGATTAGAAATTCTGGTTGAAACTCTATTCGACGAAGACGAACAACGAAATGAGTTAAAGGTCAATCTTGCGGAAACTCTGTCAATAGTTTCAGAGACACGTTTACTACATTTTGAAACTCCGAACGATGGTAATTTATATACTCCTACTGAAATTAATTAGAAATTCAATATTAATAGCGCAACTATCGATCAAAATCTTTTATCTCGTCGTGTCTTTCAACAAATTATTCACGATGATTCGACTGGAGAGAAAACGCAGCTATGTCAGCCGAACAGCTCTCCGTTCGTTTTTGAAAACCAGAAAAATATAAAGTGGATCTCGA
Organism: Bombus huntii; assembly: GCF_024542735.1. Classification (NCBI taxonomy): domain Eukaryota; kingdom Metazoa; phylum Arthropoda; class Insecta; order Hymenoptera; family Apidae; genus Bombus; species Bombus huntii. Next base: position 7,327,255 of record NC_066246.1, read on the forward strand.
TATCTTCTTCGTTCGAAGGTTATTTTACCTTCGAGGAAATTACTTCTCAGACTTTTTACTTATCTCCACCAAATGGTAGAACGTCTCGCGATATCTCCAACGACCGTATTGCACGAAAAGATGATAACAAGGAACAAGTTGCCGAGGGCGTTGCAATAATGTTAATTCAACGAGAAATTATCGAGGAAAGACCGATATCGGATCCCGCGAGATACCCGACTCAATTTGTATAGGGGAAGAAAGGAATCCCATTGAAAAATTTGCTCCCGAAGCCCGATAGATATTTGCAATTTCGTACAGGTTCCTCGTCTCCTTCGACGCAACTAGCTAACCTACTTTTCGGCGATGCTCGCTCTCTTCGTTACAGTCTTTCTCATCGAATTTACCAAATGAAATAAGGTCCAACCCCATTGTCGAGGACAGTTTTCTTTTGCCACACGACGTGTTCTTCTTCGCTCCGTTCCCGTGGCCTCCCGCCATTTCGTTATTTTCACCTTTACGACGCGGGTTCGTTGGAAAACTCGTCGATTAAACGGCAAGGTTTCTCTTCTTCCACTCTAGTTCGCTCTCGCGAGATTCTCCTTTTGCTTCTCACGATGCCATCGTATACGATCGGTCTTTGAATTACGAGTTTTAATGCAACTTGTAACGTTATTTCGGATTTTACGATGGAGCAAAGTCGGACAAAAATAAGAAACACAGATTATGTCGGATTCTCCTTACGTAGAACGATGTTTCCTTTTTTTTTTTTTTTTTTTTTTTGGTAGCAGCGCTTCTTCGTTGCATGTTAACGAAGGTTAACGTTTCATGTTACACGGTCGTTTTATAACTTGCGAACGGAAGGTATAAATTAATCGTATTTATCGATTATCGTCAATTATTCGGGTAAATGCCGCGATAAAAATATCGATATTTCTAATTTTTTGCTTCATTTACTTTGTCCCCGATAGGCGAACTCTTTTCACGTAACGCGTTCATCTCCTTCCACGTTTAATAAATTAAATAGGAAATAAATCGTACGGCAATTTTAAATAATTTTAGTCGTCCGATTGACTGATTGATTATGTTTGATCAGAAAAATAATACGTTGAGAATATATCTGAGCGATTACGGTGCATTCTATAATATCGATAAATAAATTTAATCGGAAGCTCAATTTCAGATTTTATTCGCATAGTCACACGCAGTCAGGCTTGAAAATACGCACATTTTTTTAATATAAAGCGAAGAATGCTATTTATTATAGCATTTATATATACTAATTAATTAACTCCAGGCATATTGAGTTTCACATCGTTTCGTAGCCTTGATTCACATGATTACAGAAATTTGATATTACGTGAATGAAACGTACATGATAGAAACGCTTCGTTGGAAAATCAGGATGCCGATTTGTTTTGCAGGCGTTCACATTAAAAACGTAATATCGTGAAAATGAAATGTGAAACTTGAAATGAAAAAAAACGCTTCGTCGAAGAATAAGAATATGTAGGAATATTTTTTGCAGCGTTTGCGCGTCTATGATCACAATCACTAGGTCTTCTTCAAATAATTCACGGTGGCTGAAAAATTTGATTTGAAAATGCATACTACGTTGCACCTTATCGATGCGTGTCGACTGATTGCTGTATCGCTGGTGTGAACGTGGATCTACAAATTGCGAAATAAAATCCCGCCCACGTCACAGACGTTGATGACGCGTTTCCAGGGGCTGATAGATACTCGATCGTCACGGGGAAAATGTAAATTTTCGTAACATTCTACCCGGCGAATTTCATACCAAGCGTCAGCCTTTCGACGGCTGCGACGTGAAAGGCTAACGTTTGCAATTTGTATTCATTATATACGCGTTATTACTTTTCCATCGTTCAATAAATGAAAACAAAGAGTACGCCATAAATGTACGATACACTCGCAGTCGATAACCAGAGATATTCGTTTTGAAGCAGATAATTGAAGCAGACAATTGATAAACCGGTCAATCAAACTGCATGCGAAGCTATTTCACGAACGAATTTAATAGTATTTCCTATTATTTTCATTTCGTTGTTACTTCTAAAACGAGTTTCCACAAATTTTATTTCATAGGGGAAGTCTCTGTCGAAACGATACGTACAATGATTAAGTACCCTGAATTTAGAACGTTTATAAATTTGAGGAAGACGTTAAATATACGAGACACAAAAGGCGTAATGTCATACGATTCAATTTACCATGGTGAATGTTTCACTTCTTCGTAGAACAATTGCGAATCAAGCACGAATAATTAGTTGGAATTTTTCGCACAATTACGTAGCTGACTGTCTTCCTCCCATTTCCTTTCTTCTACGCGCACCATGTTCCACATGTGTGCAGAGATTTCGCTCGCATTCAAACCGTGCTATTTAGTTGTAATCTGCCACGATTGCATTCAATCTGCTTACCGGCTGTTTGATATCGAGGAGGTCATTGCTGTAATTGATCTCGAAACGCAATCGCATTGTTAATTATCGAGATAATTAATGGAACACAGTCGCGAGCGAGTCGGAGGTCGGATAAACTGAGAATATCTTGGTACGCGTTCGCGCCGCAAAACACGGACATTATTCGTCCAGATTATTATTATTATTCGTCTGCACCGTGTCCTTTTTGCGTCTTCTCTTCACGATCGAATACCTTGGCACGTTTGAACATCGTCGTTCCAGAGCGACAGTAACGCAACTGCGAAAAGGTGATTTTCCAGGGAACGAAGGAAACGAACTTCATCTAACAAAACTCGTAATTAAATGACGAAAGAAACGTTTCATAATATTAGGATAAACGACATTGATTGCACTTTTAAGTCTATCTGCGACTACAAATTGCTAGGAAGTGCAATAGCCAGAAACGAATATTTCAATAGCCACGTTGTCGTTATCTAGTGGAGCGTTCGGAAAATTATGAAACTTTTATAGTGGAAAAATTGATATGTCTGAGACATTTATCTAAAAATTTGCGAATTTCCAGTTATAATAATTATAGCTGTGTAGCTATTATTGCGATACGTGCTGCGATACGTCGTTTCCGAACCATCTTATCAATCAAAGTGTACCACTTAGGAGAAGTGATATGCCAGTCTTTTTTTTTTAGCAATTTTTCTTCTTTTATTCAACAAAGCAAAGTGATCGGGCTAAAAGGGCCGATAAATAGCTTTCAAGCGTAATCCTTTAATTAATATCGATCGGTTTCCACAGGGAAGTATGTTTTTAATTGTAGCAATTTTTATTCTTTTATGAGATACATAAATATTTATTTCTCTTATTTACGTAGAGTTTCATGTAGGTTTCCAAAAGCTTCGAGTAACTCTTATCGATGGAACAAGTTGTACGTAGTAATTAGTTTCAACAAGTCGTTCCGCCCTTTAATCCAAATACGAAATTTTATTTCTACAGCGCTTTTCAACAATTTTCCCTCTATTCAGACTTTAAATTGATTAAATTTAAGAACTACCGTTTGTTATTTATTTATAAGTCCGGATTCTAGAAAAACAAAGAAGATAATAAGTGTAATAATAACGTTACGTGTAGAGATATCGTTAAACAAACAGCTTCCAATCGTAAGACAAAGTTATTTTGTATAATTGTTCTTCTAGAAAGATAATAAATATATCCAGGTCAAGATTGCTGGTTCAAGTACGAGCAATGAATTATTTATAACGTTTTGTCTACCACTATCTTCAATGTAAAATCTTTCTACTCTCTTCCAATTAATTTTTCTGGTAACAAAAGTTGTTTCGTGATTGCCTGAGCGTGCAATTTTGTCCCGCCATTGTTTCATCGGATTTTTTATAATTTGAATTTTTTCTTCACTTTTAGCGAACACGTGCACTGGATTTTCCATTGTAGCTGTTAAACAGACATGCTACATTATTTTACAAGTTGTACATGTTATTTAAAAATTGTTAAAATGTAGATATTTTCGATGAAATTCCTTCAACGGCGTATGCACCAGGAAACCCGAGATCAGCCTGTAATTATAAACTCATTATCTTTTTCGCAATGTCTGCAAACATTCTTCATAACTTTTTGCTGTTTCATTTGGCTCATTATCCTGAAGGTATATCGGTGAAATTTTGACTAACTAACTGTTTCTCCGGTAATTTCGGTCGATTATCAACCTCTGTACGAAAGCAGAGTATTTTAATAATCAAGCGCGTACTTCTTCCACTGAATTTTCCATCCACCTATAGTACTAACGTAATTATTTAATCAAAACTTTCTGCAATTTGCCCAAACATCGCTCTAAACGTATTCCCGTCTACTAAACGGTAAAAGCTACGAATACTTTTTAATAATTCTAAGATAACGAAATTACTGTACGAATAGCCCAGAAAATTCCTCTAGTCGATATTTCTCTTTATCAAATCGAAAGTATTTAATTACTCCGGCTACGTTCTATCCTTACAGATTTCATATTATTTTAAGCCTGCAAGTAATTATAGGGATGGATCTCAGGGAATGAAACGAAATACGATCCGCGGCATTATTAAAAGCTGAGGTTACCAGCAGATGGAATATGGAAATATCCTGGAATACGAAATATAAGGGAAATAATGCGGTTTTACGATTTTCGAATAATCAGGCTCTTAAGCGACTTTCGCGTTAATTAAAGCGAACGAAATTTCGTTTGTAACTCGATAAATTTTTCAGAATTCCTCGGATTAACGATGCTAATTGGTTTATAACTTACAAACAGACGAAATATTGACGAACTTGACGAGAGAAAGATGAAATATTGAAGGCGCAGTCCTATTTTATCCTTCGCGTATGCATGCATAATGCTGTTTAAAGGGATCTATGTATAGAACTTTGCAAGACAAAATGTAATTATGAGATGAATGTTGAGTAAAATGGTATTTAAATATGGAGAGAGAGAAAGAGAGAGAGAGAGAGAGAGAGAGAAAAGTAGAAGTATTCTCTTGTTACATGTAGGATTATTTTCTGTTTTAGTAAATAATTTAATGAAGACATTGTTCAACAAATTAGTGGAAATTATTGAATTAATGAAACACAACACTCGAAAAGTCAACTTATTTATGTACCTTCAATATTTATACAATGTAAAATATATTTCATACGATAAATAATGGGGCATAGTTATTTGTGTATATCAGTATACATTGATGTACATTAATATAACAAACGATATTGGAAACACTGTGTTATAGATACAGCCCACGTGTTAAAACGCAAACGAAATCCTATTAAACGTGTACTTATGTAAACATAGATTGTACTAGGCTTTAAGCGCCGTTACAATAAATACTACACGTGTATAAATACATATATACACATACAATGATATCTAATAATACAGTAAATGAAATTTTGTATTATATCCATTTGACGAATGACAGTAACATTTTATGATAGATTAGTAGCGAATATTCCGGGAAATAATAGAGAATAATTTTGTTACCACCTTCCAGGCGCTATAATTATCATATTGACTTCATTAAAATATAGCAAACCGAGAAAAAATATCGAAATATTAATTATTATTGATTACATCGCATTGTTCGTCATTACGAAACATTTAAATACCATAAACTTCTTTCAGACGTAATTTTCCTTATTTAATTGCTTACATAGAACGTGTAGAAACACTCACGTCTAATTAAAATTATTTAATTATTATTCCGAAGAATTATACCTTTTCTCGTATTATCCAAATTAATATAAATGCAATTAATCGAGTTATAATTAATTTAATAGGTAAATATCCACAATTAAATTCAGAGATAAATAAATCTCTAGTAAATTTAAATAAAGTTAATGTTAGTTCTTCTCTAAGAAGAAGTATCGGTAGTATAGTTTAAAGGAAATAAAGAAAGTTTTGGAGCAATTTGAAAATGAACTTTTCTTCTTCTTTCATTAATCTCTCTCTATGTTTAAGTAATATTTCCCTTTTAACACTGAGATTTTGAAATTAATTAAAAATTAACGTCTCTGCAGTTTATCAATTTCATTAATTTTCCTTTCAATAAGTTTTTATGTTTAATTAATATTTCTCTTTCGACAAATTCTGTTTCTCGTGGGATAGTCTCGTTTGAAGAACGCTTCGTTGAATGGAGGGTCATTGAGATAACCAAAATAGGCGAGAACTATTAAAAGCCACCCTCGAAACGCTAGAATACTCGAGGATTATACAACCCTAAAGTGGTCCGGCAAAAGTCGCCTCTTTAGCATTTACATTATCCCTCTTTTTCTTTATTTTTTTCGTCTGGCACAATTAAATGGGCACAAGGGAATCGTTCCTTTCATTCGTCCCTTGCCAGAGCGATGGCGTTTTTTTATCGTCTCGTCTCGTTCAAAGAGTTCTAATTAAAAATTGTGTATCGGATAGAACACAGAAGATGTAAATTGCAATCACGAAACGTGGGTTGATTATTTATTTTCAAGGAATGATCAGCAAAAAAAAAAAATATCGTAAATGTAAAATGAGATTTGTATCGGTTTATAAATATCGTTCTGCGAAATAAAATTTGTATCAAACGTAGAGAGGATGTCATTCAGAGATACATCGTACGTCAGTAACACAAGTATCTAAGTACTTTTTTTCAAATTTCTACGGACGTACAATATTTTTCTCGCTGGTAATTAAAATTTTTCAATTTTCATCTCCATCGTCGAACATGATCGATTTTGATCTTCTTACAAAGAAATTGGCAATCCCATTGTGTAATAAATATCTCAATAACAACTTTAGCAGTTTTCGAACAGACACTTTGACGTCTTTGTTTTTCTATAAATCAGTCGCCGTAATCCCGATCAATGATACAAATCGAAACTGCTGTCGCAATATTTCAATGTCGCAATTACACGAAGGAGAGGCTCGCGCAAAAGTGGAACGTTCCAAATGATGGGACGACGTTGCGCATAAAAGTAAGGGAGTCGATGGAACGTGAAATGGAGTTGAGACAGTTAAGCCTGCCGATAAATTTTGCATCGCGTAAAAAGGAGGCAAGGGAGAGCGAGCGGCGGTCGGATAACTTTTAGGTTAATTAGACGTTTATTCTCGCGGTGATCGTTCGTGCAAGTCACCGAGACGTTCCCTTTGTTCGACGAAGTTGCGAATATTCGAAGGACGATACGAGGGCGATAAAGGAGCCTCCGCGAATCCCAGGACGGCCCTTCTTTCAGCATTTCCACTTTACTTTCCTTCGAGCCTTCTCCATCTTTCCGTAATCCGGCTTGTTTGCGCTGTTTGAGAAATCGCTCGTCGTCGACTTCGTTGGCAAACTTTCAGGCGTTGAATAAATTTCTCAGGATCGGTTCGATGATCGTTTCGAGGTTATGCGTCGTTGCTCCAAGAGCAATTCCAAGTAAGGATAAGAATGTATATATATAGACGAAGAATTTCCGATAGTTAACGTTGTATAATTAAAACTTTGATTTCTTATGCGGGTAGAAGATCGTATTTGATCGAAGTTTCTTGCTTCGATTTGAAATCTAAGAATGTTCGTATTATTAATCATCCAGCGGTAATATGGGTGGCTGAGGTGCAGACGGAATTTTTATTGCTTAATTTCTCCGAAACGAAGCTTTCGGATCTTGCGATTTCTTCACCTGAAAATGCTATAAGATTACGATTGTCCAAATACTGTTTGCTTCGTTCGATTTAGCTCTGAATACGACGAGGGTAAAATGAGCTCATAAAATGATGCTTTCAGCGATCCATATTTCCCGTACGTGTTAGATTTTCCCTAAGTAAGTGAATTTTTTTATTGTCATATGTATAATGACTTAAACGTGATCGTGTAGGTGTATCGCGTGGCTCCTATGTTTTACATACGTTTGAGATAAGATCTCGAGTCATTTGTCAATGATAGGTAATCCACTGAGAAGTCTCGAAAATTTAGGACTCGATATTATATACTTCTCTAAGGGCTGGATAATTTCTTTATCTGTTTTTCGAAAGATCGTAGTCTTGTGGGTAGAACACTATGATAACTTCCCTAAATATTTGCTTAGTACAAAACCGTGTACCTTCAAACAAATTCCCATTGTTTCGTAACTTTCCGACAAATGCTTAGTTTTATTGTAAAAATATATTAACATTTGACCGAGGTAGCACCCGTATAGTAAATTAGGAATTGTAACGAGTACCTCAGAACTTTTTCAGAATTTTTTAAAACCAAAAACGATAAGAGACCAGGCCAGGAACTGAAAGACCCGTAATGCTGACCGCGCTAGTGGAAGTGAAAGATCATATTGCCGACGTTGAAACAACTTTGTTTCATTTTTGAAAGGAGATAGTTGTCGGTAATTATAGAATGGAGAAAAGAAAACTAATCGTCTTATAGTCACATTTTGTAACTACGAACAATATTTGTACAGCGTAACATTCTTCCTAAAACTGGTTAATTTAAGCTGATTAATTTAATTTGGAGTTTATTGATGAGTACTAGTTTGATGGATACTATATGTTCAGGGAAATACTCATCAGATATTACAATATGATTGACATTCCATCAGATTCAATAGGCTGGCTACGTGCTATCTATAATTAATAGCTATTTAATCGTATTCGGTATTATACTGGTTTGGGGCTGATGGTGTATCTGATAGCTTCGTTACAATATCCCCGAAGGAGAGAAAGAGAAAGATTCAGGGTTATTAATATACTATATATATATAGTATATCTGAGTATCTCCAATTGTTGAGATTAACGATTTTTTGATTAGCACAAATTTGAAACAAAGAGGAAATGTTAAGTACTAGTAATAGTAATAATTAGTGAAGTCTACGTTTTTCGATAGAGTCGTGTAAATTACTAAATTTTAATTAATCTCGAGCAAGTTTAATCTCTGAAAACAGTTTTGATTAATCGTCAATCTGAGCTTCCTAGGTATTGATTTAAAACTTGTAATTTTTTGATTTTTCACTCGTAGTTCCGTAACTCAATTATTCATCAAACTAAAAATTTATCCGTGATATTGCAATCTTGTAAACTGCGATTGATTCGATTTCATTCAACTTTTTGACCGAAAATCGACAGCTAACGAAAGATCAGAAAACCAGCACCGACTGACGAACGAAGAACTTTAGAAATCGATACGAACAAAGAAACGATTGCTCTTGTAACTTTCTGATGTTCCAAAAATGTTACTTTGTTGTTTGTATGAAGTGAAAGTAACGATAAGATAATTGAGGAATGTAGAGGGAGCAGAGAACGTTCTGTTAATGCGAGTGTTGAATAACACAACTACAAATCTAGGTGGTTCGTTCAAGCATAACCTTGATGGATTCTTAACTAGTCAACTATGAACAATTACACGCGACAAGCCTATGATACTATTTCTAGCACAATCGTCGTCGGAACAAATATCACCACTCACGATATTAAACCTAATCTAATTCACTAATCACTCCTAACAAAATCTAATTTCCTAAAAACAGCACATAAACGTTACGCACGCTACCTAATCCTGGGAATGTATTCTTCGGATGCATTCATTTGACAACATAAAAACGTTCCAGATGTTTCCTTACATGATCCTATTACTAATTTTCGCGAGGGGCAATTAGCTTAATTAAACGACAGATTGCATATGAATTTAAAAATTGAATTACGAAGGAGGTTGTAAAACATAGAGAACCTTTTCCAGAGTCTTAAACTGAAAATCTTAATCTCGAACTGCATCAAAATTACAAACGTAATTATAAACTTTTTTTTACCAACCTATTTAAGATACTAAAATTGTTAAAATACGATTTCTTTATTACGGCGAGGAAATGCACGTTAATGAAGATTAAGACATGATAACATTGACAAGAAATGAAATAACGAAACCATTCTTGGACAATTAATTTTCATATCGTTATAAAATCTCCTAGTTTCAGAAGTTGTTAAAAATTACTACAACTTTGATAAAACACTAATAACTTTATTACAAATTTTTTACTTATACTAAATGCAATTTTGTCGTGATTCGTCTATTTTGATTCACGAACTTCTCAAAGCTCTTTTAACATGAATTATCCTTTACGCTTGGACTGGTCGTTTTGTTTTTCGTTATCGCCATTCGAGGGCCATCAGAATGAGCGATCTGAAAATCCCCGGAATACTAATTTTCCTCTAAATTAAAGTAAGCTTTCCTGTTCTGGGCACATTTATAAGATGCGCAACCATTTTTCTTCGTGAAGGTAGCTTCGTCAGCGTCTTCTACTTACTTTTCCCCTTTCGGCCAACTTTTTAACAAGTATACCGGAGGACTATGCCGGCGGCGGTAATTACGGGCCTAACTCTTCGTCAGTTTAAAGATTTACACGAACGTTGGTTACGATTTGACCGCATTTTCAGCTACGCCCTTTTACGCCCTCGAGTATCCCGGACCGCGGCAATAATGAGTTTAAGCTTCTATTGGCTTGAGAGCTTAGCTAACTGAGACTCGTTAAATAATCCGCAGATAATGGCATTAAGGGGTAGGCTTTTTTTCGAGACGGAACGAGAGACTTCTCTACCTTCCTTCGGTGCAAAGGAGAAGGTAAACTTACAAATAGATTAATGTCGTCTTCCAAAAAGAGGTTTCAGTTAGTTTTGGTTCATTTTTATTTAACACAGGATAATATTTATTATTTAATAACATGTTATTATCATTATCCTGTTTGGTTCTCAAGTTATAGACAGATAATGCTCTTATACGAGATAGAGAAGGTTGTTTCAAAGTGATAGAAAGACTATCACGATTTAATCCCGGGCTAATACCTTGACGTATCGTTTATTTCAATGTAGAGCTCAGCAAATCCTAAATAAACAATTTCAATTTCATATGATACACGAATCTGTTCATTTCGCGGAAAGACGAGGAGAAATGCTTTTGACTTTATGAATTTAATAATAATTTTCTATAAAAACTAGCGTTATACGATTCTATCAGTAAACCAACGTTATACGATTCTAAATCAACTAAAAACGGGAAAAAATTAGAGATCGGTTTTTATACACATAATCGAGTTATTGAAATTTGAGAATGTTAGTGTACGATATTCGCTTTGAACAACTGCATCGCAATCAACGTTTTTACTTACATCTGCAAGTTGAGTTTTTCCCTGTACAGAAATTTGCAAGTCTCTTTATCGGTGGCCCTCGTGAATTTTCAACAGTAATCTCACAAAGCAAGCTTCCGTATAACTTGTAGTACGTGTTGGCTACGTTTTGTTTTTAGAGCTTATTGCAGTGTACAATCCGATAGAAGTTGAGAACAAAGGAGTATTAATCGGTCTAAATATCGTATCTCTTATGATACGCCACTACTACTGTGCTTCGTTTGCTTCAGTTTAATAAACAGGATGCTTGTCGTTTTAAAGTTCTGGATATTTCATAATTTACATTACGCTTTTACTTTACACGTACCTTTCCTTACGATTTTATCTTTATGAACTGACACAATACGAATTTGGGATTTGACACATTCAGAACAATTTTTTATTATAATATATATTGTAATTTTTAATGTACTTTTATTCCTTAACAATTACACATTATTCATATGGTCAGAGTTAATGGTGTTCTTTGAATTATGTTATTCAAGAATTTCTAGAGAAAATAGAGGAAGGTACAAAATTGTTCACATCATCCGTGCATTTCCCTTTACGGTAATTTCTTCACGATCTTTTAGAAGATAAAAAGACGAGAATATATGTTACGTGTTGATAGTAATTTTGGATAGTAATATCATATAATTTTGGAATATTATACGGTTGTTTAATAAATTTTATGCAATTTGTTGAAATTGTATTTACCTACACATTGATTACCTACCTCGGTTTGTTTCTACTTCCTAGTGACAAAATTTGGTCCCGCTAAGGTTACACCAGTTGAAGAGACACAGCCCAAGGAAGAAACGACGACAGAATCAACGAAAACGTGAGTATTTTCAGTAATAAATGCTAAAATTTCGACCATCTGAATACGGCGAATTGAATAATTTAAAATAGCCGAATGCCCTACATGCACTAAAATATTGAAACCAAATGTAAAAGTTCGCTATATAGAGCTCCGCGTGACATATTTTCTTATTTGTATCCATAGAATATTATGACAAAAGTTGGCGCGAGAAAGCTCGCATACTCGATACATGAAATTTAAAGCTTGCAAATAACTAGAACATAATACATAACAGCAAATAATACATTAGTCTCGGAAAGTTCATAGAACCGGACGACTGTTTGCTTCAAAACCCGATGGTTGACCGTATTCGGATGCAAACGTATTCGTCTTAGGGGAATTCTCGAACACGAAAACTTCAACGGTCTGTTAACTTGGACGTTTCAGGAAGTCGAAAACCGGGGACGATTGCCGAGTGTGTCGGAAGTCGTTCGCGCCTGAAGAAGCCTCGAGAATCTGCTGCGAGTGCCAACACAAAGTTTGCGAGGACTGCGCTTGCTATTCAACGACAACGAATTCCGACGATCCGGTAGGCGTTTCAAATCTCTCTCCCTCTCTCTCTCTCTTTCTCTTGCGTTATAGCCAAATCTATTTCGGGACGATCAATCGATAACTCCGGCAATTAATTTCGGATACCTGCCATCCGATAATTCCGATAATTTCTACCTACGACAAAAGTGCATTCGAAAGATTTCGTGGAATGTATAGGACACATTCAGTGAATGGTCGAACGATGTACGATCTTTGGCTGCGTCCAAAGAAAGGATCGAGGAACCGCGTTAAATACAGGTGTACAAATGAATGATGCAAATCTTTTGCCAAAGCTCGAGGTTTATCTGGAAAGCAATGCAGCAGGTTGTTCAATCAAAAGGTGTTCGCCGTTGTTTTCTATGACTTTAAGCCATCTACCAGGCAAGTGATGAATTTCATCGCAGCAAAATGCAGCATCTTTGGAAGAGATCCAAACGTCGAGTCATTTTTGTATCTTATTGGCTAATTGAAATTGTGTATCGTATAAGGCGTGTTGCATCGATCGGAACAAGTGGTATTCGAAGGAGTAACGTGTGGTGAATAAGCTGGCTGCCGCAACACGTCACAAACGTTGCGATCTCTTTTGCCGCGAAAACAGCGTGTGGTCTACGTTGACACGAAATGATCTCACAGAAAGTCCTGCTTTCTCGACGCCCTGACGATTCCATCTTGTCCAAAGACACGACATTTTCCAGTGATGGAATTCATTACTTGCCTGACAGATGGCTTAAAGTCGCAGAGAGCAACTACGAATACTTCGATCGAACAACTCGCGGTATCTTTCTTTTAAATAAACTTGCAGTTTCGTCGAAACATTTAGTATTTAAATAACTTAATATCAAAGACACGAAATGACATGAAAATACTTCAGATTGATTGATCTTTTTCTCTACGCTTATGATTGATCTTAGATATTACCGAGGAATAAATCTGCAATTGTGAACATCTTAAGTCGCATATTGTATATCTGTTAAGAAAAATAAGCGGCGGCATCAAAATCAATAATCGAGTAATTAAAGCGGCACAGAAATGAGAAGCATTTATTCGAAACGGTAGATATAGCTTGTACACTGCGCGAAATAGAGGCTAAAGTAGGAAAGGAGAATTCTTTGCAACGGCGTATGCACGACTTTTATGCCGTTTAATTTTCTATGAATGCCACCGTCAACGATGTTCGTGGCTGCACATTTGTTTTTAATTAGAGGAAGCAAGGCAATTCGCGTAAAGGCATACGGTTCTTTATTTTTTCAAATACGCCTTTCTTTATTGTTTTAATATAAAAGATACGAATAGAAATATTTCTCTGCATCAGATTTTCACAAACGCAATTTGGCATTCTATTAGATACGGAAAATCTGTTCGTTTATTTTGATATATAAATTTTATAAAATAATCAATATCGTCTATCTCTGTGTCGATGATAGTTACGCCATTGGTTCACCGCCATTTTTAATTATCGTTATCCCTGTTTCCATCTATCTCGAATATCAGGAAGATTTAAAAAAGCGAGATAATAGCCTAACGGATGCACAATGCAATTTATTCTAATCTTCTTTTACCTATTTCCATTTTTTTCATTTTTATATTCCCTTCGCCATTGTCATTATATTCTTTTTAATTTCGTTTTATCATTTTCCCTCATTGAATATTCTATATTCATTTTTACATCTTCTTTTTCCCTCTGTCTTCGTCGTTTCGTTTTATACGTTTCGTTTTCGTCTTCTATTTATATTCGTTCGCCCCATTTCTCGCGATGCCTCTCTATCAGCCATTCTTCGTGCTTTCTTATTTTTCCCTGTTACCTGTGTTTATTCGACGTACGTTCGGTTAGTCCTCTCGACTCGTTCGACCAAACAGCTTTAAAATTAATCAAAGCTGGATCATACGTGCCTCGACGGTTTTGCGCTATGGTAGATTGCCACTGATGATTTATGTGGAACGCATCCTTCTAGATATGAATTTTTAATTATTTCGTTGGCAATTCGCGAATTCACGTACAGTCAGATTACACTCATCGATTACACTGACAGATAGATGTTAATACAAATTTATACCTCTCTTAACACGATAATCATAATCGTGTCTCATGATCAAAGTGCATATGTCTATGCAATAATTTACACCTTTATAAATACAAGTAAAAAGACAGAATCAATATAGACATTTGCTATACCTGTCAAAAATTATTGCAGCCCCGATACTTTGCATATTCTACGTATTTTTGCACACCTAAATCTCGTATAGATGCAAACAAATGCGCAGACTACGCGCTAATAAAGCTTCGAAAGATTTTGCACGATACGCAAAACGTATCCATAAAAGACTTTTCTATGGCAAATATTAAAACACTTTTGTGGGTCGCTGTATATAAAATAGAGGTACCAGTTCAAAAACTGAATAATCCTTATATTTTGCTTTTTATTAACAAATCTACGTAGACCGATAGTGAAACTTGCCGTGCAGTCGCTGCTTACACAAAAGGTGTTCCATCGAATCGAATATCTGATCGAACAGACGACATCGTTTATCGGTTGGTCAGAGAGCGTTTTATTCGTCGCTTGGGATCGATTGGCCAGCGTGAAAGTTTCACGAGCATGTTTTTTCAGTCGTCCTGGCGGTGCAGCGTGTGTCGACGAAAACTCGCGTCTCGGGACCAGCCGATCGTGACACAGGAATCGACCGATTCCTTACTCGAGGTGCCAGTTTTAGAGGCTCTCCAGAGAAGGCATAGCGACGCGAGACTCGGCTGTCAGAGCGGAAGTCAAATCGGCGGTCTCGGTTCCGGATTGGCACCCCCGAGGAGCCCGGAACTCAGGAGGCATTCGGATGTGTCACCCGCGAGTTTAAAGGAACTCGAAAAGGTAAGTCGGCCGTTATGTGACGTCTCTGAGTTGTGCTTCTCAAACAATCGTGCTTCTCGACAATGAAACAGAATACATTGCCACATCTATTTTGTGCATCGTATTCATTTCAATCGGTCATGCTTGAGAAAGGATGTATGGTATCGATTGCAAGTTTGAATGGAGATTTTGATGAATATCTTCTGCAAAAATATTTGTAATAATTACTTTGGTATTTTATTTTCCATCCTTCTAACTATCGTGTTATACTTGTGATACTTGTATTGAAAATATCGAGTTATACAGATGAAACGTCAATATTTTTCGCTTCGATTCAGCAACGAAATAATTCAATTTTCTAGGTATATTTTACCTCTTCTCGTTTATTTTCCGTAGCTCTTTTCTTCCAGACTAGGAAGGATAGATATATTTCTTTTTGGTATATTCTTATATGCTACAATATACGCTTTTTCAATCATCAAGCTTCACATCTCTCGTATTTAACCTTCAGATTTAGAACTGACAACGTAAAGTGGAGCTTAGAATGCTCCTCTTGCATCCCATATGCCTTTACTATTTATTTATTTAATTAGAAAGTGATTTATTATTATGTTCAATTCGAAACACAATAAACGTCCATACGTTAGAAGAGCAACAGAAAGAACTATACTAATTTCTACGTAAATCATATTAGAAGAAATTAGAAAAATATTAACGAAGCAACTGTATAATAATTTGCGATTGTATAAATCAAACCGTCACATTCTTTTTCGATCTAACGACGCGATATCTTAAGTGTTTCTAACTCTCTAGCAGAGAATGATCTATTTTTGGTTAGCTACAGCAGAAATAACGTCCTACTTGCAATCGATAGCGCGTTAATCCTATTATTATCTCGAATAATCAAAGTAAAGGAAACATTAACCCTTCACTAGCTGACTGTAAGTAACTGTTTGCGGTCGAGAACTGAACATTGCCAGCAGCTGTGCTTTGATCGGTTGGCGGTATACCAGTGCTATCTAGCACGCTCGCCTCCAGCAATTTTATTTAGTCTGGATGTCAACGTGGGTTATTTGTCTCGCAATATGATGCTCCGTCGCTAGATGCATGTCTGTACGTTGCAACGTGTCTTATGCTTCGAAAGTATGCTTCGTCCAGTTCTTTTCTCGATCGCAAAATAATCATCCGGAATTCTCTCTTCGCGTGATCTTCCAATATTCCAACTTGGAGATTTCATAGGCGAAATAGTATGGATCGTATGGACGCTTGTAATCGGGACTATAGTTGTCGCAGCTATGAAGGGTTGAATGTTTCGTTAAGATTGATAATAGATTAGTAGAATATTTACAAACGTTTTCTTTTTCATATGTGTTTCACTCGAGATACGCTTTCTCCAATGATTTGATCTAATAGACTGTCATAATTTGACAAACCTCGCGAATGATAAAATATCTCATAACGAGAAACATTTTGTCAAAGATCGGTCTTCATTGGCATGGTTTATGATAAGCACAGGAAACAAAGCTGATTTCTTAACTTCTTTCGTTATTCTTTTTTTTTTTACTGCTTACGTACGAGGCAGAAGGATACGACGATACAAGTTCACTCTTTTTTTTATGCAGAGATGCAATTTTAAGATTAGATACATCCGTCGATTAATTTCGTATTACCAAAATCGTGTCTCTATTTACTTTTGCAGTTAAGCGTGCAGTTACGCTTTATAAAATTGAAGCAGTTAATTTTCCAGCTGCGAGAGATCTTTCGACTAAATCATTGCTAAATGGCACTCGTTAACGAGTACCATGGAGGCATAAGAGATATCCCTGACTAATTTCATCTTCGTAGAAGACGGTCATTTTACTATCTACGATCTTCTGCAGGAGTCATTAACGAAGTTTCGAAACGAGTTACGATGGCGAACAAAAAGTTTCGCCCGACAAGACCTTGGGCAAAGAGCACGCGGCAAAAATTGTTTTAGGAAGGTGACATTTAGAAATTATATTATACGGCGACTCGTTAACCATCCACGGTTCGTATAATAAATTAGAACTTCGGGGTGTATGGTTTCCCTTAAAGTACAGATATTCTAGTTGAAACTTAACTGGAAGTCGGAGAGCAAGTGGATGTTCGTTACAAGAAATAGGACGCGAACGCTAGCTTTGAGACAACTGCTTTGAAGATTGAGGCTTTGAAGGTCGTGCCTTTGAGGGATCATGCGCCTCCGTGTTTCACGAAAACGTTTCTTGATTAATTAAATATAATTCTCGTTTATGTGTCATTTGATGCTACTAACGTGTAAGTATGTTCAATTGCAAATAGATTTTCACATGTACGATTTTATCAACTTTATTAGGCAAAATTAAAAAAAAAAACATTAGACTCTGGTTTGCAATTAATTTGAGCATCGTGAGTGTTTCTGATTTTCGAATTTTATTTTCGTCATTCTACGTTGATTACGAGAACACTCGATAGATATTTATATTTTCGCTCGCGTATTTTTTAATAAATTAAATTTAATAAATAAAGTTTAATAAATAAAATAAATAATAAACACTATATAAAGTCTAAAGTATATAGTTTTATATATGTTTCCTTACTACGAGATGATTCAGAGAAGTTGTGTATAGTTTTCTTTTCTTATAACGACGAAAAACCTGGTTGAGTAGCGGAACATTTTTCTGTACAATTTTTCTAAAATTCGTTTGAAACCATGTTACAGCCCGATCCAATTGTTAAAATCATTCGCTATATTAAAAGTTTCTGAGAAGAATTGGACGCGTCAAAGAAAAATGAAAAGAGCTCGCTAGGAAGCAGAAGCTCGTATTTGCGTCATTCGTTCTCGAGCGGCGGAGTTTTTCATTCGTGGAGCTTCGTCGCGGCCCACGTAATGTTAAACAGTAACGATGACGCAGGTTGCAGAGGATAAAGAAGGAGTTGTAAGACTTGATAATATTTAACTACGTTAGTTAATTATGTGAGTGCTGTCGTTGGGAGAAGCGTATTTACGAAGAATTATTAAATGAGCGTGTCGACGTTAGTAATTACGTTTCGAATGTTGACACTGAAGTTGAAATTACAGAATTAGCACGCGGTTTGCTAGACTTTTTTTTGCTAGGAATTGTAGTGTTCACTAAATGTTTGAAAACGTCAACTTATCTAACAATGTAAATGCTTGTCGATAATTAAACACAAGTACAACAAACTATCTTGCTAGAAATGTCTAAAATGGACACAACGTTTTAACGATTTTAATCGAACAACACTGTTCGTTGGTATAAAATAGTTACTTTCCTTTTTTAATCTTCATTCGGGTACCAATTCCTTTATAGAGCGTTTTACGAAACTTTAACAGTTAGATGCTATCTGCATTGTTAAAGTGGGTCAAAGTTCAAAGGAAGACAACGAGATGCAATCGAATGATTTTAAGTGGTCTATTCTTTCTATGTTATTATTATATATTTACGAGCACGTATGCAGTTCGCGAATGCGACCACGTATTATCGTGCTGGTACTTTTATCTCCTATTTCTTTGGAAATATTACTTTGGGAAAGTCGTTAGTTCAAAGATATTTGAACATGAAACATTTTATCGGATTCCTTTACATTTTACATTTACATTTTGCCCCGTTGCTACTCAAGTATAGCCCCTATACATATATAGTATTTTATATCAAAATATCTCTTTTTAGTTTCAAAGTGAGGCTGAAATCAACAAGTTAAAGGAAAATCAACTAATGATTGTTTCATTCTGTCATCTTCGTTCAATTTGATTTCGTAGCACGCGCTTCTAAAAAACTCATTGCGACCTCTACGGTTGTGTAAGAATTTGCAAAGGAAAACTGGCAATTAATGGCTTCATTCGTAGCAATCATAATGCAATCTGTAAGTGTTCCTCGGATAGAGAAACGCAGGCAATAAGAGATCCATACAAAGTGTGCAAATTGAGAGAAAGAGAAAAAGGGAGAGGGAGAGGAGCTAAGAATAAGGGAACAGTCGCGCTTTCGATCCTAAGAATTTATTGGAAATCGTTTTTGTCAGCCGAGAGAAGAATCGGCAGAATCTCATTTCATTGGAAACGACTGCGGAAACGAAAGAAAGTGGAATGAAATTGAAATCAGGGACGAGGCCACGCGAGGAGGGGATGGCAGGCTAGGGATTGAGAGCGTCGGGTTACGGTAAATCCGGAAATCGGTCGAAAAAAGGGAACAAGAAAGTGAAAAGAGGTCGCGAATCGCAGATTCTGCTTCTTTAAATCTTTGCTCGGTACACAGCCGGAAATTAGCGGTTGCCAATAACAAAGGGACCGAATTCAATCTCTGTGTAACAAGAGAATTAGTACGAAATACATTTTTCTATTTCCTTACTCATTTCTCCAATTTTCGATTCGCGTTTCCCACGTAATCGCGCCTAGAACTTCTTTGAGTTTCGTTCTTGAAATGGTTAAACCCTTTGTAGCCTTTTGTAGAACGAAATCCTCCGAGCATTATCTTCACCTAATTCTCTCGTAGTGATTTCAAGTTTTCCTTCGTGCTTTGTAATAAATTCTATTAATTTATATACGCGATCCTAAATTCGTGGCATGAAGGATTGATACAAGATGAAAATCAAAATCCACAGGATTCCATTGGAGGCTTTGTCTCCGAAAAAATCGAGTTTAAAAGCTTGTCAAGTACACGCGTATTTGACTAATTGCCGACTGAAGGGGAATGGATAATCGACAGGATCGGTTATCTTGCATGCGAAAGTCAGTCGAATGGTTACGACTAGTAGGTTCTGTAAAAGGACTATTTTTATTAAAGCAAAATTCCATCAAATTTCATTTGTACGCACAGGTATACACTCGTAGGATGAAACGAGGCCCAACACATTTTATTCTCACGTTGTTTGTTCTTCCATACCAGCGAAAAATAAATCAGAACGCCAGAAAAGCTACGATTTTTCCGAAGAACCTAACATTATTCGATGAATCGGAACAGCCTCTCTTCGTCGTAATTTATTGCGCAATCAATGAAAGTACATCTGTTGAGATGTACGTAGATCGGCTGCAGTCGCGGATAAAGAATGCACAGGATCGTTAGTACACAAATTAACGGTTTACCAAACTTATGAATAATGTATAGTGGCGTATCCTCGACCGAAACAGGTTGGTGACGTAAGCACGCGAAGCACACACGAACCCCGGCGTAACAGTTCGCGACAAATTTATCGGGGCTGAAGTACCGGCGTCGAACGACCGGCGTTAGCGAGGGGAATCTGAAAATTAGATCCCGCGATTCCGTTAAAATTTGACGCAATTTCCTCGATTACGCCTCGAATTGGAACAGCCGGTCGTCAGCTCGTAGCTTCGGCACCGAAATCCGAAAATCGATTCGACAGACCAGTTTCAGGAGAGATGCCATAGATAATTAATTGGAGAAACATGAATAATAATTCTTTGGATAAATCGGTGTCAAACGTAGGAATCAGGTAAAGCTCGTCGTAAATAACGACGTTTCTTCGATTTCGTAAAACGGCTGTGTGCACGTGCACTTGTTCCGATATGGTGACATCGGCATCGCCGTTGGGAAACGGATTTCCTATATTTTCTTCTCACTCCACGGCTCTCCCTTTTCCACCGAGCCTTTCAATCTCGCCATGGCAACGTCAGTAATTGTCTCCCCTAACTGACGTTTCCTGACAACAAGTTACAAATTTGAAGAGTTCGAACAGCTCGGAAAGATCCTGTAGCCGTTGCCGGGGATTGTTTATGGGATCTGGTTACCGGGATTCGATGCGTGATAAACGCAAAGTCTGAAACAGCGAATAATAAATCTGCTCGAGATAAATAGCTGATCGGCTTGTACATACGTCATCGTTGTATCCTGTCTCCCTTTCGTGATAAAAAATTGTTTCTACGTATTTTTACTCCTGAAGCATTTTTAAGACGTTTGATAAATTTAAAGCGAGAAGTAGAGATTATATAAAACAAGATTCGATTATTCTTCGTATAGAAGCATAAAAGATGTGAAAAATTGCGCTAGTAATTAGAAGATCGTATAAAAAAGTGGAATTTTCATTTCACCTTATCATGTAATCATTACCGAAGAATTAAGTAAGCGTAGTTCGTATCTCACAGTTCTCCATCCTCTAATTTACGAGTTGTGAATATAAAAAAATTCTTATTTTATGAAACATCTTTCTAAATTGAAGTCTAATAAGAAAAAAATGTTAAACGCAAAGTTTCCTCTTTTCTCTCGTAGGATAGGATTCTGCAAAAGACAATATACAAGTTTCTATTTGAAATGGAAATCGATCTTCAAATAATCTTGGTAAAGACCAACCAGTCACAGAAAAATAGCACAAATTGCATTGTTCCCTCGAAACCGTGAGATTTTTGCATTCGATATTTTCCCTGAAAATGCATTGCCTTCGAGGTATTTAGGTGGAAATCTTTCAAACGAAAGCTCTGTACAGAAAATATTTAAGAAATCTTGTGACAGTAGTATACCAGTATAGGTAGTTAAGAGTACAAAGTAGTTACTAGTATAATAGTAGTTAAACTCGAGTTATTTTCTTTGTAGAAAATACGAAAGGAATAAATGGAGATAATTTTCAATTACTCAACTTTATATGACAAGGGTAGAAATAAACTTGGAAGTAATTTGGTCTAGAAAGTTCAGTTACTGCTTAACTTTTTCTCGAAGTAAAAATTCCATTCCTTACAAGTTTTTTTTTTATGGGATATGAAATGGACCAGCGCATATCTTCGTTAGTTTATTGTTCAGCATTTAATGAAAATCGTGATTTCCTTTGAATAATAAATCCAGCTCATTTTCGAAATACTTATTTATTAGACAATTTGCATGAAAAAGAGAACGTATTGCAATTTACGGAATTTATTATTTAAGCTTTTGTATAGAACAACAAAATTATTCATAGTATAATTACAAGAACATATTCATTAGTCTCGTATAAATAATAAAAAGTTCTCAAAAAAAGAAAAAAATTGTAGAAAATTATATGCCTCTAAAAATGTGTTATTGATCTGAATATTTTTGAACAGAAGTAATTTTTAAATGAGAAACTATAGAAATGTGGTTTCTATCATATTGGATGCAAACTGCGTCTGACAGTGAATGACCTATTTCTCTTACTTCTTTAATTCCATTTACTTCTTTTTTTCCACTCCAGTTTTGTGCTTCACTCAAATATTGCCGATTATATTTTTGTCTTATTATATTTTCAATATATTCATTAGAATTATTTTATTAGCGCTACGAAAAATAGATATCGACAGTATCAACAGTATCTCCAAACTTTTCTAGCTAATGATAGGTATGCGATAGTAATACAATTTAATTTTACAAGCGAGTTTAAGAAAGTAAATTATGGTAATATATTTTACATGGATTTCCATAACTTTTCATAATTGTTCGTATCCTTAAGAACTTACGAAGTTTTTATACAAGACCAATCGAAACGCTGCTAGCTTTGTCGCTAATGAGGCTTGTGATACAGTAGAAATCAATAAATTTTCCAATAATTTTTTTGTTATTGCGTACTCGCACCGTATGGTACGAATGCGTTAATTGTACAATACTTGACGAATAGCGTAATATTATTGATTGTTCTTAATGATTTATGAAAGAGTACAGTAGCGAAGTTAATTAATTTTCCAAACGAAATAATAGTTCCGAATTAAAGTATTTATGTCTATCAGCAGTTACTTTTTTCCTCTTTTTATTAAAAATGGCATTAAGTTGCTGTTCGTTAAGAAAAATGAACATAATTTTAGTTTCGTGAAAATTCAAAGAAAATTAAAATTATTTGAACGATAAATCGTTTCATGATCGCTGTCAAATGTCGATTAGATTTGGAAAGCGTATCTCGAGAATAAAAACAAACGACAAGAAAGCGAAGAAAGTAGAGACAGAACTGAGAGAAGAAATAGAGTAATCGTATGAACGCAGTCGTAACTAGTTCATCATTCAATATTTTCCAGACATATCAGTTCCCCGCGTACTCATAGCTTCTCGTATCAGTGTACGATACACTCCCCGATGTGAGCACTGTCACGCCAACAGTCATAACTCCTTCACGCAATGGTGTCACTCCCTGTGAAACTCTAATCTGTGTGTCGTAATGTTATAGTTTCGAAAGGTTGCAGGAGAACGCCGCGACGAGCTCAGATGGGAAAGGGACCTGGATCGCAACATCAGGTCTAGGGCGACCTCGCCGGATCGTCACCAGGTCGATAGGGGTAGGGCCACCAGTCCCCAGAGGGTCGCTGTCGTAGCATCTTCTGTCGGTGGTAAGAATCTTTGTTCACGATTTAAATTCCTTTCTTTTCTTCTTTTCTCTGTTCTTTTCTCTTCTTCTTTTTACTCTTTGTAACCATGTTCTCCTCTGTCAGTCGTTTCTCTTCTTTTCGAAATAAACGCGGAATAGCTATTTCCAGCTGCAGGTGATCCAATTTTAGGAAATGTTATTTTCTGAAGTCTTCTTTCAAGCAATCTTTATCTTTCTATTATAGAATAACGAAACATGGGTTTATATGGAACTCGTAGAAATATAAAGGGATATTGAAGCTTTTTATAGACAAATTGAATTAATTCTTAGTCGCGTTGTTTCCCCCTTTTCCTTTTCTTGAGCGAATAAATTTACGTAGGATATTGAATATCGCGTGGAATGTAACAACGATACGTTTCATTCAATGTTACTGACGATAACAGCAGATATCTTATGAAGTATATGATTCATATTCGTATTTGAAATAATAAACATACGCGTTATATATACACTTTATTAGAAACTCTTCATTAGTAAATAAAAGCGTAGTAATTATTGTTCTGGGCTCGATTATTAAACTGTTTGCTACGAAATATGGTAATGTATTTCGTACGTTGTTAAAACGATAATATTAACGTTTATGAGAAAAAGTTTCATTAATTTTATACTATGTCAAATGGTAGAAGAGTATTAATTTGATGTTCGTTCTGGAAATAATTTGTCAGATGATAACTCAGACATAACTCATGTTAATATTCCATGTGTCTTTGTACGATACTATTTTTAATGTTTCGATTCGCAACATTTAGAAATCGTTATTTGCAATCGCGATCTGAATATATTCAGAACGTCTGGCCTACTAAATTTTCTAAACCGATTATGTTTTATATCTTATCTGAATATTTCGCTGTAAAACGTGAGTTCCACAAAACCATAACGACCTTTCGTGTCCCATTAGGAGAGCTACCGGATATATTGAATCCGGACGAGGAGGAAGAACGTCGAAGGCATGTACGTCGTCCAAGTAGTACAGCTCGTAGAATGACCAGACAGAGATCGTACGACGACGAAATGAAGAACGTGGCGGCTATGTCTGGGGGTGGAGGACAACACGCTCATCCGGAACCTGGTTTAGGGCTTCCTGTGCAACTACCGAGACGGGCATCAGCCTACGACGTGTATGCCACACCAGGAGCCGGTGGACTTAACGCCATGGCCATCGCAGCGGCTCAACAAAGAGCGTCGATCTCAGCGCAAGGTAAATCGCGTTGTATCAACACGTTATCGTCGGCACACGTAAATGTAATATCGTTGGTAGTGAGCGGGGCGCGTACAAATCCGATTTTGTATACACTTTTTCATTTGTGTCATTTTTCCGTTTTTATTATTATTATTATTTTTTTTTTTTGGTTTCTAAAGCTAAATAAAGCATCTTCTGTTTCATTTTGGACAGCTAATACTATCGCTCTCTTTTCTGGTACTGTCGCACACAAAGTATTAGCGCATCTGCTACCAGTTTCATATTAAATATTAACAGAGGACCGTGGAACGTTTAGAATAGTAGGCGTTAAGATTATGGAGGTTTTACTGCACGTACATGCCATTGGTCTGTAATTAATAAACTTCTTTTATTTATGTTGTTATAAAATGAAAAATTACTACCGTCACGCATGTGTGACGTCACTCCCCTCACGGGAATCGATATGTTACATGTACCTGACAAGTAATAACGATCGTGTTGAAAACTATAGACGTGTGGCTATGCAATTTTCAAGCCGCATCGCATATGGGAAAAGCGTATAAAAATGTTCTCCACGATATTATTCTTGAAAGTTTCACATCACGCTTCACGCAGTGTTCTACAAAACCATTACAACGTATTTAAGTATAGCGTATTTAACGTATTTAAATATCTCATTGTTATTATATATTTTCTTAGAATCTATGAAAATCATTGATCGCACTCCATAGAATTTCTTAAATTTCTTTTGAAGCAATCGACGTTGTGCTATTAGATTCTTTCGCGTGATTGATTTTCTCCATTTTTTAAAATCGAGATATTCGACTATGCGTAAGCTCTGACAATTCACGATATTTTTTACGATTAAACTTTCATTAGGCAAAGAGGGGCTGTATTACGCAATATTATGAAATATTATGCAATATTATTGCAATGAAATTATTTAGAAAACATCGATTTCTGACATTTCTAACTTCTAGAATTTACGAACTTTATACAATTTACGATACAAATGTTGTCACGGCTGCAACGTGCAATAATAAAATTTCGATCTCGTTAACTGCAGAATATTCGAAAGCAGGAAGGGAACGCATGCCGATTTAGTAATTAAGTGTATTAACGTAATTTTTCACCACGTATTTGATATTATGAAGCTGAGGATCATGGAAAATTTATGACACAGCGGCTGCATTAATTAATTCTTGTTTTAATTAAAGGGCGTCATATGTAAGTAGTTGATAAATTGCAGTTTTCCATTATGATATAACGCACTCAGTGAATGCCGATTATTAACCGCGTTGCGTGCACTGCATCTTTGTCATTTTAATGGAACAACGATCGCGATGAAATTAAATTTAGTGAAACGAAGTATGAAAATTCGATAATTGTCTCTTTGACGTTCGTATCTCGTGTATTTAAATATTAATACCGTTTGATGTTAACGTACTGAGCAGATATATTGAAAATGGCGGTGAATAGTCACGTACAGCGTAATCAATCATGAAAATCATTCAGAATATTAAAGCATTTATTTTTGAAACATTAATTTTGGAATATTTTAGAAAGCTTTTAATTAACCTGTCAGCATTAAGTCGTTTTTTAAACTTTCATAGTAATTGAAACTAAGAAATTAATAAGGATAGATCAATTTTAATTAGATGATTTTAGTCCGTGAAAATATAATGTAATTTGCTTTAAATAGAAATAAAATGACGCACGAGAAAGTAGAGCGCCTCTGAATGGAGAATTCATTATATGATTAACATCTTAAATTAAATACTATTACCAGAAATTACAAAATATATATAATATAATATTATTCTATACTGAAATTCAGATCAACGATAAGAAGGAACGAAATAATAGCATATCAAAGTGGAAGCAAATTTACATAGTGAAACATTGATACACAATCGAAACATTTGCATTATAAGATACCAGATAATAATGGATATCTTTGTTACCGAATCTCCAATTTATTCATTGTCTCGAATTTATCGTTTCTTTTTGCCTTACCTTACTTCCATTTATATATATATAAAATATACGAACGTGGTCCGACCAAGTTAATGTGTTTAAATTGTTCCCAGATGTGATATTTGTCATGGTGGTTAGACATAAGAGTATGTCATCCTGTGACCGACCGCAGGGATCGCCGTAGGATAGTTACAAAAGGACAGACCATTCGATTATCTCAGCGGTGCCTTTTGCGATCCTTACGAGACCGGACGAAAGTCTCGTGGACATGTAATCGAGTTTAGCTGCCTTCAGGAAGCGTGGCTCCTAGTTAGTCACATCTATGTCCATAAGGTGGCCCGGGCCTAACTTCGTTTAATTTTGGTCGGATCTCTAACTCAAACTTTAATCTCTAATGGTCGAAATACTTTGTAACGAGGTGAACATCGTTCTAATTAATTTACGCGCTTGTTACGCGGTATTTGAGGCTTTAATTCGGTTTAAACCCTTTACGGAAGCAGGTTAAGGAGATTCGATCGTAATTGCGAAAATTATTCATTCGATCCTTGAACGACAGTATGCGTGTCAGGATATAAAGTTGCTAAAAATACCTCTATAATTTTCTCATCCTTGAACTTATTCCTTTCTTTTTACGTAATGAAGATGCTTGATCCATCATAGCGGTTAAAAGTCAACAGTATGATTACACGGCTATATCCATGGGGCATAGTTGCAGAATTTTCTGAAATAATTAAACAAACCGAACGAATAAATTGTTCATAATTAACTATAGGTAAAAGTAACTTAAGATTTGTTCATTATTAAAAACAGGAGCTTTTCTTGCAATAAAATATCAAACCGGTTTGAACGATGAGCGATGCATAGCAAAAAGTGTTTTAAATTATTAATAACTCGAAAGTTGTTTCTGACATAGTAAACACGAGGGATTAACCCTTGAGTAATACCTTTGGGCCATAAGAGACCACGACAGTTTGGATTACATTTGAATTAGGTTACTTAATCTTAGGGTATTTAAGGCATTTAGGGAATTTAATTCCATCTCAGAAATATTATAATATTAAATTTTATCTGAATTTTTATTCGCCGCCGCTGTAACTTAACTCTGATAACTTTAATATATCCGTAGAATAATACTGCTGTTATTAAATGAACATATAAAGGCGGTCGTACAAATGAAAATTTCTTTCTCCCAGGTGGCAGGAAACCAGAGGAAAGACCGACCGTTCGTAGATCATCGTTTCGAGCAGTGAAGCCGGTGATGCCCTATGAAGTCGGAGCTGAAGATGAGAGTATGATGAACTTGGAAGCATCTCCTGTGGCAGTGGTTTCGCCAAAGGTGGTGCCTCCGTCTGTTTTAGGCCCTGACGAGGAACGTCGCACTAGACGAAGAGGCTCTCAACTGTGAGTATTATATTATCTATTTAATAATGCTTCCCTGCACAAATTAAGTGGCTTCCCTGGAATAATTTTATAGGGAATAAATTTGGGGATAATAGCGGGCTATCCTTCAGCTATTCTAACTGTTGGAAACGAGTTTCGAATTTCTAATTTATGCCGAGGATTATCGATAGATTAATTTCAAGCATTATAAAGTTTGTAAAATATCCTCTATCCTGAATAAAACTATCTAGATACTTTGAAATGTTGTTATATTTTAGAAAGTATGCGCTTGACAATATATTGATTATACTTGATAATAAATACAGTACAACATAGATATTCGTTATACGCAACATTATAATATTTCGTTAAGGAGTATATTGCTTTTTATACAAAAATTTCAGCATATTGAATTTTACGTTCGTTAGTTGAACAATTACGTGCACTATACAAACGAAATATAATATATACCAAGTATGAATATTCGTTCCAGTGAATCAGAAGATAATGAAGCGACGAATGCTATCGTAAAAAATACATATGTAATAGAAATATCTTGGGAGGTACAATGTTTGAATGTTAATGCCAGCTACTGCAAATAAAGTTTAATCTCCTCACAAGTGTTTTTTTAAATATTTCATGTTATCGTTTTTCGATCATCGCATCGTTTCCATATTGGCCAATGAATGAAAGGCAAATATAAAATAAGATTGTCTGTTTTTACGTATTTACATGTGTACTTCGTATTTTAGACATGTAATACAGAGTTTGAAAAAGGTGGATCAGCGTTTATAATTACAGTTCTCGAAACTCCAAATGAACAGTTCAATGACTACGAAAGATATTTCTATACAGAGACAAATGGAATAAATAGAATTCGTAAAACTAGCAGGTTGATAGTTACGAAGGTGGACATCCTGTTTCGGGAACGCATTTCGCGCTCATTTTGTAATCGCAAACTTGTATCTTTTGATTGAAGTGCAGGCCGGCTGGACACGACATGAGAACTGGCGGATTCACCGTACAAATGATAAAACTGCTGCAATTGCATCTATGAGCAATCATCGGCTGGTTCTCGGTTATAAGTTCACAATCTTGTGCATAAGCGTCTAGACTCTGTTGACTCTTACAGTTTACGTAAATCAGGAAAGCCACAAGAACAAGGAAAACCAGGGCTAAAAAGGACAAGAACAGGTCTGTCAGAATCATTTCTCTACGAGGTTCAATCCACTTTCGAAGCAATATTTCGGCTAAGATTTTGAATTTCATAAAAATTGGAATAATCGAGCAGAATGATGGAGGAATTTTGTCTTCCTATTAGTTCAGATAACGGAGATTTCACGATTCGATTGTGCCACGTACTCGTTTTAGTATAGCGTGGAATATATACGATATGAAAAGAAAGCGATGATCAAGATTCTATTTATTTTAGATTTAATTTCGCGTAAATAACTCAAATTCCAGTTTCTAATTCTCATTGGCATTTCACCGAATAAATTATTCGTAGGTATCCACTAAAATAACTCGCTTACCTTTCATTTTGCGTTTGGGAGAGAAAAACGCTCTAAATATCCAAACTTTGGGTTACCGTACACGCGACTTGCCTGGCCAACATTTCAGATTCGCTTTATATACTCCGCCGACTAATTAATTATCATTATCTATGTACATCAATGCTTTTGGTTTTATCGGGTTTCGTTATCAATCGCTTCATGGATTACCGCCATTAATGTGCGATTTACTATGTCGCGATTACTTCTCTTTTATTTTTTTAATAGTTCGGTATATTGAAAAAAATAATGATAGAAAAACTTCGTGCTTGAGGAGTAAGGAGAAAAATAAGGAAGGTCGCAAAATCAGTTTTAAATAATTCAATTCACTGGAAAAGGAACAGGATTAAATGAATTGTTTATGAAAAGCAATTGTTTATACTCTATAGTCTTAACTATGGTATTATAGTCTTAACTAGTCACGCAGAAAGTCCTATATATTTATATATTTGATCTAAAAAATTTATATATCGAAAAATCTCTAAAAGTAGACATTCTTTTTCTTTCCTTTTTGTCCTTCTTTTCTCCAACTGCTATCGTTTTCTTTGCAAAAATCCTTTGCAATCTATCTCATCATCAACGTGCCATTTATCGCCATTTAATTTTTATCAGTAACATAATTGAAATATTTTAAAAATGAGTATTATATATAACCTTCCGAGAAGATCTACATACGTACGTACATAAGCGTAGAATATGTGAAAACTGAATTTCAATTGATATTTCTTTCGATTTTAATTATTTCTGAAAGATTGTTCTCGACTCATTTGCCTTATGAGAATACACGCAATGAAAATTTCTTTGTGTTTCAGGATAGACACGAGAACGTTCCTAATTCCATGTCATTTTTATTAATCTGTTTCTCGAAACTTCTTGTATTCGTCTCTGTTCAAATACACGTAACAACAGATACTGTATTACAAAATGCCCGTAATGTAGTTACTTCTGCCCTTCTTTCTGTTTGTGTATGGCGAAACAGAAACTTTCGCGTCGTGCGGTCTATGTGTTCAGTGTTCAGGTTCAGCTCCTTTTCTAAGTCCTCGGAGACTTCCTCCCTACAAACGAAATATTTTCTCTTTGAAGAAAGAAGATAAGAGACCTACTTTCAAGGAATAGCAGCTCAGAGGGAACTGAATTTTACTTTGAATCGAATAACATTTTATGAATATACTTTGAATAGTTTGAATTTATTAATTCTCGATGAACATCGTGCATTTATCGTTATCCATGTTATTATATGTTGGACGTTTATAAGGTACGGTAGAATTTCCTTGTGGTTCGTCAAATTCTCGTATCTTCTATCGAACAACATGGAAAAATACGTTTCATTTTTATACGGTTTATCGACCGTTCGTATTCGATGCACATTTCAAATTTATGTTAGACATATGTCTTTATGATATTCCCGAACTATTCCTGTTTCTTTATTGGCTCCTTTAGATATTCGTATTTATATGTTTTCATATCTTCGTAATACAGATGTCTTGTGTATCTTTACAAAATATTTAGAGTTGATACTTGCGGATTTAGAGATTTTAACGTATAAAGTTCTTCGTACTACATATCAAGATGTTGGAAGATTCTGAGGAAAAAGCTATCCGGAAGGACATGTTCCAGAAAGATACTTTGAATGGTACGGATCTGAAATGTCTTTGTCGAAAGGCATTTCGTTTTTTCCTGTTTCATTCGAAAACAGAGAAGATTCCGAGAACAAATCTAAAGTTTGTAATCTTGTTCTTTCCCGAAACCAGTAAAGAATAGCAAATTATGTTCTTAAAGAGCGAAGACACAAGATGGAGAAAATTTCTTATATCGTAATGACTTGCAATTCGAGGATTAAACTTAAATTCGTTTATCTTTATTAATAATTTATATTACATCAAAGGATACGTGTAACTGCTTCTGAAAAACCTTGGTATTACAATGGTATTACAATTATCCGAATTAATTTCAAGATAAGAGAATTTTCGAATAACAGTTGCTCCTCTCATGTTCATCTTCATGTACATATTAAAAAAAACATAAATAATGAAATAAAATATGCTAAGGAGTTATGAATTCCGAATTTCTTTAGCTGCTGAATTACACAACATTTTGAGAAGATTTAATTCGATAAGATTACATTCTTTTCGTGCCTCTTACCATCTTGACCCTATTTCCAAAGTCTCGAAATACCTCGAAATGTTGAAGGATGTCATCATTACCGCATTATATTCATGTACCAATCCGTTATTCGAAGCACACATAACATTAGTCAACGTCACGATCAATTGAAGAACAATACAGCACCTTGAAGTCATTCAATCATATCGGCGTTATCGCGAATTCTGATATCGTAGAAAGAGCGTTTCTGTAACAACCCAGAAAGAGTTTCTCCTACACTTGTAATAATACTTTTAATTTCCTCCTGCGTGGTGTCTCTTCGATGTAGTTCGCTGGTTTTTTCCATACTCTTTTCAGTATCACATATTTAACGGCCATCCAATCAGATGCCACTATATAACAGCGATACTTTTAATTGCTTGTGAAATTGTATCTCTCTTTCCTTGGCAGTTAGCAAAAATTCTTCTAGAGGATTGAACTTTCTACATGCGAAACGTGCTCGGATAATGAAACGTACGGATTACAGAGGATTCGGATAATAGAGAATTCGGATAACGGAGATTCGGATAATCGAGGTTCTACTGTACAAATTTCCTCTTCGTCCGCAGTTTATATTCCATTTTAGAATCAGCAGTAGAGTACACGTTGCGCCTGAAGACGCTGTACAAACCCGTACCTCGTAATTGTTTTTCCGAGAGGAAAATAAGAAGCAAGGCAAGACGTTGGACGATTAAAGCGTTAAAAAGCGGTGTAATTCCCGGAGATCCCGTCCGTGAGTGGGAAATTGCCGGCATTTCCGCCCTTTTCTACCCCCGTAAGTGCAGGGCTGGGCGCGGAAGCAGCAAAAAGTCGAGTAGATCGCAAACACCACGTTCCCGCCACTACAGAAATAATTAATGCCACACTTATGCAATCTCCCGCGAACACGTCCTGCTTCGGCTGCAGCCTCGTTTCTCCTGTACACGGGTAATCGTAGTTCCGCGCATCCATCCGAATTTCCCTGAATTCTCAGCCGTGTCCCCGCCAACTGGCTTGTTATTAATATCCGGGACGAGGCTGTTTCTCGATTTTCATTAGGTTTGCGTACTTACGAATTACGCCGGCAATTGCATTCTCCTCGAAGACGAAGGTATTCCTTCGTTTTCGGCAAGTTAATACGATCTTGAAAGTAGATTAGACGGTGTTCCGTGTTTGCACTGTGACATTCAGAGGGAAACACACGTTTTGTCTTCGACGATTTCAAAATTAGAATTACCTATCGTAATTACACTGAAAATTATCAACTTTCATGGTATTCGATACTGATTCATATACGTGTAATTGTAAATATAACGTAGAATATCAAGAGATATTGTTTGGATCGAACTTGATATATCGCTGCAATTAACAATCTTTTTGTAAAAACGCATTTAATACTTGCGCAAATAACAAAAAGCTTCGTCGACGAAGGGGAAAGAAGAGAGGTATAGGGAAAGAACAAAAGGATGAAACATCGACGGTATTTTACTTCCGTTTTTGTATTTCTAATCGTTCCGACACGGTTCTGTATGTATTCTGCGCGTAATGCTTCAATCACCGATTTTGTCTCGATTTTTATCCGCGGATCAGAATATAGTTTTTATTTCTTCAAATAAACGACAATGTTCTATTTTACGATCCACAAGTGTATCCGAACGATGGATCGAATGGAAAGAACATACGAATTACACGGGACACGATGAATTCACCAGTTATCAAAAGCAAAAGAAGCTATCAATTAAAATTTCTAATTCTTAGAATTAATCGATAAATGGTATATTTGTTGTACAATACATATTTTCTCATAATCCACATAAGTCTATGATATATTCAGTGCAATAAACGAAGACAATAAAGAAAATAATAAAAAGTAACGAACAAAAATAATAACCCCATTAAAATTCCTCTAGAATTTTGTAAAAAGCTAACAAGATACGAGAACATTGGGATCATTCAAATAATTATTAATTTACATTTTACAACTACGATAAAATCAACAATTTTTGTAAATTCGTGACAATATTGACGATATCAGTTGACCGTAATTAGAAAATCCACACGTGTAGCAAATTTGACTTAAAAGGTCAATTTCCATATGTTTGAAACTCTCCAGGCTCTTAGAGAACTGCTTGTAGCACACTGTGATATCTCGAATCCAATATCAAGGTCGTGATGCAATGTTGCGCAGAGCCATTAAGGTGGTCTGGCAAAGAGTTAAGTAAAGGTCAGCCAATCGCAACCGAACCAGGGATTAAAATCACTGACCGATGGTTCTTTAAAAAGAAACAGTTTGAGCTTCAACGGCCAGATATCAGACCGTTCCGACCGGCAAAGTTTTCAGAAACGATTAAAACTGCTGTGAAAAATATTTCACTGCGTTTTTTCCACTGAATTCTCGGTTATTGGAAAAGTTCGCGTGATTATGCCGGAAGATCCACGATAATTCACGACGGTATATCCAGCAACTCGCAACTTTTACTTTTCTTTTTTCTTCTCTTTTTCTCTTTTTCTTTTCTTTTTTCAACGACGCTTAATCACCATCCCGGGCTTTTTTCCCCGTGGATGTATTCAAATCGGTCGTACCGATTGTTCAAATCACGAGCAAGTCGAGCAGAAGCCACGCGGAATGCCGTGTTTCACTTAATTCAGCGGTTTTCGAGCATGAACCTACTTAAGCCACTCGATCTTCCCGACCGTGACGAAAGCGTCCTAAAGTATTTTGGTCGTTTTAGTTGCTTCGCTCGAGAAGCAGATTAATTAGGATTTCGCGTGGAAATGGAGAAAGAAAGACGAAGATGACGAATATAAGTGCCCTCCGCCCTCAACCTCGAATCGGTATGTTTTTCTCTGCTAATTCAAATGTTTCTAAGCGAAGCAGCGTTGTAAGAGGATTCGATTGTAATTACTGAGTTTTGGTACACGAAATACCAGCGAATAGAATTTGTTGCTGTATTTCGACTAGTTGAAATGGTGTTGGCTCAGGTTTCATTCGATTCAGCTGGTCAGAACGTTTGATCGTTATTTTGTGGAAACCTGAATTAGTTAATAGGTTGGTATAGTATATATAAACTTGCGCACTCTATTTCAACGTTATAGAATTTACTTCTATTATTTCGTAATTAATTCTGTTACAGAATTCGAAAGCATTAACGATATTGTTAAGAGAAGGAGGAACAGAGAAATTTATTCTTTCTCTAAATGAGTGCTGGTTGAGATTTTTGTCTTTCCATTTTGGAATCAATTTTTCTTCGCAGGAAACACGAACGAAACACGTACTAACAGATAAACGCAATTAAATTCACTTCAAAGAGGCAGCGAAACCGGTGCACTGTCTCAAATCACGATTGTTCTCGTAATTTCGAATCATTTCAATTTGCACAAATTAATCGATTCATGCTACGCACGATTAATTATCGATACCGAAGCGAAACGAAATAGACAACCTGGAAACTGAATTTAGCAAGTTTCTGCATTGTGTTCTGATTCCACTAATAATGTGACGGAATTAGGGAATTTTAGCAAAACTGTAATCCCGCAAAACATTATGATTTAACGAACGAATAATGAGATCTACTTTTGCATCGTACAGTCGCAATATTCTAAACATGTATCCGCGTGTAGTAAGTTATTCTTTATATTTTTCATGATGAAATTATCGTTGTGAAATATTTCATCCAACGTTTTCATCGTATGATTTTTAAACTGTTAGTACTCGACGCGAAGGTTATACGAAAAAACATATCGTTCGTATGTAGTACGGTTTTCGCTTCACATAAAAATGAATTATCGATAGATGGCAAATTTTTATGGAAATTTCAGTTTTTATAAATAGGATTAAAGAAATGGAACGTAAATAGAGAATCGCCTCATCCTTGAAATGTTACAACAAGTACCTTACTTTGGATGTTTTATATATTTTTGCATATTATGTATATTCGAGTTCTCGTAAATTCAAATCTTTCATAAACGCACAAACATCTACATGGCCCACATCAAATATATTTTTCAAGTATCAAGTATCATTTTCAATTAATAGAATAAACCAAAGTGTTTTGTTCTTTTTGTTTTAACAAAGAATTAAATAAATCAAAATGTGTCTTCTCTTCGTATAAACCATTAAAACTTTTGTGTAGATGTACACGATTCGTTACAGTTAAGCTTCGATATTCCAATATTCCTTTTTTACTCCTACATTCTCCTTTCCATCGTTCTTACTTCTCATCGATGTTCCCGTATTCCGATATAAAATCAACTGGTGACGTTTTGATTTCAGACCGGATATAAACGCGATAAAGGGATTGGCATCTTCGGGTTCTTCAGGAGCTGCCAAAGTACCTCCGTCGGCAGTGAATAGAGTCGCAGCTGAAGATCGTGAGCTTGCTCGACAAGGAAGCCTGGTGGATGGAGAAAGTATCAAGATCGTTATTCATCACGCGGACAATGACATGAGTAAGTATCTCGTAGTAGAATCTTTCATTAAAGTATCCTTCCAATGTTATTTGATATTAGCGCGTTGCGAGATTTTCATTGCTTCCTTCGCGCCCGAGGCGCGTTATCTGCTAACAATAACTTCGACGGTTATCTTGGTACTTCGAGGATCTCTCACGGATCCTCGAGCAAAAGTCTTGCTACGTAGGATGTTTGACGCAACTAAAATCAGAGATATAATGTTCCACTAATACCGACGTTATCGGAGATCGTTAAGTAGAAGGGTGATACGGAGAATAAATGGACCCGAGATGCAGTCGAATGTTTAAATGTCGAATTTAGGTCATTGCAGTTGCTTATGGAACGAAAGCGCCATTTACGCTGATCCAATTAGGAAAACGAATAATGCGAGAAAATTTCTCTTTATTTATATCCTCTTCTCGATGTGGTACGTAATAGCGTGTATTTCGTACGGGATGCTTTCGAGATTTGTAACTTTTCTCGTTAATTATCCAACGAACCTCGTTCTTGCAAGGTATTTCTCTCTTCTTTTTCTTGCTGAATGTAATTTCAATTTTATTATTATTTTAATTATTGTTCTTTTTTCTCTTCTTCCCCTGGATTATTTTACTTTGTATCTTTTTCCGTTCTTTCGTCTCCTTTATTTCACGTTGTTATTTTATTTTCTCAAGTCCAACAGAGACGAAATTATTCTTAAATTCTTGAGGGCACTTCTCTAATGAGATTCAAATTTTTATTTACGTTAGATTTCGAAGAGAGAAAAGAAGGTCGTGGATTTTTAACGCAAAGTTATTAAAAGACCGTGCTCGTTGGACTAAAAAAATCAACGAATATAGAAAGTAAATGAATTAGCGATGAAAGGAATAACGAAGAACAGTTGACATTAGCAGATTTTTCAAAACTAAACATATAAGACACTGATAGGCAGATCCAAACAAATTCGCCGGTATTATGTTCTAAATAGGAGGCTTTCTCCCCTGCTGGTAATTAAATTCCTTTAATTCGGAATGGGGAATTTAATTTGGTAGATAATCTGGAACCGTGCTTTTCTAGTAAAAAGCGGAATATCCTTCCAAGCTCGTTCGTTATAATAGGAAACAGCTTTGTGAACGTTGGAAGCGACATTTACAAAAATTGTTTGATAGTAATATATATAATGAATCCGCAGGGGAAAAGTGAAAAAAAGTTGCGCATAAAAATATTAAGGCAATGAAGCGTAAAAAACTCAGTAAATGGTAATGATCAGAGAAAATTCTGATAAAAAAGCTTGTGACAAGACGTTTCTAGTAGCGGTTTTACGTAATCATTCGTCGCTTTTTCCATCGTGCTCGAGATGAAATAGGTTATTTTTAATACCTTTTTCTCTTATTAGAAGGAGAAAGGAAATTTCATAAATTACTTTAACGCAGAAATTTGCAATTTCCATCGGGGGACAGTTTTCAGAGCTGGTTATTTCAAGCCGTAGGATTTTGTTCAATTGAAAAATCCTCCTACATATCTGACTTGAAAAATTAATTAAACGTCGAGTTTCATCTTATGCGGCGTATGTTAAAATATACGATATTCCTAATTTTTCTATGTATTCAAAATATATTTAAAATAAGAAACGAGGTTTCTCATCGAGTTGTAAAAAGCTCGAAATTAAAAGCAAAAGTTATTTTTAGCGAAAAGATACGAGAAAAGATATAGCGATACTGGAAAGTATTTACAACGATATCGCAAAATCCATATGCTAATATTCATACGATAATATTTTTGTCTGAATGCAAATATACCCCGTGTACCTTGCTATATGCAGATTTGAAGGATAGCACCTGTTATTCTCTACGCTAAGTATATTACAGGAAAGTTTAGAATCAAATAAAACAAGATATGGAGAATCTTCTTCTCCTTTAAAGTCTCTTCGAATGTAGCACCTGCTTTGGACATTTTTCAAAAGAATGAAAGTACCTGTATATCCGTCGGGATATAGTTGTCCAAATAGGAAAATAAAAAAAGATGGGCTGAACATAAAGCAAGGTGAAGATTATCTCAAAAGATAAACCCGATTTTTCGATGCAATTTCTAACGGATCTAGCGGGATATGAAATTTTATCAGTGTACAGATTCCTGCGAAGGTCGTCATAAAACGGATATGAGAAGCTTTTCTACGATAGTTTCTAGAAAATTTCAATTTCGGCCGAAAATAGAAGTGTCTAGCCTGCTAGATATTTCCAGACAGTTCAACAAATAATAAGCTTTACAAAAATTCCATAAAGTTCGCTTGAAGGAGGTATACGACATAAGCACGAAACAAACGGAATGATACGGCACACAAGAAAATTGTTTAAAGAATGAAATTGCTTCGGTAAT
Organism: Bombus huntii; assembly: GCF_024542735.1. Lineage (NCBI taxonomy): Eukaryota > Metazoa > Arthropoda > Insecta > Hymenoptera > Apidae > Bombus > Bombus huntii. The sequence continues at coordinate 7,365,874 of NC_066246.1, forward strand.
GAAATGATTTTCAATTTTCTTAATGATGATTCTCATTCAATTTGTTTCTTGAACTTGGATTGTCAATCTTTTCGCGACGACGCGGAGGAAACATTTTGTCAATTGATGTTCAGTTTCGTTTCGCTGCCCTTCACGAAAATATCCAGCACTAGTAAAAAATACTAAGAGACATCAAGCCGCACTTTCTGCAAGAATGAGCATCGATCGGTACTAGAATTCGGGGTACAGTATAAACGAAATCGCTTTCACGCTACATCGAGTGGAAGTCACGCGTCTGCATTATAAAAAGGAAAACTAACGTAATCTTTTTCGACGCGTCAAAGATTCCTCTTTTGTTACCAATTGACCGTCGGTATTAACAGAAACACCTTTTTCTTTATACTTTTCAAGATCGCTTGTCTCGTTGCAAGAAAGCAGATTTTCTTTTTTAAAAACCACTGATCTTCTACCATTTATTCTATTTCTGTAAACTGAATAAATCGTTTTCTTAAATTGGAATCGAAAAATAAATGTCCACACTTTATTTTATCGTTCATTACAGCGCCATGGGTGAATGCAAAGAGAAGGATAAAACTAAGAAGAGATCCGACTTTAGACAAAGGGCACAGGAGTGAGTACACGATAATTTAGCACGAATTGATTTTCTTTTTTACATATTCTGAATTTTTTTCTCTTTTCCGTATTATCCGTCATTTAACTATAATACTAATCGATTTTTCGTTTCGTTATATACGAGATAGATAGACGTTGTAATACCTAGAAGCGGGGGCGTAAAAGCATGTTCAGCGTACACGATATTTTCCTATTTTTACTGTCGAATATCGAGTCGCTATTCGAATCCAATCGAACGTTTAATGTGCGTGTAGATATTCAGGGATACAGAACGCAGTTAACCAGCTGGGTAAACGAGATAAAACGCGGTCATAAAAGTTGGTATAGAGCGAAAGTAATGAAAACAGTGACATGGGTCTAGCCGGTGTACGCGTCATATTTAATTATTCGTCGGGTTGCCAGATACGTTTGCTCGCTTTACACTCCTTTACAGCAGGGCAGTAAATTGATTAGGGCATCAAGTTCGGGAAAATCATAGTACACGAACAAATTAAAATTAATTTCCGTATCTAATATTTAATCATAGGCGAGCCTCGTGAATAGTATAAAACCCATACGCGAGTAATTCAATAAAAAGATATCGTACGAACGCATTAAAATGGTCGATTGTGTCCGCGGATATTAGAATTCGTTTCAATGAAACCAATGATGCATGCATGAGTCTATTGCAACGAATTTACTCGCGTTAACGGCGATACCATAGATACTAACAATTATTTCCAGTTTCATACCTCTGTAGTTTCATCCAAGGTATTGGTAAAAATGTTACTCGTCAACTGGTTGATTTTGCTTGCCTTTCTCATAAATTTCGAGCAAATTTATTAGCCAAAGATGGGGGAAGAGGAAGCGTTGTTAAATCGAATGTACGAAGTATTTATCTTGACCACAATTCGTGCAAAACGTTGTTTAATTTTTCCGATACGATAATCGTTTGTTGGATAAAGATACATGGAAGTCGTAAATCTGCGAAGTATATATCATGTACTGAAAATTTTACAATTTTACAATCGAATAGAAAGCGGTAATGGCATTTTACAGAATTTTTCAAAATGAAGAAAAGTATCACGAACAAGATAAATAATAATTGGAATAATTAAACAACTAGCGCGCTACTTTGAAATATATACGCGTGCTGTTTAATTAAATCAGCTATTTGTCGGAGACCTTTAGACGTTGTTGAAGTTCCAAGTTTAAAGTTCGAAGTTGAATAGTTTTGTTTGATTTAATGATGTAGCAGTGAATGGAGATAAGTTTCGTCTTAAGACGACTTCACAGAGTACCAGTGTTTCATTGTATATTATCTTTTATCTTTGCTGTGTAAAATTAATTAAATTTTTTATTTCCAACGTCTTATCGTACACACGCACATTTTTGACATATTCTGCGTAAATACTTTGTACACGGTTCTACACAGAAGTCCATTTCACGCTATATACGTAGAGATAATGTCTAAATGTACGGCTCATTTCCCTTTGCGTTTTCTTCTCTGTCTTATACATTTTACATTTATATGGTATGGTTAAGGACGATTTCGTACGAGCCTTCAGAGTGCAAGACACGAAATGTTATCAAGTACACCACTTTAAGAGTACATCTACTCGTAAATAGAAATTTTGCATTGCTCTCGGATATGGATAGTAAAATATAAAATTATAGTAGATACTAGTAACCCTAAAAGATTTGTATCTAATATAAATAACCTGTTTTTATCTCTTTCATTAATTTCGCAGTGAAATATTTATGGTTATGCAAGAGTCTTTAACACTCAAGACAGTACATATCCTATAGGCTTCATACTTATCCCATCATATACATTGTACCAGGTTACATAATTACGATTTTGAGGTAATAACGAAAGTAAAAAATTAAAAAAAAATGACAAAGCAATTAAAACTGTTAATGTCGTCTAACAGTAAAAATACGCGCATTACATGTATTTGCAGTGTTATTTAAAAGTTGAAAGGCTGCTGCTGGCAACAGAGATTAGGTTGCCAATCTTTATTTTTATAATTAACCTTCCATCAACGTTGGATCAAATTATCGTTACAGGTGAAATTACATTTGAGAGAAAGTCGACTCCGTTGAATTTTCGTACAGCGTGATTTTAAACGGCTTTCTTTTTTCCTCTCATCTCCAGCCGCTCCTTTTCTCTCGTTCTAATTTTCTTTAAGTGTCTATGTAAATAAATAGGTTTTGAACGATGTTCGGAGCGTTCGATCCAAACAGCCATAATTTCTTTCGAGGCAGCCTGTTGTTGCTTTGAAATTCAATTTTCTCGCTTCTCTTGAATTCCTCGTTCATTTCAGCGAATCTATTCAATGACGACTTCCTTTCATGCAAATATTTTTTTTTATTCGCGCCTTGCGCTGTTTAGCACGGAATCACGATCCTTTTCAAACGAGCCCGCTGCGACTCTTATTCGTCATTGTTTGTCAAACGAGCTCCTGCACGAATGCTACACAACAAGTTAATAAAATTTCGCATTGTACGGGAATGATTTATTCAGGCATTGAGAAATTCCCTCCTTTGTCCTTTGTTTACTCTGGTCCTTGTTTTCAGTAGTTCTATTATATTTATTTATGATTTACAACAAATGTGAATATCGTGGAAATTTCAAGCTTGAAGAGAAGCTGTTATAACGAACAGAATTTCTCTATTTCCAGCTACGTCTCACGGAAAGTGGAATATAAAAATGTATTACTCCCTTTAGATTTGATAGTCACCAATATTACTACTTTTATAGTCCTTTAGAAGAGTACTTTCATTTTTTGAGTAATTGCCTCTTTAACATAAACAATTTTTCTCTGAAACTGAAACTATACGCGGCATGAGTTTAGTAGCATAGTAGTTTTTCGTCTCATCGTGTACGTATGCAACGATCTTCTCTAATTTCCATACGTTTGGCTCGACTGAAATTCAATCGTAAACGATAAAATTGAAGTTTCTCTTCTCAACTCGTGGATTTAAACGCAACCAGTTATTTTATTCTTTGTTCTTTAGAAAAACAATGGCAGAGAAATCAAGTTACATTGCATCAAACACACGATGGCGTTACATTCTTTTAAAAGCATTTCAAATCAATTGTCTACATAGTGCAAATTACGAAAGCCACTTGTTGTATTAAAACATTCATTTGAGATATATTAAATATTTTCTTGACTTATCAGAATACTTTCTCGAAGACTTTCAATATGAAAACTTTATCATCTTTCTATGAAATAACAAGAAAAAATTTGCTTAATGGCGAACAGGAATAACTCAAGATTTCTCTACCAGCATCGATGGTACTAGCACGAGGAAAATTAACTTTTGGTATTAGTTTAATTCTGTTTACCGGAGAATTTCAATTTTAATAATCGATCTTATTTTTCCTTCTTATACATATAGTTGGCTATTCGAAACGATGGCCATAATTAGAATTAGGTGACAAACCTCATGAATATTTTAAATTCACAAAAACGCTATAGGGCATATAAAATAGGACATAGCGTGGTGGCCGTAGTTGGAAAACGAAAGAAAGCTGTAATGGTGATAAATTGACTTGCTTTAGACTTCAGTTTCAAACACGCTTTGTATGGGAGGAACTATACATGCAGATTTCTGTAATAACTTTAGATTGAGTCGCTTGTGCGTCATTTTTTAGAGGACATTTATAAAGAGCACAAAGGAATAACGGGGTCATAAAGGAGTTGAACTATTTTTTAAGTCGTTTTAAAGTCATTATATAACTTCATAAACCTGGTACTTGTACAATCGTTTGAACTTTTATGCTACATCAAGTGTTCGAAACGCATTCACAGAAGGTAGACAATGTAATATTTTATACATGAAGTATCTATATTAGAATTGAATTTATAGTACTTTGTTTATATTTTTATGATATATTAATTTGCACTATTAGATTGAAATGAAATAAACCTACGAATTATAGTAAATATACGAGTAATTGATAAAGTACATTGGACAAAGATGTGGATAAACAGTATTTTGTACAAAAATAAGCTTGAAAAGGGTGGAATTAAAAATAACTTCTTTGACTATACTTGACAATACTTCAATATCAAAGTTTGAAATAAGTACTGTAATTGATTTTAAAACAATTTCACTAGGTATAAAGGATATTTGACTTAAGTGTAGAGAAATTTTTTTTCGAAATGCACCTTTTAGCATCGAAACGCTTCATGTATCGATTAATATAATACAACTGTGATCTATGCGTGAATATTCGTTTCCTTACATTGCATACAGTATACCGACCAGATGTTAAATATCTATTTGCACGTACTTTTTTAGTCATAGTTACAAATTTTTATCCACTTACATTTCTGTCGACATATACGAAACACGTTTACATTAACGTTCCACTGATTTTACGATCTCGCTATTGTGAAAGTAGCTCTATTATATTATATTTGAACAGTTTCCCTCACATATGGATATCCTTGCGAATGAAAGAGATGGTAAAACTGTTAAATAAACAGTCAAATTACCATAAAACTGGTTAAACATTCTATTTTATCACAGAAAGGTAAAAATTCGCAGCCAATTATAAATAATATCGTCAGAAAACTTCTATCTAATTAAAATCTATAAAAGTGGAAGAAGGACAAGTTCTGCAAACTGGAATAAGAATTGATCATGCAAATTGCGTGTATTCGTATCTTTTAAATGAGAAAAGTTTATAAATATCATCCTCTTCAGCATATTATTATATTCTGTTCATATTTATTCAGGAATAAGAATATAGATAGCGACAAAGAGAGTGTTGCTTGTAGAAAAAAAGAAAAAAAAAGAAACGAAAAGAAATATCGATATAAAACCTATTACGTAACATTCATTCTAATCATACAGAGAAATCTCATTCACAGTATCCTCGAGAGTTTTAATTAATTCAGTTCACGAAATGATACAGTAAAAAAGTTTGAAAAACGAACCTATTCATCTTCTTCCTGTATCAATATCTCTCATCCTCATCCATCAAACATTTATATCTAACCCAGTTCAGTCTTCGTGCATTAAATCCTGTCCGTTTCGCGTGTTTTAAATCAACCTTATAAAGATTTATAAACGTCCAGAGGATCGAGAATGCGTAATTGGAAGCGTCTTTTCGCTGTATTATGCTGGCGTGTTATCTGTGTACTTTTGCGAGCGAGCCGGCTCTGTTCGGCGAATTAATCCGATCGCTTCGGAGAAAGGGCAACGGGAAATTCGATTTGCCGCGAATCTGCGAGGCAAATTTTCACGACCGTTGGGCCCAACGTTCGTTCCGTGGACGAACGTTAACAAGATGGACTCCGGCTGGCGAAGTATTTATCGAAAATTCCGCGGAGAAACGGCCAACCGATCAGATAATTGCGCTGCAACGTCATTACCAGAGCAAGCCTGCGGCTGCAGACCTTATCGCAGGTCCGCTGTTCCCAGCCTGTTAATTAAGCCTGAATGACGGCCCTTGATTGGCGTTCCCGCGCCGACGCCCATCAAAACTCTGCCCGATTCTCTTCATACGAGCAACGAACTTCTCATCCTCCGACATTCTACTTCGTTCAATTTTCGACCGCTCCTTTTTCTCTTTTTCGATTTATCCATTCCAGGATTATGAACGCTGTGTTCCACCTTAGCTTTCATCGGAAGAAAAAGCGAAGAATTCGTTAGAGTGGAAGATGGAACGAGGAGAGACGATTCGAAGTGAAATTTCCGCGAGGAACTCAGCGATTAACGACTCTGATTAGCCTGGCTCTTTCGTTCGTATGACTTACGGACTCGTTAATCTAGCAATTGCTATATCGCGCTAAAATCCCCTAAAACCTGTTGCTATATACGTTATGCCGCGTATCTAACGTGGTTCATTAATCGTCCTAGTAGTCGTATTAAATTAATTCGGTGTTAATCACGCGCTTACTTCGTTACTCGAACATCTATCAAGAGTAATATCCATGTTTGTCGTTTGCTTTCGCTCGTCTATAACTGTGTAATCTCCTTTGCTTAGATAAAATTAACGTTTCCGAGTTTGACTTTCTGAGTTTGTATTTGCATGAAAATTAATGGCAATTGACGTACGATAACAGAAATTCAATCGTTGCTTTACTTTGATTGTAGAGCTCAACGACGGATTCCAATTTTGTTAGATTACAAGCGAAATAATTTTTGCGCTCTTTGAAACTATCGATCAATGTTAAACATTCGATGGTAGACGGAAATTATACTGTTGAAGTTAATAAACATCGATTCACATAGCAATTAGAAAGTTTTATAAAAATGGTCAAAAGTGTGAGACTTTTTTTTACCTGCATAGGTTATGTTCTGAAGCATTTTTTAATTGGATCGTTAACTATCACGTTCGACCATTCTTCTTCTTTTTTTTTACGCGAAAAAATACCATTTATCTTTTGTAGAGAATTAAGCTGATATCGATTTAACTTCAACACTTCAACGTTCTCTGTTACTTCTATTTTCAATCACTCAAATCGCTCTTTAGGTATAAAATTGTTCCGTGATTCAACGGGAAAGAGGAAATGTGTGATAATTAATATATATCTTAATATCTCGATCAAAAATTAATAAACCACGAAATCTAGAGGATACATTTACAGTGAGCCACAGAAGCACTCGTATCCTCGCAATTATTGGATTCGACGATTTGTCTACATTTCCATCTATACCCTAATGAATTACCATTTTTCAATAAAAGATACGATATTTTAATTATTATACTGTATATCTTTATTGACTAACAAACTCGATTCGTTGTGCATATTAATAACACGTAATTTTCTTCGATTAATTGCAAAAATACATCAGCGGAGATTAAATAATACTAATGATACTTAGCGAACAAAGTTTTTACTCTACGTTATTTTTGTTCATGTTCGATCGATATATCTATTCTTTTTACAAATCTTTTTAGTCTGTACTTAACAAACGAAGATTCTAAATATCACGTACAATACGAACCACCGGGAAACCAGTGTTAACCGAGTCGGAGGCAGTTTCTCCAGGCTCATCAATATTCATATCTACTCGCAATAACTCTGTGTACATACCGATCTTTTAACGTATCTCGTCAATACGCCATTAACTTGTGCACCGCGCGGAAATCGGAAGGTAGTCTTTCAATATGGATTACAGGACAATCGTAACGAGGCGGCAGTGCGATGAAAAGAAGAAAAAAGGGAAAACCGAACAGATGACGTTTGTAGGTGTCATGTAATAATAAAGTTGTCGTGACATTTCGTGTTATCGATTGACGAGTGAAACAGGCCGCGCGTTATAGCCGTAAAGCTCGTTTAATTTAGAATTTCGCACAAAAGATTGCGTTTCAGATATACCGCGAAATTTTGTACTCTGTCGGTGAACTCACCAGCCGCGATGAATACCAATTTACAAATATAAAGGTCAGCCTTCCCGCGTGCCTGCTCAACTTCCCCGGATATTATTTATTATTGCGCAGCCATCAAATACGATGAAATTTTTATCCCAATAATCAACATTAGTATCGTGAAAGCACTATGAAATTGTCAATCCATTTGTTGCCCCACTGAACTTTGTTTTACCGAACTTTGTTTTTGTATAACTTCCGAAATTCTTTCGTGCACGTTCGACAAAATTTATTTAATGCATCGTAGCAGAACCGTGCACGTTCTATCGATATCTACCTTCCACGTTCATCTGATTTTTACAGCCGCTGGTTTTGGCCTAAGGATAATCGGTGGTAAAACAGTGGCTGATGGACGTACCTTTGCATACGTGATGTGGACCGTGCCAGATGGACCAGCGGCGAAAGCTGGTGTACAACGCGGTGACAAGGTAGGATCTCATACGTTTCTTTTCACGTTAACGTATTCGTTCAAAGTTGATGATTAAACACGCGTGTAGCGTCCGAATTTAGAGCGTTATTCTGACGAATTTCTTATTCATGGATGTTCTTATAACGCGGCACGTTATTTCAGAAAACGATGTTTCGATATTTATTCGAAACTTTTAAATACGATGATTTTTGGAGCTATATGGAAGGGTAGGAAAAATTGGATGGAGCGTGTTAATTTCTGAAATCTTCGGAGAATTACATTTGTACAATGACAATCCTGGTTCCTTTTCCCATAATATCTATTATCATGATAATACAAATTTTAGATGGAGCTATCTCATTTGCCTGCTGCAATCAAAATTATAATCATTTTGCTGAAATGATTACTGCTCTATTTTCGGAAGAACATAGGAGTATGAAGCGTAATATTAAGACAATTTTAACACTACGTAGAACTATAATTAAATATACATATAACAAGGCAACATTGTATAAGAGAAGCGATACAATTGAAAATTCACATCCTCGGTATCATTCGATGATCAATTCCCGTACATATTTTTGGCACGATATAACATTTCAAAAGTCCAATCTTCTTTGCGAAGTAGATTTTCTAAAAATTTCACTCGTTTTAAAATTACATTTGCTGCATCGCTCTTCTAGAAATTCGATCACACGTTCAAACTTTATGACTAAAAATTGGTGTCATGGATGCAGGCTGTTGCATAGAAATTTAATGGCCATTTAGATCCCGAAGAAAATAAAGATGTTCTGGCAACTTGCGTCCACTGTTGAGCAGCTAACATATTGCAAGCGGTTAATGCGTGCGAGTATCGACAACCATTCTCTCCAGCTGTGATTTTAATTAAGTTATCGACAGCTGTGCGCAACGCAAACGTTCCGCAATCGTGAACGTTGACTGGAAAGCTATATCTTGCGAAATCGTGCTAATTCAATAATATGTGATCGTTTAATTTTGAATCGTAAAGATATTAAATATACGCGACAGTTTAACGAAGATAATAAGCACAGAGAATTTTCATAGAATCATAATCTCACCTATGTTTATTAAATCCATTCGTTACAATCGCGTCTGTCACAAATACTTCGGCCGATGATTTCTACGTAGCTACTCGAACATTTTACGATCGTGCTGTATGCTGTACAAATTTAATACGAACTTATATCGAAAACTTGAAACAACTAAAGTCATTTCCTCGAGAGTTCTACCTTTTACGAGGCTAATCCTAAAACTTCGTAGTCACACGGTGCAATATTTTCTTTAATACTAAACGAGTCGATGAGACAGATGGACGGATCTTACACATGATACAAGTGACGACAGAATTATCTGTCAGATGGACGGTTAGGTATTACAGCAAATTATAACTTGAACCGAATATAATGAATTCACCGAGGTTTGTGGTTTATTCCCGTTCAAACAGAAAATTTATCGAAGCAATTAAGACAGTAGGAAGATTTCGCGAGTTCTCTAGATTTAACAGATGCGATCAATTCTTGGTCTGATTATAACCGGCCGTGGTTCAAACTTCTTTCATATAATTTCGCGATTAAATCTATGTCCTACTCCTAGAACCAAATTATCCGTCTCTTATCGTCCAGTAAGTTCGTTTATTCTCCTCCTGTATATAACTTCTCGGGTATACACCCTCGTTCATAAGTATCAAAAGATTTACTGAAAATGAGTATCATCGAGTATCCTCGAGAATGATCAGAGCACTATTTAAGAATTATTATCTGAGCCATCTAAAAACGATACGTTTGCAATTTACAAGATTAGGTGTAGTCGTTATAGAAATGCAAAAAGAAGGTAAGATAAGCAAATAATGTCAAAGCTACAGATGATCCTTTCCTGCATCTAAGACTCACCGTCTACGAAGAATTGCTTCATAGACGCGCATTAGACGCGCTCATGCCAACAGTAAGTACGTTTCCATGCAGCGGCCATTGAAAATAACGTGCACCTGTCCACGAAACAGCAGCGAATCATTTTCGTTGCTACGCGTTTCCCTCATGATGACTGGCGTTAACGTTGTCGGTAGCTTATGTTGCAGCTATAAACGAATGTACTGATATAGGATGAAAGCATCTTGCTCGTCGCTCTTCATTATAGTAATGAAACAAAATGTTCAGTCTTCGTAGACCGGTGTAGACATATCGTCGCGTCTTCTAATAGACTACGCTTACGCTAGACGCTTACGTATAAGCGACTTTTCCGTAGACAGTGGTTCTAATGCTTCCAAAAATAATTCTTTCTCGTTTCTCGTTTCGTATGGTTTATGATATCGCAGAAACGACGTTATATCGTGAAATATCTTCGTCCGTAGACGGGAAATGATTGAAATCCCGGTTCGTCTGTGAACCACGTCTACGAAATCCACGAGACTCGAATAAAAATTTGTTTATTTCTGCAGGTGCTAGAGTGGGGCGGAGTGTCTCTGGTAGATCGAAGTTTCGAAGAAGTCCTTCAAATAACAGAACGAGGCGACGATGTGATCGAGTTGGTGGTCGAGCATGCTGGCGACACGTAAGTATAACGTCTAACAGACCGTTGAGGAGAAGTAGTCGAACGAATGGAATTCGCAGATTGGTCATTCGAATTGCTTTATTGTATACTATCGCTGCTTTTACGCGTCACAAACACGCAGCGGGGACCTGCCGGAGGATTTAGCCGCTGTGCCGTCATCGGGAAAAGGGCCGGGAAGTCTGGGACTGCTGATGGGTGAGTACGAGAACGAATCGCAAAGCATCGTCGAAAATCGTCATGTACACGTGCTACCAGGCGAAAACGACTAATCGTTAGACGCTGACAGTGTCGGCGAAGTGCATCGTCGGCTTTAAAATCGATAACTTGTACGGAACGAGGACTCGTCAGTCACGCGCGATACAGACAAGCGCGTTTTTAACGCGCGCAAGAACGGGAAAAGAGTAAATTCCACGCGTTTGTCAGTAGTAGTGCATTCGTCCTTCCGATGTTATCTTTAAATATGGATTACAGTTTGTAATCTGTGTGTTGTGCAGCACATTATATCGAGTAGAAAACTATTGCATATCGTTTCAGCGCAAATGAACATTTGAAAATGCACTATGTTCATATTTAACTTTATTGCCTGAAATATTTCTCCTACTTTTAATATCTGCAGATTTTAACTTCCATATGATATCCATTCTGTTTAAAAAACTGGGTTATATCATTATTTGGTAGGTATGTCAATGATTAGTTAATTCGGTGTCCCAGTATCTTCAGTCAAATTTTATGAATGTGTTTTATGGGAGTAAATAAAAAAAAACATATGTTAAACACGAACATAGGTCAGTTGAAGTTTTATCGAAGAGTCACAAAATAAAAATTGAAATGAAATAAAATATGAGAGAAACAATAAACTTCGTCCTTCGATATACATATTCCATTTTCACGTTACTCATGTTTTAAGTAAATATTAATACGTATAGTGAAGTGGTACGTAAAGACTTGATGATTGATTTATTGAATTGAAATAAAATGAATTTTCTACACGGTAATAAATTCTATTTTTTATCATCGTCAGTCTTTTACTGACAGAAACAGCCAACATTTTAAAACGCGCTGTATACGATATTAATCTATTTCCGTGTATCGTCATTCCTCTAGTGCTTTGTACTTTTGTCGTGAATTTTTCAATAAAGTTTCAAATGACCTCGTACGCTTATATAACATTTTTCTCTTATTTATGTCAATGGAAGATATCGACAAAGGAAGATATCCTGTATATATTAGTTTATGCGATGTTCGTTTCTTTATTGCACCACAACGCAATTTCGTACGCCGTTTCTACTAAAACCATATGGTCCTGTCTATAAAAAATAACTAAGCCATTAAAAGTAAAACAAATATGTCAGGTTATAAAGTTAAAATGCGACACTGCCTGGTGTGTCTCTATTTGCTGTTATTCTTACGACGAACCTGAAATGTTTTTCAGAAGGGGAAACGGATAAAACGCCCTCATCACCGACGCGCAGGAAACTGCCAAAGACGCCGGTATAACGAGTTCATAAATTGACACCTACACGTGACCGTCTCTCTTTCTTTTTTTCTCTTTCTCTCATTTCCACGCAATGTACACGCATACGCATAAACTACACGGGAGAAGTAAACCTCGATTAGACCGAGTTCTGTTAGTGTAGCGGAAAGTGAAGCGCAATAGCACCACCTACACTTTAGAAACCGGAAGTGATCACCACCTCTCTCGGTCTTTCGCTTTGTATATATCTCATGATCCGTATCCGATGCGACTACCGAGCCATTTTACTTGTTACGTACGTATTTCTATACTTACATGTATTAAACTACGTGTGCCACGTGTACCACGATTATATAAAATAATAGGAGATGACGACAGCGGATTTGACAGACTGTAGCAAAAAGGCTACATTCCATGTAAGTAATGACGCGTGCTCTTACGATATGAATCAGAGGGTACGAAACGATTTTCACCGATTCGTCTGCGGAAAGAACGGAGGAGAAACTCGAACTATCAAAGTCGAATTTTCTTTGAATTTCTCTTTCGCCTCTCTTCTCTCCTTTTTTCGCAGTTTTATTTCGCCAAGGCGAATCATCGTTGAAATTCTCTGCCTCGCGAAGAAATCGTTGACGGCTACATTGAATTTTAATGTACTAACGCAGTGGGGGAATTTCCCGACCTAAGTTCCAAGTGGCTTTAACGTTTCGAACTCTGCTTCGTGGAAAATGCTCGCTTCCAAATTGTATCCGTTCTATTTCTACGATCGGTAATGTGTCAAATTTGCGCTGCGTGTACACGGTGCGTGTATTAGAACGCGAGAGTGAATCGTAAATATTTGCTGAACCGCCGATCGGTCTGAATTTAATGAATTTCGTAATGAAACCGCGGAACTTGGAAAATTGAAATCGCGATGCGAGCGTACAGTTTTCGATGAAACGAGGATGGCCGCGATTTTCCTCAGTTACCGTGAAATTTCCAATTCTGACGCACCTCGTTAAAGGGACGCAATAGCTATAGATATAACTGAGACCAAATTTTATACACGTTTTGTATCGAAAAAAAGGGAATATTTTAATTTTAGAAGCTTACCATTCTCGTCGTTTTTTGATAAAGTACTATAAACTAAAAAATGTTTTTAGCCGCTTACTGTTATCGCCTCGTTCCATATTTCATTTAAATTTTACATGTGAAAGAAATTGAATGTTTCAATAGATGTACGCTGCTCTTATAAATAACACATATCTACATGTTTCGGTGGATTTATAACGTTTAATAATCGATTTCACTAAAGTATACAAAGTAATGACGTGAAATTAAAGAATTAATTTATTTGTGATTTTCTTATGAAATCGACAGAATAAAGATTTAAACTATCGTCTTAACAAACTTAACGCTAAACGTATCATAATTACTACATAAATCGTTGGAATAATTTTGATTATCTTTCGATACAGTTTCAATGACGTTGAGTTTCAAAATTAAACGATTTTTAGACAAAGAATTTAAACGATGAAACAATTACACGTGGCTTGGTAATGCGCAAACACTAACGTCGTTATCACATATTGGGTCTTAACACTTTTGTCGTGTCGTAATATTCTTTAATACGTAAAATGAAAAATGAAATTGTTTCTGACTTTTCGAATATTTTTGAGCAGTATGTAAACCGTTTGAAAAAGTATGTAAATAATTATTCGACGGTATAAAATGTACTTTTACGCCAATATTGTATAATATATAAAGCTATATACACATTCTCAAACGTTTAAACTATTGACAGTATTTAACTCGCGTCAATCATCTTTGGAATGCCCTTTTTAGAAATAAATTATTATCAACAAATTTTAATATGTTTCGTGCGACACGAATTTTCAACGATACATATCAAGTCGACACGTTGTAACAAACGAAATTATTAATCTCAGCATTCTACGCTTTATACAAATTTTCCAGCAGAAACTATATTTTCGCGTATACGAAATGATCGACTTTTTGAAATAAAGAATAAGAAACACGTGGCAGCTAGTTCTTGCTCCGCTTTACAATTGGATATAAAGACAAATTAACGCAGCTAATTAATTACCGACTAATTAATCAGTTAAATAATTATCATAAGGTTTGATTTCGCAGCTTTCGTTGCGTATCAATACTCGATGCGTGACGAACATAAAATCGTTCGATCATATCGACCATTCAATTCATACACTTTTAATCCATCATCGAGGAAAGATATTTCTAAAAGAATTCACGTTTGTACGATCACGACAGAGTTCGAACGAAGCAAAAGGTATAACATCGTTTTCTTTTTAGAGTCTGCATCATTTTCTGCAACAAAGTACAAAGAAACGTTTCCTCTGTTCTATCTTGCGGAAAAATCACGGATTATTACCGACGCGTGAACACGTTTCGGTTTTCGCAACGGATTTAGGAATAATATAGGCGTAGAAATAAATGGAACTAAATCGTGACGTTTCCGTAATGTTGAGTCTTTCCGATCAAACTTACTCGACTTAATACGTATATATGCTTTGGATCGATGTCTCGTTCGATAACGTGCGTCATGGACAACGTAATCTTCCAGTTAGAAACTATCGAGAACCACGAACGAGAAAGAGAATATGCTTTCTCGTATCGAGTTTAGGTGCTATTTAGCTAAGGATCACCCATGCATCAGTGTAAACTATAATTCGGGCCAACTGTCGGGCTTGCTTGACATAACGACTTTCCTATCACTCTTTGTATGACAGATACATGTTCTTTGATCAAGCACGTTACCTGTATAGACCGTATCATCAAATATGTGTCTCTGTTTTTTGGGTGGATCTGTAAATAATTATACAGGGTTTCTGACAATAGGTGAACGTCGTATATAAATAAGATCGTTGTTAAGTTGAAGTTACGAGAGAGTTTTAAACTGTAACCTTCGTTTGAGCAGGCAAGTAATTTATTTTATCGATTAGTCGCGTAATCTTATATATGTTTTCGCCTTCTTCTTAACTTTCGTCCGGTTCGTTGCTTTCAATGAAAGAAACGAAACGATTAATATCGCGTTGCTCTTGAACGAAGAGCTGATGGATTCCGTGTTTCGTTATCGCTGAAGCGGAAAGCATCTGGTTTGGTAATTCGGTCGGGGAACGCCGAGGATATTACGGATCTATTATAGGAAAGGCAGATCGATGGCAAAGGGAAAAATGCGATCTAGGTACTTGGTTGTTCGCGTATTTAATAAGTCGACGAATTCCTGGGATTCTTTGTGCAAATATTCTCCGTTGTCGAGAGATAGGAGCTTCGTCTTTCATCGATCGCACGGAAATTAAGTTTAAAAGATGTATGTATTCGTAGCGCGAAAGAAAAACAAACGGTAGAAATCCCGTTTTATTTCTGTTAAACTTTCAACTGGCTTCCAAAAGAGTATAAACTTAAGAGGTATGGTTGAAAACGGAAAAGGAATTTGTAAATTTCACATTGAACTTTTAATTCGTAGAGATACTCTGTAATGAAAGAGATTAACCGGAATCCTAGTTAAAGTTTCGAAAGGCAAAATATACTTTTCCAGTTTGATGTAATATTACAAGTAAATACGACACAGGACCAAATCAATAGAGGATTCTTCTTCTAATTATTGTAGGTATCGCTTTCGTGTCTCGGTGTTTCTCGTAAGAATTATTGTAATTACGTATATCAGAAGGAGTTTGCAAGATACTGCATCTTAGAATCTTACTTTCTGATGTTAACATATTACTGCATATTATAAGCTCGAAATTTCATAGTTGGCCAAAGTTGTATACGGCTGTAACAATTAAGGTTTCAAAGCAGAAAACAAAGGTTGTAGGTAACTCGCGCCAATGGGATTCTATTGGACATAACAAGATATCATGTAACGAAACTCAATTAAGAAAGTGTATCCGAATAATACAGGATACTCTGCTACAAATTATATATACGTATCATGTTAATATCACATTGCATATTTACAATTACGTTATACAAAGCTACTACGTTGCGTAGGAGGTATTCAGTTAACGTGGCATTAATTACTTCGTTTATGGTATACAATTACGTTAATCTAATCGAAATCTTGAAATTATTTCTAGTTAGAGTGCGAAAATGTCTATATATTTTGAAAATATCGCACACTAGCCCTACGTTGCAAAAAGTTTACGAATTTATCAAGAAATGACATGAAACGCAACTCACAATTAATGTTAAGATAAACACGTTCGTCAGCTATGACGTCAGAACCGCTGAGTCAAGAAGTTAAAATCTGTCAAAATCAAGAAGTTAAATCTGGTAATTATTCTTCCTATATTATCTATATTAACTTCTGTTAAATAAAATGTTTTACTACAATTGGAAAATACAGGAAGCATGTTTCAAACACGATAGATTATATGTTTTAAAATAATTAAAAATATAAAACCTCGATGACTTTATGCTTTTAAATTGTATAATTTCATAATTTTAGATATATAAAGGGACAATTTTTCGAGTGCACGTGTGGTATATGTGCGCTCATAGTTATATCAGAGAAATTTGTTTTCGAATGTTTTTTTTTATCGATATTTGCGCTATTTGCGTTTTATTCGTGAAGCACTGGAAACGTTTGAATTCGCGTGCTTCAGGTTACTGATTTTAGTACAAATACATCCCTTCGGGACGGCTAACGTCAGTTAACGACGGTTTCGCTTCATTCGAACACTTATGGAATTGACGTCGGCCATCCAGGAGGCGCGTTCACTCTCTGACGTCAATTGAAGTCTGCCTGGCTGAATGGGATGAAATTTTATATTTAGTTCGGCGATGATTTATACGCGTAACCACGTTATTTCCATTTAACGAAAGGATTTCGTAATAAACTATTTGATGAGCGTGAATCCGTTCGGAGTAGCAATCGAAATGACGTCAGTTTCGTTTCATGATTTGCGGATGGAGATCGTTTTAAGTAGAAGTATACAGTAAATGTAGAAAGTTAAAAGAAATATTATAGATATGGATATTTAATATTTCAAACAAAAAAATATCGAGTTATTCTCTGTAGCTGGTGATATTTTCACGTAGAAATAGAAAGTTAATGCCGAATACATTAAAGGATCGTAATTATGGAGTTCAGTAAGTTATGCTCAAATGAACGTACGTATGTAATTGGTTTTCGAGCCACATTCGTTACGTTTGCTCGTTTTAGCATAAATTCAAGTACTCGTATGTACTTTGAAGGAAATCCGCTTCGGGTGGACACAGTTTAAAGCGAAGGTACCGTTCGATATAAATAATGGAACAATGAAAACGATATGAAATGAATGTTTAACTGTTATGCGCTATTATATACCAAATCTAGAACGTTTAGAAAGATGCAATAGTAAAACAATAACGTTTCCGTGGAATTTCTCCGAATGCAATGGAGGAAGTACCACGGTGGCTGAGTTACCTGCAACGAAACTTCTTTGGACCGGCATTTGTACGATTGTGTACGTTGGCTTTGAAATTTGGAGCGACGAAGCGTATCGTTACGACAGTCCTTTTTCCTCCGTAACGATCAATGTTTTCGTTCTTATCGTTGGAGGAAGCTATATACACGCAGATGCTTTCGGCGTAATCGCGTTCGTTGTAGCGTCGCTTCCCTTTGACCATATAAGGTTGCTTCGTTCGCTGCTTTACACGATGAATTGACGCTGTTCGGAGGAGCGCACGACAATCGGTCTAGATAAACGCTAAGAAATGTGTGCGTCTGTGCACCGGTTTTATGTGTAACCGTAGTAGAGAGTAGAGAAAAGCGAGCACCGCGTTCATAAACTAGAACATGAAGGAGACGCGAATCTTCACACTAAACTTGCGCTTTTCGGCCGCATACCGCTCGAGGATCGTTTAGTTCATATGCGACTGACGAAGAGAAAAGTCAGACGGAAAGTGTATGTCGTCGAGCGTATGCGGTCCGCTGCGGAAAATACAGAGCGGAATATACCCTAAGCAAACCTCGATATCTCCTGGAAGCTTCGCGAGAGAGAACGAACGTTACAGCACCGCTTTCCCCGTCTGCCTTTTCGTGGCAAGAAAGAGAGAGAGAGAGTGAGTCGTCCCCGCTCGAAGCACCGAAAAGATCCCTTTAGTCGCGCGTTACCGTCCGACTACGAAAAGAGAACGGAACACGAGAGTGTCAGTTGGGGCGAGTTGCGTCGTCATCGTTCTTCTCCTTTCTTCCGCTTTCGTCCCACGATATTCCGTCGAATTGCTCGATATTCCGTCTCGATCCGAGTTCTCGACTGACGTATTGACCACGCTCCCGTCGAAGCTCACACACAGACATACAGAAATACATACACACGGATACGCACACACAGGCACATGGACACACGTTTCCGAATATCTTTCGCTGTCCACGAACAATAAACATTTACTCCTAATTAGCTGGTAGTTGATCGTTGCAAGCGGGCGAGAACAATGCAGTTGCACGTCCTCGACGCGAGGAACCTGAAGAATTTAATAATTCACGCGAATCTGTGTAACCGGATGTAAAGATAGAAATAAACTCAGAGAATAAACAATAGAAGAGAAGAAATAAAGCTGAAAATAAACTCAAAAGAGAAACGAAGATACATAGGAGAGAAATTCTTACGCGAAAGTTCGAGCTGCAGTCACGCGTGGAGGCGCTCGATCTTTTTCTTCGCTCGTTCTTTTTTTCCTTTCTTGGATTTTTCGTTGGACGTGTACTACCGACGGAAAGTTTCGCAGCGATGTAACGCTCAAATGATGAGGAACGGACGACGCATCTATGATGGCGAATTTCTGGTTTTGTACGATAGGTACGTAGTTTTTAAGTGAGAAGTCAGTTTAACGTCGCGATAGACATAAAAATATTCGTTTAAGTCTTTCTATATAAAAATGTAATTGTTATAGACTATAGATTTATCTCAAAATTTTCTACAATTGTATTGTATGGCTGGCAAGAATTTATAAATATCGATGAGAACAGTTATTCGCGAAACTAAACTTTCCAATATGTTCAACTATTTTGTTAAACATCGTGCTATTTATACGACGACGAAGGGATATAAAAATTCCTGAAAAAATTCCTGATGCTTGCAAACTTTTCGTCGGTGGTGTACATATACGTGTGAACGTGTACGAACACAGGACACACGTGACAGAGAGAGGAAAAATATGCAAAGATACGTAAATAACGTAAATGTACGGTGGTAGAACCGATCAGAGATACTTATATACACGTGTACCAGGATACGGACGCACGTGCATATCATGCGAGTGGAGACGTGAATGGTTAGAGCGGATGCGCGTGTGCGTGCGCGCGCCTTTCTTCGCCATCCTCTTTTTCACTTTGCTTTTCTTTTCACCTGTGAACTTCCCTGTTGCTCCCTTTTTACACACAAGATTCTGTGTTTTGTACTATTCTATACGGCTCTACGAAGCTGCACGAGGCATCTGTTTCTTTGTACCTCTAAATTCTGTTACTACATCTCACGTTTATTTCCGGCGACGTCTCTTCACCACATCGACATTCGTCCACTTATTGTTTCTCTGTGAGCCCGAAAGTTTCATTGTGTATAGCCCATAACTGTTTCTGCCGTTCTTCCCATGTTTCGCCGCTTTCCCTGACCCCTTCTCTTAAAGAAATTGTATGGCTACGAAAAAGAGACTAAAAGAGAAATAGACCCGCTGACGAAAGAGAAAAGAAAAGGAAATGTAAGTTGTCCATGTTGAAACAAACTTAGCATATTGGCCCTCCATGCTACTCTCTCCCAACTGGCACGACTCTAGTTGTTATATTAGCGTTCATTTTCTTTTGCGGCTCGTCCCTTGCGTTCCTTCTTTTCCTTTTACATTATCTATTTTGTTTCGTACTGTCGTTTAGGTATGGCTACTTCGTCGTTTAGCAGCGATCAGTTCTTATAGTTTCTTTCGAACATTTCCCTTCGAGCCTCCTGTGTTACGTTAATTTCTTTTCTTCCGTTTGCTGTCCTGTTCCTTCGTTTCACGAGACTAAAGGACAACGAATGGAAGAAGCATGAGAACGTGATTAGCATAGCTAATTCGATGTAAGATTTCACGTTAAAGTAACAGTTTGAGCACCAAAGGCACATAGCGATACGGCTGTAAATGAAAGGAATTCTTGGTATCTATAGAAAGCACAAGATTAAATTCCGTTTTAATGATATTCAAATTCTCAGATTGTATGTCGCTATATTTTTTAATTCTTCTTTGATATTAGGCCATTCGTATAAGTAATGTCGTTTCTTATTCCGGTTCAACGAATATGCTGTGTGTTTGGGAAATTTGAAATTAAAGCTCGGTAAGAACAAACATTCTTCGTGTTAAATCAAGCGTTTAAAGCATTCAGGTCATTTTTCTAACGCAGGAAAGAGATTAAATATGCATATCATACATATTTAAGCGAGGTCTTTTATTACCTTGCAAGTTTAAGAAAGACGATACGACTGTGGCCTCTGCAAAAGCGTTTTTCAAATTTATACAGAGCAGGATAAAAAGCGAGGAAATTTTAAAGGACAAATTTCCCAGATAATTTTGAATTTTATGGCAAAGCAAGATCTAGTCGTTCGATTTAATAACGAAAAATAAAAATGATTAGTTCAAAATGTTCAACCACGTAAGAAATAGCAAAAACATTAAATTTCGTCGATAGCGTCGCGCGCAAATCACCTAAAGTGTATCGGAAAACCATCAGAAATAGAAAAATGGATTCTGCAGCGGACTTTCGGTAGGGAACCGTCTCGAACGCGTGTATGTTTGTACTTGTTCCTCGAAATTGGCAGTAAAATCACCCATTTCTAGATCGGATAGTAACAAAGGGTGTAAAATAAATTCTTTGTAATAATCGTAGCCGTAAAAGACAATGACTATCATCTCTATTCTGACATACAGTGCTACTTCTTGTTACTGCCACGTGAGAAAATTTTAATAAAAATATTCCACTGTTATGATATACGTTTGATGATTTATAATCAACCTTCGAATCAAAGTGAAATCATTATGATCGTAATTTAACAATTAGACGGATTGCAGGTAGCTTTGGTGGGTAAACCACTGGATTTAGCGAACTTCGAAGAAATTTCTTTTCATAGCAACGTGTTTATTCGTTAAAAGTAATTGGAAAGCATAGAAGAAATTAAATATCTTTTAGAATTAATAACATATTTAATATATTCTCCTAATCCGGTAAAAACAGATTATCCATTTGTTGAGCGTACAATTTTCTAAATAACAGGAAGGTTTAGGAACACGGATCGTTCAAGATCGATATTAAATAATTTGTTTAGTCGTAAAGACAACAAATTCTTGAAAAGGGAATTACAAAGTGATCTATAAAATAACAGATAGTTTTTACAAATAATGTCCTTTAGGAGATTGTCGCCCTTCGACATACTCTAAGTGATAATATATCGTATTATCGTTGTTCTATCATATTTAATACTTGGATATTTAAAACGACATTACGTATCGGATGTCCTAGTATAACGAAGAAATCTATTCTCTCTCGATGGATGCGTAAATTATTTTAAAATCTGTAGTCAGAATTTTCTAAATTAACGAAATTTCTTTTTTAATATATATATCTAGTAGATTTATATTACATATTCTACTTATTACAAACTTTCATTCTATTATATTTCAAATATCACATACGAAACGAAGGGTTTAATCTTCATTCTTCTCTTCCACCCCCTGTTCTTTTTTATTTTCGCTCTACGTTCCTTTCTCGTCTCTCTCTCTCTCTCTGTCTCTCTATCACTCCCCCATTTCTCTCTCTCTCTCTCTCTGTGTTTCTTCTCTGTCTCGCTCTCTGTCTCTACCTGTTCGTCTATCTGGCTGTTTGTACATCTACCTACCCACGTACCGATTTTTGTTTTTGTTTTTAAGCGCACAGTTTTACACGATCAGTAAATTCGTGCTAAACTATGTACATGTGCGCCAAACGTCCGAAACTTTCTTATCGATCGGCCGGTGCTAAAGGGACTTTTTTGAAAATTCTCCGCAGCCCTTGACTCGTTCGGAGGAAATAAAACGAGCACGAAATCGCGGGCGTTTGGCTTACGCTTTCCCTGCAATCTCTAATCGGTTGGAAATGTCCAACGAAATGAGAAAATCGAAAGAATGCCACTCGATTTCGGAAAGAATCGCGTCTCTGAATCAAACTTCTCGCAAAATCCATCATGATACGTTTAACGCGCGAAGTGCTATCGGAGCACATGTGCTATAACGTTGATCGATTGATTACCCTCGCGGAATATCGAACGATTTTCTAGGAAGCAGATTATAAGTTGCCAACACTTTCATCTTGTTTACTTTGTATGAAACGAGGATGAGGAGGGAGTAATATTTTTTCGATTAATAACAGCTTCAACTGGAATCTAAAGAGCATGATAAAAGAATTTTTATAAAATAGAAAAAACAAAAAAGAAACGATATCACTTCATTTACTTGGGGGCAATTTCATCAATTTTGTTACGAAATTTTTATGTAATTAATTAAGCTTATTATTAGAAAGAGTAAAGATCGAAGAATAGTTATATTATATGCAAAACAGCTGTGACAACAAATGATATTAGTAGATATATGTTAAATTACTTATAAAAATCTTACTTTGTATTACAGACGCGAACATTCAAGTGAAATGTATAAATAGCCTGTTCTAAGTTGGTCGCATACATTAATCCAAATAAATAGACACCTTGAAACCAGACGTCACACAACACGTAATTAATTAATCCACTAGACTGGACTCAATTATCAGTGCAGACTGAATTAGCTGACAAATAAATGAATTGAATGCCAGGTTAAATTTAACGGATTTTATTGAATTTACATCAGGCAATGAATTCTAAATAGAACTATGAACTTTGCCAGTTTGAACACCAATTGAAACGATGAAGGATCTGGATAATTTTGTATATCTAACGTTGTTGTTATTACATTTTTATCGTTAAAATGTTATAATATCCAATTTACAATTACTATGAAAATGTTGGTAACGCAAGAAATCTACGACATTGGCACCGCGTTTAAAATTTCAAGTTAGTCGATTAGAATACCTCAGAATGTATTGGTTATTTTAAAATTCAATTTATATTCAGAAGTATAATCAGCCTGAAGAATTCTTTCTGATGATACGAAAACATCTTTTATTTCTATTTTAATTGACAAGTGAAAAATAATTGGAAATAGAATGCAAAGCTTCGCGATGTCTTCTTAGATATTTCAACGTAACTAGAAAAACTACATTGAACGTCTCAATTTCCGTAACCTTTTGTAGTTTCGAAACGCATGTCTAACGACGATAACAAGGGAAAGCGTATGCGAGAAGGATCGTAGCCTTGCACATACAACACCAACGCTTCTCTCGCGACTCTGCTTCGGCTTTAAAGGTGTTCGCCAAATCGAATGTAAAATAAGCGTGAAAATACGTGCTTATGATCACGGTATCGTTCGTCGCCGTTTTTGCGTAACCTTTGAACGCGTTGGTTGTTAAAAAAGACGACCGGGAAGAGGCACGAAAATTGAATCGCGTTGACCTTTTATGCGACGAAAAAATCAAGCGATGAAAAAACTGTAAAATTTTCCGAGTAAGCAAAATTTCATCGAAATTTCACAGAACTGTCCTTTGACGGCCGATCATTTTTTCGCTTCCGTTCGTTGCGTTTGTGCTACTCTGTGTCCCGCTCGAGCGTCGACTGCACGTCAATGGAAACTTTAAGGCCGAAAAAGTGCCGCGACCACACGCACACCTCGCTTGCGTAGTTCATTGAACGCGTTAAATAGACGTAAAAAGCAGACGTACAGTCCGGGAAAACGGTACGTGCGGGAAGAGAAGGCAAAGAATCCAAATCAACGTTGCCTTATTCACAAGATACAAGAAAATTGAGAGAAGGAAACGGTAGGAACGAGATGAGACGATAAGAACGAAGAGGAATTCGTCAACGACCAATGGATCGGAAGAGGAGCGGGAAATCAGGAAATGCGAACTGACGTCCATTTGTTGCGATCGAAGGAAACGAACCTTTTTCTTGGCTGTATCGTACAGATCAGTGATGCACAATGATCGTTTAATTGGATGTTGAATAATTCCTGAATAATAGTTCTCTTGCTACTTAAAATTAGAACGGGATACGACGAGTTTAAATAATTATAATTCGGGCTATGACATGGCGTAGTGAGAGTTACGGTTGTTTCGATTATTGAAACGAAAATTTCAGAGATTTTCTGGAAGATAAAAAAGCGACACCGGTGTCGCCGTGACACCAATCAATATCGCTTATCGTGCAATAATTTACAATCTCGCTATATCGTAGCTTGGATTATACGAGAACAAGGAGCAAAGTTTGTATTTTCAATGGTAAAATGTCTGACGAAGATATTTTTCAAAAGCACTTTTGAAACATTTTCATGGATGTATTCAGGATATCTTTGTGATTTAGCATGTTGCATGCCTTGGTAGAATTAAGAACATTGATTAAATTTTGAGATTAAATCGTAAGTTTGAGTAGAATGTGTAGAAAAATGGCAATATCGTTGAAATTCTAACATAATTTTTAAAAAAATGTTAATTTTTGTGATTATAATATTATTGACACAGAATTGGCGAGGATACAAAGTACAATGAATTTTAAATGGAATTGCTATGTCTTTTTTAAGTGTTTCAGCTTTGTACAATCCAATGTAATTTTTATATCCAAAAAAGTCAGAAAAAGATACAGACAGATACTACGAGGAAATATGTTTTTCAATGTAGAAAATGCATACAAAATACGTTTCACAGCGGACAGTTTTCTTTTATTTTATACGTTTCGCCCTATTCTCGAATTCCATTTGCACATATTAACTTTGCCGCTACGAAAAGCCACCCCAGTGACCACCTGTGAATCTATCTCAACCTAGAAACGTCTGTTACAAAGTTCGTACAGAAAACTTATTGTGAAACGTTTCATTTTTCATAATTTTTCTTTGTATTTGCAGAATTACTTCGAGTTACTATTTTTCAGATAACCGCAGGCTTTAAACTCGGGCATCAATTTAATAGCAATTCCACTTAAGGAACTAGAAATATCTAAAATTGTCCTCCGCGTATCATATAAAAATTTCTTTCTTATTAGAAAAAAATTCTTCTTACCCTGAATACATTTCTATATATAACGAAGCATTTAACGACAGAATTAATCACTGCATGTAACAAATATTTTCATCTCTTATCTATAAAATGCAGCGAAGTAAATAAAAAATAATGAAAATTATTTTACAGAAAAATGTAGCGACTATGTATGTTGTTCATCACTGATATCATGCTACCGTGCTCTCGTAGCTATAGTTGTTAAACATAAACGCGGCTCTCGCGCAATTATAATCTTCACACGATCTTCACAACAATCTGTACTATGTGCATCACACACATAGTTTGCTCGCTCTTGTTCGTTTTTGCCTTACTCACAACTATTTCTTCACAAGTCGCTTCTGCATGAGAGAATGAATCCGCTTTCTAATTTTCACGTAGGAGATACGCGTGTAACATAGACGTTCGATCTTTCGACTAATCTTTCTTATGCTCTGCGAAGCTGATCCGATTGTCATGATATCGGGTCTACGATTTCGATTTCACGGAAACGGAGATCGCGTCTTTGTTCATTCGTAGACTCGCCATTAGTCTTATTGATCGTCGTCGTTAGAAGCGGCGGATCTTCATCTTCCTCTCCTCTATTTTAGGAACAAATCGCGAAAGAGAAGCAAGTGACGGGCCGGGTACAGATTCAAGTTTCCTACGAAGCGGATCGCAAGGAGTTGATCGTTTCTGTTTTCATGGCAGACGACTTGTGCCCCAGAGAAGACACGGGATACGGTACACTACCGGAAGCCTATGCTAAATTGGTTCTAGTCCCAATTTGGTGAGAGTTTATTTGAGAAGACATAATGAACTTTCATTGGCACAATAATTACGAACGAAATCTACTATAGACTTGTTTATCTTATAAATAATAACTAGTAGAAATAGGGTTTTTAACCAGACGAAGGTTAACTGGATCATTTGCCACTATTGCAACTATGTACGTTTTCAGCTACGTACTTACTTTAATCACGCGTTTACAAAAACTCTGTACACTGTTGATACTACGTTTTTGCTAAATAGTATATCAGTCTACTAAAATCTTGGTGAACAATCTTTTGCACGACTTTCTGAACGATTACTTTGCGCTTTATCTTATTAATTGTCATTCGTAAAAGATAACGCTGTAAGGAAGCGAGTAATTTTATCTAAATAATAAATGAATTACCAAGCATATTCGTATATTTAGCTACGTATTTACAGAAGCTATTTCTGTATTATGTTTACAGGATGATACACTATATCAGTAAATTTCCAGTCTGTACAATCTCGGTTGTAACGATCTCTATTATTATTTGCTAACGTTTCATAAGCTTCTCAATCTCTTGTTAACCGAGGCTTTGTTACCTCAACGAGAAATAATCTCGAACTCCTTCATAGGCTTTGAACCTTTTTCCATTCAAATGATTCTGTAACGATCTAAATAAATGGAAGTCGGATGATGTGAAGTGAATGCGGGCAATATTCCATACTTCCTTAGCTTAATTGTTTCGTTCTCTTTTCGAAATAATCAAATAGTTCCGTGCTTTCTTGCATATTTTTTCTATTGTAAATTCGTTTCTTGGTATATTCGACCGCGATATCAATGGCTCGGTATTACATATACATTTCAGTGCTGATCAAATTACTTTGAAAACCGCGGTCGCGGAGCCAAGTCAAAAGCCAATTTGGAATGCAACATTGCTCTTCTCCGGAGTCGATGGAGAAAGTTTGATGAAGCGAGCAATCGAAGTAACTCTCTGGGATTTCTGTCCCGATGGCGATAACGTTTTTCTCGGCGAATGCAGCGTTGATTTACAGCGAGCTCTCGAAAACGATAGAGCTGTTTGGTAAGTATTTTTCACGAGAAATAAAAGATACGGTTACCTCCTCCGCGACATATATTAGTTGCAATTTAAAGCCATCCGTAACGATATAACTCGTTCGTTTCATTTTTATTGTTTTATATTCGCGAGTTTCATCGTTGCATCTTAGAAAATATTCCTGTTAAATAAACTACGAGTACGATTTAATATCTGGTAACTCGTATAACAGATAATGTAATTTTCATTCCGAATGTTTATGCATATAAAGGAAAAGAAATGTTCAAAAACGCACAGCGTACGAATGATGTCCAAAATACCGTATTAAGCATTTTAGCAATATTTTAGCATAAAAAAACAGCGCGCTACTTTCTCGTATCTTCTAAAATTGCAGTAATTTAAGCTTCATACCGTACATAAGAACAATCTATGAGACAACTCACGAACGAAATGGAATCGTTTGCAGGTATCGGCTAGAAGATCCTCGCGGCCTTCGCGCAAGCAAATCGCCGTACTGTTCTCCCCGTGGCTCTCTTTCAATGGAAATTGCCCAAAGGTTACTGCGAAAGACGGAATTGCGCGAAAGAAGCTACAGTGACGATACACAAAGCGACAGCGGAAGTCCGGAGCTCGGTTACCTTCACCCGGATCACGCTTGGCATGCAAATTCTAGAAGAGGTTCCAGCCAATCAGAACAGCTAGAAGTCGAACCGTACGAACTTAACAGAGATTACAGTAGATCGTTGCCCGGCAGCCGAAGAAGCAGTTTCCAAAGCCAAGGCGGCACCGACAGTAAACGTAAGTGCACGTTCATTGGTTCTTTTATGTCTGTACATACATAAGTTCCAATAGCCTAACGGTACAGGTGCAAAATGTTTTACGTGATAAGACTGCTGTTGAAGCATATAATTCAGCAAAATTGCAAGTATTCGCTAATATGGCACATATAAAAATCAACAAACAGATCATGTTATACGAATTCAGAAAATTGTAACAAACTGTTGTTCAATTTTTACGGTTCTGTATATCGAATTGGATTCGGTTTTTTATTTGTATCGATTTTTTTGCAGTTTTAGCGTATGTTCGGTCCTAGCGTGTTCCTAATCTATTCAGTTGCCTAAGATTATGACACAGACGTGTGGAGCTATTTTTGAGAATTTCTAAGTATTTCTAAGTATTCATCTAGTAAGCAGGACGTTTGCATCGCGTTTAATTTGTAATTTAAATTATTTCTCGGATCTATAAATAAGGCTTCTACCTCTATAGGCTTCAAAAGCTTTACATGTACTATGTGATTTTTAATCAGCTACCGCGCCAACTACCTGATTCCACGAATGGACATAATATTTGTAAATCAATCGATTAAAGGGAATGTATAAATATGGCAAAGAAGTTATAAATTTCACAGTTATGTGACATCTGTTATAAGCGTAACTTAAGTTACAAAGAACATGTTTATAAGATTTTTAAATACTGCTATTACGTATACATTGCCATGTTTCTCCATGAAATTGAAAAATTATAAATAGCAATAAATGCATTGAATAAATTCTTGTAATTTCTGTATTGTACAATATTCATTCTTATGAACAGTGGAACGCTATCAGGAAACAAATATGTGTGAAACGCAAGTAGATAATGGAAACGTCGATATCTGGAAAAAGTCAAATATAAATGTGAGAACATACATTGTAATCTAAAGGCTGAACAAGAGACCATTATTTCCCAGTTCTCAGTATTTCACTGAATATTCGTTGGCGTTTCAATCTTTTTATTTCTGTATCGAAAGTTCTCGCTACATCCATAAAATATAGAAAGTGAAATAAAATGTCACCGGACTACATCTCAAAGTTCAGAAAGGTGGAGGAGTTTCCAGTAAATTTAAAATTCGCATGCTATTTTATTATTTCAAAGAAGATTTTCGCATTACAAAATTGTGACTATTCAATTTACAAAGAATATTGTGAAGAACAAAAGTCCCTATTGAATGAAAAGTCCTTATGAATTTGTATAACGTGCAATTTTTTTAAAGTATGTACTTCTGTTCAATCGTAGCAATTATAAATAATTGAATAATTCATAAGATACTTATTTCTAATTTATTTAATAAGAATTCCATCATGCTTCAAAGATACTAACGTTCTAGATACTGTCGTTTCTTTTTAAAAATTTCACGATAATACAAATAATGTTTTATTCGCTAAACACCCCTTGAGAAGAGAATAACAAACAGAATAACAAACCTGTTGGATCTAGATCAGACCGAATCAAGCTTGTTTGACTTCGGCATTATATGTTATAAAAACTGGGTCAGGGTTGAAAATCAAACTTCCAACAAGACGAGATATCGTCGTAGAAATTTTAGGTCATCCATGGCACTTCTCTTCGTCGATGTCCTTGTTCTCGAACGAGAAAATTGTATTTGCAGTGTCTACGATTTCATAATTATCCTTGGACTTCGCTAATTCGTTTCGATCTACTCAATTTCTGAATACTTACTTCAAAGTGCACGGAAGCTTACAAGCTAAACTAATTTTATAACTAATTTTCGATGTCGGTCTTTCAAGTACTTTCATGAACTACGAGTATTTTCAAAGCATTATTAACTATGAATCTTGTTAACATAAAATGATTTTCAGTGCTTGATTTTATACATTGAAATATTACGTAAAATAATATTGCTTCAACAGATTAGAAAAAGTCTACCTAATGTTTAATATTATGTATTAAAAAACAGTAAAATATTCTGAATGATTAATATTCTTTTATCAAACATTTGAAATATCTACGGAGATGTATTTCAACTTACATGAGTGTTTCATCGTATACGAACATGAAAATTTTACAATATTACAAGCAAAAGAGGACAAATCAGGACCGTGTATTTTATAAGTTAGAATTAATAATTTAACTCTATCTAAGTAATTTATATTTTAAAAATTAATTAACCATTTTTACCGATTCTGTATAAACTAAATATCCTCCATTAAGTAATACTATTCTGCCAGAAAGAAGTTCCTCGTGTTTAGGTTACTCCCTAACACGAATTTAACCAAATTATACATTTTATCCAAATATGAACTCGCATAAATATCAGTCATCTAACAATGATATTCATATTGTGCTATGTCACTGATTCTCTAAAATTTTCCAAAAATCGGAGTTCGCTTCTATAAAATCTTCAATGAATTTACAAAATGTGACATTCGATTTTCCAGGCGGAAGTATGGGAGAAGCCGATATGCCGAATATAGTGCACTACAATCGGGATCGACGACGGAGCTCGTTCACCAGGCCGATGAGGGATCCCGAAGAAATTCTAGAAGGTCTACGATCATTGAAAGCGGCCAAGAGAGAGCTTGGCAGGACGATGAGTCTCACAGGAGACAAAAGGCGCGAGAGCCGTGAGTATGGATACGTTGCTTCTCTTTTGGCCATCATTTCGCCTAACCATTCGTTCGTCCGTCCGTCAGTTCGTTCATTCATCCATGCGATTGTTTGCCTGTCTGTCCGTCTGTCTATATCTGTTTGACTGTCTTTCACCCGCTCGTCGATTTATTTCTATATTCTTTCGTCTTTGTCTCTCTTATTTTCTCACCACCACCGTTCTCGATCGTTGGATCGTCGGTCGGCTCGATCCATCCTCGTCCACCAGCCGATCAGCAGATCGAATCTTCCACGTCGGCCGGCGCCGTGCGTATCGTACGCATGCGAATAAATGTATGTGCACGGACGTACATGTATCCGTGTAGAGTGTAGAGGCAAGGTAAACTGAATTAGACGGGCTAGAATGATTATCGGGCGCCATCATTCGATTTAATCCGATCTCATTCAATTCGATACGATTTCTGCTACGTGGAAGCCGCGTTTCGTTAGAGACGATTGATTATTGGAACATAAAAGCTGCGACTGCGTCTGTTTCTTCTTGTTACGTGGTAAGATAAGATTTCGAGCTGTGGATAGAAAATATCTCTGAGAAACTTGTCTTTCAGTGCGTGTACGTAGGTGCAGTTGAAATATTATTATATTATCTATAAAGTTGAGAATAGTACTGTATCGTAGAATATCGATAAAAAGTAGGTAAAAATAAATCTCTTAGGATATAGGATCACATGTTAAACTATCGATAGCAAGTTAGAGGAGATAAATTTCTGAGAATGAGATTTCTAACGAACGAAAATAAATTTCCTACGCTTTTCAACCAAACCAACTTGTCTATTGATTGAAAACCAAATTTCTTGTTCTCTGCGCAAAAGAACATAAGAGTGATAGTTTCGATGAAAATTATTATTGTACATATATAAATATATGTGTAAGTCCGTAACGTATGTGTACATTTTTGTGCATTTTTCCATATATCATTCACAAGCCTTTATTATCTTACACTTATATGTGTTTTCTGTGCGATATATCATGTTTCTTCCTCCCTCTCACTCGTTTTACTTCACACGTCTATTTGTTTCTCTACTTTCTCCTTTCCGTGTGCCTTCGTGTAATCACGTCCCATCGATATCGCGCGATTTGACCGAGCGAACAAGTATCCTAACAATTTTTTCGTCCAAGTTAGCCCCCGTTCTTCTCGTTCGTATGGTAGCAAGATAAAATTAATCGAGCCGGAAACGGATCGGCCTGGAAGGGAGCCTTGCGTTCTTTGACGCATCGATAGTACAAAAAATTATAAAGATTTCTGAAGCATTAACGTCTATTGTAACGGTAACTATCTGAAAGGACCAGTATAATGATTTAGCCTGTGTAGAACGTTTCGCTATTTATTTTCCCCGGTTCTCTTAATTTGAAACACATACCCATGACGATTCAGTGCTTTCATTGACTATAGATCATCGAACAATATCAGCGGAAATTGGTGTCAGAGGTCTCTTATGATTTGTTTTAAACGCAATTCATCTTTATTTTGTTCGACACACATGACAGAAATTTTAATTGCGTTTGGCGTAAACTTGGTTACAAATTATACAGATATTTATTACTTGATCGTTTTGTTGTTAACGCGGCATCGATATCGTGATAATCAGCTACACGTACCATAACATGATCCGAAAAATGAGAAAACTTTCTTCCATGTATATGTATATATCTATGTGTGTGTGTGTACATATATACATATATATATATACATACATACCGATGTAATTTGGAAGAATGAAAACTTGGACGTCGATTCACTCGAGCCAAAGATAATTCTGTCGTGTTTTGCGATAATTCAAAGTTAACCGAGCTTCGAAAGGGATTAATCGTTCGGAACAAGCGAGTCACTCGCTAACAATATGGAAAGTGCGATCGGCTAGAACGAGCCGGATGTTTCGCGTTCGGACAGTGCTAAATCGCGTCATCCTACCTCTGTCTGTCTGTCTATCTATTCATTGGAGAAGCTGGCATTTCCAAAAGTTCATTCGTCGCAATGATCTGTGCTCTATGCTCATCTCTGTGCGATCGCTGTTGCGCCGCTGTTGCCTGTCGCTGAGTACTCGTTCCGCCTGTGCCAGCCTGAGACACCAACGACCTAATATCATCCGACAAGGCCGAGAAACAAAGTGATTGGCAAAAAAAAGGCTAACTTGAGCAAAGTTGAAAAGGAATTTACGAACGGAGGAGGTCGAAAGCGGATGGAGGAGAGGAGAAGGATCGATCGATGAACGCGATCGATCACGCCTTGGTTTCTTCTCTCCCGCTCTAGCTCCCGATGTTCCTTCATATGTGTGCCTTTGCACGTCACTCTTTGTGAGTTTTCTCGACATGTTCAAAAACAAACAAACAAACAAACAAACAAAAAGTAACAATCTAAAACCTGTATACCACACCTCATCAGGCCTGGTTCCTCGTTTACGTTGAAACCATCAAACGCCAAGTGCCAAAAGCTATGCGCTGATCGTGTTCTCCACTATATACTGAGTGTTCGTCTTCTCTCATGATCCGCTGACGAAGAACGCCGCGCGTGTGCTCTGTCAATTTTCTCTCTTTGTTCATTTTCTTGATCTCCTTTCTCGGTCGGCACCGTCCGGCAATCTCTGACATGCGTACACGGTCGATCAAAATGCTCGGTTCGCTCGGTCGAAACGCCATCGGCCATCGTCACCATCCTGACACCCCGATCGACGACGAATCGTGGGCTCGATCGACCGACCAACCACAACATCATCGATCAACGACAACAGCGTGCGTAGTCCCAACGGTTACTGTGTGGCAGTGCGAGCCTGTATCTCCGAGGACCGGTAACTCGGCCTCCTTCCCACTGCCGCACTCCATACCACCTCGATAAATAACCACAGGACACTGTGGACCACCGTCACGGGCTTCCGGTAAGATACATTTTCTCGCTTTCTCTCTCTCTCTTTCTCTCTCTCTCTCTATTCTATTCCATTCTATTTTTCACTAGTCTCGTTCTATCCATCTTTCTATTCCTTCCCTTCTTCGTTCCACTCTCTGCCTATTTGCCGACACGTTTGCCTTGCCTATCCGTTTCTTTATCTGTTTGCCTATTCCGGCTAAACGCAAACGTTATTTCCCATTCTCTGTTATATTTTAACGTCCTTGTTCCCTTTTCTTCTCCTATTTCGTTCTACGTTTATCTCTTCCTACTTTTCTTTAACTGTAATAATAGACGTGTCTTTTCTTTCTGTTTTTTCCCTTTTTTTAAGACCGTGAAAGATCGTAATCGATGTTCTTTTTATAACTTATACTCGGAAGGAAAGTTTAAGGAGGCAACGTATTTTATCTTTTTCCATTGTTACTTTTACATTGTTTGAATATTGCCTCTCAACGGGGAAGGTCCTATTATAACGAAAACGTTGAGAAAGAAATGAGAATGGGACTGCTTCAAATGTTCCCACGGATTATTGTGTTTTGCTCGAAACGTTGTCTTAAATGTAAGTGTGCTCCAATATCTAAAGGCACCCTGCATTCAATAAATTTTTTGTCAAGGTATATTTGTAGGAAACTCGTAAATTGCGTAGTATGTAATTCTACCCCTGTTCATTTTTTTTTACTTTTATTACGCCGATCCTCTGCCTGCTCGCAGTAGCGCTTTATATTTAGATTTTAAATGCTCGCTTAGTATTGTAATATTAGCGATAGTTAAGTTGATCGCTAACCACTCGTTGCTATGTCTACAACCATGGTAAGGAAAACTGATCTTCGATATGTTTTTGAATGCACTTTGAGAGCGGAAATTTGTTTGTTGCGAAAATATGTTCGTGAATATTCATAAGAATTTTATGAAGAAAATCTGTTCTCGTTGGACGTGAAAAATATGTAGAAGAAAATAAAGCGGAAAGTAATACATTTAAATGATAGAAGAACGCTAGGTGACGACAGCTGCTACTCGTTTGTGTTCCACTAATGATCGACCTATACTACTTGATTCCATATAGTAAGGAAAAGGATGCGATATAAGAGTTCGTGCGAAATAAATGTTGGTATTATTTATATGCCGCGAACGAAACGACGTCATAACGATAATGTATCATTTTATAAAAATTTCAATTTCTATATAAAACTTTATATAAAAGTCTAAAATTTTTTCCAACCATTTCGTATAGTTTAATTTCTTCGCTAATGAAGTACAGGAAATTCCCATTACAAATTAAATTCTTTGAATTAGATGATAATGCAAAGAGATACGTCTGTAGCTTACTACTTTGATCATCAAACATGCCACAAATTGACCTATTAATTTCAATCCTACCATAATCTTCCAATAGATTCCAACCAGACTATCGGTATTCGTACCAAACATGCTTGATGACAGATTTCTAACATGTTTGTCAGATATCTAGCGAAACGCTACTGTTACTGAACGCTAACAATTAAACATCGATACTTGTGTAACATTTAAATAGGAACGAAAAACGATAAAATTTAATAAAAAAATTCATGCGCGTCATTTAGCATTCCTTCGGAAACTAATAATAATCTGCTATATGCGTTGCACACAACAGAGAGAATAATAAACGATATAATATTTGCACAAAATAATGGAATCTATTAGTTCTCAAAGTTCATTTAACGACGAAAAGTATTAGAAGATACAGTAACTTTAATCTGAGACAGTTGATATTTCGCGAACAAATTTATTAATTCATTCTATATGATTAATGTTGCTGGATTGGAAAACTAACTGCTTTAATATAGTTCTCAAAGTTTATTTAATCGTGAACGTAATTGAAAGATACAAGTTCAACGTGAAAAAATTAATACTTCACGAACAAAATCTCCGATTTTTATTACATAGAAGACGATATTATATGATTAATGTTACTGGATCGAAAGACTGACTGCATAAGTGTCTTACGTGTCTCCTATCATCATTCTAAAATATTGTACCTGAATATATCCTCGCGTAGAATTAGTAGGCCCGATAGACACGGTAGTTAGTAATTCGTGATAGCAATGCCAACTTTGTAATAACGATAATTCCGTAGATGTTCAAGAAATAGCTACAATTGACGTACCTGTTCCATTCTTAGCTAGAGTTTTGCAACACGTAGCTAAGAAAACCGTAAGTAGGCTTCATTGTGGTTTGTCGTCCTAATCTTGAATTTATCTCTCGATGCTTTCTTCTTATACCTTCTTTTAATAGTACACTAGTAATTTAAAACAGATCTACCTTATTTTTCACCGATAAAACGTAATACCATTAGATGCATTATTCTTATCGATTATTATCTATGGATGTACGTAGATGCTGATGTGACAAATTTAGAATCCTTACATCATCTACCTTGCACACCACTCATTTACAACTATAGTGGCACAACTTATAATCTTCGAATTTTTTCCAAATTTTCCTCTCATTCATGTGTATGAAGTAATAACGTTACTTTTTAAGGATTACAGATAACTTTGAACCGTACTATTTTTATAAGTAGAAAATTAGCAAGTCGTATGGAAATATTAATAGCCATTTATCCCCAGTTGCTCCGTGTAATTAACGAAAGCCTCGACTTTCGTTCGACAACATTTTATTATCTCGAAAAGTAGCATCTCCTGTAAGAGTTGCGTATTCGTTTAAAAGTTGAACCAACTCTATAAATACTTGATAAGCACTCTGTAATTACTCGACATTTCAATCTCATTCTTTACTCTACATGTCACAAACAAGGTATAAGTGCGCACAGTTAGAAATATGCTTTACCATTTCGAGGATACTTGATATAATTTGGGTGCTTCGTTGATTGTGAAACGTAAGGCTTTGTTGGAAAAGTATGAACCCCCCGAGTAGACAGCCAGATCCAGTATGCATAAAATGGATTTCGAGCAACGACTGTCCGGCAATCTGCGTGGTATCGCGCACGGCCATGAGAAAAGAGATGCAAACGATAGAAATAACTCTTTCTCTCCTTTGAAAAATAGCAAGGGAACAAAAAAGAAAAAGGAAAGAAGATCAACGTGTTACACCCGGAAAAGTAAATCACACGACATGCAGGTTGCTGGGCGGGCAATCGCGAAATACACAGGTCACAGAAAGGAAATATTTTTCTCTAACTCGCAGGGCGGGGTGAGCGCAAAGACAGCGTCATGAATATTCCGGAGAGGTTTTACGATCGCAACAGTGAATCAGAAGAGGAAGAAAAGTGGAGGTAAGTATCGCTGACTATAAGAAATATATAACTAAAAACTATGACCTCCGTTTAACTGTATCTGTTTCTTTAGTGGAGCGGAAGATAGTTGGAATTTGTATAAAAAATTACTCGAGATCTAGTGGCAGTAAATTTTTCTGTATCACTTTCTAAATATATTTGTTATATTTTTAAATACTTCCTGGAAATAAATATCTAATAAATCTGTTTCTTTCTATAAATAATACAATCTCAGCCAGGTTAAAACAAAATCCAGTATTTTCTTATAATAATTTGATTATAATTTTCGAACAATTTGAATGCAAATATTAAAAGTTGCTACTACGGTTTCGTTTTCTCTCATTTCACAAATATCGAACGAACTGAAATTATTATCTCCATGCTATAATATTAACTGGGATAACCTTTGTTTAATTCTCTAAAGGTTTCAAATTAAATTCTTATTACAGAGTTATAAATTCTTCTAACAGGGTAAAAGTTCTTGCTACATTATAAATCATAATTAATGTCAGTAACGTGGTATTATGATAATTATGCATTGCTCCAAATTATTTTCATTTTTGTATTATTAATTGTATGATAACAGATTGAAAATTGTAATTTCTCACGTAAATTAATACAGTATCTCAGTTTTAAACTAAGCAATTCTTTAAAATGATTTTAATTATTCCTATAATAATATATTACTTTTCACTGCAGAATGTATATTAATTAACTGCTCAATGAGTTATTCAGCTTATTTGTGTTATTAAAAGAAAAGGGAAAATATCGTCATTTACTTCAACGATTTTAAAGCTACATAATTGTGGTATTTCCATAAAAAGTTCTTCGAGCATGAAAAAATGTCATAAAGCAGTCGTTAAACCAGCAACGTGAATTTAATAGTATGATTTTCAAAATTGACGATCGTCATAAATGACACGAAAATGCAACATAAATACTTTATTATACTATACTACATAGTTAAGTAATCTAATGTTATTTACTTTACAGATGCACACTCTTACCCCCCCCCCCCCCTCTTTCTCTAACATCTAGCACAAACGATAAAAACGATGAAATTGTAAAGTGGACTTCACTTTTCAGTGTTAGTCTGTTAGTTCCCTAGCTTTTAGCTTGCTAGTACTCTAGTACTTTATTCTCATATTTTTTAGACCTACCCTAACGTACACTCGCGTAGCTTTTGTTCGATTTCACGGAATATTAATCTCTCTTTACTTTTCTGTTCTCTTTTACATTTAGTCAGCCGATGAGAAACGAAAATGGCGTTGACGCAAAGCTGGGTCGCGGACAGGTGCCACCAAAGGGATTCAAGATGATAGCTGGTAAATAATTTGACGATTTACTAAATACAGATGTCGAGAATTTCAGCTCGATTTTCGAAATAATCTTCCATTTCTCTTTTCTTCGTGTACTAATCGTATCAATGTTTCAATACAAAATTTGTCACGGAAAGGAGAAACAATGAATTTATCGAAGAAGGTTCCCTTGTGAGAAACTTTGGATCAATTGTGTGAATTTTTCATGGATTTTAGGAGGTCAAAATGGCGAGGTGAAACTGGGTTTCTGCCTAAGCAAGGGAACGCTCGAACTCGAGGTTATATGCGCTAGAGATATTTGCCCCGGCGAAAAAGAAGAGCCAGGTAATTTCCCGCGTTTCTCGCTAAATATTTTCAACTAACATGTACGATTTTTCATTCAATTATGAATACTTTTGATTAACGCGTATTTCGTTTACTGTAAATTAACGCACAAGAATTAGAATTCTTGCCAACAGGAAATAAATCTAGGATCCAGGCTTTTGGGTATGAGCTCGTGTTCTCGAGAAAGATGCGTTTCGATGACTCGCTAAGATGGCAGGCAGCTTTATCAAGAGTCAATCGACACACTGATATATCGGCTAACGCATTTTCTTCGAAGACACGACTACACACGTAGAAGCCTCGAGTCTATCACGAAAACTTAAATCTGAGAAAATAAATGCCCCGACATTACGCTGTGTATAAAATGGTGCTTTGATAATTAATTACAATTTTTTATAACGATACAGACACCTACGTGAAAACATATCTTCGAGATGGCGATAGGTGGCTGCAAAAACGTAAAACACGCGTAATACGGCACTCGAGGAACCCGCAATATCGTCAAACTATCAAATACAGCAGCTGCGACGCCCTCGGAAGGAATCTGTTGGTTATGCTATGGGAGAAGAAGCAGGCGTTCGAAAGTAATCAAGGCTTAGGTGGGGCTGAAGTGAGCCTCGATCTTCTTCCATTGACACGGCTGACCGTCGATTGGTATCCCTTGTTCCCGATTCACACTCTTGGCACTCATACCGCGGACTCCCCATGATGGCTGAGGGAAAAATGGGCCCTCGAGGCCGGAGAACTCGACCTCAGACTGAGCCTTCTGCTCAAGGACGAGAACGAGTCCGTCGTGAAAATTATCTCCTGATGGAACCAAACGTTGTTTCCTTCAACAGTCTTTCTTCGTTCCATTTTCCTCGTTCATCTCGTCTTTAGTTACTAGTTTTTAATTACTTCCTAACCGGATTTTCTAATGCATTTTTTTCTAATCTACCTACTGATTATTTTGATGAATTGGTACTTCGGAATCTCGAGCTTGTCGAGCGTGTCACGGCCCGATCATGAACAAGTTGTTAATGGTCAAACTAGATTACAGTTTATCAGGCAAGGAACAAAGAGACTAAGTGAACACGCAGGCAAGTAGCAATGGAGTTACGCTCGCTAATGAAAGTTCCATGGACGAGACAATGAGCAATAACGATAGCCTAAGTCGGACAATTAGCGATGGGATCAATTTCAATTTGTAATATATCCAAGTCCATTCCAAGACCTAAGCAGCATTTTACGAGATTCAATCATTATCTATCAGAGGTGATGTTTTACTTTCAATACCTAGAAAGTATACTTGAATTACAGATATAAGGTTCGTTTCTTTTTTTTTTTTTTTTTACAAAAATTGATCCGATATTCAAATCACTCTAGTAACATAAATGATAATATCGTAGATAATTACAATTTAACGATCGTGCCGCCATTGCTGTTGTATTTCTATTATTAATTTGCAATTCGAAAGTTGGGATTCCGTTGTACCATAAACTAGCCAACTAGCATAAATTCTATATTTCCATCTGTGTTGTCACGCGATCGTGATAACAAGCTAAAAGACAATCAAACTCTGATCGCTTCGATCGATGATTTATCATCGAGATGATTAATACCGGAGCCAACAATAGAATCACGGTTTCTAACTATTTCCTTTTAATCGCCTTTCGTGGGTAGTCGATTATAAAGAATTCGCTGCCTGTCGTTTTTACAACGACTCGATGCAAGCAAGGCAGGGCAAAACATTGAAGAGCAAATCGATATCCTGAAGTATCGAGTTCTCACGGCAGTAATTTTTCACATTCTGTGAAATTTGTTCGGGAACATCCACGAAGGTTCTAGCAATAAGGGTGTACCTGTGTAAATTTATTCCACAGAGAGCAACTTATGAAACGAAGATGAAACTACAAGGAAAAAAAAACATAAGAAAGATTCTATTTTTTTCATGAATTATTAAAGCGTGGAACATGAGGAAGGGTGAGGAGAAGATGCCACGTCTTAAAGAGACGACGAGGGTCCATTTTTCCCATAAATTAAGGAACGACAGAGACATACGAGAGACGATCGACATCTGTCACGGATACGCGTGCTCTGGTTGATCCAGCTTTGGGATTCGATCGAGTCTCGTGGCTAACGTACGAGCCGATTTGCATTCGGTGAAATAAATATATATGTTCACCGGCGAATGTATCGTTAAGTACTTTTTGTTCGTGGAAGAAGCGCCTCGATACGAATATCACATACGTCCGACTAAACCAGTAAAACGGTATTCGTTTGAATCAACGATTTCGTGATTATCAATGAAAATAAATTATACAATGCGTTTCATTCATACGAGTTAGAATTTGCTTGATCGTAATAAAACAGGTATAACGAAGAAATCAATGAAGTGACACAAAGTATTGCAAATTAAAGATCGAGACTACTTCTTCGACGTTTCAATTATTTAACGGTAGACAATCGTTTTAAGGCTCGCTGGTCGAGCCGAATACAAAGAGCAATCGGTAAGTGGTTACCAGAACAACTTTACGGGCAACATGAATGGCAATTGAACAAAAAGAAAAAAAGAAAAAAAATACAAACTCGGTGTTTAGAAGTCATGCAATTTTTGTAGCTCGTAGACTGACAACAGAGATTCCTTTAACACTCGCGAATTTCATATACGAAGTTTCCGGAACAAAGAAAAAAGGAAAAAGAACACGATCGCGAGGGTCACTACAAGAATCTTATGTAATTTCGATTTTACGACTTTGTCCGTGTTGGTGTCATAGGAGATGTATTAAATATTCTATGAAATTTTTTCGTATCGGCTATATCGAAACGATAAATATCAATCGCATGTTAGATTTGTCGCAAATTTCCATTTGATTCTGGTATTGATCGATAGTATTTGTAATGGCCCTCGAGACGTTAATCTTCAAACGTACGTTTCGTTCTTTCGCTAGGACAATTGCTAGGTATAATGTCGAGAAGAATATTCTAAAACAGGATACAGCGTTTTATCGAGGGTCTGCCAGATCTTTGAATAAACTGTGGCGACGTTGGAAGGAATAGAATAATAGAAAAAGCGAAAGAATCGAAACGCGACACAAAGTACGGACGACGATTGATCCGAAAGTATTGCGCTTACCCCGCCCGAGTTAGAAACAGAAATTACGCTATTATATCGTCAAATGTAAATCATTCGATACATATTTGTGAAGAGATACGTGCGTGATAAAAGTACTACAATGTCGCGTGCGCGATACGATACTTTTACGACATAATTCTATCAAACCTAAACGTGTATTAATGGTACATAGAAATCAATGATTTCGCTGACCAAATCCTAATTACGAACGGATATAACCTTTATCGTAGTGAATTTTATAAAAGGCATATTGAATTACGATGGCCGATCGAATAACTGAATTCGTTTCATTTCGATTAGTAATTTAGTTACACGTGTTTTTTGATTCAGTGGTATATTTATACGCGCAGTTGAAATGTCCTCTGTAATTTCAGTTTATGTAACAACAGCAATCTGGAAATGCATGCTGACTCAACGCTAGATTATCACGATTCGAATAAATTTCCACAGACCAATAAACGACAAGAGTATGGACCATTCAAACAATTTCGAACACGATAAAGGTTAAAATCTGTTAAGGCCCCAATATTACGAGTTACTATTATCTTGGATGATGACCTTCTCCCAGCGATAAACGGGCAATCGTTCCGAAAGAGATGAAAAAGCGAAGTGATTATTCCGCGTTAACATAAAGTTCTGTCTTGAGAACACCAGCAGGCTATCTCTGATCTAACCTGACTTGTACCTCATTTCTATCGATCACTTCTGAGTCCCTCCGAAACTCTTATCTAAAGCAAAAATCTTTACTACCTATACGTATCGTTAATAACGATTCAATTCTAGGACTCGACCTGCAACGTCTTTTAGCGACTTAACGTCGTCTTGGAAACTCTAGTCTCGTTCTTTCGAAGGCAAAAAGGAGGCAACGATTCTTGATGGCCTATAGAATAATCTCAAAACGTGTAACATAAAGTCGATTCATTGGTGTAATAGAAGTCTTAAAAAAAAAAAAAAAAAAATAAAAAACAGACACTTACACATACATACACACACATACATATATACAAACACGAACGAACGAAAAGAAACGAATGTTTAGAGGTGGAAGAGCAACACACGAGCAGATTGTTTGACAAACGCAAAATCTGATCGGCCTACAAACATATCCTAACGTTTCTTTAAGGGTACATTAGGCACGAGGATACTTTCGACGAGAGCTCTCGAGTCGAATAATCGATGCGTAATAGTCGCCACGTTGACGAGCGTTCCTCGAAGATATCCCCGTCCAATGTTAATCGCACGGACAATCCTGTTGAACGAATGCAATCATCTAAAACTGTAGACGAAAGGTTTTTCCTTTCTAAAT
The DNA here is from genome assembly GCF_024542735.1 of Bombus huntii. Lineage (NCBI taxonomy): Eukaryota > Metazoa > Arthropoda > Insecta > Hymenoptera > Apidae > Bombus > Bombus huntii. The sequence goes on from NC_066246.1 coordinate 7,408,894, forward strand.
GGCTAAGCACGCCGTAGACCCATTTTCTACTAAATCGTTGATGCGAACTATTTATTAATTACCGATTATCATTGTGATCGTTAGCATCGCGGTTTCTATCAACGCTGTCGCTAAATTATTTTGCTAGCAAGACTGCATTTGTCAGCGGTGATATTTCACGAAGCTCTAGATGGATTTCGATTGAAACGGAATGATACCTTCTAATCTTCCAAAAGCTTTTCAACTCTCGTAGGATTCATGGATACAGGTCGTACAACCACGCGATTCGCTACGACCTCATTTCGTTTCTTCAAAAGGCATTAAAATATGCCTATGTATTTTCATCTTGAAATTATTTCAGCTTCTAACGATGGGAAAATGACGATATTAAAAGAGAGTACACTTCTTTCCCGCCGTCACTTTTTTCTACGAAATAAAAGCAGCCTTCCGATATCGAATATGAATCAAGTCTGCCCAACTTTGTGACTATTGTAATCGCCTATATAAAAGAATACTATATATATACATACATATATAAATATACACGTAATATAGATATTTGAATATAAAAGAAATCTATATATATATACATATATATATACATACATATACATATATACATACACATATGAGGATAAGAATGCTAGATGAGGATACATATGCCGTATCGAAATTGACAATCGAGATCATTGATCCAAATTATGTATGCTACGAATCTTTTAGCAGATATCCCATACGTAATTATAAATTATCAAGGCACAGTCACGTGTAAGATAATCGTAGAGGTGTATAGACATAATGTCATCGATATAATTGTATGTATGTACCTGCGATACCGTACGATGTACATCAACGGGATAATCGATCGCGTTTGCATAGAGGAATATAGTGGAACGAGCATTTAGGAAACATTGCGAATAAGCCGTTTTCGAGTCGAGGTACGTCGTTGTCGAACCGTGATCGAACGTCCCGAGAAACGAAATACAGTAAAAATTAGGGATTACATCCAAGCAACAACCTCTTCCCGTACATATCGGTGTTGTATGTACTTGTTCTAACGTCTAAGTGTCCAAAGACAATCTCATCGATTCGCGCCTATGCTTGCGTGGATCAAACGTCGGGCATGCACATTACGCGCAGGTTAAAATTAAATTCCACATGATATATCACTGTGATCGATACGAATAACGACAATTAAGCTAATAAATTCTAATTTGCTTTCCGCCAGACTCTACATACATACATGTATACAGCTGAACATGACGTAGATTTCGTTGAACGTTAGAGTATCTCTAGCCCTGTCACTATGCACGTGCATTTCTATTAAAAAAAATTCTTCTCGCGTAACCTTCTATATAGTCGAAAGAGAAATATGATCTCCAAAGTAAGAAAGATTCTAGACACTTAGCTCAAAGCTATTACACTATCAAAGTTTTAGCGAGTAAAAAAATAAAGAGGTGCGTCTCCAGATAAAATAAAATTATCCCGAAGATAGAATTCTCAGATTCTTTTCTATAATTCGAATGTTAGAAACTATTAGATAGACACGTTTCGAATTCACTATAGCGTTATGAAAAGTTAGTAATTTTCGCTTCCGTTTATTCCTTCCAAGTGTAAGGATCAATTCGACTATAATCACGCAATTGAATGAAATCATATGAAAAGATCTGATTCGTTACCCTTCTTTAATGACCGCACAGTTTCATACAAGTTGTACAGATACTGCTCAATTACGGCCTAAATCGTAAAAGAAACAGGCAAGCGAACGTGAAGTAAATATTTTCGACAAGTGCTTGATCCTCGTAAACGGATACTTTATCGCGGGATCGATGATATCGATCGTGCTGGCGTGCTAACGTACTTACATGTACACGTTTGTGCACGGACCGACGCTGTTCGTCGTTAGCAACGGATGATTGATTGTGCGGCTAATGACGATTGGTCAGTCGCTTGTAAAGTATATAATATCACAAAACAAATGTAATACGACTAATGCTTTAAATGTCGAGTGAAATCGATAACTGGTGTTTATGGAACGAAACAGAAAAAAAACATGAATGCCAAAGGATGACAATAATCATCCAAGACCTATAAACGTCAGTTGTTGATACACTAGATGACGTACATACCTACGCGGCTAAAATAATAAAACTCCAACATTGATCGAAAGTTTGTTCAATTCTTGCATAGTTCTACTAACGTGTGCTATCGTTGACATAAGTTCTTAAGGATTGATCCTTATCGTTCCAATGTGGATGAATTACATGTGAATAATTAAACACTGGTGGTACAGTTAAAATAGCATACTGACTTGCGTTTATTTTGAAATGATAGGAGTTAACATTTAAATAATGTTAAGATCAGTCTTTAAGTTATCCGTTGGATGTATCCTAAGCTATGCAAGGATTAAAATCACCCCAAACTTCGGGTATCTACTTGTAAAACATATCTCAGCCAGTCTACTGCGTAATTTTCGATATTACATTTCTCTTTTATATCCCTTTAACTTTCTCCTATAAGGCAACGCTTTTCTAACATACTTACGGTATAATGCGAGCAACGTCGGAAGGGAAAATTGTCACGTGCGATATGTGGTCGAGACTTCGTGAAATTCTGAGCGGAACAGGAAGTTTCAATGGTACTTCATTCACGCTTATCACCAACCTTCTTACGTGCTCATCTATCTATAAAACTCGTATTACGGAAAGCGTTCTATTCGGATAGTAATGCGGATTACGAAACTCGTAGTAGACACGCTGGGTGAGGCATCTTTAAGAGGTAGTTTTAAGCATAACTTAGATGGTGTATCGTTCTATACAGAAAATTTCATGTGATGTCCTTACGTGTTAAGTGTTGATTGTCGCACATGTGGATTAGAATCACGATGTGCGGTAGACTTACGGGTTAATCGAGTAATGATAAACCTTAGCAATTACACGATCGACTATGTTCGATTTATTCTGTGGCGATAGTACGTTGTATAAGTAAGTAAAGCCGTAATAGAAGTCCGCACAGAAGCGTCTTCGATGTTGCGTGACACATTATATTCTATCCTGGCAGTTTCATCAACGAAGCTAGATTTTCCTTCTGCTGGTTTATTTTTTTCGTTGAAAGAAATCGTTTGCAGGTTCGACAAAATTCGAAATTTTGCTCGTGTACAGACAGAAAGACGCTTCTTTGACGATAGTACTCTCAAAAGGTTAATCGATTCCTCAAACTTTAATTAATCATGGCACGTACATATCTGGGCGATGAAATCGTATTGAAGTTGCGATACGATACGGGAAGACACGATCGAAAGATGAAAGAATGAGAAAGTACGAGAATTCCATTTCTTTTTTCTTGTTGATTTAGCAAAATGCTCGCACAAAATTCAATTTTCTACAGTTTCAACTGTGGAAACAGACTTTTCTGTTCTAACGATACTAAACGATGATGAAACGTGTGCCGACGATGATCCATTCTGTACAATCTTGTTCCAAATTTTATCAATTTTATTAACCAGCGTTTATTCTTTACTGATTTCTGTAGAAATTATGCGCGCGAATACCTTTCAGGACAGTGTGTTTCAACTAGATCGTTGATTCCTATTCGTTGGTCGAGAGAACATACGAAAGCTTCGGCTCGCGAGGTCACACGAGTGTAATCCATAAAAAAGTATGTGTATAGCTGAGTCAATAATTCTATTGAATGTTACAGATGAAAGTATAATAACATTATAATTTTACTGAAGAGAAACGATACAGTAGAACGACGGAATTTTTGCGATTCCTTTCGTTACTTGCAGTTTAAGCGTACGTAATTTTATCAATGTTGCAAATAAAACTATGATTCCAGAGTTTATCGAGATAGAGAGATACAGAGAAGTTTATAATGGTTCCTTCAAACTAACAAGTTAAATATCAGTAATTTTATCAGTGTTGCAGAATGAACAAATTATAGTCCCAGAGTTTATCACAGATCGGTGCACAATAAATCGCAATACACAATGATTCCTCGTTGAATATTATAGATTCCTCTGGCTTGAGATACAATAATGGAAAAAGTATTTCAATATATAATTCCTATAAAAATTATGATTTTATTGTAAGAGAAATAAATTGTATAATTCTATTAAAATGCTATTAAAAATGAAAATGTAAAAACGTATTGAAAATTTAAATACTTGCCCGATAACCAATAATATGTACGCGGTTGGAAATCACTGTTCTAGGAATAAAAGTACGAGAAATAATAAAAAAAAAAACGGATATAATGAAGAAACGAAGAGGGAACTTTAATAATCCTGATTAGGATCGATAATGAATTGAGGATGACACGAAAAGAAAAATACTTTGCGGAAGTCGCGTCAAATCTTAAGTAAAGCGTGTTTCGATGAAAGGTTGTTACGTCGCTGGTGATTTATTATTGTGCGTAACATAATGACTGATTTTTTGTAGTATGTATGGGCGCAAGTAAAGCGCGACGCGCGAGTCTTTCGAATTTTTCGCCCATTCCTCCTCTCGAGGAACTTTGTGGATTTGTGTACCCCATCCGTAACCCCAGTTGGCCTACTCCCTTAATAATAAAGATGTATAAACGGATATTGTACAAATACAGATATGATAAAAATGAAAACTTACAGTTTCTTATTTTATTTCGCTGTTATAACAAAATGAAATACATTTACCATTAAATTTTTCAAAAACCTAGATATAGACTGACATATAATAGGAACCATGTAAAAAGTACCTAAATAATATATGTTGTTTTGTGTATATTATTAATTTCATTTACTGTTATTAATATCCTTATCACTATCTTATTATAATATAATATTTAATATTTTTGTGTCCTAATATGTATGTCCTGCTTTTGACTAAAAACGTTTTTTTCCTGACTTATTGTTTATATATATTATTAATATATAATATATATTTAATATATATAATATTTATAATTTATATTTATCTTTATAATTATAATTAATATATATATTAATAAAATATATTTTATATAATATATATTATTAAAAATATGATATACTCTAACCCTAATACAATCATAATATTCGGAAGTTATATGGGATTTTTCTATTTTAATAAAACAACGTGAAGGTAATTCATTCGCATCTCTTTTTATGCATTCTTTTTATATACCAACATGGCCCTATAAATATTCATATACATATTTATTTTACTGCACTGTTGCTGCTTACAATTAAAAATTTGGAGAAAAAGAAAAAATGAACATGCGACTCACCGATCGTAGGTAATTCGAAATCGTACAGTTGCTAAGTGCCCTTGCATTATCCAGCTGTAGGATAGTTTCATTCCACTCAGCAGGTACACAGTCACTCACAGTTAATGCATACTAGTTTAAAAGACCTGTAATGAAATTCTATATTAGGTATTGATATAAATAAAGCATTAAAATTTAACTAAATTACTAGATTTTTAAAATATATAAATATATAAAAATAATTATAATTATATAATAATAATATATATATTATATTATTATATATAATAATATATATAATAATATATGAATAGAAAAGAATAGAAGGAAATAGTAAACAAAAAAAGGAATATCCAATATGAGCTCGTAAAAATGAAAAAAATCTATATTATAATATACACATACTTTAATTAAACCGTAAATGTATTACCAAAATTAAAAGTAAAAATTAGATCAAGGATAGGAAATGCTTAAAAATATAACTAAAAATTCAGATGAGGATACAGGAAATCCAATAAATCTTAATTATTTATTGGATTAAAGGAGAATGTGAATTATATTTTCTATTATGTTATATTAACAAGCGAAACATGGAGACTTTGTCTATGTAAGATATAAATTGCAGTAGATACAATTTATTTATTTGGAAGATTTTTCTCGAAATTGACGTTTGGACAATATGGCGCCATCTGTGCTATTCTACTGACTGACAATGAGCCAATGAGAATATACATATGAATTCCAAATAAAAGTGAATCCGGATAAATATGTTTCAATCCCTCCAATGTACATAAATACGTAATTAATAAATTAAATTGCTTTTCAATCTCATAGCATAATATTATCAAATCTATTTATAACTTCCTAAGTAGAAGCGATTGTGAATGCTTTAAGTCAATATATATACATAAAAGGAGAATAATTAAATGTATAAATGCATATTCAATTGCTATTATTTATAAAGTGTTTATTATTATGCATGTTACCACGAAAGTTGGAATCAAAAATAATCCGTATAATAATTCGTATCAAAAATAATGAATTACGTTTGTGATTTGAACAACAATTGAAGTGTAAATATATATCGAGAATTGGCGCGAAAACAATCTGGTTCGTAAGTATACATTTTTTATTATATTATGTAAATTCATAATTTATAGTACACTGATAACATATAATCAAAAGCTACGAAAATTATATTAAAAAGTGAGTGATTAATACAAATATACATACCATTTGAAACGAATAATCTGTGGCTTATTACGAACTACGCCAAACGAACAACTTCGCACAATGACATACAAGGAAAGACTGGCTAACGTTTATTTTCAAATATTGAGCACTAGAGTTCGCATTTGCCTCGATGAATCTAGTAGTGGGGAAACTGATGTTTCCAAATACTGTATCGTGTGACCATTGTTTATATGTAGTAGTGTTTCGTACTTTTAGGTCGATCACCATGAATTTGAAAATTACACGAATTCAAAGATGTTATGTGGATTTTAGTAACATTATATTTCATTTTTCAATTGTATGGGCACTCCATATACTTTTATTACTTTTGTATTTTTTTTATCTTTTATATTAAAACGTAGAATTATACATTTTTGATATATTTTTGATATTTCATTTTTTTTATATAATATATATATAAAATATATATATATAAAATATTTTAATATTTTATATAATATATAAGTATAAACAAGTTGTGATTTGATTTAGAATACCGACGAGATATAGATATACGATAGAGCCGAGATGCAATAACAGATGTAATACTTCTTCATATTCCACGGTTGGAACATCAACAAATAAGAGACAATTTCATGATTTTCGGTCAAATGCGACGTTGCCGATTCAGGGTCAATGAAGATTACAGCGCCAAAACCCAGGCGAGGCACAGAAATAGGCACACGACTATGATACGTTGTATTACATTACATATCGCTATATCGATTATTATCGATATATAATTTCTTCTAATCGATTTATGCCGCCATGAAATGACAGTTTTACGCGGGAACTGCAGCAAGAAGAAGCATTATGGAAGTCATTCGGTAAAGATTAAACTAAGTCGTTTTTAGACTTATTTTTGCATTACTGAATATCTTTTTTATTTAGGGGGATAATTTTAGATCTTAGAGAGATAAAGAAATTCAGTTTAATCACGGAAATTGGTACAATTAGAAGCAGACGAGGTATGAGAAGACGAAATACTATGGACAACGACGAAGAAAAGGATTTTTGTTCCTTGCGATTTGGGAAACGAAGTGAGTAATTGAATATAGTTACAAAAACGCAAATTATTATTGTAGACGAAATAGAGAATTCCATATACACATAATACTTGTGTTTATCTTTCATGTTTTGTGTTTCATCGTATTTTTGTTAAAGGTTTTTCACAACCTCCATTTTCACCATGGGGTTCAATGCATTCATGATAACTTCTTTTGAGCCACAGCAACATTGATAGTATCATAACCTGCAGTTAATCGTGAGTCGAATACAGTTTTGTTCCTCCGTTCATCCAATCATGTTGTAGGACGATAGGTCCGAATCGACACGGATGAGTAGTTGTATTACGTAGAATTTTTGGCGAGTGTGTGACCACGAGTATTAATTACACATACTCGTGAGTAGTAATATCTTATTTACTTTATGTATTAGTTCAGGATAGGGTCTTCTTGCACACATATATCGCGATTTTTGATGATAAAAATTTTATATCGATAGTATTAATATAATCCGAGAAAAATCAGAATTTATTCAACATCGATATTTGCAAAAGTTTGTTATAAAAGTAAATATTAAAATTGCGTAAATTACAAAATGTCCCTGCAGAGAAGTCGGATATCCTCCGACTTCGATTATTTTAAGCTTGAGTATAAGTTTACATATCATGATATTAAAGTTCGATGTTCATTATACAAAAATGTTAAATACCAAATATTAAATGCAAGAAGACACTTCGCGGTAGGTAGATTTCAGAATCAAAGCAATAAATTTTAAACATTGCTTTCATGTATTCGAAAAAGTGCTTTGATGAAGGAGTCGCCTGTAGTTATTTTCATTTATGTTTAACTTAAAGTCACTTATCCTTACAAATAAATTTCTTGTTCATTTGCAATTTCTTTGTTTCAATGAGAGAATTTTAATTGCTTATCGAATTAGTAAAGTAAAGCATAAAGTTTTAACAATATAAAATAAAATTTTTAAATGCAAATTGTAAGATCATTAGTCCGTTAGATGAAAGCTAGAAGCATTAATCATTTTTTAGTTCAGGATTTTCAGGTTTAACACTTTCCGTGATCATTGCTTGGATCTTGCTCATATGCTGTTTGGGCGAGGTACTGGCAATGGGCACGAGCAACTGACGATGGTTAGTGCATCGTGTACGTGATTTCAAATAACATGATTTCGTTAGCATACACAAAATACTCTTTCACAATTATAAACTCATGTATGCTTAAAATCGAGATATATACGTAGTTTATTGTGTTTTACGTAATGGTTCTAGCCATCGTCAGTTAATTTCAGGAAGAAAGTACATAAAGTCAGTAAGTATAAGAGTGCGAAAGTATAAAATATAAAGTGTGCTGAACTTGAGTGTGGGGGATGTCTCAGAGTGGTATGTATGAGAACCGTGGAGTGAATATGTTAGTGTATTTGTCCTTTGCCATTTTTTAAATATAGAGCTAGATAGACACACTGCCTGGTATGAATGTTAATTATAAGTATAAGTAGATTGTGCCAGAGCAGTTTGACACAGTCTCCAAGTCGGATAGGTGCGTTTTCCCGTAACCAACCTGCTTCTGTTATTATAACTTGAAAAATCGATAGAACTGGCATAAGCGAAGAATGCCACTCGTCTTTGGCTTTACTTATTGATTTTTTAAATTCATATTCGCGGTCGTGGCTCTGAAGTAGGTTTCGAAACAGACGTATATCGCTCTAGATTCTGTTCTTATGTTTTATTAATACTGTAATTACTATGATTGTTGCACATATGTACCAGGATGGTTAAATTCCGCGAATTTTTGTTCTTTCCTTTTTTTGTGATTAGAGACTCTCGAGAGTCTACATTTAGGTTTCAGCAGGAAAGAAGAAAGAAGAAAGAAGAGGCTATAAGCCGAAGAGGCCCGACAAATTGTCGTTCAAGAGGGCAACTAATAATGGCTCCATATCCTCTGGGTCATTTAAATGATTCAGAGCATGTGAAGTCATTTCTGTTACTACATTGTCACTATGCTCGCTTTTAGTTTTAGTAGTAGTAGTAGTAGTAATAGTAGTAGTACTAGTAGTAGTAGTAGTAGTAGTAGTAGTAGTAGTAGTAGTAGTACTAGTACTAGTAGTAGTAGTAGTAGTAGTAGTAGTAGTAGTAGTAGTAGTAATAATAGTAGTTTGTATCTTGGCCTATAAACATCCCGGCTCACCATCCCACTGGGCAAATCGTGGTTGTTTTATTAGTTATGCGAGTGATTAATTGCGGTTTAAGTTAAAATTGGGAAGTGATCGAAATACCGCGCTCGGAATTAATTTCTGTTTTAATTAGAGTTACGAAAAAGCACTGATTTCGGTTTGGATTAGTGTTGCGATTTATGAGATTTATCGTGATTGTTTTTGTTCGAATTTTGTATTATAATCTAAAAAATATTATTAGAATTTGTTGTGTCTCCTTCTATTCAATGTTTAATTAAAGACGTTGATTTTTAATAAAATTTGTGATGCTGCGATCTGATGCTTGCTGTCACGAATATTAAAAGTAGCTTTTTATAAAGATAACGATAATTATCTTTATTGAATTCAACTTAAGAACTAATGTTGCAATATTTTCCTATCGCGATTAATGTAATTACATCTTCTCGTTAGTGTTGCGTTTACAAAATGATCACCTTTCAGTATGTAGCGTTGCGTTGCCCGAAATTTGTCTACTGAAACTGTAAAATTATGTTGCCGTTCCTTTATTACCTGATGTAGCTAAAAAGAATGGTACATAATGCATACCACCGACAAGATACTTAGTCAATGTGTATACTGACATTGACCTAAAATTACATACAGATGGTCATGTATCAATAGTTTCGAATATGTTTCCAATAATATTAAATCGATAACGTCGTATATAACACGATAATGATAAGATAGCCCATTCGATCATCCACAATATGAGTATATACGAGAAAGCATTGCATGTCAGGTTTATCTCGTACCACACACGAGATGTACTTACACAATGTTTGTGCACATTGTCTGTACTTGTACCTTGTATGTATTTAGAATTATAAAATGTTTTTAGTAATTGAGGGTATCTATTGATTCATAACTTTCGTCTCCAATATGCATATTAATTATTTTTCTATTTCTTATAATTTGTAGACAACAACAAATTTCATTATTATACAGTATAGAATAAAATTGGAAAATTAGAAAATTTTCCAGTCGTTAATATAAAAATTGTTACTGTTAGTTGATAATACAGAAAATTCTTACCATATTACGACAATGGAGTTGCAATTTTGCATTAATATTATTCAGTGGCTAAGTAGAAAATGTAAAACCTCACCGCAGATTTTATCATGCACTTACGCGTTTTTAATTCCATTAGAATTCAATTTGTTTATTGGATTGAACGTGAATGTTAAATGGAAATCGTGATGTGTATGAAACTTAAAAGCATGGTAACAAAATTTCTAAACTATTACTTCGAAAATGTCTTTATAAAAAGTATATAAGTTTACATATTCGAATAACTTCTTATTGCACATATTGACTTACAGATTTATTGTATCAGGAAGGTGACTCTTGAATGTTTCTTTCATAGATAGTACTTAAGTCCTTCTAAATACGATTCAGTAATAAGATAAAAATAAAGAGATTGTGTGCATTCTAAAATCATCTAGTTTTAATTAGGTACTTTTTCTCAGTAGAGTTTTGAACTTTGAATTGCGTTCTAGGCTTTATATAAGTATACATATAATTAACATTAATTGTTAGATGTTCTGAGCTGGGATAATTCTTATGGAATGAAATTCTATTACTTATGCAATAATCGAATTTTATAAACACGTCATCTTTTTCTTTCTATAATAATAAAAATAAGATTGAAATACAGTTCCAAGGTTTAAAAGTCACATCAAAAGAGTTCAAAAAATCATATTATGTTTGTTTATACAATTTGATCATATTTACTATTTACGAAAGTTAATTTTCTATGAGATGCTAATTAATATAATTCCTTCTTGTGTTAATAATCTCGACTTACTGGAGTAATAATTGCCACCTACTTTCATCGCGTATTAAAATTTTTACTCCCTCATAATGTCTCCTTTTGTGTCGTGCGCGGTAGAACGCACCACTGTGCTAGGCTGAGAACAAACAGCTTTTGTACCGAGGCAGCTAATTAATTTCTCATTGTGTTAATTTGCTGCGATACCAGTGTACAAGGCCGGTATTGCGTAATTAACACCTGAGCGCAAAGAAGCAGATAGAAGGGCGTAGGCATTTTAAATGAAATACACCAATGGGACGTTATAAAATCCGTATACTTGCATACTTTCTACATCAACAGATATCTATGCGTCGATAAATACAGACAGGATACTTTAATGACAAAAGGAAGACTATTTCCTACGATCGATTATTATTTATTGTTGTTGGGTTTCTACGAAGTGGATCCGCGCGAATAATGTTCATGTATACATGTTGATATCGATACAACCGAATGCAACAGATATGTTGCCACTATTTTGCTAAATAAATATCCTTACTTCTCTTTTGTTCGCTATGTTAGTCGAACGAATATATGAATTGTGCAGTCATTGTGCGTGTGGTATGCGCGATTGTCCGATTACAATGCTTGAGATGTGCGAATAAGTGTATTATTCGGATAAGTCGGGATTTCAGTATTAAAATAGTAATTTTTTCTTTTCTTGCGTTGTACTATGGAGAAAAAATTCAAATTAATTATAATTCTTTCCTTGATCTACATTATATTTGACTAGAATTCCTATTATATATAAAAATGTCTGATAACTGTAAACGTATATCTCTATACCTGTAATGGGCGGTGAATGTGTGTAATATCTTCCGAATAATACAAATATTCGCATATTATACATATCATTTGACTGTCATTAAATTATGAAAAAATTCAGTGACGTTCGCGAGATTGCACGTTTCGTATAAATTACATGAATGTGACCGATGTAATTAGCGCTATTAAATAAATCACAGTGATCCTCTTTACGATCACGATCGAAAGATATTCGTTCCAACGTTCATTCCCCGATTTTCACGTCCTCCATGTTGTCCTTCTTCCAATTAGTCGGAGCTGGTAATTTCCGATTGCTGCGATCCAAATTAGTTCTAGTTTTGAAGCATTTTCGGCAAGTCAATCGCCAGAATGCAAGCCTGAAGTCGGCCGAGTAGAAGGCATAGATGAATGGATTTATAGCCGAATTAATCCAGCCTGAAATAAGTCAAAAAGTTATTAAACAATTTAATATAACTATTCATTTAGGTTTTTGAAAATATTTAACAATACATATATATATATATATATATATATATATATATATATATATATATATATATATGTATATTAAAGTTGATGATATCTCGCAGTGAGAAATAAAAATGAAACAATTGTAATTTAATATATTACGAAATGTAAAATGTATACATATGCCCCTTAGTATTAAATGCATAAAATGTTCTTCATTACAAATACCTCCACATTTAATTTCTCCAATATTAAAGCTTTTATTGTCACCTTTGTAATAGCTATGAAATTAGAATGTTTTGTATACTAAAAGGGAAGAGATGATCATAAAATCTACCATATACTGTAGTAATGCCGCGATGCGTATCCCATACAATGGAATTGGAATTTCATTGGAAAGTGGTTATTGCTGTCACTAGCCTATTCCACTTACTTCGTACTTTTGCGTTTCCACTTATTTTGGTCAATAAAACATAGTCTGTTCGGAAAGAATTCCGAACTACGGAAGAGATCCGAAAGTGGGTCGGCCACTTTATCACCTTGAAAGTAGAATCATTTTTTACTTTTATAGAATTTTACTCTGATCCGAAAAATATTGGACGCAGTAGATAACGAGGGATAATTTAACCAGCTCAGCTAACTCTTCTAACTAATTTGGATTATGTCAATTATAAAACATCGATAAAGATTTTCGATGTCGAAAAGAAATTACCTCTACTTTCACAGGTCTTTTATTAAAAGTTTGAATGTTGGATGTTGAAAGTAGAAAGTAGAAATTAATTGCGAAGAATAAAATCAAGTGAATGTCAGTGGTAGAGAAGCCTTGTTATTTACTTTTTAGACAGGAATTTACATAAACCCATAAAGGGGGATGTACATCATATAAACCCCTTAATGAGGACCAATTAATTGTAAAATTCCAACAAACAAGCTGTTTGCATAAAGTGCACAAATTGACCACGATCCTCTATCGAATATAACTTCGACTGCTTTATGATAATTACCTAGCCAAGTTAGCGCAGGCATCAGAATATCTGGTGGTTCCATAGGCACGAAAGGAGTGGCCAAGTAGAGGATGAAGAATGGTAACCAACAGGCGACGAATCCACCTACGACCACTGCTAAAGTGGCAGCGGTTTTTGTCTCTCGTGCAACTCTGTTGATGCAACTCTGCTGATGGCTGCGGACAATCCCAGACCTTTTGCTCGTGCTAGGAGGTTCCGCTTCGTCGGATGCCCTGTCGCATGTCACGCTACTGGTTACGCATTCTGTTCTTCGTACTCTGATGCTCTTTGCACGCTCGATCTGCAGAAAATTGGAGCAAATTGAAATTCTTCCTAGCGATAAATTGGATACAACAAAATAAAGTAACAAAGAGAGATGGGACAGTGTGCACGTGTACTTTTAATTGTACAAGTGCGATATTATAGTATCTTACTTTCCAGAAAAATTAGTTAGTGTTCGTGAAACTTCATAGGGATAAATTTATATTATTCTACAAAAATATTAAGTTTTAAAGAGCTTATCAATTTTTCAAGATTATCGTAAAAATATCGCAGAGATAGGGTACAAGATTTCGGTGTCACTATCGAAAGCAATATCGAGCAAGTCTGCGCTTCCATATTCATAAGTTTCGCATTACCTACTGAAAATCTGTCGAGCGGTGTCATCGTAACAGGTTTGTAAGCATTAGTATCAATAGATTGAAATTGCGAATCGATTTCTCATTTATAATATATACGCTTGTCAGTCTTTCCGAGCAAACTGGACTGCGTCTGATTCGTTCCTGCAGTTTCTAATTGCAATGAGTTGTAGAATTTTCGAAATTCAACATTTTATTCCAGATATTTGATTCATCATCCGAAAAAAATGTTCTTGTCTTGTTCAACGTTTATACAGCAATGTATTAATTAAATATATTATATAGCTACATTTTATTACTTTGTTTTTCTTTTATACTTTACAAAATCATAAGATAATTTTTTGCACTTCTACGCATCGATTACACATACATCGATATTTTGGATTGTACTGATCGATTCATTTCTTCTAAGCTCTATTGATTATAATTGATTCAATATTATTACTGATTAAAATTTGATAAATTGGTTTGGTGTATTGACTATAACAGATGTTCGTATAATTTTTCAGTGCACTCTAAATTTCTTCTCATTTTTTTTTCAAGTTGCTCAGCACACGAGTTATATCCCGTATGCCTTCAGGGAAACACGTTGTGCAAATAGGTATTTTCTCGTTGGAGATGAAAAGTTGCGTAAATTAATATAGCTAGAAGCGTAGGAGTTCATTTCCAAAGAAAGCGTAATGATGCTTTACAGATGCTTGGTGCATAAAAATGTGTCCTGTTAATTAGA
Source organism: Bombus huntii (assembly GCF_024542735.1). Taxonomy (NCBI): domain Eukaryota; kingdom Metazoa; phylum Arthropoda; class Insecta; order Hymenoptera; family Apidae; genus Bombus; species Bombus huntii. The sequence continues at coordinate 7,423,969 of NC_066246.1, forward strand.
GAATATACTTTCCTTCACTTCGTCTTAATTCTTCTTACCTACATTTTTGTTTACTTGTAATTGTTTCTGTATTCACAGAATTGAATCGAAAATATTTTTATAACCACAAAGTTTTGTATAAATATTTCATTAAAATATAGATAAAGATTATTCGTTTTCTAATGCTCAATTGCTCTAGTAAATGCAATAAAAAATAACAAAATCTCTAATTTTTTATTTTTTACGCTTTCAAACAACCTCCATCTTTCAAAGAGTTCGGAGAATATAAGAAAATAATCTGTCAGAGAATGCTTACCAAAACGTTGCGACGTGGTCGAATGTTTTCGCTCTCGGTGGCTTCGAGATTTCTGTGTCGGCTGGCAATCACGCAGGATATTCTGCCGTATACGTAAAGCATTACCAACATCGGTAGGAAAAAAGAACCCATCGCGGAAAATATCACGTATGAAGAGTCCATGTTGTACGAGCATTTTTTAGTGTCACGATTCGTCGCACGTGGAAAGCATCCCAGCAGAGGTGGACTGGTGATAGCGCCAGCTAGCACCCATACTGCGACAATCATCAATCCAGCCAATCTCTTGCTTCGTCGTCGTCGGCTGTATATCAGCGGTTGAGTTACGGCTAGGTACCTTCGATGAAAATGAAATTCATTTAGGAAGCACGTGGGAACAACTAAGCGACGAATTCAGATGGAAGTTCTTAATTAAAATAAATGTAGACCCAGTGCACACCACGCTTTTCACAGTTTTAGTTGTAAATTGCAGAGAGAGAGAGAGAGAAAGCGTTATATATTTGAACGAGTCTAAGTTTGATGAGCGCAATTTAACTTGGAAAATGCAACGACTTATAAAAGATAGTTCAAGCTATAAAAGAAATCATAATTGTACACAATAGAATTGTAATTGATGAAAGTTTAATAAATTTCATTAATCTCGTTACTTGTTTCCACATCGCAGCGTCACAAGTATCGAGGTACGCACTGGCTTGACCGGGAACTTCTAATTTGCAGCGACACGGCGCAGCTATATCTCTACGGGTTAAGCACCGCTCGATATAAATCGCGCGGATACGAAAAGCTTGCACGTGATCGGCCAGTTAATTTGTACCGAATCGGTTCCTCTCAGTTTCAGAAAATCTCCTATAAACTTTAAACGATTTCGTTTCTACGAGGCAAGAAGACCGGATTCTCGTCTACTAAACGGGAAACTTGCACTTCCGGTATTCGACCATCAGCCTACGTAACTGGCGTTGGTCACTCTATTCGCGCGCAGTAAAATTTCTTGCGGTAATCTCGTTCCATTTACGTGCCATGATTCGGGAATGCGGCCAACCACTCACCTGTCTATGGATATGGCGCATAACGATAGGATGCTGGCAGTACAGAGAAGAATATCGAGGGACACCCATGAGTCGCAGAGCACCTCGCCCAATTGCCAGGTACCACCTGTGAGCTTCGTCAAATTTATTTCATTAGACACCTTGTTCAAGTTAGCTCGTTAATGAATGCTTAAATGTACATGGATTTGTAATTGACACATCGAGCATTATACACGTTAAACTATAAACGATATCATAAACTGGGGAGAAATTGGCAGGATTTTATAAGATTTTATCGCGTAGCAGGAAATTTAAAATATTTATATCTTATTTACATATCTTATTGTAATATTACATTCTCTATTGTACATATGTATAGGCATTGTTGCGTGTTAATTGGCTCGATTACGAGATAACATTTGTAAATGTTATGTAAAAAGTATTAGTAGTGAAGATCGTATTAATTTACAATTATGTTGGTATTTCAATTTATTTTCATTTTAATGCGTAATTCGTTCATTGTTTTATTTTTATTCGTTTCAATGGTAAATTAATTCTTTTATCGATTTTTCCTTTTTTTTAACGTTCCATCCCTTGATCTGCCATTTACAGAGAATACTTGGTTGTATCTGCTGATGTGATACGCAAATGTTTTATTAACTCGAAAATTCTTGACGCTTATAACATAATAAAGGCAATGTCTATTGCTTTTAGTACTGCACCTCATGATTATGATGGGTAGCATCGGTAGAGAAAATCTGTTATATAAACTGTTTATTTTCAAATCAATGGAGTTGTTTTATACGTGAAATTAGATAAAGCGGACGAAGCATATTATTTTCTTTCGAAACAAATCCATTTGTTTTGAACACATCAAAGGCTCACGGTGATGTCATTGCACCAGACGTCTACGCTTTTAGTCTAACATGATGGCATTCACCGGCTAAATATACGTGTTCGTAGCACTTAAAAGGGTTAAACAGCCGCGAGCTGTCCGTCAAGCTCATTCACCTGAGTGCACACAGGCCTACAAGACTCCAATCTCATTGTGGCGTTGATTGCTTCGCGAGTGATAGCAATATAGTTGGTGCCAAAAACATATCACGATTATAAAGTTAATCAAGTATTGAAGTTTAAATATTCGGCCTGATTAAGTAGATTAACAGATATTTGAGAAAATAAAAATCTGAAATCAATAACGCTTCTGTAATACTTATTTACATATTTCGACAGTGTCGTGTTCAATTGGAATACTTTGCGATATTTTCATAAAGTGTGCGAATATCAGATCGTTTCTGCGTGACAATTTTGAAATCTCGAGAAATACGCGCGATCTCGTTGTTTTAAAAAATTTAGTTAACTGTACATCATTTTACAAAGTATTATTTGGAATTGATTAACGAAGGGATATTAATTGTCTCTCATTTCATTCTGAATTATACCTAGAGTAGCATGTTAAATTAATGACCTAATAAATACGTAATAACGACATAATAAAACTTTCTTTATGAAACGGTCGCATGTTGTGCGGCCAACAGATGCCGACCCGCATCATTATAGAACTAATCTAAATCCGTTGTGCAACTTTGGCCACATGACTATTGCACAGCATGGTCAAATACACAGTGTTTCACTTACAATAAATGCTTTACAAAAAGTATATATAACTATCCAAAGTATTCGGACATCTGGTGCAATTCGATGAAAAGGTTTGCAGTCCGGTTATAATTTTAACAGAAGTTGTAACAGAAGTTTTCGAAGTTCTGTCTACAGGTACTTTGATATCAGAATGAATCGATACTCTTACAAATGGTAACGTTATGAGAGCCAGAAAAACACTGTATATCTCACAAATATTATTTTATCGTTTCCACTTGCAATTCTTTAGAAATATAATATTTGATTTACAACGTTTTGTAGAAAATTACGATAGTGGACTTCAATGATGATCAAGGAAAATGACGTTAAGAAAATGCAGAATTTTTGGCTAGATGCTCAAAAAAAGTTTCACGCCTATTCGACTAGTATTCGAGTCTACTTGCAAGTATTACTTCTTTTTCTTGAAATATTTATAGAGAGTTTGAATCTAATCGACCAATGTTCGATCTTATTTGCGACGTACTTGAGCTCATCTTTAATAATGCCCAAAGGCAGTTTTCGGATGACGACTAAAGTCGACGCTACGAACAGAAGGGTTAAAGTGGACCATCCGACAAACACAGTCAGGCTGACCCATGAAGCACGAAAGAGACGCGCGCAAACTTCCGTTAGTTTTGAAAATTATTTGGTGGAGTATCTCAGGACGCGGTGATATTTGAAGTTTGTTTCCATTCGTTTGCCCTTACCGTGTACGCGGTGTTCCATTTTAATCTGTAAATGGATGGAGGAGAAAGTACGTAGGTTTTAGCCGATACAATTGAACTTAACGGGTCAGGATTGGATAGGTAAAGCCAAACCGAGCTGTTTAAAGATCGTTCTTATTTTCAGTTTGGTCGAGTTGGGTGCTATTACACTTTGGTCTAGAAAACTTAGTTTCCACTCGCTAAAGTTATTAGAGAATGGTTTCAAAACAATTTCTGTTTTCCATTAGAGTGTAGTACTATAAGTGACTACTTTAAACGTTCCTCTACCTCTCTCAAACTTACATTGAACACTGTTCTCAAGTTCATTTACTAAGTAATAATAATTAATTAAATGAGGATAATTAATGATCAGGTGATGTAATAATACATAATGATGTAATAATAATAAGGGAATTAAAAGAACAACGAAAGGGGTTAAGGCTCGTTATCAGAATGACATGAGACTTCTAGTTCACAACCGCGACTGATATTTCACTGTCGAAGAATTCCTGCTAACTTGTATAGAATTTATCGGTGCAATTTGTCAATAGATAACTAAAAGTGGACCGGTGCATCGGTGTTACCGACAGAGATTAATGATAAGCTGTTAAACACTCGTTATCACGTGAAATTTATTTTACTTCTGACTTGCTCGATATAATGCTGCTTGTCGTTGTAGAGAGAAACTTTTATCACCCAGAGATTGAGTTTACTTAAGAAGTTATTTTTTTGGTCATAGAAGTTTGACTTCTTCTTTATTCTAAGTTAGTTAACCTATTTTTAACGTCAGATGTTTTCGTATAATCTTCAAACAAATTAGATATTTAATTTAAGAATTCAAGAATGTACAGCTTCGAATGTATCAAATTCATTTTCTACCATTTCAGTGCTGACACTCAGATGACACGCGACCTACAATTAGTTAATAATAATTTAAATCATAGTAAGCAGTAAATCCAGCATATGCATCATTATGTTTTATTCCTCCTCTTTTTAAATGTCTAATTGTCAGTGAAATATACTATCACAAAGCTCGTTCCGAAAGGCGTCACGCGACGACGAGCTTAATGCTTACTGCGACGAGATTTAATCTCGTGCAATCTTCTACAGAGCTGACAGTTTTTCATATTAAAAAAAAATAATTTTTTTTAGTAGTGATGTTGTGTATGATATAATTTAAAGAAAAGGCACGCGGATAATTCCATGTTACAAACCTGGCGTAGATAGCATAATTCGACTCGGTTTTGCAGAAATTATTTCGAAAAATGTAGGCGATGAAAGAATCTAATGCACAGAAGGACGTCACGTACGTGAACTTTTTATGTATGGTAAAAAGAATAATTATACCGGCGCATAAATTAAAATAATTCATGTAAATCTATGCAAAAATATCACCTGTATTAATTATAACATTGAAATTATTACCATGACACTCGAAAGAGAATCTCCTTATTTAAATGAAAGTATTTTTTCGCTGTTGCATTGTTATAAGATGTTTGATAATAACGTACCAACATTGTAATGACACAATCTCATTTCGCAATCACTGCACTCTTTCATATTTGTTTCATTGAAACACAGTATCATACACTTTAATGCGCAACACTTTCAGATTAATGTTTTGTACCTTGCATCATTATTCACATCGTAATACTTTTCATCTTACCTTCCTTCTGTAGCGCGTAATGCAACAAAGAGACGTAAAAGAAAATGTGGAACATCATTGTACGTGTTTCCTTTCTCCAGTCAAAGGACGCGTGGGTGTGTTATACATGGTTCAGCTTTGGGCGTGTTCAAACCATTGTACGCCTTTTAATACTTTATCCCATTATGTAGAATGTAGAATGGAAATCTCATAACATCTCGAGATGACGGATTCGTTTAGAAAGAATGGGCAACGGAATAAAAACTCTTTGACTACAATTTCGAAAGTTTTGGTAAGAAAGCTTGTCCCCGTTTGCGTAACGACTGTATAATTTCATTTGGGAACATGATTCCTGCTTTTTTGCCAGTTTCTAAGATTTGGCAGTCGTTTGAGAAGATGTACGGAAGCTCTGCTTTTCAGACTTCTGATTATTCATTAAGAATTTCCGCCGTTTATACTTTATGACCATAATGATGACATCGATAAAATTATTATACGGATTGAGATACGATGGACGAAATTTTTTATGAAAGTTACATATGAGATTTATGACAAGAGATTTCAGTTTTATGTACTTTTAAAAAATCCAACTAAGGCATATAGCTACAGGCATAAAAGAAACACCATGTTCTTTCATATACGAATTCACTTTGTAGAAGTAAAGCCAGTCGTTGGAGATTGAGACGCTTTTATTTCGATCTTCACAAAAGATCCGATATGCGAAACCGTTCACGTAAAAAGATTTGCCATAGAAGAAAAAGAGCAGCAAATTATCGGTCTATTAAAAATAACTTTTTTATTATTTATAAGATACAGTTTTTATTTGAGTTAATTTCAATCAACCTTATCATTCGTAATACGAAACTAAGTAATATAATCTTCAAGTAATATAGCCTTCAATATATCTTCAACAATAATTTCAGCTGTCGATGACACTTCTCAATTACTATTTACAGACATTCAATGTACAATTGTATACCTGCTTATGAATCTTAGCAGACTCTGCTTTAATTAACATCCGGCTAATTGTACGGAATGTTTTAATTCGTTTGCTGAAAAGAGGCTGCAAATAAATTATTCGTAGTCTAGAAGAGTGCTCTCGCGATTGACTACGACGTTCGTTATTCTCATTGGTATTCCTTTTTGCCGACGATGATGCGCAGTGGAAGCGCAACTTTTATCCAAGCAGTGCAACTCTTGATCGTGTTATTTTGTTACGCGAGTTCTCAGAGTAACTATCTATTAGCTGGCGAAGACTTAATTGACACCGGAAATTACGTTACTTCACGGTCTCTTTGGAATGAATTCACCGTGAGAATTAACCGCGGAATTCTTGCGATACTCATTCTGATTCTCGTTTCACAGGAATATAAAGATATACAGCGCCGACAAGAGGAATTTGTACAGATACAGTTTCCAGCCATCTGAGGCACAGTTTCCAATGGGGCGTTTTCTTATATCACTTTTACAGTATCAACGCTTTTATTAATACGAAAAGACTACTAAACGATACAAACTTCAATATACTTGAATGAATCTAATTTAATTAGTATATAAATATTACAAATACTATGGTGTACAAATACTCTTTGTCGCCGCTGTAAGTATTGAATGTCGTAACGTATAAGAGAAATATAATAAATCTTTCTCCGTCATTTTCCACATACATATATAAAGTGCTTGATATTTACGCGAATAAAAGATGCGATAGAAATTCAATGTTCACGAAAATATAAATTTGCATATGAATACACAGTCCAGTCACAACGATACATACCAATGTTATATCATAACGACCTTGTATTTTCTAATACCAAAGCTTTTTAAAAAACGCACTTTAGTAGTTTCTTGAATGTGTTCCAATAATTAGTTCAATTTTTTTAAAGTAATATATATACTTTAATTTGTAAGTATGTTTAGTTTTTTAATAAATCCATTGAAAAAAAATTATTACAGGAAATAATTTGTAAAGGTTTCCTATTATCCTGGCATTAGAACATATAATCGTGCTAAGCAAGAAAAAGTGATCATTCCTAGTGAGAATCATGGACATTAAGAATCGTCTCCGCAGCATTCGGTTGATTGGATAGCGCTCGTGCCGTATCGAAGAGCATTCATTACGGACCAGCTCTGCTCCAATCTATATGCAAAATTACTTTTCGCTCTTCAAGAAGAACGAAGGATCAGTGTTGGTAATCGTCACGTGACACTGGAGCTGAATGGCCAGTACGTTAAGAAAATAACGAGAAATCTGTGATTCATTTTTGGATGGTTACAAGTAAATGTGTTAATAACAGACTTTTAAAGCAGAGATGGAGAGCTTCGTAAATGTTACGAAAATTATTATTTATTCTGAAATGATTTTACTAATATCGGCATAATTCAATTAAATTTTATTATATCACTCTTAATATTACTTTTAATATTCCACCATTAAGTAATTTATCTTTTAATAGAGTACAGTGCCGCGACGTAAATTTTGTTCCAGTTATAATTTAGTTTAGAATTTTCGAATTAGAATATTTATATTATTAAATTGACTCGCTGATTACTTTTGTACATAATTTATATATTTCCATCGTGTAAACATGCAACGAGGGAGACCGTCCGTTGCCTGCTGTGGAACGTTTTATGATATAATCTAGCATTTTTGAAACGCTGGTACGCGTGAACACCATTAACACAGGGATCATTTATAACCGTGACCTCCTCGACTTTTATAGCATGATAAATCGTTCCAATGTTCTCAATCGCAGAATCCCACGAAATCTCGCGCTGTTGATTTACGTAACAGCGATACATGCAGAACTCCTGCACGAACAGCTTTGGCTTTTCAGTAGAAAGGCACGCGAGGTTTCGTACGTTCTCATAATCGATCAATTATCGTTGATCTGTACTACTTAGTTTCATTACTGTTCCGTTTTATCGCATTTTCGCCACAATTTTTATTTCTCTATGTCTATATTTGGTTTTTCCCTTTCTTGTCAGTTTATTTCGAAGAACTTTTATCATTTTTATTTTTCTACTTGTATTCGTTTCCCAAATCTTTTGCATTTATTTGTTAATACTTTTGTATACCTATATAGCTGATATAGCAACTTTTGTATTCCTGATATAGCTGTTCTTTATTTCTATTTTCCCATTGCTATATTAATTTTTTATTTTTCCCTTTTCTCTGTATGCCTATACAGGATTCGTAATACTCTTATTTTTATTTTTAAATACTTTTATATACCTGCAACAATACCGCCGGTGGCATCACAGCCAAGCCAACCAGCAAATCCGCAGCCGCCAGGCTGGACACGAAACAATTAGTAACAGACCGTAAACGCCTAGTTGTTATCACAGCGGCAATTACTAGAGTGTTGCCCACCTGCCATACAGTAAAAAGTATACATTTTATTTTATGAAATCGATGAAATAGTGATTGATGGACACTACACTTAAAAAAAAAGAAAGCGGGAGAAGTAGCAACCATGGCTCTATGTGTATATTGTGGCTAACTAACACATCACTATAGTTATATATTCTACATTAAACATGAAATTTTAAAATCACTATAAAATGTATGTAATTTATAAAATGGACAAACATAAATGGACGTCAAATTGAGTTTTAGTTTAAGACATTGTTCGCTGATTGTTTGAATTAATTAAGTATTTATTTACGATAATGTTCATTGTATAGTTTGAAATCACGCTCGAATTGAACACTGAAACATGCTCCATTATCTGTCAATATCATTAGAGATTCATTCAAAACGTATAAAAAATCTCCTGTGATCTCAGATACTTATATACGGGTAACTAATACTTCTTGAATCAATCGATACTTTCGTGTATCTCAAACAACGTTTCTTTGCGGAATTCAAGATACCTAGAAAAAGAAGGCGTAGAGAATAAATTCCAGCTAAATCAAATTCCTCTTGCAATCTCGACACATGTTTTAATATTCTATCCACACACGAAAAGGATTTCTAAAACGCTTCAAAAATCCGCAAAATTCGGTACACTACCGCTCAGAAGTATCCGGACGCTTGTCTACATTTGACGAGCTGTATATTATAATTACAAAATCATAACTAAATCAAACTGCAATAATTTTGTTCTTCAATAACGAGGATAAAGTCTCCAGAATTAATAAAAATAATATATGATATTATTTGCTATATTCTTTAATAGATAATTTATCATATAGTCTGGTGATTCCATAGAAGCGTAGCAACTGTTGCATCTAATTGTTAATTCATCCTTAACTTCTGGATTTTGAGTTCGAGTTTGCATACTATTACCACAAATCGAGCAAAATGTCCGAATACTCACGAGCAATGATATAGTTGGACAAAACAAGAGAATATAGAATTTCAACGATTTTCCCGTGTTTCCTACAAGCAGTTAACATTTGTAGGAAGCATCGAAATCGTGTTTCGCTAATAGTCTGAAGCAAAGCTGTCTTAGGATCAGATCAGGCGCTTAATTATTCCTTACTATAGTGACGATGATCAACATGATGAACAGCCCCGCCAAAACGAGATCCGTCCAATTCGGTAGGTAGTATTCCGATTGCGTATCTCGGTCGACCGTCGACACCGTGTGGTTCCATTGATAAACGTCCCCATAGTAATTGGCCGTTTGATTCGCCATGGCGCTTTACCCCCGGTCCATTGACGATGACTTCCGCTCAGCAATTTGCACATTTCCGTGCATCATGCGGCCCCCTGCAAGACAATATTTTCGCTTCGATAAAAGATAAATGATTTCCGCGATGATCGGGGTATAGCGAAGGTTCACGTCAAGAGAAATCGTCCCTTTTCAATGTACTTTTTCCACCGGACCGTACATCGTACGGGACGATTCCGGAGCTTTATTGTCGCGAAGGCGATTCGTTTTTGATCGACGGAGCAAGATTACGGTCCGAAGAAAAGAACAATGCATTTTAGAGGAAGCCTCTGAAAGGGTGTACTTAAACGTTTTTATCGGCCCTTGTGGGTAGTTGTATCGAGGATGAAGTTAGATTACTGGGAATATCCTGACGAGGAAGAATATTGCTATACTGTATATCTGTAACTGTTTCCTGAACTTAGAAGGGCATTTCTTTTTGAAATTTTAATAAATAAAATTTATTAGGTATCTGAAGATAGAAGTTACGGAATTATTTACTTTTCATATAAAGCAGAGTTATATATTTATAAATTATAGCAAAACGACAGTTGCTAATAATAATCAATATAATTAGAATTCCTTTCGTGTCTAAAGAGAGAAGCTCATAAATAGATCTTATCATAAAGACGATCAACAAGTGGATTTCATTGCTTAGAAAAATAACAATCAATCGTCCCTTCCTTTCTCGCGAATATCGAAAATTCAATGGATATCCAATTGATAAAAAGCGTATATTTTCATTCGCTAATTAGACAAGCATATACCATTGTTCCATTCCTTCAATCTGTGTACCATGAAACTTCCGATCTTTCATCTATCTATGTACACTGTGTAAACGCGGGATTCATCCTTGAATTAGTCATACATCTTCATTCATATTCATATTCAACGAGACAAGGTAACCGACGAATAAATTTTATTGAAACACATTTGGGTTTATAAACTGTCAAACCTGATCTGTAAGTCAATATCCAGATATTCTACATAGAATTATTGGTTTATACAACGCGAAGCGAAGAATCGAGTTAACTGACTGACCTGTCGCTTTGCTTTTTTACCGTGTATGTGTATACTCGAAATAAATTAGCGAAAGTAAATGATCTGTACGCGACGTTATGGAGGATCCGAATTATTGTAACGAAAGGAACGAGGAACGAGGATACTTAGGAAAATAAAGCGAAACGTACAAAAAGGTAAGAACGAAGGACTGGCTGCATGGGAGTTCAAAAACCTTTCGGATAAAGCTGTAGATGTCGGTTCAGGTATTTCGTCTGAAGGACTCGTTTTGTTCTTCCGTTGCATGATTCAATCGCACTCCGAAGTAATTGGTCGATACCGTAGTAGATGAGAATAATGATGCTAATCTTTTACTATGTCAAAAGTTCCAACTTCATTCGAATTTTAACTTCAGTAGAATTCCATTTCTATGACAGAGATTATTTAAACCTGTGGCAGAGACAAATAGTTCGTATAATATGGGTTCACTGGTTCTCCCCATTTCATACGATTTTTCATTTAAATAATAGGAATTAGCGTTCAGATAAATGAGTTCAATCGGCTATAATTCAGTTAATCGGGCAGTAGGTGAAATTTCGTTCCGATAAATGGAATTCAGATAAATGGAGAGTGCTACGGTACTTTATCAGTATAAAGCATTGTAATTTCGCATTTATTCAGATACTTTTCGTATGTAATATAATAACCATTTGACCTGGATACGCGAGACACGTACCTGCACGCCAAGCAGATTTACTTGCCTATGACGATCACAGATATGATCATATTCTACTTTGCTTATATTATTTATCGATCTCCATGAATCTAATATAAGCTTACGTTTAAAAAATATATATTGCCCTTATAAGCATTCATGGAACAACGAATAAAAAATTAAACATTCATTTGATTAACATTCAGATAGAATTTTTAATATGCGTATAATAACGCTTTGTACTTTAAGAACTTTCGAATCACTTTCATTCGCGGGCAAATGTATTTGCAAAAAACAAATAATTTGTAAATAATCAATTTGTAGAGAATTTCGTGACCCATGGTAAATGATCTTAAAGATCAGGCCGGCAGTAGATTTCTTGTTTTCCACAGTCAACAACAATATAATGAAATCATTTAAATGCGAATAAATTAAGATCTATTAAAGATTTGGTTCTAGTCGTCCTCAACAATTTAATACTACTTAGTAGTAGTTAATTTAGTGTTCTTGAGATAATTATTGAAATTAGGTAAAAGTTAAGTTAAAATTAAATTGAAAGTATCTTTTGTCTGTTACATATTGCAAAATGCGTTTTTCCACCTTTCTATGAGAGCTGATTTAACGCTGTCAACAAATAGTAAACTTAAAACTTTGTTATGCCAATACTGCGGCAAAATAGATTACTATAGAGGGAAGAATGCACTTAAAAGTTTGAAGAAAATTTAAGGAGTCTGCGTTTCAGTCTCACGTAACGGAAAAGATAAATGATATTTACATTCTTCTCCGCTTTTCCTTTGAGTTATTTTTTGGTACCTGAGTTGGAACGTAAGTGGCATAAATCTAACACAATGGTCTTGTTTGTTACACATTTCTAGATGCATTACGATGCGACGTTTAGTTCACTACGTCGTGCGTTTAATATTTTTCAGCAATGAAAAACACGTTTTATTCCGACTGTTGACACGCGCAAAGAATTAAGTTGCGTTACATGCGACATCACTTCGTTATTAATTATTAACTTAAATTCGTGTATCCAATGAGCGTATGATTAAAATTAATTACAGTTCGTTCTCATGAATGTAGTGATTGGAAGTGATTGAGCGAGTGTATATTGATATGTTAATGTGATTACAGAGGCATAATGATCGAAATGTATTTATAGAATTATTAGATGTATGAATGATTAAATGCAGCTTTCTCAAATGATTAAATTAAATTAAGCAAATTTTTAACAGTATTGTTATTCCATTGTACTAGCATTTGTTCCTATGATACTGACTTTCGTATATGTATATCTTTCATACATACTTGACTTTATATTCCATTTCATATCCTTCATATATATAAGAATTTTATTACTAATATGGAAACGTAGTATGTTTGTAACAAGCGACAGAATTTTTGGTGTTAGAAACATGCTACCAGGATCAAATGCTTGAATTTAGAGTATGAAAGGAGAACATCATCGAAAGATTTGGGTAAACGTGACCGAATAAGTTCTGGGAATATTAGCATAGCTTGCCTGAATTGAGTGGAAAAGACCGTAGAACACAGAACGAGAAAATGTACGAATGTTAGGATATATCCATTTGCTCCCGGAGAGATGCTGCGGCATGGTTAGCAGGTTGAAAAGAAAATGAAAAAAAATATATATAGCTATGTATCCTGTAGAAAATGTATGCACACGGCAGTCGTTGAAGGGAATAAAAAGTTGTGAATAATTTTGTATTACTGTAATGTTTAGTTGTACGAAGTCGTTGTACACGTACGTGTATTTTAAGAAATATATTAATGTATACAGTTACCTACGCAAGTATTTGAATATTTGTTATAAAAAGTTTGTATGATCGTGGTATGTATGCTTTTTATACTAGCTTCTGTCACAAAACTTTTGGAAATTTCATTAGCACTGTAACGAGACATGATTATCTCGTTCTCGTATATTGACAAATATTTTAATCTTATTGCTCCTTTCTATCACAAGTTTTACTTTATCTTTTTTAATCTAAGTCCCTGAACATATTTCCGTACATAAGTGTTACTTTCAATTTAATTAAAAATTTACCACTACACATTGTACATGTACATATACTTTTACATACTATACACGTACATATACTTTTCCACGAAACATACCGAAATTAAGAAGTACACAGCACTAATGTATAACATCCAAGAAACAACTGCAAGGAATATTTCAGCAGCTGGAGGCAGGATTTTAAGCCTGTGCACGGGCATAAGTTTCTGCTTGTAATAAAGCTAGAGACATCTGCACGGTATAATTTGTGGCCTAGCAAGAAACCAACTTGCATCATCTTCATATTAACCGTAGTGTTTTGATACGAGCAATACGTACGATTATTTCCCTTTTCATGTTAGAAGCGAAGAGACGAAGTTTGTAATTTCTTCGGAGTTTTTTTTGTTATTCAACTTTCGAATCATAATAATCATTGTGTTTGATTTAAAACGCGTTGCTTTATTTGCCACTTGGTATTAATCACCAATTGCCATTAATCCAAACATAAAATCATTTTGCTGAAAGCGTACGCGTTATCCGTCTGTCGTTCCACTTTATTTCTTCGTTCGTCATCAAAAACAATTGTTTTCGCATTTATTTAACAAGCAATCCAGACCGTTTCCTTTTCTAGAGAGTTGCACTGGCATTCGGACCCGTTCTCGTACACAAAACGGCGCTCGCGTTAATGTAAATAGCGTAGATTTGCGATGCGAAGTCGCGATTTGAATTCAACCACTCACGATTTAACCACTGAAAGGTCTGGGGAAAACAGAGCTTTGACAGAACGATTCAATTAATTTCACTCGAGGACATGAAAATGTGGAAAGAAATGGTCGGAATGGCTGACGATTTCTGTTGAACGATGCGAAATATATTGAAAAGGGAAATAATTATAAAATAAAGAAGACCGGAATATTCCATAATAGGCTTTGAAAGTATTTTCCCTTTAAATATTCATGGAGATAATTGGAGAGAAATTTGGAGATTTATCGAGATAAAAAGTATTCTACAGTAGAATAACGAATACGTGTAAAATCCACGATTTTTGGATAAACTCTTTACGTATTTTGACAATTACTTCTTTATCGTTACGTCCTCTAGTTTCAATGAATGCGATAAAAATTCGTGGAGCGAATAACTAGCATAAGAAACAAATTAAAATTCCACTTTATTCTCTTACAGGATAAGAGACTATTTCCATTTCGGATGTGCATCTTTAGCTTTTCCGTCATTGGAGCGTTGTTCCGGGATATATAATAACCATTGTGAATTCCCGAGTGCATGGAATTCGTTTATGAATAGATAATTTCAACGCCCAATGGCTACATTATGTGTAGACATATTAGTTCTCTGAAAAAAATAAACAATAATTGTCTTTGCTAGATTAAATAAACCGTCTCTGAAAGAGCTAATTTTGATATTTTTGCCTATATAATTATCAATTTAGACATCATATTAAACATGAACAAGCTTATACATATATATATGAACTATAGTATTCGCGTTTAAAGCTTTCGTTGTTGATGATCGCTACTCATCGAAAAGATAGTTGACAATATACGAAGCATGTTAAAATATAAACGTAACCCAACAATTGGTACAATTGGTACAACATTTCTGTTTAACAGACGATCCAAGACCCTTACACGGAGCCACATACACTGTTTACTGTACCTCAACGAGAACAAACTGTTCCGATTATGATCATATAAAATCGAGAAATACATTTGAGCACGCTTTTTACGATAACTCGGAGAACCTCTAGCGTGCCACTTCCCAATCTCGACATTTTCTCAGTCACCGCGTCACAAGAGGAAAAAGAAGGACAGCTCGTAATCGAAATGGCAACGCGATAAAAAATGTACAAGCGCGATGCGGGAATGCGGTTTCATGGGTTTATCTACGACGTGCGATATTCCGGCGAGACGCGAGAAAAAATATATCGCGCTCAACGATATTTACCTAGATGGCTGCTTCTTAGAATGAAACGCTTTCTTCAACGTCACTTAATTTTCCGCGATGACGCGACGCGACGTTACGACCGGTGATACCACGGTGCGCATCGGTATGCAATATCGTGTCACTCGCATATTCGACGAGAGGAAAGGCGAGGGAAATGTATCCTGCAGCTGGGAACTGACGGAAGTGATTTAACCCTTCCGTGCAATTCATAGCCAGAGCAGAAGGTGAAGCCTTCTGCTGGTTGAAAAATCGGGTTCCTGGCAAGTCGAAATCTGGCCTGTTCGTATATACGTTACCGTTGAAGAGGAAGCTGCCTTGAAAGAATGCAGAACGCGGTCGAATTTATCACGAAGTTTTCCTTTGACTTTATAGCTTCGAGTCAAGTGGTTGTTGAGAGCTTCTACTGCAGCGCTATCGAACCTTTGTTTCTCCTTAACGTTTCATCTTTGCGTCGTTCTTTCAATGGCAAAGTCCAAGAAGCGAATGGGGAATGAAAGAAGCAGGTTTTAAAAGAGACGATCGATCGCCGCGTTAAAATATTCTACCAAAGTCTGATTTATTGTATTTGAACAAAATATACGGAGTCCGGGTAATCGTGCAAATGAGTATATGATGTGTGTTAAAATCTGATTTAAAAATTTGATCTTCATAATAATTTATATAACGAACGTCAAATTTCTTCTGCAAGGGATACTTTTCTCATTTAGAATTTTGTAATATATTCATCCCTTTGTCTAATGATAATTCTGTGTATATGCCTACGCATATATCCTTCGTAAAATATACATAGTTAAAAATTAATGGGAACTTCAATTCGCATGCAATCTAATGTTCCTTATCGCTATTAATTTGTCGACGGAGACATCGTCGAAGCATATATCGTTGGATAACTGCACTGATATACATACATTATTAGCCCACCTGAGATTATAATGTCGAGATTACCTTCCATATTATATAAATTGAATAACCATCCGTAAACCTAATATAGTGTAACGACATAAATAAAATTAAATCTTTTATTTTCTGGTGGAATATAAGATTACAAAAATTTAGAAGTACTGATAACACAGTAGAATAATATAGGATAAGTTATAGATAAAAGACTAGAATGTACGTCGTTCAGAATCTTTTATCAGAATATATTTATGCGAAAACATGAATAAATACCTACTTTGTTTTATCTGAATTTATAAGCGCACAGTAGCGGAAAAATTCTTTTACGTACACTGCAGAAACGCAGAACAAAAAGGAAATAGACCATTTTTTCAAATTTTGCATATATATATATATATATATATATATATATAACTGGGTTGAAAATGACTCAAAGAATGTAGGTAATAGGATTAACATTTTCGCTATAGTCGTAGAGTAAAGCTGGAAAGTTTCACAAAGAACAACAAAATCAGGCCCGAAGAAAAATTAATGCGGTCGCCGCTGTAAAAATGACAGACGAAAGTCAAATAGGGACTCGCCCTGATCCGGTTGCGTAATTTCGGGATACCTCGTTTCGATCGATCAAATAGTGATAGAGATACTCCCAGCTGGAAGGCGAGAGATTCCCGGCCAGTAATAAATAATCGCCAACCTGACATAGTAACAGAGAATGGTTTACGGTGTATAAAACACGACTCATAGAACTGCACTGGATGAACATGAACACTCGCTCGCTATAAGACGTACGAGTCCGCAAACCTTTAGGCGGTAGCTACCTATAGCTTTGGAAAAATAAGGAAAAGCACGAAAAAGGAAATTCGTGTTGCGTAATCGAATAAATCCTAAAACGTTTTAACGATCTTTCTTGGGGAATTTTTAGATTTATGATTACACCAATGGCAATTGCCGAGTAAGCAATATTTTCAAGAAAATTATAGATCGTATAGCTTTCGAATACCGTTGTTCGAGAAGCAAATCATCAACATAGGATACTTCGATGACTGAAAATGTTGCAGTTTTCTTCAACTGAATTGAATAAGAATTCGATTTAAGAATAAGATGTCATTTGCTTGTAAAAACACACAAATAAAACTGGAATCACAGAAATTTGTTAACCTGTCTCCTTTATCTATTACAAAAATATTCTTTGTTGTGCTTTTTTGGCAAGTTACTGAGATTATAATCTGAAAGCCCGAACCATAAGAAGGAATTCGCCAGACGTTGTTATGTAAACGACAAACCCAGAAAGTAAAATTAAATTGTAAATTGATTCCTTCCAGAATCGCGGAACGATTCTTTACGTCAGCGGACATTCCTTTAAATACATCGCGAACGCAGTTGCTTGGCATACATAATCTGCATAAAAATGGAAAAGGTCTAACCGAGTTACAAAAACGTTTTCTTTCGAACGATGAGTCAAAAAATATATTATGCCGAGAGTGGGAAATTGCACATTTAAAATGGGGGCCGCCATTGTCGTTAAATCTCAAATTCACCTTGTCGATTGAATTAAAGATCAAGGGCGAACGGAATTCTCGGGGAAAAGCGTACGTAGGAATTTGTTTCTGTCATTACGAAAATTGGGTTGAGGATAATCTAAAAAGATGCCGGACATCGGTACGTGTCCAGTGAGATTCTCTTTCATCGAATTTCTAGCTTTCTCTTTTGTAAAAAGCGAATCACGTAGATCGTGGCAAATGAATGGCAAATGAAATTTTAACGATCAGAAAGCACGGAGCTTGTACAAATCCTTTATACTGAATTAATGATAAAGGAAGTTTGGATTAAACTCGTTTGATTAATGCTCGATGCTTCTGATTTTAAACTTTCCTTATTCTATCATACGAAATATTGTTGGAGAAGTTAAGGCAATTTTGAAAATGATTTTGAAATGATGAAATATATAACTTTAGAAATAATTCTCGGAATGAAAGATTACATATCATGGATATTCGCCTCAATGCAAATTAATTCCACAGCATTTCCCACATTTACGCTAATTGCTGAGATATCGATTTGCAAGTTACGTGACGCGTCATGAATTTTTCAGATTAACTGATTTCATTCGGAGCATTTTTTAATGACAGTAGCCAGCTGTTATTTCGCTTGTTTACAAATGCAGGATTATGCTTTCATTTCGTAATTATTATTAATCTATAATCATTAGTGGAAAATATAAAATATTTGTAAGTACGTACATTCGATTGAAACGCTCTAATTTGCCACTGTTTGTATATGATATGAAAATTTTGTCTTCGAATTTCGGTTAATTCACGAGTTTTATATTCACTTTTCACTAGAAACATGAAAAATATCAGTCACAACAAATAATTTCAAATCATTGCATATAAATATTAAACTCGTCCGTGTTAAATGTAGTTTTGCTGGAATTTGAATTTGTTACAGCATATCTATATTAAATTCAAAAAAGGTTTTTGATAGAAATACGTTATACGTAAAATATATAATACAATGTACGAATAATATTAATTGTAATAGAAATAATAGAAATAGAAATTGTAAAATAAATTAATTGTAATGAAAATGACCTATCGTAAATAGTCAAATTATTTGTTGTATGAGCTATTGCACGAGTGTTCTTTGTACGAGCTTAAATTTGAAAAAAAAAAAATGCTGTAAAAGTTATTACAGGCACCAACTTAGCATATAGAAAACGTTATGTAAATGTTATGATAGTCCAGCGTTGGTTCGTGGAAGTCAAGGCTGGTGATTTTTCATTAAGAAATAAGACCGGTGGAAGGCTGCAGAAAGACCATCGATATAATATTGTGGATATATTCCAAAAAATAATCCACCAAAGGCGACAGTAAAATGGCACTTTAAATGAAAATAAGCCATTCTATCAATATTCGCCGTTTACTTCAAATTACAAATGCCTGTCTGCGGTAATTAATTAATCGTTACGAGAAATATCTAGCATCGAATAAAAATTATTCCCATGAAACATGCAAATACTTTGAACCAATATGGAGGCGCGTGTGTTGTTAAAATATCATTTAAGAAAACGTCATTTTATGCGCACCAACGTAATATTTAGTTCATGGACAAAGTTGAACCATTCCCTCTTTACACGGGGCCTCTGCAACGATGTTAGTTTCGAGAGTAAAAAATTAGCTGGATGAGATCCAACGACAGTTGTTTCGCCGCTGTAAGATAATATTTCATGCTCCCAGCTGCGATGCATTTTTCTGTCACGTTCCGCAGTTACAACGCGAAACTTTTTGATCCGACGCGAACTGGCCCCGCGCATAAAACAACGTCCACTTCTCCTCTCACCCTATCGCCCTTTATCCCGTGATACTTGGCTGTGTTTATCCGGAGGAGAAAAGCCAATAGTGACGCGTAGTTCGTGAAATTTAGCCAATATTTTCACGGGAGAGTGTGTCATTGGCTGATGTTGTCAGTTTCAGGCGATCATCGCATTTGGTTCCCTCGGTATGCGGTGAACGTGCAAACATGTATCCAATATCTCATTCCGTGGCTCGCTCGTGAATACTCCCCGTAGACCGGAACCCAGACTAGAGCCATTTGAAACAGGAGATTGCTAACGAGTTAATGGTCTTAGAAGCATTAAATTCGCCCGAGGTGTTATATGGTGAAGTTACCACGAGTGCCAGCTCCGATTTCTAACGAATACCTGCTACGGTTTGTTTTCGATCATTCATGCTTGGAAAACATCCAAGACCTTTCCATTTCCTAATGTTTTCGCAATCGCAAAGTTCAGTGAAGTTTAAAGGTAGCAGAGGTGAACTTGATTCGTCTGGACACTACGTGTTTGAGAGTCTCGGGCGTTTCGGAAAGAAAGTTACGTTGAAGTTGTCTCAAGATGTTCAGCTATTTACCCGGTCTTCGCTTCAAAGGAATGTTATTTGTTGAATATCCCCGATATGGTGGAAAATGGTGTTGTATACAAATGAAAGTATCATTCTAGAAATATTATAGAGATATCTTAAAATAATGTGATTTTCTTTTTCAATTTAACGTACTAACAGAATTTATTATTATCCGTTGGTTATTAGAAATTGCAATATACCTTATAATCTTCAATCTAGACAACTAAATCATCTGATCGTGATTTCTGAGATATATAACGATGACATTTAATTTAAAAGTTTCAAACAAATGGAGTTACCGAAATTTTAAAATGAGAGAAATATTTTGCAAGTATATGATTTAGAAACAGTGATACACTGCAAATATCCGTCCTATGTAATCGCTGATAAATGGTGTAGCAGTACTATACATTTATTTCGCAGAAATATCCTTGTAACTGATGTAAATCATACTTACACTTAAAATATGGACGATCGTTATTCGAATCTAAGGAATGAAAAATATCATAGAAATCCTTTCTCCGTTAAAAAAATTGAAGAATTCGAGGATAGTTTCTTCGTAATGATGAGAAGCCGTCTTATTGCCAAAGCATTCTCCATTCTAGCAATTGTTCGGAGATTCACCAGGGATCACAACCGCAATGTACAATGCTCCTTTCCAATCAAACGTTGAAAATCGTTATACCATGCATAATGAAGTCAAGATGTCGCAGAGAAACTCTGTTAAAATTATTACAATGTCCTGAATATGCAAAATCCTGTTAATATAATTTTACTTCTAAGGAATATTCAAGCTATTAAAGATATTAATTTATGTTATGGTAATAGCTCGAAATATTTTATATAATCTGTTAATCGAATGTCAATCTGTATAGAAACGATAAATGTAATTTAATATAAATGATAAATTTTTGATAGTGCTATAAAGGAGTTTTTAACTTATTTGCTACAATTTATTCTTATCCCCTATGTTCTTATATTTGTTCCTTCGCTAAAAGAGATATCGCCAATTAATAATAGATTATCATTAATCTTGGATCTCTTCCCTCTCGAAAAAAGGAAGAAAAATTACAAAATGATCCGATAACCTAATATACTTTGTCAGCATAAAACGTGTACCATAAACGTGGCGGATATTAAATTAATTCATAGTTTACTCTTAGCGTAAAGCTTGAATTTGAAAAGTAATTTATTATATTAAAACATCATGGTACTTTAAAGCTATCGATTGGTGGTTTATAGGCTGTCGAAGTCCCTTATTTGAAAATTCAGATAAGCTGTCTAAGAAGTTATAGCGACGAATCTTGTTAATATCTCTTTGCGAATTTAATTTATTCTTATGGCATCGAAACACGAAAGTCAAGCATTTTAAACTTCCGTCGACGTTACGGTGTTCGATTAAAGCAAGGATGCAATAATCTTCTCCGGAAACAATTTTCCAGCCGCCGTACCACGGGTCAGTCGTTTTCATGAGTCGAGTTTGTGTACGTGTGCACGTTCGAGAATTCGATTTTCTGTAAATTCCCTCTGATTAAGGCAAGTTCTGATACGATCCTATCTTCGTTTGCATATTGTCCTCCTCTATAAAGAATGTCCCGTATACCTACACGAAATTAAAGCGTTCTCAACTCACAGTCCATGAATCCTTCGTAAGTTTGTACAAAATTTCTTATACTTTGTACATTTGTTCGCACATTTGTCCGTAACTGAATCCTACATTTAATTACGAATTTGAGGAATTAATAAAGTTCTAATAAGAATTTTAAAATTTTTATTTATTAGAGTAATTGTTACCTGTTAGATGTTTAACAACAATTGTTCTATGTGAAATTTTATTTTAAATTTCCTTCAATTTATATGTTGTAAAAAACTTTGTATTGTGTGGTCAAGGTAATTGAAAATTTATTAAATGTCTTGCTTGTTTTCTCGAAGAAGGATCATTTATCTTGGAGATTTACACTTTGCTCTCTCGAGCGAAAAGTATTATTTCCTCTATAATAATTGAAGAATTCAGTGTGAAATACTGTTCTCATTTCTGTGTGAAATGATCTTTGCATACTTATTAACTTGCACATGATCCTCCTACTAAGACGAGGATCGTATCAATTCATGTGATTTATATCACCGCATCTTACGTGAATACTAACTGTATGATTAATGTAAAATCGAATGTTGCGAGGAAATACGTCCAGCGTAATAATAGAGGAAACTTTGTGTATCATTGTAAATTTTTATTTTTCGTATTTTCATACAAAACGTACGATTGGTAACCAAGAATGTTATTACGCAACTATTATAAATATACGTCACCGTTTATAATATTTGTTTGTAATTGTACACTCTATAATTTAATTTTCAATTCTGCATTAAAAGGATTTCATTTGAGGAAATATCCTTCAATTAAAACTTTTCTGCATAATTCGTGCAGAAATTAATATTCCGCCGTAAGAAGTTGTTAATCACCGAAGATTTAAACGTAGTGAAAATCAGAATTTTTAATCCTTGTTAATTAATATTTCAGTAATAAATTATATGTGTTAGTAACACAAGTATAACACAGCTAGAAATTGCTTCATTTAGCTTAAGAATGGACTTACTTTAATTACTGTCAAATTGTGCACCGTTTTTATTTTACTATCTTCGTTGTTGATTTCCCTTTGCTTTTCAATCAAGTAGATTTAATCCCGTAGTTTCGTGTTATGCGACGTTATTGTCACATTCATTAAGAAAGTTCTATTGATCTCAGTCCGAGTTGTAATATTGTAATCTTCATCTAGAATGCATATTCTGAGTAGCCTGACATTATTCACGATACAATTTCATGTTCCGACATTTATTTTGTTTTATGTAAAATAGTTCGTTAGAAATTCTCCGTCGATTCTAGTACTGTAATTTATTGATAACCTGTCGTATCCAATTATTCAAAGTAGTTCAAAAGTACCGTAATAATAAACACCGTGCATGTAGATAGGCGGCTTTATTAATTAAACAAATTTCGAATTTCGAAACCTTCTCTTCCCAAAATTCCTACGGAATATTTCAAACGCTGCTGTTTTCTCCTCCTCGCAACTATTGATTAACTAGAAACACACTTATATCAAAAACGCATTAGAAAAAAATAACAAAGATTCGGGTAAAACAATATTTCATTCATGAACGAAATGGGAGCAGCACATTGTCGCGAAAACAGCGAATAACAAGGCGAAGCGGAGAATTGTCTGCTTCAAAATGTTCTTTGTTTCGTGTTGATGCGACATCCCGTTGCCGAGATACGTACGTATTGCCTTCTAAAGCGAAAAGTAATTTTCGGCACTTTACTCTCTCTTCTCGTTGTTATCATCGGATCTTTCATTCCAGCGTATTTATCGACTTGACCTAAACTTCCGGACAGCACGCTACACGACGACGAACGCTGTATACAAGCGTTTTTTTAATTATTACCACGCGTAACTGACGTGCGTATTTTCGAGGCAAAAATATAGGTCACGACGTTGCCGAATATTTTGTCAACCATTCAGCAGCATCTCCTGCATTCCGAACGTTAAGCTCTGAAGCCAGGGTATCTCGGGAACCAGTGGGGATATCAGCTCGAAACAAAATACGTTCTCGAGTGTATCCTTTGAGGTATCCTTGCAAACGAATCTACTTCTGAAATATTGCTATTCTTCCTGCAGCATTTCACGGATGAAGCTGAGGTTACTCTCGACTAAATAAGTTTTGCCGACTTTCAGACATCACGCGGCTGGGTCAAGCTACGTTGAAGCTATTGTTTGTGCGTTATATACGTAAATGTATTTAGAAAGGAAAGATTTTATTTCAAGTATTTTAGATCCATGAGATTGTAAAATACTCTAGATTGTCGCAAATTCATTTAGTTAAAACTAATATTCAAAAATCATTCGGTCCATACTATTTTCACTTTTTAATCGTCGCATTCTAGTAACTGCACCGATTAGCTGGTGTTTGATCAATTTTAATAATTTTTAATAATCAAATGCGCAGTTAAATTAATAACTGACCTTCTATAGGATGTTCTTGATCGTTACATGATATCTTTTTATTATGGAAACATTCGATTTTTCTATCTTTAATATACTTTTCATACGACATTCACTATTAATCTTTCGTATATTCTGACCATTTCGCACAGTATCTAATTTTTACTAAAATTCTCAGTTGAGTTTACCATTTGATAAAATAGATGACCCAGACGTACATCTCGATGGTGTAATTAAAGTTTGAATACGTCAGAAATATCTTAAAGGAAAACCTTGACATCTCGAGTATATATGTTATTTTTGCAGAAGACTTTCTGAACGTACGGGGTTACGTAAACATAGATTTCTCGCGAACCTTTTATTGTCGCTTTTATACGATCGGTGTGTCGCTAAAACAAGTTCATTTGAGACATTGTACTCGGCGGTGGCTCGAAAATAGGGTGACTTTAATTACCCACTTTCTGTTCACCTGTCACGTTCCCTCGACGTTGCACCTTTAAACCCGTCGATCGCTTCGCTGAAAAATATTTTCCCTTGCCAAATTCGTTTCCAACGCTATCGAACAGTTTAGTTACTGCCAATTGAAACAAGATTACGTACATCTGGGCCATACATAAAAATTGTTGAACAAATAACAAGCAATTTGTGTTGTCAACAACATGTGGAGATTATAAAACATACACTTTATGCTTTCAAGATACACATTTGCATACAAATATACATTTTTATCCTATGAAAAGTATTGCTTCATCTGTTTAATTTCAACTCAAAAATTAGAGGGGAAATACTTTTTAGCGCTTATTTGGAAGCACGAACGGTGATCAAGATAAATGCAGATAAGATAAGCAGAAAAAGAATGTATCGGCTTTACACCGAATTCACAGTCGTACTGAAAGATTCAGGCGAGTGCAACAGAGATCTTTAATAAACAAAGAGGAAGACACCGACGTTTGTACATTACTGAAACATGCAATTCGTTGGTTTATTCCTTCAGAGACATAGGTACCAGTATACTGGATTACGGCCCTATATTTCCCGAATAAATAATCTACTGCATTCCTACACGCTCCTCTAAACATGAGATTGCCAACTAAAATGGCAGAAAGATGAAATTATTGGTGAGTACGGAAGAATTACATAACTAAACATCCGTTTCCCGATGGAATCGTAATTCTACCAGCTACGATTTTGAATTATAGAATGGTATTGCTTCATGGATTTGCTCATTTTCTGACAGAGATAAAAAAACTTCTTCGTCCTTTTATTCTCTTTTTCAGGTGTTATTTTATGTAAGTACTCTCACTTACGGTGCTATAGAAATTTAATTTTAATCAATGAACACAACCATACAGAACCATAGAAAAGTAGGAGGGTAGGTAATTATACCTAGGTACATTTCGCTTTCCAGCTATATAGCTTTCCAGCAGCTAGTGAACTAATTTACTTAACTGTCGCGATAGCGATGATTAGGTCATTCAAGACTCGACACTTGAGAACGACAACGATCAAACTCTTTTCTAATGAATAATGAATTCTATGAGAGAAGTGATCATCGCTTCCAGAAACCGAAAAAAGACAGAAAAATAGAGAAAACGGCAGCACAAAAACCTCAGAGACCGATGTTATATCTTCGTTCAAAAAGATAATATAAGTAGAAAGTTTAACTGACACAAAGTAAGAACACGTTAAATTGTGTTAATGACCTAGAAGTCGATGAGACGTTGAAAACCGAAATTAAAAAGAGGGAGTATGATATTACATGTAATAATTGCAAAAAGGGCATTAGCAGTACACATCCTGTGGAAAATTTCACAGCTGTCTGTGTCAAAAGCATCGAATAAAACAGTAAATATTATTATTTTCTTCAAATTTATAATTTGCATTTATGATTTTATAGAATGAATATATCCGATTTGCTTTTTACATTTGATTTTTCCTATTATCTTGTTCTATGCATCATGCACTTTATACTCGATACAAATGCCTAAATTCCTAATGTAGGTCAGGCCAGCCATCAGCGCCGAGCGTCCCTACTCCGAAGGTTATATACTGCCTTAATCTAATCCTCATTTATTTCTTCTTTATATCTAATGACTGAAAATAAAAGAGAAAGAACTTTTAATTAAGAAATTCACCTTTATTTCTAAAAATGAAGTTTTCTACTTCCAAGTTATGGTAATATTAAGTCCTGATTCAATGGCTTTGAAAACTTAAATTAAAGGTAACTTAAATTGAAAATCTCGACACTTCATCTACCAGGTTGCTAGACAGACTTTTGTGAAAAATTTTTCAACAGTCACATTGTGAATATCGAATTTTTTAATTCCGTAACTACGAAGAAACCCGACGTAATTTTATGCAAATGATTATTAAGATGCAGGTGACGAGGAAAGGTGGTTATGTGCGTAAAACGCTGCGCTTTATTTTCCTTGATACCTCTTGTATGAGCATGTATTATACATATTTTACATAAGTAATTAAAAATTAATGTTCTTTCATTCGTAGAAATTTGATAAACATTTAAATGATGCTCTTTTTTATCCCTTGAACACGATTTTCTTTTGATCAAATTTTAGTACACGCGTTCTTCTTTCGCCTATCGATTCAATTACGTTCTAGTTACATTGGAACTTATTTATGACTCAATTGAATAGAAGCTTCAATTGCACAGAAAAAGAATATATCTTCTTACAGAATCTTCTATAACATGGGAAAAGATTTTCGAATTTCGATCTATTCAATTCCGAAGGATTTTGATTAACATACTCGAAGAATTTTTTTTACAAAATTAATCTCATGAAATAATTGTTTTATAACGTGAAATACATTAAAACTTGCGAAAGTGTGGAAATTCATAATTACGTTCGACTGAGAGATTTTCGAATTTACTTTAAATCTTTAAAAAATAAGGATGTTTAAAATCTAATGCCCTGTATTTCATGTCATAGATTCAGTGTTCCAAGTAGCTTTAAAAGTTTGCGCTGAAAAAATATGCTTTAAGTGAAAATCGGTTTTCATTAGAATTAAGGTTATTATTATTCTCTGAATGGTTCATTATCGATTAGGAATGGTCACATGAAGCATCTACGTATGTATGTAATACTGACCTCGAATCACTTAAAAGCTTGAGTTAAATCTGAACTTAAAACATTATTTGATCCTTAGGCCATGTAAATTTAATCCGATTTTCTACTTTTATCGTATACTTTGGGATTACATATGCAAAGCAGTTAGTACGATCAAATCGATTACTTATAAATCGATCGTATTGGCTTAAAGAATGACCAGCTAAAATATATCGTACACGTAGGTTATAAATGCTAAAGTCTATATTTATGGCTAAGCTATTCATATTTCTCCAGAATATGAAATATTGATATCCGGGCGCTCGATTGATTTATTTAATAAAAGATTCGAAAGATACGAAGTCTTGTTTTAATGTTAACTACAACAAAATTATTCAGTGAATTCTTCGTGTAAAATAATGTATAGTACAATATATTATTGATAAGGTTTTGAATCAATCCATCAATCGAATTTGAATATAAATGAAAAAATTTAATTTATCTAAAGAGTTTTCTCTGTCTAAAAATAAAGGTAAAACCTAAAAAATCTTATCTAAAGAGTTTATGTAAAATGTTTACGGATACAATGTACAAGTATCTTGCCATCAAAATGTTTCTAATAATTTTTAAGTGAACGTTGGATATTGTTAAAATTTACAGATTGAGAAGTTGCCCTTATTTATAAACGTAACGAAAATAACTTTTTACGAAGCAAGTTGTATTAATAAATGATCTTCTCCGCGCGTTCATTTCCATATCCATTTGAAATACTAATTTTCTTTGCCGTTCTAAACATCTCTACAACATCAGTGACAAAGAAAATGCTACTGAATCGTAGCCTTCGTTGCATTCATTAGAACCAACGATATGAAAATGCAAATGGCAACGCGAATAAGAGTAAGTGCGTTCCTTATGACTGATTCCCCGAAGGATCGGCGGGAATTTACCTTTCCGCGCGACTTTTATAGGCTGCAATTTCCGCCGAATACCGACAATTTTTGTCACAAGTCGACCGTCTTCGCGCTCAGGTTACAGAAGATTAATTTCAAATGGATTTTCCATTGTTCGTTAAACGGTTCGGTCCATTTGACGCTCCATCCCTGAACCGGATATAACCTTGCTCGTTATTAGTTTCTCGAAGCGGACGACTTTCCACGTTAGAAGGAAGATCGGCTCCGAGAATGCCGATCAACTTAATAGATCCACCAGTTAGCGATTATTGGTATTTCAACAGCCACCAAAATTCTATCTGTGGAGAGATCCAATCGCGCTTGTCGATATCGATAATCTGTCTTTATTCTTGAGATTCGATTAATTTCTCCTTGCGCATTCTTTTCGTTTCTCTCTTTATTTTCGTCCCTCAGCTCCCTAATTAAATTGCTCTCACGGAAAAAGTGATGCAATGTGATGTGTTAAAACAAAACGCACGACCAAGTCCCTGACGGAACGAGGTAACCGTGAAGAGCGGTGTAAATCACAGAGTGCAAGAGGAAGCGAATGAACTGGATTCTGAAATTGGTAAATACGCATTTGTACACGTCGAGGCCTGTTACGGTATAACCGAACCGGTTGCCAGTAATGGCTGCATTCCCGTAATAAATCTGACGAGCAGCTCGGTAAAAATTCCACGATATTTCACTGGCCATTCATGGACACCTAACGCGAGCTGGAATTTTATTAATTTCGGTTTCACGGTTGGCGTATTTGAGAGAACACTGACAATTTGCGACTATTAAACGATAATTTTACAAATACAGTTACTCGGCTAGCCTGCCCTTATACTTAATGCATGACTATTTGAAAGTAAGATATATTCATAAATATGATGCAAATGCGAAAAGTATCCTGAATATTCTTTTTAATAATATGCTGAAAAAGAAGATTTGATTTGTCCATTACATTATATTAAAAAAACAGTTCCTCTCTACGGAAATATAAGTAATATAAATATAAATATAGTAAGTAATATAAAAATAAATAAATATAGAAAGTAAATTAAATATTCGAATATTCTAGGTACATTTAAGGAACAAAAGAAAAACAACAGCGTTATAGTCTTCTCTATTCTATTTCATTATCGTGCATCATCAACTCTGGCTATTATCGATAATCGAAGTCAGTTTGTCCAACTCGTAAATTTCGATACTCGAGCTATAAACAAAATAGCCGATCGTGATAAATGGAGGATGCAAGCATGTGCCACTGCTGCAAGTATTTTTATTCGTTAGTGAATACACGCTTCGTCTTTTTTATATTGAAGGGCACTTTTACTTCCTCCTCATAATAAGCTTCATAAGTCAGCATTCTTTTGAAAGACCAACTTTATGATACCATCGACCATTGAGACGCGATGAACGTGGAGTATGGAAGTATAAAAAGCGTATTGCTTGAAAATGCTAACAATGAGTAAAATAGCTGCGATTAAGCTGCTATTCTGAAAGAATAGTCTTTCGTATTCGAACATGAATCTGATATAATGAAATATAGATGCACATTCTATTAGTATACAATACTTTTCATGAATACGAGTATTTGAAGTCGTTCTATCGTTTGAAACAATAGCGACTAATGCGAAGATAATGAAATTACAATCTTATCTCGAATACAATTTAGGATTATTCTAGCGATGTGTACGCGAGGTATTCTGTATTTTCATTCAATATCTTGCGTAATTGGCAGTCATAACATTAAAGGCAATAGCAGTAGCGCACTTTGCTGCGTACTTATTACACTTCCAGAATAAATTAATGGCAATGGGAAATAATGGAGTTGACAGGAAACGGAGTAATAAACGTGTTATTACTTTCTATTTGTAGTTGCAAGCTTAACCTGTTGCTGTAAATACGCTATTCTTTAAAACTGTTTGAATTCTGACTATAAAACTTAGTACTAACTTCGTACTTGTAAGATAAGTGTAACGAACGACTTTCAGTGAATTGACCAATTATATGCAGGTTGCGAAGGTTCACTAGAAATACTACGAAAATTTAATCGTATATACATATAGTATCATTTAGACGAATTCAACGACCTACTATATGATAGTATTGACTCTCTTAGAATTGCGAGAATGGCACGAACGATTTGTCTGAAGAAATTTAATTTTATAAATGGATGCTTCTTTCTGAGAAATTAATACGTACGTTGAAAAGTAAAATAATGAAACTTTGTATTTCAATATTTAAAAGAAAATACAAACTGGTGATTCACTTATGTAGAAATATTTTGTCACGCGAGTAGGACAGTAGGTGAAAAATTATTATCATATTCAATTCTGTTTTCTTCTTAAATTCCGAGTAGTTGTAACGACAATCTAATATAATTTGAAGGAAAAAATACAGAATTATTAGGAGATATCTCTTACTTTATCTTTTTTTATCGATCCTTCGTTAAAAAAATAATTAACCCTTCGGTAAAGCTACAATTTTTCTTATGAACCAACCAAGGTACTATATTATTATATCTTAGTACGAGCTAAGCAACGTTATCACGTGTTTTTGTAGGTTCACTTGTTTGCTGGATAACTCCTCGATTAAACGTACCTGAGAACGTTGACAGTATCCTCTCCAGAAATGGTAACAAGATTGTAAACCAAGCTTGAACCCTTTCGTGACCACCGTCCATAAATCTACGATGCCATAGATCTTGGATGATTGAAATATTGCGGTGAAAATATCGGTTACGGGAAAAGTTAAATCCGTCAAACATGCCAACACTGGTAAATTCTCTTGGCGCACGTTGCGAAATTGTGCTATCTAAGATCTGAAACGCCAACTTTCATTAGAACATTGTTAAACCAAACACGAGCGTTAGTTATTGCACCCCAAAGGACCAAACATTCTCGGAATGGGTTATATTAGCCGGACAGGACGAGAGACTCGAAACATTGAGAGCCAGCCAACATAATTCAATGGACCTGATTAGATCTAAAATATCTCGCTTTACAGACCCGTACGTAATTAACCTACTTAAATCGTTATCTCCAAATTATCTTCACGCTCAATTGAATGTCAATACATAGGAGGCTGTTCATGAAAGACGTACTTCCCTTAAGGATCAGCTGAAATATTCCCTTTGCTTGAGAATCTTCTTCGAGTTCTTCTTAAGAATGGAGGAAGATAAAAATATACAGGGTGGCCCAAATAAAATGTTACAAGCTGTTTTCTCAGAAACTAATGAGGATATCGACTTCATTTTTCCTGTGATTAAATGATACAGGCACGGTAATCTCTTAATGCGCAACCATTTTTGTTTGCGACTTTTAATTCTGTAACCATGGACAACAAAAAAAAAAATGGGTCAAATGAATGTTGTTCAGTTTGATAAGAGCCATTCGAATTTTTGAGCAATTCGAATTACAAATTAATACCGAAAGTCGTGTAAAAACAGATGGGTTACGCGCTGAAAGATCGACACGAGCTCCTATGTACCATGTAATTGAGCGAGAGAAAAGATGAAATCGATATCTTCATTAATTTTTGAGAAAGCAGCTCCTAACAAATTATTAGATGAAATTCGTCTTGCCCTAACCGAAATGAATTAATTGGAATACAATTGTCCGATTCTATCGTCTTAAGCGAGGAAAGCATCTTCTCTTGCCGATAACTCATATCTGTCGCTTATGATTTATAAACCAACGATAATGCAGTCGTTAGTCTGAAACAGTAAACCAAATTCGGAACTTGAACCGGCTTATCCTAGGGGAAGCGTCGACAATTTGTTGGAAATTTTCTTAGAAGATAAACTCCATGAGAACGGAGACACGCTTGCAAGTTTGAATGGTTATTCTAATTAGATGACTTCTCGCGCATTTTAGGAAGGACGTTAACGAGAAAGCCACAAGAAGCAAAGTACCAAAACTTAATTCCTTAAGCGATAAGTAAATGTTAAGTTACTAGTCGCTTGAAGTAGAAGGATTTACTATGATAAAAATGTTATGGAAATTGATAGTGGTTCTATTTGCCGAATTATTATCCTAACGGAGACGCAAGTGGTTATTTCTTTCAAGAAAGTTGTTCAAGAAATTTGTTCGAGAATACAAGAAAATAATTCAATTGTGTTATCGGAAGTCAGTCAATAAAAAAGGGGCGATTACCTTCTAGTAACGCGTTGGTAAGACTTTGAGAAGAAATTGTCTTATTAAATCGAAATCGGCTTTCTAATGTAGCGTATACGGTATATTTGTTATGTGACTGCATGATCCTGATAGATGTACATAAAATATCCGATCCCGAGCTATGCAAAATCTGTATGCTAGAACTGAATAGTAGTCTGGTCGTATGATATTTGATGCAGCTGAGCATTGTTAGCTGTTATCTGTATCTACAGTAGTGTACAGTAAGACCTTCGACATTCTGTTTTGTCGTAGCGCGAGTGTGGAATCTTGAAATATCATTGTTAAATTAATCACAACGCTAATATAACATAATTCTGCATGAAAATATAGTATGCATTTTAAACATACATATATTATAAAGTTAATGGAATATTTCAATTAATTCAACTTTTACAATTTTTTTTAAATGAGAAATTTAGGACTGGCTTCGTGCAGTCTTCAGATATGTTTCATTATAGATTTCTTTATGTATTCATCATATATATTCAACGTACATAAATATATCTGTCCCTCTCACTATTTATTCAGTTTTATCGTCGTGCAGTAAGTCTAGAATTCTTCTCTTTATCATAAAGTATGTATCATTCAATTTCAGTACCATTTACTGTTCGTTCCTACTATCGTTTCCTTTATTTAGTAAGATTTCACACAGATCTACTTTACTTGTAAACAGCTGAACATACGGAGACTCGAATAGGCTGCTTAAAAGAATTTATTCCGAAATAAATGAACATTTTTAGAAGCAAAGAATTCATGAAACTATACTACGTGATAAACAAGTATATAAAATATACTATTTAATAAAATGTTAATTTCATGAAAATACATTGTTTTTAGGTTCTTCTGAATCGAAAATATATCGCTTTAAACTTTTCTTCTCTTTGCGTTTTACATTATAGTTTATTTCAGTCTATATATATATACAGATATAGTTCTCTTATATATAGCTTTAACCGGATTCTCTTTTATTGGCATATCTCAAGATATATTGCACATTTCAAGACTTCGTTTTATTGACATATATCGAACAATGGAACCTAAACAGATGAAAAATACATCATCATAAAGAATGAAAAATTCGTGGCAAAATTTTACCAATCTTACCATATATATCTTATTTCAAAATTTTCAATCCGCTTCACAATATTTTCCTATTTTTTTTGTAACAAAATATTCGACAATTATAGATGTGTTCACTTGTATTCGTATCGCGTGTGAGAGAGAGAAAGAGAGAGAGAGAGATTGGGAAAGATAACAAAGCAAACACGCAAATGCTTGGAAATCTTATGGAGAGAGATTGCGTGTGAAACACGAGTAAAGAAAAGGTATTGTTTACGAGCATTTTATCATACCGAACTGGTAGTCGTTAGGAAAAGTTATGTTCCGCCATGTGCAGAAGCTATTGTTGTATCGGCACCAGAACAAATAATTTGAATACTGCACAGGAAGTAAATCATCGAGTATAATATCCAGTAATACACGTTTACCAACAGACGCGTTATAAAAGAAAAGAAAACAAATAGATCTCAAAAATATTTTCTGCTACAAAATTGTCTACTCAATGATAAAACTAACTAACTGATAAATGAAAAAGGAATTCCATAATGTGTTAACATGCATATATCATTTTAATTATCCGGTACTATCCCGTGTACATTCACGTATTTAATGAATTATTAATTTTAATTTTAGTTAGAGCAGTTTGTATAATCTGATTTTCCTTCAATGTTAAAGAAGGAGAGAGAAATAATTTTCGTAAATATCCTAGTCAGAGTTTCGTTATTAATATTTATACAAGATTTTTATTTTTGTGTGTCCAAATATTACAGGAGTCGTAAAAAGTCTACATGCCACGATAAAGCTGTAAATAACATCATCTAATGAAACATGTGACACCGATCATTATCAATTTTCCGCTCACGTTGCGCTAATTCGAAGAGAAAGTTGATCTATGAAATTGGTTATAATACGGCTAATGCGATTATCGCCGGCATGTCTGTGAGAATTAGATTAAAATGTAAATCCCCTCCGTGGCACTGAGTGGTTCATCCCGATTGCATGTAACATTTTACCATTCAGTTGAATATTGAATTAAACTGATTTCGTATATTACTTCATATGCTAATTGTATTTACATATAACCGTAAGCTGAAATTGTAGATTGGAATTTCACGCAGGTCGCAACCACAAACAGTTATTAATTACTTGATTAAAATATTGAAAATTAGAGAATGAAGAGGTAGAAATACATATTACTGTTTCAGTATCTTTTTATATCGATCGCTTAAATTAACAAAATGCAAATATAATTGCGAAAGCGAAGATGTAAATCACACGTAATTCGACGGTGCATACTGCGTATTTTCAAAGATTTAAGATTAATGAAAATCCTACGAAGTGTATGCCCTACTATTATATATTTATTATTGATGCGTCATTCAAAATCAAATAATTCAGTCGTAACAATTATTAATTTTTCGATTTCGGATTTAGTATTAATTAAATATAGCTTTTTCCGTAAACAAATAAAATTCTGATTATACTTCGCCTGTACTCTTTCCGGCTATATATTTTTTTATATATAGCAAAATTCGCGAAGTCCGAGGTTCCGAGCGCCAGGTGCACGTTCCACCCCACGTCGAGCATCATGAAAGTGTTGGAAAAAAAGAAAAAAAAAAAAAGAGATACAGCGTGCGAAACGGACGTGATATCGGGACTAAATTGCCATTCGGATTGTCGCGAATTGAACCACATACAGCATGAATCGCATAACTCGACTACTGTGAGTGACTTTTGATGTTATGCGTTCTACTGAAGAACTTTTTATGTAATTATTTGCTATAGAGCGAGTATATCACGATAAAATGTAATTTTCCCAATCTAAAAATAAATTTTAAATATAAATAAATTTTAAAGAAAACTTGAAAATACACGTGCTTAATTGAATTTTAATATAATCACATTAGATTAATATGTGTATAACGCTGCCAACAGTTAAATTGAAAGGAACGCTTTAACAAATATTTCGTAAATATGAATTACCTTTATGTTACATTCACCCTCCATTAAATACTGTTTCCTTTTATTACGAAATATTTCAGCGCAAAGGTCGTCAGTTAAAATTCTTGTTTCGTATGCGATCTATCTCGAAATTAGTAGCATTTGACACTCGTAATTGTGCAATAGATTAGCATATTGGTAAATATAGCATGCAGAGATAGCAAATGAACGTCATTTAAATGGTAAATCGAATCTTCTGATTAACCTTTCACGTCTACATCGTATTTGTAAGATTATTTCTGCCATACTATCGACATTAGATACGCAAATTCTGTACTTTCAACATGAAAGCCACTTCGATATTCAAGATACGTACTTATTCAATATACTGTTCGGGTGTTAATATCGAATTTCTAAATCGCACGGCGCTCCTAAAATGTATAATACATATGAACATATTAACTAGAGAAATATATTCCTGTAGAACATAATTCGAAGGCGTTATTATCAATAAATAACGAATGCACTAATACAAATAGAGTTACAGTTTTAATATGATCGTCATTTGTTAGTATAAAGAGGGTTTTTATTCGAATTCAATCACAACTATTGCAATTTCCCCGATTGGCGCAATTAAATATTAATTATAATAATTGAGTATTGAATATTTAATATCCAACAATCATATATCTAATTAATCCGACGACGATGTAGTATGACATACTCCACCACGCCTACTTAGTACAAAATATACGAATGTATATGTATATAAATATAGCAATGTTATCACAAAATTTATAATTTTATAAACAGTCAATAAGTCTAATAAATAATTCCGTGATAGTAGAAAACAAGTGGAACAAAGAAACCATACAAATACGCTTGCAGATCTGCGACAACGCACAAATACGATTTGCAAAAAATAAAATTGCAAACAATGTTTCACAGTAAAATATTTCGCTCAATTTGCAATCATTCACTTCCAGCGTTTCTCAGAAAGTAATCTTTAGTTACCATACAGAGACCTAAACAATTTCTATCATTGATAATAAAGATAATTATTGTGAGGGGAAATGAAGTTTTTTTATATCTTATCTTACTTTGTAGCCTGATGTACTCGTTTCTCATTGAACAGAAAACGGAAGAGGATACACAGAAATATAACTTGTACTGCAAATTGCACATGGCCATCGTATGTCGGGTAAAAGCCGCCGTTGTATGCTACGAAGCGGAGTATTGGCACATAGTCCGATCCGTTACCCAGTTCTTCCTTCCATGATACGGATAACACGAAAATCGACATGAGTGATAGAAAAAGCTTTTATATTGAGTCAACTAGGCTCCCCAAGTAGAACAATATTTGTCATATTGCGATAACGTCACATCAAATAGTATTGGATCCGTTTACTTCGCCATTCTAAACATTATCTTTAATATTATCGATCATGGTTAAACCGCGGATTTTTATGCGTTTATAGGAACTTTGAATGTATCATGTGTTATTCTTATCGTAGTTATAGAAATAATAATTTCTAATGTTCTTAGCGGAATTCGTAATTTGATACGTAGCACGTACTTAATACGATCGTAACTTGTTTTTTACTATGACGTTTAATTGCTCACGTTTCAATAATTTCATAACTTGATTATATTCTTTCTCTCGAAACCGTACATACTTTCTCATACGCGATGTACTCTCTATTAAGATACCTAGCGTGAATGGGGTTTACGATCTGAACGTGACTTCTCCTTATTTCTCAGGTTAAGAATTTGTCTGCTCCTTCTCCTGGCTGCTTTTCAAACCTTTTATTTACGACTAAGAGAACTTCTAATATTAGTTAGGATTTATAAGTTTGAAGTGACTTGCTGCTTCTTAATAGAAACTGATGTATCATAATTCGAGAGTTGGTTTATTTTTAATTTAGGACTACAGATCAATTTTCCAAATTAAGTGCGCGTTATATGTCATAAGCACAACGTCTACAAGCGTAGATACTGAAAGAACTTCAATTTTTATTTAGAATAAATTTTTATTTAACTTCATACTCTCGCTAGAAGAACGAGAAAAAGGTTCGATTTCGTTACTCGTGTAGTAGTTAAGAGAACAGTAATCGTCGACGTAATTGGATATGCTGCAACGAAGCCACATTTACATGCAACGTTGGGAAGTGACATTGCTATAGTTATCTGAGATACGCGTGAAATACCAAGGAACTGCCAGAGAAATGTACTCAGTGCCGAGGTCGTACCGCAGCACCGAATCGTCTGGTATTTCTATATGTTGCTGAGCCGGTTGCTCACAACCTCGAAACGCAGATAACGACACCAACCTCTCGTATCTAGTTGTTCGCGAAACCATGCGCACTAGCAGCCTCAGCTGTCACCACGGTATGTTATCTCTTCGAAAAAACAATGGATTGCCAGGTTTTTCCCGGTCTCGTGCGCTTGTCGAAATCACACAGAAGCCAGAGAACACGCTAGTCGATAATCATGCGAGTATTAATCGATCGCTGTTCTTTTAGTGGTACCAGATTTTTCCTTTTGGCATTTTGTACTTGTTGGGTATCTATGAAGGAATAGAATTCTTCGTCTTTCTGTGCCTTTATCATCAGGATATCTTTCAATTTTATTACGTCTGAAAAATAGAATCGAACGATACCTTTCAGATCTATTAGAAACTGGTTTAAAAAGGTACAAAGGGCTATTTCTTTACAAAGACCGATATCGTTCTCCTGTTTTTTTTTCTCCAAAAGCAATAAAAAATTTGTCCTTTTACCATTTACCCGTATCATTCATGAAACGTACTTTAAGCCGCTCGAGGACCATGGTGCTCGATAAACAAAAACTTTGTCGACCATAAGAAAACTTTTGATACTTTAACAATTACAGTTCACTCTTCGTATTTGAAGTATAGCTCCAAACCAAAAGTGTTCCTTGAACTTTACCGCGGACTTTTCTGCTAACAGTGGAATAGTAGAAATCGTTACAAAGAGTATGCGTCCGGAACGAACTTCGCGACACACTCGTGAAAATGAACCAACAACAGCCATGTTTTGCGGTACGCGAAGGCTCGAGCGAGATTACGCTCGATAATTTGCGTTGAAACTTGACAGGCGCCTGCAAGCAAACAGAAAGCGTAAACAATAGGTTTTCATGATTCAGAACAACTGATTATAATGATTCACGAAGAGTTTACTGGTGACAACGAGGCGCAACGGATTTAAATCTCGGTTTTTAACTCGGCCAGCATCGTCTCGCGGGGATTAAAACGTTACTACTAAGAATGCTTTGATTGTAGCGATAATACCCTTTAACGATCGTTCTCGTCAACCATCTTCGTTAAATTTTGTCCTTTCTATGTTCCTGAGGCGGCCACAAAAAATTCAATTAGTTCAAAGCGATTGTAACAACGATTTTGTAGTTGCCATTCGCGGCATATTATGTTGGGAACGATAACTTTGAGTTTCATAGATAAATGTAGCGAATAATTGGTATAGTTTCCTAGTAGAAAATAAGGATAAGAGAATTTATTGTCTTCGCTTGTGTTTACCTTCTGGTTTCTTGTATCGTTGCCAACAAGAACTTACGTACGTGATCAAATAGTAAATCGCGTTGCGTGTAATATTGTTTCGGCGGATAAAAATTGATCTTGTAGTACTCTTGACGTTGTAAAATATTGATATCCTTAAGAAATATCCTGGTTATAATATTTTTACATACTTTAGCTCGTTTCGTTTTCAAAAAAATAAAAGATGTATAAAATCTGTTATCTTGTTTTCTTTCTGCTTTTCGTTTTCCTCCCCATGGAGAAGGTAAGCGCGTTACAATGTCTAGCAGATGATTCCATATAACCTGCGTAGAATATGAGGACTTCCGTAAGTGAAAAATTTGTAATTTTCATATTGCAGCGTTTGTTCGGTAAAAATACTTAAATTACATGAATTTTTGAAATTAGATAAAAGGAACACGACTATAAATGATATTACTTTTTATATATTCCATATCTTTCACATTATTCTTCACTTATAATTACTATCGATTCATAAATTCATCAATTTAAAAATTTTCGCAGTCTAATTATACTCTACTTCATTGCTTCTAACCGGTATTAATCTACTCCACTCCTAAACGATCCGAATTTACCAAAAAATTAGTCGAGGTTAATGTGCGTTTTAAAAGTTTATTATGACCCCTAATGACATCAAACTATCAGCCCTGTAGCAATTGCCAGTAATTGCCAAGAGCGTAATGTGATTTTTATTAATTGTCGGATAGGAGTGATCGTGCCCTATTTTTCTAGTAATTTGAAGCAGCTCATTAAACCGTTCCTCTACCAGCCAGTGGCTGTTAAAGTAAACGCTTGTTGATTGCAATATCGCTTGCGTAATTTCCGCTAATGCGTTATTTGGGTTAGACCATGCGTAACCACCCGACACCTGTGACTGTAATCGCAAATGAGAAAACGTATACCACAATTTTATGCCACGTAGTCAGCATTTTCGAACGGTTTGAATTAATCTAAGAATTTTTGCTCTTCCCTTGGGATCGAGAAAATATAGTTTCGATTGCTGAATAGGCGACAATACGAATTATGTTGTGGACATTCCGCTGCAAGTTACTAGACGCGCTATTACATGTAATGTCCATAATGCTTCCTGCGTTGTATCGATAAACGCGAAACTCAAGATTTCGTAGGATAATGATCAATAATTGGAAGGATCCGAGGATAGGTAATATCGTGATAAAATCTTTAATTTCAACAAACTTGTGGATAAATTTGAACTTTAATAGAAAACATTCCATGCCTTCAAAATTGAACGACGTGAGCGAATTGCAATATCAAAATTTATTAGCTTGTCCTGATATGTTAATACGAAGTAGATAATATACAACTGAATGATTGATTAATTAAGTGACGGATGATAATGCACGTAAACAATTCTGAACTCCAAATTGAATACCCTCAGTATCGTTAGAAGCTTCGATTTTGTAGAACTATAAAAAGTGACACTGTCGCCCCCGAACTTCAACAAGTCTCGTATCCTTGCTATCTTGATATTACCGAAGTGGTATCTCGTTTATTATCAAAGTGATTGATGAGAACGTTAAGTAGAAATCCTAACAACGTTTGTTTGTGCTTGTTCGTTAGCTATAATCCTGGCTTAACGTGACTTTAAATTTTCATTATCAAGTAGCTAACGATAGAAGTTTCAGTGTACTTGCATGATTAACGAATGATTAACACGTTGAGACACATCGAAACCTGTTAGTTAAATAATAATTACGTTCCGTGGGAAACAATCGATTCGGCCGTGATTTGTATTATTCAAACTATCGGTTTGAGTTGTTTCGGAATATTAGAGACGCTGTTTCAACTTCACACCACGTATACTTCCTTAAACTATAATCAACTAAAATTTTGGCGACTTTAACGTCTACGTGATGTCTATATCAGACAAATATTAGATTTTGCAAATTAATATAGATAAAAGGACTTTTATTAGAATTTTAGTTATATGTTCGTTATAGATTTTCGCAGGAGCAAGTATTAAATTCTTCTAACTGTCGAAATTGCAGTCTTGTTGCAGTAGGGTCAAATAAATCGATACAGAATTGTCGAAAATCGGGTCATGGGTGAAACTATACTATAGCAGCTTTGTATTCTGCATGCATGCATTCATTATTTGAGAGGCATGGATGTTGTGGTCGGGAACGTGAAGAAGAGAAAGATTTCCGTCACGATTAACCCTCTCAAGAATTTATTAAATTAAAAAAATATATGTCAAGGAAGAGGAAAAATTTGCTCATTAATTAAATACTTTTATTTATGAGAAATGGGAAAGCTAATACCTTTTGATATACAATTTCTCATTAATACATATTTTTATCGTAAACGTGTTTGATTATTGTTTTCGTTCGCGTCAATAATACGATCTTACGATCGAAACAAATAACTCGCGTGAGAAGATCGTGCATCTCAAATCGAAACACGATTACATAGTATTCCTCGTTAGGATAACAAAGGACGTTATTTTCCAAATTTTCGTGACTCTTTATGCATACAGTAGGTGTAGTGTTCGGTTGGCTTGGAATCGTATTTAGCTCGATTGCATTGTAAACTGACATCGTAGTGCTTGTGCATTGATAGCTGTATTGAAGGGAGTTATGTAGATAATGCAAGCATGATTTCAAGATATACACGCGCTTTCGAGTGTTGAACGTGCATAATTGACCGAAAGGTGTAGTCTATTCGTGCTAGTTGCTCTTTTGTTAAGAATAGTGGACCGTGCAAAGTCTATAACACGGATGAAACTTGGCAGCTTTAAAAACTCTAGTACTTTATTTTGGCCTATTATTTGCTTAAAGACTGACAGAAATAAATATTTAGCATTTTTATTCTTATTTCTTGGATCGAGAATACGTATGTAAACACGCAACAGTGAAAAGCTATACAAAAGAATATTTGTATTAGTATCAATCGGTATATGGACGCACGATATACAGGATGTTTATAAATATTATGTAGAAATTGCTTGTAAGGTCAATTATAGATGTAAAGACAATGTGAAGAGTTGGTACACACAAATGAAGCTTAGCTTTCTAGTTATTCGGAATTTAATTTTGCGCTGGAGATGTTTATACGTATGCAGCCGCAACCTACTTTACGACAGCGTACACATTTGACCAACCGACAGGGAATGTTCAATGATGTACTACAATGTCATTCATCCAGCGAGATACTTCAATGAAGAATGTTTGAAATTCGTACACACAGACGACGTACTTCTATCAATTTCGATACGATTCACTGCACCGAAATTTTACAATAGTATAGCAGATATAGAGAATTCGAATAGAATTTGTATAGTTTTCATATAGATTCACATGATCGGAGAAGATAAATGACTGTACCACAGATGAACAGATAAAAAGTACAAACAACAATTCTAGATTTTTTAAATTTGCCTTAGTAGAAAATTTATTCATCAAACGAAATATTAATTTACTAAACATCAGCTTAACGAATAATTGATTCTTACATATATTTCTTATTCTGCTTTCGGTATTCTCTATATTGTATTAATACTTATAAAGATTCTAACACTTTCTTCGTCGTTTATGGATTTATAAAATAAAGCTTTCATTATATATTAAATACAAGATCATTAACATTTACTTCGTTCTTTATGAATTTATTAACAACTATCTTAAGGATCCTTATAGGATAGCATATCAATCTTTACA
This sequence comes from Bombus huntii, assembly GCF_024542735.1. Classification (NCBI taxonomy): domain Eukaryota; kingdom Metazoa; phylum Arthropoda; class Insecta; order Hymenoptera; family Apidae; genus Bombus; species Bombus huntii. Next base: position 7,466,841 of record NC_066246.1, read on the forward strand.
TTCTGCGAGACAAATACACGTTACGTACAAGACTTCGTAAACTAATTATCAGTTTTACGATCTTTCAGATGCATTTCATTTCGTTTCCAAATATTGTTTCCGAACTATAGTGCCTACATTAAACAGGCAAAAAGTTAGGGGAACCATGCGAAAAGTATATGGGAAGAACGTGCATTTAATTCAATGAACTAACAACATATTTAAAATTCATTCAAGAAAACGAGAGTGTTGATAATATTAATATAGCCTTTGTTGAATTTTAATTAGGTTATTCTGCTATATACTTAAGTACGTAGCGATAGTGAAAAGAATCATCTTCTTTAAGCACTCCATGAGCCGCAATTATTTGAGAATCTGAACACTTTCCAAGATACGGCATTGTAACGTAAATTAATTTTATCCGGCGGTCAGTTTACGTAAAGTGAACATTATATGTATTTGCATGAGATTTCAGTAGCTTCGTTGTATTTTCCTTTCCTATTTTTTCTTATGTTCGCATTTCCTCCTTTTTTGAATATTAAAATTCTAGCTTGCGGTATTCGTTTTAATCCACAGTGATTTACACCGCATAAATATCATAACAATTTTATAAAAAATAATATATTATCTCTAGAAATTACAAATTATTCGATTACCCTAGTTGACGTAAAATTCTAAAATTCTAAAAGGAGAGTCTATGACTTATAATTTATTCTCTGTTACTGAGTGTCTACTCATACCCAACCAAATTCGCATATACTTAATAAATTCCAAACTTGATTTTCTCAAAAACCAAGTGTCATATGTACAAATTTTTGTGTTGTATTTTTGACTTGTTTCATCACTTACAATTAAAATCACCCTTTTGTAGATTGTATCATAGTTACTGAGACAACTTGTTGTTACTATTATAATGTTATTATTACGCAATGCGATGAATGTTTGTCGCAACATATTCACAGAACGCTGTCCCACATAGGAGCGAGCAATTGACAATGTTCTGAAATTTATTAAGTATTTATCAACTAATATAATATTAGTTCAAAGGTCGTGCAATACTGCTTCGTCGTAGTGAATTTAAATAATCTTTTTAATTACGTACCCATTCGTACAATACAATAAGTTGCAAATTTAATTGTTGTGACCTTAAAATCTGGAACTTTTACGTAAGAAAATTAAAACAATTCAAATGCCCGAAAAGGGAAAAAATAAAAATTCAGAGTATCTACATACGTAGAGCAAAGGCGAAGGATTTTGCGTAGAAAAGTAAACCGAAGTAAAGCAAAAACAAGCCATTTCACGTTTGAATTTTAGTTTCATCGTGCAGAACTAATCCAAAGCTACATTTGAACTCTAATTTTACCTCGTAAAATATTTTCCAACAGTCCTGTGCAAAGGGACGAGAGGTCATTAACGAAGATTTTTTTGGGCGATTTCCTGGTTTTCACATGCGTATACACAAACTGGCAGTATAACGAATGTAGACATACAGTCAACAATCCTCGCTCGATGTATGCATCCGATGAATTCGTAGAGCATATCAATTTGTAACGAGAACCAAATGTTCTCAAACTCACAATTAAACAATTTTTTTTCTACCACGTTAAAATTATATAAATTCCTTCGAAATAGGTGAAATATTTCTCATAGTCACATCCTGAAGATTCGAAAGTGACAAAGCATTTACACGTCGCAAACAGCGAAAAAGTCACGTTCATATCGTAAAGTTGGTCTGTATCGAGAATTTTAACGTACAGCAATTTTGCATAATTTACGCGCGATAAATTTTTCATAGATGCACGACCTCGAGTGTTCCTCAAGCTCTTGCAGGTTTTTGGAAGAAAAAGAAAAAAAGAAAAAAAAAAGGGAAGAAATCGACGGAGGTCTGACAAAAATTTCTTTCAAGATTCCCGCTTATATGATGAAATTGCTGGAAGGGTCAAATTGAGTTGTACGAGAAATCCAATTTTACGCGTGCTCTCATCTGAATACGATCGTTTTGTATTGTTTCTTCTTTCTTCTTTTCCTTTACTGTTCGCTGTTTTTTAAATCAGTTATGCAAATCAACGCAGGGGGATCGTTTGCATATAACGTTTTCACATCGATACGAAGCGTTTGCACGTTAAACTGGAATAGAGTGGTAATTTTGTCACCGATCTGATCTCGATAGGCGGATAGTGTTATACAAATTACAATTTGAACATTGACTTTCAAGCGTTTCGTGGATTTGCTGATGCTATTCGACCGTTGCTACTGAATTTGTAACTGTGAACCAAATTCTGGTAGCTCGGTGATTTGTCGATATCTTTTATTTTCTATGGAAATATGCGAATTAGAAATATGTGAAAAAAGAAGATTTCACTCCAATAGACTAGAAATATTGTAAATTACTACAATTCACACGCTGCAAGTTTATCCTCATCGATATGCTTAATTATCATAGGAATGCCAATTAAATCTTATCACTTTTCATAATCAATAATCAAGCATGTTAATAAATTGATAACAAAAGACAGTATATATGTGTATAGCTATTCCTATATACATCTCATTAAATGTATCGTATGCTGCGTATTTAATAAAATATAAGAGGAATTAGTTATTTGGTTTCGGTTCAATTTTTGTTGGATCATCCAATTGGATGAATAAAGAAACTATCTAAGCTTAACTTCCATAAAATATATGATTTGTCCACACCTCTCAGGCCGAAATTTAAAATAATATCAAAAGAAAAATTAAAAGTGTAAGGAATTTAATTAAATTTTATTAAAATTCCCCTTCTTATAATGAAATTTTTTTACTGAATATTTTGCTCACTTTCGAAGCGAATGAAAATGATTCTTCTTTTTATTTTAATAAATTTTCGATAAGTACTATTATACATGTATATTAGACATATGTATTATTACATACGATAATAAAAATTACACGCGTCGGCGTATCTGATTTAATAGTAAGTATTAAACAAATTTTCTGTCATTTGATTTTAATAAAATATTCTAGCTCGCATAACTTCATATGAAAATAAAATTATACTAAAATATATTTTATTTAACTTTTATTGCAGTAAAATATTCGAATAATATTTAATATATTTGACTGTTGAGTAAATGTTTCATTTGATAAAACAGTCGAATATTTGTATTGCAAGTAAAACATATGCATCAAGTTGTTTATGAAATAATATGAGCTCGAATATGAAACCGCAATTGTTGGAAACAGCAAATTCAAATAAAGGTGTACGTATCGTCACGAGGACAGACAAAGGATTCAGTTACGTTTAAAAATCAGATTTATTCGAATGAATTTCTCTTTGATGATTATTCCTCGTCAATTCTCCGTTATGTTTGGTTTCGCCATAAATAACAATACGATTTGTTTATGTCATGCGTTAATATATCATAAAATGTTATTAGTATATAATAAGTATTAGTTAGAAATTAATTAGAAAAAGCACTATTCTTAATTTAATTCACGCTCTAAAGTCAACATTTTATTTTGTCGAAAGTTGCTTCGTGACTACATTCATTTTTTTATTTTTAATCTCCTGTTTCATGTTGCATTAATGTATAAAAGCCGTCGATACTATCTATTCTTGTGTCAAAAATCCATTAGTCGATACATTTCAGAACATTCGTACGTTTTGAATTTCTATATACATTTCTACCCCCTCTTTTTTTACATTATGATTCTGGACAATTTACTTTATCCAACGATTTAAATTTACGTTTTTCGAGGAAGCTATGCTTATAAAGAACTGTTCTTATTTTCGAACATAAAGGAAGTTGGTGGAAAAAAAGATTTCCTTCCTCGTAGCATGGTCTCGGTACCTCATTCCTCGTACCCTGGTAGCCTCGCTTTACTATGCAGTATAAAACATCAACTTACCATTCTCGATTATCACCCTGCTGTCTTAAAGTGGCTTCTGTTTTGCAAGCATTACCCCGGATCCGAAGAAAAAAGTGAACCGTTACTTGAAAGCTTCTCTTCAAGTTGGTACACCTATACATGTAAATAATTCACGAAATTACATTCATGGCTGTATCTAGCCGCTTCAATTTTAGCTGCACGATATTTCGCAAAGTATACTCTAACCTTTTTATCTTTGCTGTTATATTTTTATCTACCGAACGAATAAAATTATCGTATCTTAATATACTATTAAATTCTCCAGATATTAAATATAGTAATCAATTATCATTGACTAAAATTATGTTTGATTAATAAGCTCTTTCTACAGAAATTTTATTTTCTATTTTTGATTCATTTTTCATATACATTCAGAATCCTGTACAAATTTATTATCCAACCTACGATTATCTTATATATTCAATAATTCAAACATTTGACCCTCATCGATCCTCCGTATAAATTTGACATGTTAAGATGAATCTACGAAAGCAAAATGTCTTGCAGATTGCTTCAGCATTTGTGAAAGACACGAACAATTTTATAGTTGAATGTATATTGGGGTTGGTCTGTTAACGTAGTGTCAGTTTGATAAATTTATTATAAAATAAATTAATTTAAAAATATGGAAGATAATAAAAGATAAAATAAAGGAATAATGTAGTCTGTCTATGTAATTTCATCTCGTTTAATGTATTAAGAAGAATAATTATCGAATTGACAATCAGAATTCTCAACGATATTAGTTTATTAGTCAGTACAATCAGAGCATAATATTAAAATGAGAAATAAACTATACCTATATCAAAAGGAAAGCAAATTTCCATCTTCAAATAATAACAAGGATGTCTTGCATATGAATTGGTCAATTTCCATAATACGACTCGTTTCTATTTAATTCTCAATACGAAAGGGTCAAGCGAAGGCTGTTTAGCATGTTACAATATCGATCTAAATCAAGGGGCTAACGAGTGTTTGATAAAAAAAAAAAGTAAAGTTATAAATGTTGCTTGAAAATATTTAAAAGCAATTCGACATGTACTTGTCATTTTTAAGAAAAACGAATATTGCACGGTTTGCACTTGATATTCTGTGAGAGTTTATGCACGCAGTTTCTAAACAATTCCTTTAAGATGCGAGTATTGATAAAACGTCAATTTGTATAAGAACGTCATGAACAGAAAAGAACTGTGATAGAAAAGATATTCGATGCACACATACAATACATGATATACGGTTAGAGTGTGTTTAGTGTACGATAAACGAATCCAGCATGTAGTAAAGTAGAACGAAATCGAGAAAGGTCAATTGAACGACCTGGAACATTTAACATCCCCTTCGATAATATTTCCTTCCTTTCTTACAACAACTGGATTTAGAAAAATTTAATCTCTCTCTTATATCGTTGTATTATCGATGTTCTATTATCTATATATACTGTATATTACATATATGTATTTAGTACATTACGATGGAATAAAGAAAGGAGATATAAAGCATCGATTACAAAAATTCTGCAGATTACTATCCAAACGATATATTTAAAAAATAATTATTTGAGTAATATACGTTATCTTTTTGAGATTATTTGTTATTTCGTTTGAATAATTTAATTAACTCAAATACGAAGTTATCTGAGAACGATTCATTTGAATTTCACACGGAATAAAGTTACTTTCTCTATGTTATCCATGTCTTCTATGTTACTATGTTACTATGTTTAATGCGATATTTCAATGACTCATTCGATGTTAAAAATGCACTTTAACTCTATCCTATCATTTCGCAGAAAATGCAGTGAAACTTACTAATCCAATCTTGTTAAAATCACATTGTGAGACATATTCTGGGAAGAAATTCTCTGACTCGATATCCCGCGTGAAGAAAGTCAATTCGAGATATGTTGCAGTAAGCGTCAATGCGCGAGTACGAACTATGCGGAATTATACATCATTAAACCGAACATCTCTGACTAAACAGAGCCAATCGCTTGGATGGAAGAGAATCGCAACGGTTGCAACAGGAGCCCTTCGCCGGCGGGAGCTACACTAGAAATCGCTTTGCGTCTTCCAACTGGAAAATGCTGAGCCGGTAAAGGAGCCACCCACTGTGTAACATTGAACAGGAAATTCGTAACAGCCTCGGGATGTCGCGCATGCAGAACACATGGTATATACGATAAATATGTACTCGTGTTTTGTCAAGTAAAAGCTATCTTTTCAAATATTACCAGGCTGAAGAGTCGACGGTTTCACGGTTTCCTGAAATGCGAATATCTCGGCCGTGGGCATCGTATTCGAGTGGAAATCCGCTGCTTTTGAAGCAACGTTTTGAAGGATGCGCGAGTCAAATAGGTAACCACCGCGAAACGTCTAATTCATTCTCAAACGTCCGCAGATGATTTCACATCTGACGCTGCTCCATCTCGCGTTATTTTGGAGCAATTCGAATTCGCTCTCGCAATCTTCGCACGTGACACGATTTTTCAATGCGTAGCTTGCTCTTCTCGATGTACCAATCGTTGCATTTGAGGAATCTCTGGATTAGTTGGTATATAAGTGGTACTTTTTGTACAGTATATTGTTTTTTTTTTACCGACTAAGAAGAGTAGAGAAGATATAAACTGGAAAAATATTTCCAAATTGCGGTTTATATCATAGTACCAGTTTTAGTTTGATATTCTTCCTTTGCGGTATATATATATACCAGATAGTGTATACAATATATGTACGTATGGGAAAATAAATGGAAAAATAATATTGTAGATCGATAAAAATCTCATATAGACCAGCCACGGTAAAGTCGTACAGTGTGCCAGACGTGCTTCGCCTTTAAAATCGAATAATACTATTATTATAGATTTGGACAGGTTTACGAAGTCTTAGATAAAACAAAACCTAACATGTAAATATTCTGTATAACATTACTGATTTATTTATTAATTTTCTACTCACTTTTAAATAGGGATGATAGAGATAGCGTAATAGGTATCAGTGGAACTCCATTTGTGTGAACTCGTCGAAGAACAAACAGTTCGTGGAACTGGAGTTCATACATATAATAATAGGAGTTCACCGATTCTCCCTGCTATCTATGATTTCTCATTCAAATAATAGGAATTCGTGTTCAGATAAGTGGATTCAATTGGCAGGAGTTTAGTTAATCGGACACTAACTAAAATTTCGTACTAATGAATAGAATTCAGATACACGGTGTTCTACCGTAATCGATAATAACGATACAAGACAATCGGTGATCTTAATATCTGTAATCGTGTTTCTTTAATACGAAAATGTTTTATGAAATTAAGAGCCTGATTGCACGAATGCAAAAACTGATATCTCTAAGAGATGAGAGAAAAGACTCTAATCACAAATATATTGACCCAGAAGATATTAGTGGGAAGAAAGTTTGTTCTGATTCCTGTACCTTCGATTATTCGATGATCCGTATTTACGTGTTTGTATAATCAATCAAATGACGAATGATTAATTAGTCGCATAATGCGAAGAGCTGAATTGCGTGATTGAAAGAGTCATATTTGCACGCGAATCTATCTGTATGCATAGTAAATGGTGGGAAAATGTGCCATTAATACCATCTGCGATAGTATTTCGTAATTCTTATGATAATATTTCATATCATTTACATGAAACAATTACCGAAGTCCTGAACAAAATGAAATTAAGCTCATTCTATCTCATGATGAATATCTTCCATTTAATGTCCATCAGGATTCGTAATTATCGTGTAACCGTCATTTTCTATAACATTTTCACTTTAGAGAAACTTTTAATTACAACTACTATTAATTTAGGACCGCGTCACGGTTCTTGCAATTTATTTTTAAACTAAAAAAACATTCGTTTTTATTCAAAACATTTTGCCTTATTGCGAAAATTAATGAAGAAATAAATACTCGTTCAAACCACAACGATCGAAGTTAATGAAACTGGCTGCTTTAAAGAAACAAATTAATAAAATTACAAAACCACGAACGCTCTTACCAATTAACAAAATAAATATCAGTTCGAAACATTGGATAGTAAATTTTGAGAATCGACGTAGACTGTAGGAGCTGAGGATTTCAGGTTTCACAGGAAATTTCACGTCATTGCCAAACTTCTATTCATGCTTGGGCATTAAGGGGAGTATCGTTCGTTCGTTCTCTAAAGAAGAGCAGGCCAAAGGTACAATGTAAGAGAGGTGGAGTTATTTTCAGAAAACGTTGGTAGTTTCAATCAGCATCATTTGAAGCGGAAGGCATTAGACTCCCTCTCATAGACTGCTAAGGAACGAGACGCAGAAATGGAGACAAACAATAGCATTTCATAGAGTTTACGTAACATGTTGGATGCATTTCAAGTCTGCATTCGAATTCAGAAGCATTTCTATTCACCTTCGACATTTATCTATGTCAATATAGAAAATAACAATTTCGGGGATATATTTGCCAGGAAACTCTGAAAATAAATATGTATATTCAACCTTGTTTTTCAAGGTTCAGACGGTATTAATTGTACCAGAGCCATTTCTGATAGATGCCAGTTTAATTCATGTTATTTTACTATTTTATTAGTTTAATTTTGTTATTCCACTACTTCGGAACACGAGTTCACTCTTACGCCTGAATGCATGGCAGCGTAAACGAGAAATAACATTTGATGAAATACGTTGAATAAATTCAGGCATAATCTAAGAATCTCATCTTTAGAAAAATATACATCCACTAAATATTAAAGTTAATAATTCTGGTAAATTCAATACGTTCTATTATATCGCTTTAGCTGATCCTCTCGACACGCGATTGCTTTAGATATACAATAGACTATACTTGTCATTTCATGATACACTCGCTGTCACTTCCAGGTCGAACACTCCCGTCGATCATGTCACGTGGTGCAATTTCGTCTCGTTTTGAACAAGTTTACATTCCGTTAACTTTACACTACGGAGATGAAGAACAAAAGCGGAAGATATCGACAGCAGAAAATTGTTTTAAAGAATAAACGCAAAAAACGAATGGCAAAATATTTACACGCTTCTACCATTCTACGTCATGTATATATTTTTAAAATTTCAAAGAAATTCTTGACCCGCTTATGTAAGTGATACTTTAAAAGATTAATGGAATTAATAGGAATAAAAAGATATTTTTTGGCAAGCTCCTTACGATTAATATTAAGTTTAGTTTCCATAGCTGAATTCTTGCTTCATTGTTCATTAAAATGTCTCACTTACAATATAACGTAATTCATATGATAGTAATTTAAATTTATAGCGTTTAATATCAATTATTATTAACCATTTCCGATAATAGAAATTAATAGGTTCGTTGATCACTGCATTGTTTCACATTTAGTCATATAATTTCGCTAGGATTATATTGTTTCACAAAATATCTCATTTTAGGTATCCCCAAATATTGAACCATTATATAGATGTCCGTAATTACGTATCTATCTATTGTAGCTGAAAATTCACAATTGTATATGTATGTAGGAATCTTTATACTAGATCTAACTGTAATTTAAGATTTTCGCTGACGCGTGTATTCATACGTTGTCATACATTCGAACTTCTTTCTTTGCTATCACAAAAATATCAGAAACTACAATAATTTCAAAATCAAATTAAACGATATATACATATTTTCTTGTATGATATATAATATATAATATAACATGTATATATGAAAATGTAAATGGAATAAAACAATATTGCAGATCGGTACAAATATCATATAGGCCGGCCACAGTAGAATCGACCAGTCTTTGTCAGACGTGCTTCGATTTTAAACCGAATATTGCCATTATTATAAATTTCCTATTGTACTTATGTCACAATCCAAATTAACGATAAATATGAAAATAACATTAAATTACTTAAATTAATTCAATGCAAAATTTATGCGTTTTTGCAACAGAGAAATAATTTTTTGGATTTTTCTGATATATGCGTCGTTTACCATTTAAAACTGTAAAGAATCACGCGTCTCGCAATATTATTATTGTACTATTCACTTTATAACAAAAATTATACGTAGACAGAAGAAGAAGTCATATTTGAGTTGGACAAATTAAAAGTAAAGCAGAATGTGGAAACAAGTCCTTTGTCAAACAAACTCCTGTAGGTTTAATTTATTTCAATTTGCTAGTGCAAGGTGAGTGCGTTGCGTAATTAAGCTCGTAATGCACAGTAACGCGGAACCACGTGCTCTCTCTCCGATTAATTTCTTCATTAATTTAACACGAGAATGCGTAGCAAATTAAGGAGATCTTGATTTTTTTCGTAGAAGCTTTACACAGCGGTCTAAGAGAAATCATGTGCTTTAAATAACGCGTTTAATTCGTTTCTATTTCCTTATTACTATTTCTCTCGTACTGAAAGAATTCAGAGTTTTTAATAGAATTTAATGAAAGAAATCGATAGGTTAAACGTTTGGTATCGAAATGTCAAACTTTGGTATAACATCAATTTCTCAACGCACACGTAGTATTCTTTATTATCTTTTGCTATGATGGTTTTTCTCAAACAATTTACTTTCAATGTGAAGACCATACAGGAAGAATACAAGTTATAGTCATTCACATGTGTGAAGCATGACGTATATGTTATGTATGTATATATTCATATGTTCTTGTCATGTTCTATATCATCAAACTTATATAGAAACATTTTCCAGCTGTTGTGGCTGTGATTCAACTACTTACGTTTATTAAGTATTACTATAAGAAGACATACACGTGAAGAAAATTACATTATATAGCAGAAAATATCGACGTTTAGCATTTATATCGATCAAAAAGTGTACAAGGAAAGAATACGATAAATCAAATTTTCTACGGGAGAACGAGTTTAGCACATTTGAAGATATTAAGATATGATTTGTCTAAATTAAAAAATTCAGCTGGATCGAAAGAGGTTTTCACATTTGTAATTATTTTATATTTTTAGACATTAAAGTAGAATTAATAAAAATGCATTTATCATGTCTTTTCTGTGATTTTAAGGTAGAAATTTTGAAACACGGAAAGGGATCAATAATTTCTCTAATTTTATTTTTTGGCTTATCCTCTCGCTGAATCTCATATCCTTTTATAACTATATCGAAGAAGATAGTTGCCAAGCTATTGGCATTGTGTTATCACGTCGTAAAATTCTAGGAAAGGTAGGAAAGTTAGAGAGTGGAAATAAGATCTTGAATTGTAAGTATTCTCAATCAACGTAGATTTAGAAACTCGTGCGAGATAAGTTGCAGCTGTTGAAAGTGTTCGACGTTCTATTGATCAAACTTTGGTAACATAGGTACTTCCGAAATCTAATTTATCAAGTATTTAATTATCATCTATTTCTGCTGGCCTACAATTGAACTCGACTAAAGCTTGACGTATATTGCTTGATATATTTCACAGTACGTATTTTAGGAAACTGTTATACAATCGTATTAATAAATATTTGATAAATGTTTAACATATCGACTGATTTAATAAACAGTTAACATATCGATTCGATAAACAATTTGAATCAAGAAGTGTATACTATCTAGTGATATATTTAATATCATCATAATGAGTAAACGAATTAAGAAATCGATAAGTTTCTAGACACGTGTTTGTATTGCAAACAAATATTGTAATTATGTAATTACACCCTTGACCTATCAGCGACAATTTTCTTCTCATCGATAAACTGAACTGTGTGAAAAACTAGGACACCAAAATTAGTCGTTGCTTTGCTCGACTAAATTATCCACCGATTTCTTCTTTCCCGATTTAAATACGGTAATATTCAATAAAAGGATTCTATTTGTACTTCCAAAGTGGTTATGTTTTGCTCTGACGTCTTTGCTCCGTGATCAAGTATTCATGCGCCTGTAACTTAAACGGTAGAGTTACAATTGGGAAGAGATTGTTGGACACAAACCCAATTGCAAGAAATATTCAGTCAGAAATATTTTTTCGGAACTAACTCGTGAATAATATAACATCGTCGAAATCCAACCAGTTAACCAAAGATGGCTCGTTACAAGAATATTTCGAACACGAATATTCTTTCGAAATCGACTGATCAGAGATATTACAATAACAATACGTGTATTTTTTTATTAGTTATATAATTAATCTTCTATAATATGCTGATATTTCTTCTTTTACTTTTAACGTCTTCCATTACATTCAGAGTATATTGCATGTTTCATACTTGAATGAAGACGTTGAAAATGACAGGATTACTACCATGACCGTGTTCGGGAAGATATCTCTCCGGTTAACAGATTCAATTTATTATCAATAAATCGTGTTCTACTGATTGACGCAATCGTCGTTTTCGCTCTGATAATCGGTTTGTCCGGGACGCCGCCGCATATCTGGTGGAACATAAATCGCATTCCTAATGACCAGGCCCGTATCGCTAATGCTGCTTCACGTGCATCATCCTTTTAAATCTTCCTCGCGATGCAGTTAACAACGGCAATTTATTATCATCGTCGTGATCGTTACGCTTTAAGTTTATGAGAGCAACAACGCGCCGTGATAATTTTCCCCGAATATTTGTGAAATATACGCTTGATAACGTATTTCAAGAGTAACGTGCAACAATATTACACTTTTATCCGAAATGTAGAAAACTGCAACTAATTTGCACTGAAATGTAAAGTTCAAATTACACGTACGTGTTGATAAGGAAAACGTTTTAAAAATAGAGAATCGTGCTTCGATGTTGAATCACACGCGAACTAAGACTATTTTTAATGATTTGAATAATAATTTCAGAGTCGCCGAAAGTTTTGATGAACTCATGGCGTTACCTTAAAATATCGATTATTATAGTCTGCATTCGTCCGAAACAAATTTTCTGTATCTGATTTATTTATTTTATTTACTTTGACGAAGAAACATTTCCACAACACCGAATGATGACAAACCTATGATATTAATGTAACATATCGGCTGTAGTAATATCCATTCGCGTAAAATAAATCTCGTTTATCTGAGTTAACGGTTGCTTGATTTTCGTGTATTTTCTATTTATACACGTGTAACACACTAAAACATAATACACGAACGAATTTTATAATATATATGAATAAATTTTCAACATAAAACGTTGCAGATAAAACTGTAGTGAATTTTGGGTCACTAAAGCAGAGTAAGACATCATTAAAGTTTATGTATCATAATATTAGAATGTGTCACTACATTAAGGAAGTATGTGCATCTTTAAATGCGAACATGTTCATTTTGTGCGTATTATAAGGAGGTTTTAAATATCTTATCTTCTGAAATATTCAATGTCCTCGGTAACTGATCCCAAACGTTTCGTGTCTCTGAAAATTTCTTCCCAAGACTTCCTTGGAAATTCGTTTCTTTCTAGCAGGACATGGAACATTCCAATCACGTCGCTGGTCTTTTAATTATGCAACAAAGGAAACAGTTGCCACACAGAAGCTACGTTTTCCTTGGCAAAATGACTAGTGGATATTTACATCAAATTTTACGACAGTCTAGGATGATGTTAATTACCAGCGAGACTGACCTAAACTGAAACGTTCTAAAAACTTTGCGAGCTTTAAAGTTCTCCATAAAACCTCTCTGAAAAAGGGCATTGTCCTCTCGCAAAACATCATCGTATATCATCAAGTATGTACATGTTTTCGATAGAATTTTTTATCTTACAAAAACATATTTTACACGCGCTTTCTAAGTTTCGAACTATTACTCATCATAAAACATCCAGTTTCATAGAAAGAAAGATAGATGATAAAACACGTTTACCTCACGATATTTACACCAGCTACATAAACTAGCGGCGAACATTTCTCGTCAAACTATGAAAAAGTACATTATATAGGCAAATAAATTGCACAGAAGAAACGATAAATTATTTTCCGTTCAGACAAGCTTCCAATCGATGGACGCGGCAATTAGTTGCGGAGTCGTTTTGTTTCTCAACTTCGATAGAACTTGTACCAAGAATTTCGGTACAGGGAACGGAAATACTTCGTGTTACGAGAGATTAGTCCGCAGTAATTCGATTGTCGTTTATTTACGTCCACTTAAGACCACGTGCTTAAAATCACCGTGAAACGCTTTCAAGAATCAACCGGTAATTTGCTCGCAACCATAAAAGGACATGAAATAGTAAAGACGAGGTCTGTAGTTTACGATTTTCTGATTGAATTTTTAAGAAACGATAGAAAAATGATTCGTTCCATTGGTCGACTGTAACGTGCGAGCTTGGATCATTCGAACGTATCGATAATTTTTCAATTTATCTTAATCTATGTATGTTCAAGTAGTTATTTCAAAAAAAACTCTACACCTTTCCTTTTGTATACCTGTGACCTGGACATCGCTGTTACGAAGAAAAAAGAATTTAGTGAAGCAAAATATTTACGAACAAGGAGAGCACAACAAAACATATTACTGTGCTCTTGAATATAAATTTTGTTTTGGGTTACAGATAGATTTCTATTGCTGTTTCTTGTAACCTTCAGCTAGAGCTACATACCAAGGTTAACTTTTTTGGTAATATCCTTTGCTATAAATGTACGAACGTGCTCACTATCATATTCTATTGTATTGTAACACTGAAAGAGTGAGGATCTGGATCAGCATACACTATACTTGTAATTATACCTGTACTTACTTCAATATATTTTTCTATTGCAAATTCATCCACTCGTTCCTCTATCAGTGAGCCTCAAGAATGTATAATTAATGCATGTATGGTTGCAAATAAGTTTAGTGTAAATTACGAACGTTCGAGTTTCATTTCGTGTTTTCTTATACATAATTTATCTTCCGTTGCATACGAAAGCATATGACTACATGGGAAGAAAACTATGTACATGCAAAGAACACGATAAGTCAAGGAAGCAATTTGAATGTACACTACGTTGCTTGTTAATCCTGTGTTATTATAAATTAAGTTATGCGTGAATTATAAACAGTTCATTCCATATATGGAAACGTTATTAACTTACAATTTTCAAAATTTTGACAACAAATTTATTTTCTATCTACAATATTTAATGAGTAGCATTAGGAGAAGCGATTAAGGTTTAAGACGGTAGCGGGTTTTAAAAGCCAGATTTCCTCAAGATTGACGCAATAAAGAGAAACAAGCTGCTTCATTTTAAACAGCAGCATCGACTGTGCTCGCGTTTTAATGTGTCTCTAGAAAGATACATACCGTGTTTATTTCAAGGAGCGTGAAACAGTACAAAGCAAGATTGCATTGTGAGTTACTGAACTCAGACGAAACCTTAAATATTTTCTTAAGAAAGTTAGAGTCTTTCACGCGTGAAAATTGGATACGCCGACATTCTGAAGGAAACAAAATCGTTCTCTTCTCATTCTGAGTAATTTTATATGCAATGAAAATCTTTCAATGCGTCTTTCAGTAACGATAGGAATTCTTATGTTTGTGACATGCGTTCTTAATCGAATTAACGTCTTAATTGAATAATAAAGTGAACACTTGGTATGCTATTACCTGTTTCAACCAGTACACAGTAAGAAGCATTAAAAGCAACAAAGCATGAAATAAAAACACGGCGAAAGGGTAATTTTATGCGAAGCCGGATTATGTTAAACTAATCCGTCGCAATGTAATCAAAGGGAAGCGAGATAAAAGAAACGCGCAATTCGTCCGACTAGGGTTGATGCGATTCGCTAATTTTACGCAATGAGAAGCTCGTATATTTCGTTCTCATCCTGTGTAATAAATGAAGGCTTCGAGCCAGCTATGTCACAAATTAGAATGGACTGACTAAAGACCCATAATTATCACTTATCATCGTAGGTTGTTAATTCTCACTGTGAGATAACGATTTTTATATGAAATCCCAACGAAGCTAATTAATTTGTACACGATGTATTCATTTTTTTTCGTTTATTTATCTACTTTTTTCTTCGAACACGTTTGTATTAAAAAAAAAAGATGCTTGTGGTTCTCTTATTGATATAATTTCGCACAAAGGAATATTTTTGGATGTCTAATGATATACAAATTTACAGAAGAAAAAGAAAGAAAGAAAAAATTAGAAGGGTTCACTTTTGATCCATCTTAGTACATCTTTAATATACACGATTTTATATTTTCCAGTAAAAAAGATAGACCATGATACACATGGTACATATTTATTACATTCACACCTTTGTAATAACAATGTCTTGTTTGTATTTTTATTTATATACTGTACATTATTGTTTTATAAATTCTTTCTATTGTTTCTAATAAAAAAAAAATTGAAGGTATTCTTTGATACTTGAAATAGTCGCTGATGCATTATTATGCATATGCATAAAAACGCTTTCTTTTACGGAAGTTAATCTAAAATACCGAGAACCTAAGAAATGAAATAATAGTGAAACTTATGTTTATTCATCTTGTGCTCCCAGGCGTCCTATAATGAACATCTAAATATAAAAATATACATATTTATCCCATACACCGCTACGTGACGCGTGATCTTACTTTGTCTAAGCTGAAAATATTTTTAATGTGCATGCAGACGAGGCTATATGACAAAATACTTTCATTTCATTAGTACTGTGTATTTTTTGTTTATCGATTATGTTGTATGAAACGACAGATAGTTTGAAGGTTTGTTCCTTCAACATAGAAAGTTTTAGTAAGTCTACGTAAATTTACGTAAGATCATCGTCAAACGCATACGATATACTAACAAATTCTCTGGAATAAAAAGTGTAGTAACAATACGAAATTTTTACTTATTAATTGTATGCATTCTGTGTATCTTTGAATAATCAAATTTCGCATAAATACAAGACGATCCGTAATTCGCTGATATTTCTAATTATTAATAATATCTCTCTACTTCTATTTTTCCAGTTTTCACAGGGGTAACAAATATTTTCACTATCACACACAAAAGACTATTAATTAAAACTCCTCTCAACTACTATAAAACGTGAAAACTTTAATTAACTGCCAGAAATAAAGAAATACCACATAACTAGATTTTAACAAACACGCGGGAGAAAAGAAGAAATTGCACTTGTCCGAGTGAACGGGCGACCAGCTGCCGATACAATCTTCATTCGTGGAATATCGAAAGTATTAGACAGTCAAAGGATAGAAACGGGCCACTGTAGATGTTTCAAAGGCTTTTCTTCTCCTATTGAGAAATCGTTCGGTTGAAATCGACGATGCAGAAAGTAGTCAGCGCGCGTCCTATTCGCGTGGCTGTTTCGCGACCTGCCAACCGTTCCGTCGCCAATATCGATAGACTATTTCCTGTGTAGCTTTTCTACCGGAGATATCACGCCGAATGAATCCGTGTCATCATCGAAATACAATAAACATCGGCTTACCGCACTTCTAATGTCAATAAGGGAAATTCGCTCGACACACCCCCGAGTCAACGAGACTCTCAAGTCAAATAGCTTCACTGAACAAGCTTCGAGTGTGCCAGTCTAATTACTACATTTGATCCAGACTCGGTCCGCGTGATAATGGTAATTGTAATTAGAAAGTTGTAATTGTCGACTGCTTTGACGAAATTGTTGCCTACGAATGTACGGAGCATATGGGATTGTTCATTGAAACGCATTGTTTTATTTCAAATGTTTGTAGATTCGTCCTTTTGTCGTGTAATATTTAAAAACGAGTCTGTGTATCATCTCAGTTATACATATTAAAATTGAAATTGATTTAGTTAAATTTTTTAGTTAAAATACAATTTGATATCGGAAATTGTTTTTAAACCTTCTTTTTCTATCAGGTATATTGAAACTAAATTTTTTACAAGGCTTTAAATTTACAACAGAACACTCTGATTCTGTTACATTTTATTATTCTAGCATTCGAATAATACAACATCTAAGCAAATATAGATAGACTTGTATTTAAAAAAAACCTGTATTAAATCTTTACTATTCTTTTTGCGTTCTCTCTTCTCTGCTGTATGTTGTGTAGAATTGTAAAAATTGTTCAGCGAAATGAATACAGCGGATTAAATAAATGATAGGAATTGCAATGTCTCGAAATAAAATACGTGGTCGAATAAATTTGCAATAGGGTAGCTAGTAATTTGCGATTTGCACCCTCCACTTTGTGTCGTTGCCACGAACGCCGTTGCACCATATAATCCAACCAGTACACGTACAACAACTTATGTAGTTCCATTGTACGTCATCTTAATTGGTCACCTCAACTGTTCTCTGTTCACTCGTCGAATCTCGCTTTCGCCTACTCGAATTTGGATTCATACGCTGTACACGACTTATGTATACTCTGAACAGAATATAATGTAGTTCTGTACTAAATATTCTACTTTACTCAACCTGACACAGCTCTCGTATAAGCTATTACGAGTTTCCTTTTACGAGCTGACTTTAAACACTGGCGACAAATATTATTGTAATAAATTGATATTGATAAACAATTTTCCCAAATGATAGAATATTTCGAAGATGACATTAATTTGCATGTTAAAATTGTTCGCTTGTTTGTAATACTTTTTTATTTGGAAAAGCAGTTTATTGCCATGTAACTGCAATATATGTATGTAAAACACACAAACAAACGAGAAACCAATTATTTTCAAAACGTCACGAATTATTTATTTTATTCGTTATATAACGCGTGTTATAATATAGAAAAAGCGATAGCTACAAATGATCAAATCAAACAGCACGAGAAGATAATAAAATAAAATATAGTTTATTCGTGAGTGTTCCATTTATTTGTACATGCGTAGGACCCTTTCGCTCAATTGAACTAACACTATTAGCGATATTTTATACGCCGAAAATTCCAGCGTATAAGTTGCTAATGTTAATAAATTTTCTTGCATAGTAGTAGCGATTTTGTCAAAGAAACAAGTGAAATTTTATAAGTCGATTTTACGAATTAAAACATGAACTTTTTCCACGTTTTGATGTCTAGAATCAACGTTATAAATACTCTGGATCACCCTATAGATATTGTCGAATGATAGTAGAAATATAGAAGAAAATTTGTCAGCTTATTCATTGCATTGTACGCAGATATCAATGTATTTCCAACGTAGAACTAAATTGTTTGCAATTTAAAAAATAAGTTTTTGTGCATGAACCTTTCTCATTCCTTTGATGCTTAGAATAACATCGTGTGTAAATATCGCCCGCTAATAATTAATTATATAAATAATTAAAAAATAAAGTCTCTTAAAGAGAAATAATATCCTCGAGTTTTCATTGCAACAATTTCATTTATATCAATGAACAAAGTTAACAAAATCATCACCCCTAATTGAAGCTTTATTTCATTGAAATATTTCAAATGTAACTTTCGAGTACCAGCATAACAATTAACTTCTGTTATTAATTAATTGCATATTATAAACTTTGAAGACGTTTATTCCTGTTAGCATCGTTCCCGTCAACGTTTATATAGCATTAGGCCCTGTTTTCCAAAAATAAATCTTCCACTCAAAAAATATTGCCACTGTATTAAATATAGCCACTATAAATCTTCGAAATCGTTTGACGCGTCTATCGGGCTAGTAGCAGCGATGATTAAACGCTTGCCGATTCTTCCAATTGAATCATAACCAATTTTCGCCATTTCCTCGAATAGATTTTCGCCAGCAGAAGCGAACGACATGCTGCAGTTGTACGCGTGCCCGGTCAAAAATGTTTGTTCTCCCAAAACAGTGACGATCGAACTTCTATATGGCCCGAGTGAAACATTACCGACATCGTCGCTACGTAGAAATATATACGGTTTCTGTGGGAGCATTAGAGCTAGTAAACTACCCGCAACGAGCAATAACTTTCCTCGACCACGCGTAATGGCCATAAAAACCGGCGCTGTTCCACCACGAATGAGATTTGCAAAATAATTCGCATGGATCTTAACCGCTAAAAGCTACAATGTTCTCGACTATCGTTCTTCGTAAAGTTTTGTCACGATGTGCCAAAAACTGTACTCAGAACGCGGGATACTTTTGTAGCGTGTGAAATAAACAGACGTATGTAGACGTATGACGTATGTATGTATGAAGGCTTGGCACGATGTTCTTGAAGGCGAACGAAGATTAATTATTGCATAAAATTATTTATCATGTACGAAATCCATGAAGGGAGTACACAACGGATGGCAGGACGTTCTTAAATTTGAATGAAGATTAATTATTGTATAATCACTTACACATTTCTGCTCATACGTATCAGAACACGTAACACAGCTCATACGTAACATGTGATTTAGTTTTACAGACAAAAGATTAATTGGTCAGAGTTTTGTTCTGGTACAAGATGAGAATTTTAAGTACGTGTGACTCAAATACGTAATCTCAATCTTCTGATCCAAATCTCATTAAAAAGTTTGATATGAGTTATATACTGTGTAAGGCAGAAGGAGTAATATCATCGGCAAGAGGAGATTCTATATGGAAAAATAATTAAAAAGTATGATATGAAATTTTTCCGTTCGTTCGAATAAGAAGATTCTGTGAAGTATAACTATTTCGTAAAGATTTTTTAGTGATAATTTCAGAATCCTCGAGCTGAAAAAAAAGTTATATTCGATGTTTACTATTCTGAAAATTTGACAACACAGTTTGTAGGATAGTTTTCACCGATTCAGATCTGTCTGTAAAAGCTATAATAAACGCATTTTAACCTTTGCTAGAGAAATAACATGAAATCTTATTGCAAACGTGCTTCTGTTTCAAATTGCGATTTTTTAAATAAAATTTTTATCTAAATGAAAAGATATTAAATTTTTTGTTCAACAATATAATTATACGCGAAAGGAAGTCAAATGAAGATAAAAGGGAGTTCATAGTCGTTCTTTTTTTCTCTAGAAACAGATGTAATCAAGAAAAAGAAGGAGAAAATTATTTCACCACAACCTTCTCCTTTTACATTTCTCTAAACTAAAAAAAAAAAAAAAAAAAAAAAAATACATACACACAATGCTTTGTTACTTAAAACTCTTATATTTTATTTGTATCTTTCGATATAACAATGCATGTCGTAGAAATACTCAACCTTTTTACTGTATCAATTAATCGATTCTTAATATCGTATACTTTATGACATGTAGAATGTTTCAGAAAGTTGGGATCAAATAACTTAAAAAATGACAGTAAATACTGTTCATTTATCATTAGTTTCAGATATATAAGACGTTCTGATCAGTAAAGTATTACCTACCTATGTCTGTACCATATGTTCAATATGACTCCCATTCATTTCAACACAACCTTCGTCGCGCTTCCTCATAGAACCATTATTAAAATATGATGTGAGAGTAAACTGAGGAATAATTCTACGCGCACATGGACGCTGTGATACAATAATAAAATGACAAAGTACATTCTTTTGTCACTGTTACTGAATGATATTGGTATTATGCTTGATTTAACGATTTACTTGACAATTGGTATATAGACGCACGCAATAAAGCGTGTTATGCGGTTACAACTCATACTTGAAAACCTATTACAACTTCGAAACTGGTGATATTCAGACGTTTATTAAAATCTTTTTTTTATTGTTTTTATGAATACTGCATGCTGTTGAAGATTGAGCCCAACTTTTTCGAACAACTTGTATAACTACTTTGTTATAATCAGTATATATATATATTATTATTTTATGTATATGAACTGTTTCGATTTTCTTCTCTGGAGATAGCGTCGAATCTTAAATTATCGATATTAGGCTGCAATTGTTTAAAGATGCGTAAATTGAATTTTCGTTTTTATTTAAGTATTCATTTCGCATGTAATATCCACGTATATACATATAATAACTGCATCTAGTATAAAATGAACTAATATTATTCACGATCGTAATTGTTTTATTTATTTCGCACATAATTTTTATCGATTTTATAAATCAGCATATTTTTCATTATTAAAATTGTAAAATTTCGAACTATCCTTCCATATTCAATCAAAAAATGAGAGAACCAAAAAGTAAAAGAAACATATGTAATTTTTACGTCTGCTACCTCTTGGTACCTTTATTTTAATTAGTATGCACGGTTTTGAGCAACAAATATACGCTACGCGCAAATACATGCATAATATATATCATGTACAATTTACCTGAGTATCTTCTTTTCTTCTTATTTAAATACGAAATTCGATGTCGATACGAATTTCTAATGTCCGATCTCTGGTCCCGTTCTTCTAACATATTATCGTTGGTGATAATTAATCGTTCTAACTAATATACTATATTCGGCGAGAAATTTAATTAGAATTATTCCCGTTAACAAAATCCCGTGGAGAACCAAGTACATGATCCGAACGAATTTGATATTGAAACTTTATGATTTATGCATTCCAGAGAATTTAATATCCGAGTTCCCCAGCGTTTCGTAAATTGATTTCGTTCACCTGTGCCCGTATTTTCCAAGAAATTGACGCTGTCGAAACTGTTAATAATAAACTATTACTAGGCGAATAATTATCGATAGTAAAGCGATTTCGGACTATGTAAACGAGGAATTTAACGCGAGGAAATGTAATATGTAGTTGTGATTTGTAATATTCCCGATGCCTACAGGCATCATAAATTAGCATTCACGGCATTAAGTAATATTAGTATCCTGCTATGTACGTTCATCTAGCAATTTCTAATAGATTAGAGAGCAAAGTCTGTTGAAAAGATATATGTATTTTGATATTTTGCAATTCATCATATAAAGCAAGGTAACGTATTTCGAAATTTTCTTATTTAGAATACCTTACTTTCTCCTCCTAAACAACACTACTCATTCCTCGTTTAGCGTGCCCGGTAGAAAAATTTCGTTCTTGTTTCTTGTTGCCCGCTTTATGTCGCCTAGCAGTCGCTCTAGTTTTTTTCCTCATTTTTATTGCTAATTACGAACGAGCTGTTTCAGGATTTGGGTCATCCACTCAACTTCTGCTTGTTAGGGCAGAGAGGAAGATGCACCATCGGATTCTGCCAGAATTCATCCATTTCCTTCTACTATTTTGCATTTCTCCGTCACATGTACACTGCACTGTATTAAATTAAAATTATTTGCATATTTTATATTTAGGAACTGCCATGTGTCTTAAGATTGATGAAATTGTTTACTGAATATCAACGTAGCATTAGACAAAATGAATATTCAACAGATTATTCGTCTTCGAGCGATAGCACGAATATTTGATTTTCTTTAGGATATCTTTTCATCGCATTCGACTAAATATGGCAATAAAGATATTGCCTGCATGGCAATGAAATATTGTATATAGTTTTATAGCAATAAAACGAGAACTTTTAAATCATGTGATATCATAATCGTCCCTTGGCAAATACGAAGACGGTACCGATCGAAACAAATTCAAGATAGCCTAAAAGAATTAGAAAAACAAAGACATTTTAAGAAAGGACTAAAGATTCTGAAGCAATATCTCATGATAAAATAGACGATATTTCACGAAATTGGATTGAATCTACCTTCGATTTGCCAGCTTCATCTTTCTAACATCCTCCGAAATATCTCTCGCGTGACCCTATCCTGTCCATTATGTTGAAATTGTTACAAATTCTTTCAAACGGCGAACAACCTCTCGCTGAAACCCTTTTCATCGAGAAGATTATTTGGCTCCATAAAAAGCAACCCGGGATTGTGAGGGTTAAGCCGCGTTTTCAAGGGCTGAAAGCAGCAGCCACGGTGGCACAGGTGCTCGTTACCGAGACTCGAACGCACCTTCCGGTTTTATTCCAAGGGATTCCGTGGGTGGGCAATTCAACTTTACGACCACCTGGTGCGAACTTCAAGAATATGCGATATAGCCGTACCTACCACCTACTTTTCGATTAAATGCCTGAAAGAACGACCTTTTCAGTCTTTACGGGACCAATAACATCGCAACGCATGGATATTAGAAGGTCCTGATTATTCCAACACAAGTAAAATCATCGAAGTTCAGCGAATAAGATTACTTTCTGCAAAATATTTCATGTACGATATAGTTTCAGTAAGTCGTTCGAAAAAGTTTACGTCTTCAACAATGTTGGTCCAATTTTGGATTAGCATTTTTGTTATCTTTATGATTGGGAATTTTCTACTAGTTTTATCTTCACGTTCTTTTTCTTCTATTATATTTCAATTTATAAAACGTCATACTTTTATTGAAAAATGTAATCGAGTTGGTTAGTGCTATAATCTTCAATGTGTTTCGCAATATCGATCAATCTATTCGTGTTGCAAGTTCTTCGCGTTGATACATGACTGTTCAAATATTTTTATGCCTTTTGCAATGTACATGGTCGTAATTAATAAATATCTTTTTCCAATTTGTTTCAAACCAATAGAATTATGATACTGATGTCGTATCGCTACACTATTTATATTATATTTCAAATATTTTCATATAACATTAAAAGTATGTTACTGAAATTTTCCATGAAAGTGTTGCAATATTTTCATGATACTTGAATTATATTGTTTTCGCCTACTATAGTTAAGACGTCGCGTTGTTTCGATTTCGACGATATGAGAATACTGTATAAATACTACTACTAAATTTAAATTGAATCATGTGCTTGCACTTGCACGGTCTCCTTATAATAGAACGTTTGAAGAACAGAGTGTTCGAATAGTAAGGTACACATTCTGATAATAGGTGTTCAGATAGGAGAGGTTGTACGATATTCCCATTTTAAAAGATATTACCACGATAAATTTGAATTGAAGTGTTCACATATTCAAGGCTCTAAAAAGCGCTTGCATAGGAAGATATACTATTATGAAATTCCTAAACTCAAAGTTTGGTAAATTCATCCAGTTCGTGCGATTATAATATCACATTATGCTCTGGTTCTATGCAACTTTTGAACGTAATTTAATACGCTATTACGGTCTGTGAATTATATCAATTAGTAGTTGCAGAGTGGTACCCGTGAGCTGATCATTATCCAGTTAATGATCAATAATGTAAAGATCAATCGCCAGATACATTTATTAACGCCATTCATCAAAAATACGTAATTAACGAAATACATTAGATTATTATAAATCATTTAGTAATCAAACAATGGAGACATTTACAATACATCTGGTTATATATCAAAGTTCCATGTAAATGAAAGTTCTCGACGTTGTTATACAAATTGGAATAAAATTTAAAGATCTTGTAATTGTACTAAGAAATTACAAATGAAAAAACCAACGACGATTTTACTTCTTATCGTAATAAAATTAACAAGCAACTTTGAAATTCAGATTCGTTGTTTAAAAGCATTGCATTACTATCGTTTAGATATCATAAAGAATACAAAAACTTATGCTTATTATAAACTATACATAGTAAGATACACAATATTTTTTTTATACCTTTTTTCATTGAATTTCATAATAGTCGTATTTCGTAAATCAGATATTTGTATACTTTCAACTTGTTTTATTCCATCTTTACAAGCTTCATTTCCTTTCTTCGTAAACTGATATTTTCAATCGAAACCGTACCTTTCTCAGCAAGCACAACGATTTCATCTCACAACTTCGATCAATTCTGTACTTTATGTTCACTTGCTACTAGCGGAATAGACACAAGACTAGTCGTAAACCCAATGTCAAGCGGTAGCAACTTTCAAATATCGACACTTCTTGAAACGGAACAACTTACTGACGTGTACAGCACCTTACAGGGTTTATGGTCACCATTTCACGAACATACATTCTTTAATATATCTAATAGAAAAAGATTTGGAAGCATGTACCTAATTTTTAAAAAAAGGACATACAATAACCAATAATCTATCAGTATTTTTTAAAAAAGCTTTTTTAATTTTAAAAAAGCATAAAGAAATCTTGGTATAAGTGCACAGATCTCATGAGGAAGAATTTTGAGTTTTATGCAACTTAATTGAATTATATTCGGAAAATTCGATAATTTAAATAACGTGTGACATGATTAGTTCCGGCAATCGAAATTGTACTTCTAAATGATAGTATATTTACATTGTTCGTGTAAAACATTACCTTTCATCGTGAAGTGTTCCTCGTCCACTTTTGTACAACTTTTCCACAACAGGTTCATAAAAATTCTCAAGATTACGTTCGGTTTCTGTTTCGTCCACGTGTGTATCTACGTACATTGTTCGTCTCCATGTGTTTATGTTTGTTTCACAGAACGAAAATGAAAAAGTACGAAAGCGTATACGATAAAGATTTCACACATAGTATTGTCACAGGTGTTTCCGATGCGGTTTAGCGAATGGTTGAATTATTGACCGACTGAATAGAAACGAAAGAGATTCGCTTGGTATACTTGCCGAAGTTCTAAAGTGACTGGATGCCTGTTTCAAGAGAGCACGTAACAGACATTATCGTTTGGCAAATCCTCACAAGTCACGTATTCTCTACGACCAGTTGATAACGTAGCAGACAAAATTCTAACGGCAATTCGATTTCAATGACGCTTTGTACCACATTCGTATTCACGCAGTATAAATCTATGAACGCTGCTGTATTTCGCGTATTTTGTCGAGGCTGTACATTGTAGGCGTAAATGTGCGTTACCAGATGTGGACTATCTATCGACAGATTTAAGAGATTATTTTTAGGACGTTTGAAGCGTAGCAGTAATGAAATCAGGTAAACGTATGATATCTTTCGATCGTATAAATGAAAATATAAATCTATCTTTATTCGTGTTACGTATTTGGATATGTATCCTAAACAGATCTTGTCATTTTTTATTTAGAGCTCAGTTTATAAATATTTCTCAAATATCAGTTGCATATGTAATATATTATCTTGTATAGATAAAAAATAATTTATGTTATAAAAGTTTCTATACAATTGATTTATATTTATACGATTTATAGTTTTATCTAAAAATTGAATATTTTCCAATACGCGTTATATTCGAATCATTTCGCTCATAAACTTGTTGATCATTCGATCATTGCTTATTTTTATTTCAAATCGTCTGTAAGAAATTTGTCTACATTTTCAATTAATTTCGGTTACTGTAATAATGATACGTAATTTCACCATTGCATAGCAAATTTTATTCACAAAGATGGCCTTTAGAGGTAGTATCGTTGCAATTTTGTTATACTTTTTGTTTTAA
Source organism: Bombus huntii (assembly GCF_024542735.1). Lineage (NCBI taxonomy): Eukaryota > Metazoa > Arthropoda > Insecta > Hymenoptera > Apidae > Bombus > Bombus huntii. The sequence goes on from NC_066246.1 coordinate 7,493,794, forward strand.
GTTGTATCATTAGGTAATATTACCACAAGGGCACGTAACTTATATTATCATTTGCTAAATAGACAGAAGTCACGTATTTTCTGGTTATATAATGAGAATAGATAATGCAGCAGAAAAGTCAGAAATATAACGACCATTTTAATTCTTATCATTTTTATAACAATGCTTAAAGGACATTAATCCTTTGGATTTTTGCGCATTATACATATAATAATTGTAGGAGTTAAAAAATATATAGTGATCTAAATATTTTCGAGAATTAATAACAAAAAATATACAAACGATTTTATCTTGAGTTCTGTGAATCATAAGAATAATATAAATTTCGCGGATTTTATTTTTACATGAAGTTCAGGATTAAAAAATATTGTTTTACCCGATAAATGAATTTTTGTATTTTGTATTTGGAATTGTAACTACTGTTGAATATTACCTATATATCGACAAATGGCATAGCTAAAAAGTTCTCTATATCTTTTATTGCCAAACTTTTAATGTTGTAAAGTCAGCTAACAACCATTATGGTTATGCTATGAAATAACAATAACTGTTAAAAGTTAGTTTAAGTTTCTGAATGAGCTAGCTGCTATTGACACCAAGAGTATAATTCTCTAATAATACTTAATCTCAAACAGTATCTTAGACCATTTGCTACAGCAATAATCTTATCTTTTAAATGAGATACCTGATGTACATCTGAATTAGACTTTATATTAAATAAAATATCGAAAATGGGTACACTAAAAATTAGATACGCTAGTAATTAACTACTCTTTTAGTTTTGATATATACAATATACAAATACGCATATGTATATAATCAATCTTAAGACGAATAAGTTAGGTGATTCTTCTGAAAAAGAAGATCCAAAAAATGCCTACTCATAACGTAGCCTAAAAATATGTACAATATATAGCCGGTTTTTTGTGTACACTATTAGTTTGCTAATTATTGAAAATTTCAAAATTTATGGCAATATAATATTCACTTGTTAATATTTATTTGTTTATCGAAGAATATCTATCTTTTGTAAAAATATATGTTTATAAAATATTTGTGAAAATCTGTTATTTGCGTCTGCCTGTACATATTTGACCTTCTAAGAAAGTTCCTTCCAATATGCTAAAGCAGTATCTCAAGATATCAGACCGACTCTTAACTTAGCACTCTTCTTTGTCTGTTACGAGTTAAAGCTGAATCGCAACATTCTTACGAGTTTAGAATCCTTGGCATTCTATGAACAAAAGGAAAATGCTAAATCGAATTCAGCGTTAAATGTATTTTATGTATCTTTTGTTATTATACTATTGATGAACATTGAAAATAATGACGAAGTATGAAGACCTTATTGACCGAATAGATTACAGTGTATCATACTTAAATTATAATCATTATTCCATTACAATAATGAAATCCAGCAAAATAGTCAGTATAAAACAATTCAGATAATTCTGATGATTTTGTTTATTTTCTCAAACAGTTGCGTTTCAACAGAAATTGTTTCGCTTTATAGTAGTTGAATATGATAATTTTCAAGCAAATTTTATTTTATCTGTTCCATAGAAAACAGATTGATTTTATTGAATGAAAATTATAAAAAAACATATGTTATTCTATATATAATAACGATACTATTCTAAATATGTATACCATTCTGTAATCATAATGTTTAAAATGATACTTTCCATTAAATTAAACTCAGATATTATTTGAGAATCATTTGCTCGATAATTGAACAGAAAAATATTAGCTTGTTATTAGAGACACGTATATTTCTCAAAATAGAGACAATAAAACGGCGTTGTTATCAAGATCACTGCCGAAGCAATTCAATTTTTATTAAAAAAAATCCATAGTTAACGTTTTGAATAAATAGCTCGATAATTAAATCAAGTATAGCATTTCTGATAACGCGTATTATTTACTGACCTTTTGTTGTCGCTGATAGTACAACAGATTTACTAGATTTCAAAAGCAATTCAATATTCGTGTTAATGTATCGTATCAAAACACAGCTTGATAGATTGACGATTATATATTTATAAAATAAATGAAATATAGATTGACCAAAATATTGAATCTTTTTTAATCTTATACAATTTTACTATATAATAGCTTCTATAATTTTCTTGTTATTCATTAGTATTAAAATAAAAAAATACAATTTTTCACAGCTATCTTTATAACAAAAACAGTTTAAGCACTATATGTAAATTTAGTGGCAACTGATACTCTCTAGAGTAACAGGGCTTACGTATCTCGATTAATAGCAGCAAGTAGTATAGGTAAGTAACTATACGGACGTGAATACCAGTTTCGAGTTCAAGTAGCACGGACTATAATATTGATTAAAGTACTTTTCATTTCTATGTAATACTTGCGATAGAAGTAAGTTATATGCTTCGAATGAAATTATCTCTCGTTTATATAAATATACAATAATTGTTTAGTTTCGACTATTTTAAGGTACACTATGTCTTCGACAGACACGATTATTCAAATAGGTCATTTACAGTCACATACAGATGAATGCAAATTTTGTGACGTGAAAAGAAGTCAGGCGACTATTTTAAAAATGTACTAAAAGATTCCCATGAATATGAAATATAGTTGGAACATGCTGTGCGAACCGCGATAACGTTATGGAAGTTGCATCTATATACACATAAACGACTGATCTCTGTCAACCAATAGAAATAAATAAATATATATATACACATGCATATTGCACGATTTCGGTGCAAATATTCAGCGACGTTATCTAAATAGACTGATATAGGTTTCGTATCATTCCTCGTTTCCTGAACGAAATTTTTTATTTCAAAAGTAAATACCCGATATCTTCCACGTGATTGTATTTCAATGCAATAGACCTTTAATATCGGATTGATCGAAATTTGTTTTTAATTTTCTCCTATTTATAATTATTCCTTTGATCTTCACTTTGCCCTGTACGATATTTACCTAATAATAAACATAGAGGATCATTAATGTCTGATTTTGATTTAAAAGAAATTTTATTTAATATTAACATATTTTTAAATATCTTCAAAATAAAACATCAGAATATTTTTATACTGTATGTCATAAAATTTCAAAATTTCTAAATAATAGCTTAACACTTACGCAATGATAATAAAATCAATTAATACTTAGATTAATATTAAAATAATATTAAAATAATATTAGGATATTGGACGTCGGAAAACAGTGAAAAAACGCTTTAGAAATCGCTATCTCACGTACGAACAGTGTATCAAAACGGATATTTTTCAAAACTTTAACATCACCTACGCTGTCTCGAGATTAGTTCAATCGTGTTCCAAGATTTATTGCAAACCTAAGATCGTAAACATCGTGACTGCAGCTGGAGGATCCGGGTTGAGTATAATTTACGATTGAAGTAGTGGAACAAAATGACATAAAGCTTCAAAGTCGTTTTAGGAATGATGATCTTATATTACGGTAATGAGTGTGTCTCGAAGACTGCTACACCTCTAAAAATAGGCAATATGAAAATAAAATGAAAAGAATGAAGTAAAATAAATGGGATAAAATAAAAATAAAAATAAAAATAGTTTTACGTTATATATTTAAAAAAAAGAAGATAACATGTCTTTGCAGTTTGAGAACTTGATATATAAGTAAATACGAATAAACGAGACAAATAGATATGGATAGAAGACAAATTTTCGTGCTATTGGTATGAAATATTTGTCGAGTGTTTTAGGATATTAAATGTTATTGGAAAAGTAATATACTACTCTAAAAGCACGTGACGGCAAGGCTAAAAAGATGGAATTTTAAGAAACTAGAATATTGGGAAGCTGGAAAATCACACTGTTGAAAAATAGTAGTAAAAGGAAAGAATTGGAGTGCCAAAATGAGCATATCGATGGAACAAAGAAAGACAAAAACTAGAAATCGGGAAACTAAAAAATTGGAATATCGATGAAGTAGAAGTCTATAGGATAGTAAAAAGAGCAGAAAATTAGAAAGCTAAGAACTCAAGAATCGGGACAGCAAGGTTCAATTAGCTAAATAATTAGCTCCTATCGCTTCATACATTTTAAACGAATTTGAATATTCTCTTCTCACTTATAATTTAGAAAGAAATGATTCTTTAATTCGATATATAAAATTACTCTGGATTTATATATTGTGTCATAACGTTATTAACCAAACAATAAGCTACTATCTAAATTTTAATTTTTGGAGCAGAAATTGACTGATATAAAATTAATATAAAAATAAAAAGATCTTTAATCGATATAAGTGTCAATTAAGCATTTGATTGGAACGGAATAACATTCTCGAAATCAAACACAAGAGAAGCTGAATAATTCCTTCGTTTCGTAAAGAAATTGTGTTGTCAAGAAAATTGCAGGACAAACGTACTGAAAACACAGAAAAACCGTGTTCGTAGTTTCTTTCCAAACGACCAAAAAGGTAGAGTGGGATTCGCGCGTCAATCAAACAGACTTGTAGCACTGTCGTGTCTAGCAATCGTATGGAATTGCGAACGTTTCGATCTATTCCGGAAATTCAAAGGGTGCGTTAAAATTTCCGACATCTCAAAATCTCATTGCACATGCTATTTGCCTTTTTCAAAAACGATCTGCGAGTACACATATATGTGTTTGGAGCATCTAAAAGTCATCGGTCAAATAAGCTTTAAAAAGATGGAACGCTAAAATAATTTTTTTAAATAAAACCAAACGATATGGAAATGTAAAAATATTCAATAAAGTATACAACAAAGGACTAAAAGTAGAAAACATATAATAAAAGATATATATATAAAAGCATCCTTTAATTGGAGAAATTTAATTCATAACAAAATACAAAACAACGTATTAATTGTAATTTAATTTCGTGTAGATTATAATTTCGTAGTTGTTATTGAAATATTTCGTGCATAAATTCGAGAAAACTTGTCTCTTGAAAAACAATTACCAATGTAGAAATATCTCGCCGAGGCAGCGAACTTAAGAGTATGACTTTGTCTTGCACTTCTTTTATAAAACTTTTCCTAGTCTCATAATTTATATGTTTTGTAATAGCTGAAGATTTTCCCGGTAAAACGCATATAATTTGCTAATTAGTTCTCATATTCGTTACTTGGTTTAATGTTAACGTTATGCATCGAGTTAATTTCTCCGTAATTTCTGCAATATTTTTGCAGCTTATATGAGTACTTAAATCTCTCCCTACTTCTTAAGCGTTTTGAATAAAAGATGAATGTCAAGTGACTCGTGTTACAGTAATTATATCTAACTTGTTCTAAAGTTATAAAATATGCGCAGTGCAAAGGATATAACTAAAATTGCCTACAGCGAACATATGAAAGCACGTAAGTTTGAATTCAAAAGCATCTGCACATTTGGTACTATCTACGTTCGAAAAAAGTTAGTTCTATTTAATATCAGGAGCTGTTGCTTACAAGCTTTTATATTTTTTTTTCTTAACTACTACTTTTCCATTACTTTCGATGTTATTGTTATAATATCACTATATGATGTAATTATTTAAAAAACTAATAAAATTGGACAAGTGAAATTAAATATTTTATGGTTGTTCAAAATCAGATGAAAAACAGGAAAGTTATTGTTTGCAGTGATCACAAATAACATTGCAATGTTATCGTAGAACGATATTATCAAAACGAAAATTCACGTGCAGTGAAATTTCACTCATGATACCTTTTAAGGATTAAAATAGAATCATGTGTGTTTCTGTTAACATCAATAAAAATATACCGCCTTTTCATAATCTGCAACAGCGCCTTACATTTAAGTATAAAATAAAAATATCCAAGAAGTGCAGGCAATCGTATTGAAAGCGTTGCATAGCTTCTAACGAAAACGCTGGCGAATCATTGGGAAAAACATTAAGAAGTACTCAGACATACCGCTAGGAATATTTCTGCCGTTTCATCATCATCCTATCGATTCACGAAAGTATCAACTTTCGAATTCTCCTTGACCCAAACTGCAGAACCAACAAATATCGTAAAAATTTTGTGCCAAAATTTGTTACTTCTCCAGTAAACACCTCTACGTCTTGTACGTTGCCGCATGGTTTGCTAGTCTCGTTCGACTTCTTTCCCGTTTGCAAATAAAGAAAAGTTTGATCGGCATCCTTGAAATATTTCACCTACAGTTCGAATCCGATATTAATATCATCGTATTTGACCAGCTGCTCTCTTTTTTTAGTTTCTTCAACTTCGTAAATATTTCTTTGGTGTTTATCTTCACTTTGGTAAAGCTCGGTAACTGTCTGGTCGAGAGAGAAGGAAATGAATTATACGTAGTAAATGTAAAATGGTAATATTGTATTGTATCGTACGTTATAAGTTACTAAACTGCTATATTGTATCATATTATCGGTTGCATTATTAATAATAAATAATACAGTAGTAATAGTAGATAGCAGTTTGGATTGTATGTAACTTAATTTTAAGAAATGGCCGATCGTAAACAAATTTTATCGTATATGCTAAAAGTACGTACATCTACGCTTAATGCGTACGAGAACGAACGTTGTAATGGGAACGTAGTAGTAAAATGGAGCGCTTTAAAACGCACTCTGTCGTGACATTTCACGAGACAAAGCTGAATCAAATTTGAGCTGTCCTGGTCAAAATCGTTTCCCGGTTGATATTTTCACACGTCTGTTCCTTTGTACCGACATGATGCAATTTTGTGCAACATAGACCACAAACTTTTCTTGACAGTGTCAGTAGAATTTGGCCACGTGATACTGCCCAGTATTCCTTTTATCGAAACTCGGATACTAATTTCGAATTAAGTGAACAAAATTGAAAACCTATCTATCTTTTTCCGCAATTTCTCTTCCTCCGAACAAATTAGAATTTTTCTTTCAAAAAATGTCGATGCAACACAGCTAAACTAAACTAAAATACTAGTACATGTATACAAATATGATACTGACATCTTATCAAAGATATAGTCAATACGGAAATATAGAAGACGTCTCGTTTATGTTAGTTTCGCGTCTATGAAATATTGTGCCATGGCAGCGTTAGCTGAAAATAACCGAACATTGTGATTTATGACTTTTTCGCTCAAGATCATCTTTTTGCGTTTTCTGGAGCATCAATAGCTTTCTAAGTGGGACTACCTATATACATTCTTTTATATGTCAATCGATGGGTTTTTTATAGAGAATAAAAATCGATGCGTTTTCTCTTTCATGGAGAAAAAATTGACTCATAAAAATATATAGCTTATAAATATATAGTCTCACCAAAAAACAATATAGATAGCTATACGGCTATAACATGTAACTGTAACATGTGAAAAAATTTCAATCCAGATTTAATAAATATTCAAGCACATAACTATTACTTTGCACGTGTATGAAGAGAAAGAATTTAATATTTCTCTAAAGAATTGGAAAGCCGGAATACAATTATAAATTGGAATACGATTATGTTTTAATTGAATCGTAAACTTGCTTAATGTTGGAGAATTACAAGAGAGTGTAGCGGAAGTAATTTCTTCGAGCTATCGTTCCTATTTTTATCGAGACATGAATTTAACAGGATAGGTCTTGCAAGATAATATCGTCACTTTCTCAGGCAAAATTATACTTGGATTGCAGCCAAATTAAACTTGGCGGGTCTCCATGAGCCCTAGAAATGATAACGGTCTATCTATGTCTATCTAGGAAAAAATATTTATGCTTAGTCGATAGTCTGTTACAGATTGATGGAAAAAAGGATAGACTGTACTCTTCAGTTCGTTCATGGATGCTCCACAGATGTAGTATAGAGATATCACTACCATTATCACGATTAAATTTAGGTTGTTTATTAATATTTATATAATTTATACAATTTTCATAATGTTGTTTGGTTATATAAATAATATTCTTAAAATTACACGGCAAAATTTTAAAACTCAGATTAATTCCATTCAGTCATTTTGTTGCGTCGTAAAATATTAATATTTTACACGCGATTAACGTTTCTAGTGAATCATTCAGACGAACACGATGAATTTCTTGCTTAATCGTTCTTCCTGGTGAATTCACTTTCAATGATTTTTGAACGGTACTTAACTGTTACTTCACAAACCGAGATTTCTCGTGTCCAAGCAAATTGATAAATGTAGATTTTTCGCATACAAGCAGGTAAGGAACCCTTAGCTCCCTCCCTGAAAAAGATTTGAAGGATAGGCAACTTGAAGCATCTCGATTTAGAAGGTTTGAAGGTGATATACGAATTTTTTCATATTTTTTCGCAGACTCTTATCTATTGAAGAACGTGTCGAACGTAGACGATCTTCGATTATGGTTCGTGCTAACTGCAAAAACGTTTACGGAGTAAAGATTAATTGCCTTGATAATAACACAGATATTTAATTAATACTTTTACGTTATTAGATTATATTGTCAATGACGAGAGTTTTCTCGATTATCGTTAAACGTCATAGAACTCTTTGCGCTGCTTAAGAAGAATAGACACAGCTGGGGACAAAATCAAGAAGTTAATTGTGAAGTTAAATAGAGTTTCGAGCGGTATATATCCTTTCATAGATATATTACGAAGACAATAATCGAAATATTATACAGGAAATAATCCTGCTTTTAACAGAACAAATGCGAATTCAGAATGTTGTTAGCACAGTAAGAGAATATTGTACATCATCTCTATTGCATATTGTTAGTACTACAAAGGCTTTACAATATGCATTGTTTCGTACATAAATTGCTGCAACTCTATAAATACGTTACTAAGGTTCTATTACACGTGTTTTAATATCGTTCTTCTCGCAATTTCAATATAATTCAATCTATTCGATATAACACATTTTTTAAATGGCCTCAAACATACTCGTATGTTGCTAATTCAATTTATTATTCGCATAAACTTGTGCAGTCTGGCAATTACTAAATTGGATTAGAAATTCGGTTGGAAATTCGAAGTAAGATTAATGGACCCATTCCGTTTCAATTGTAACTTTAATATTGCTAATTAGAGAATTTTGAAGATTGCCCTGGAAAGTGGCGCTGGAATTATATCGCAATTGACTCATAGTTAATCTAAAAGATGTGGAAAGATTATATTTCGAGCACTTTTTTTCAATAACTTATAATTGTCCGATATGAAAGAAATGAAATTGGTGCGCCATATTTTTAGGCATCTAAAATCACGTAACTTCGACTATTATTTCAAGCGATGAAATAAACTCTGTTATATAGAAATAGTCATCGATTACTGAAGCATTTATTGCTCATAAATTTCCCCTAATTACTCCCTAACTAACCCCTAATTACTTTAAAACGTATATACGTTTGCTTTCGATCTTATTTTACGATAACACGTGGCAAAAGATCAATAAATCGTTTGCATGGAACGTTTTCAAAAATTATTCTTAGAAAGCGCAGTATATAAGAAAAACAGATACATATTTCGTTTATAGTTGTTTTCAATTTTGCTGTCATCTTCTCATTTTCCTAATAGGCTACATAAAAGCACAGTGTAATCTGCTATAATATACCGGAATACATTTTTAAAGTAAAGTAATAACACACTTATTTCATCGAAAGCTAATCAAATCCCGCGAGGAAAGTTGCTGAATGCAATTTAAAGTTTAAGTGTAAGACGGGAACGTAAAAAGTGCAAACGCGTTGTCTAGTGCCTCGACTTCTTATGAAAGTTCTTAGGGTGTTCTGTAAATTATGAACTGCATACATCTGGATTCGACATCGCCAGCATTCTTTATGTTCTTTCATTCGCAAGCGCTTCGTAAGTTTCTGTGCGGACAAAAGTCATTTTGATTTCACTCGCACGAAAGTTTTCTATCGAATTTCAAGATACACTGAATTCAAGAAGAATGTGATGTTTACCCCTTGCCTTCGGTACGAAACGTCAGAATGCTATCGTTAGAAATGTAGGAAAACAGGAGAATATGTAAAATATTGTTGAAAAATTTCTATATTTTTCGAAATATTTGGATGAAATTCTCACAGTGAACAACAGCTTAACAACTTTAATATGTTCGCTGCGTAACATCTCATAGATACGAGTTTGTGTGTAGTTTCGCTATGTACATGCGATGGCTGACATACCTGTGGACGTAAATTAAAAAATAAATTTTTAGCCAAAAAGATAAGTTTAGAAAAACTGTTTTTATAATAATTCGTTAAAAAATACATACGTTTTGAAAATCTTACGATATTAATTAATTTAAAAAATTAATTTTTAGGATACAGTTAGGTAACAGCAGGCTGACAATTAAAATCTGACTAGCAGTGAATGGATTAAAAATCGTATACAGGGTGCGGCCGAATAACGTGCACAAATACGCATGAGGTGATTCCTCATAAAAAAATAAGAACAAAATATGGAATAAAATTTTTTCATTTAATAAGACTTAGTTTACGAGAAAATCGAGTATGAAACAATTTTATTCTACGTTTTTTTACATATCTTTACACGTAAAACAATCTACTGTCGTTTACTGTTTAATATTTCCCAGTCCGGAATTAGCTATGTTCAAGTATACTTGATAAATTTTCAAACTCGATTTTCTCGAAAACTAAACCTTAAACGAAACAATCTTATTGTATATTTTATTTTTATTTTTTTATCAGGAATCACCTCGTGCCTGCCTGTACATGTTATTCGATCGCACCCTGTATATTTCGAAATAAATACTTATCAACAGAAATGTATGAATTTGAAGTTCGTAACGTCTACAAGATTGAGAGAAGCTTGGTTAAACGAAGTTAAGAAAAAGCTTAGGAAAAATCAAATTTTCTTAAAGAGAATGAAAGAAGATTATGCCTGCACTATTAATAGTCTCAAAGATAAAACTTGATTTATGTTATCAAGACGCGCCACCGAATATTAGTAACTTGCGTCGATCACTATCTCTAATCATTAATCATCTATTACTGATAAGCTACAGATTATCAGTTTTGTGGGATATTTTCTATTTGATTCTTTTAACCTGCACAGTTTTGTTCAGTTGCGAAGATCTCTATCTCTATATATAGTTGTACTGAGGATGTAGGTATTCCCCAGGAGCTTCTTTTTCTTCAAAAATTAAATGTTTTATGCAAAATCAAAAATCTATATTATTCTCAAAACTAATGGCGAAGCGGATATCTCACGTCGTGGATTATCGAAAATTTGCATCGTGCAAGGCTTGAAAAATTCAAAACGTTAGGCATTTCGATAACGCAGCACCACTTAGTGCGGTCTGTATAATTCACGAGTTATTTGGTATACAATTTAGGTGGAATACCCTACATAAATAAAATAAGACATCTTATGCATCGAATTATACTTAATTTTACATGTAAAGGTGGTTCTACTTGTTAATCTATCTTGCCAACTCGAATCAATACTTATAAATATGTATGGAATGATTGCATTTCATTGGACTCCATTATTTCACAATTCTTTATCGGAAATTCATGAAATTTGACAAATTGATCTTCCCTGTTTCGGTTTAATGGAATTATTTCAACGAAAATGATTTGATTAAATTTTATTGTTATTATCTATGCCATCAACAAGACAAAAATGCTGTAAGGCTAACAATACTAACAATATTAATGATATTCTTTCAGATGATACCAACCATGAAAAAACGTTAAATAACTATAGCACAGTATTTCTCTGCCGTCACGGACTTTCTTTCGAAAAACAAAAACATCGCGTTTAACTCCGTGCAAACCGCGACAATATGACGAATCATTGAAGATATATGGAAGGCATAGATTGTGACAAATTTCCAAATGGCCACGCTCAACCGAGACCATTCGATGATCATTCATGCCACGATCAGCTCTCGTCCCGTATAGTCCAAGACATTTGACATTTGTCTGAAATGGAACAAAATCAAAGTAAGAAACCGCTGGGATCGCGCGCTCCGTCAAATAAAAGGACAGACTCCGAAAACCGAGTCGTGGAGTAATATTTCACAGACTCGACAGCGGAGTTTCGCCACTGCCTGAAGGGTGCTCTAGCCGTTTAATTATTTCTTGCCGGACTATTTCGCGGAACAGTTCTCGCCGTGGCAACAGAAGTGCTATTGTCCTTAAGATTTTAAGTCTTTAACTCGATGGACCAAACGATTTCAATGATTTAAAGAGGTTTAAACGATTCACTGTCAGAGAAGGATCAACCTTTTGCCATACGAGGTTTATATTAGCTTCGCATTCGCTTACGCTTACGTAACTGAGTATTCACTGCTTTCACGTTGCCTCTGGTAAAAGATGTATTAATGGGTATATCAACACTTTAACGAGCAATGTAACCCTTGGCGACAGTTTGTTTTGTAATACTGATGACGACAGAATTATTAACCAAACTACGGTAATGATAAATACAGTAGTTGGAGAAAATATCGCCACATCGTTGCATTTATCGTAACATTTATATAGTGATTAATTAGGTCCAATATTAAATATCGTATTATTTTCGTATCAATGTCATAATTTCATGCTACGAAAATGGGATATAGAACTTGATAAGAAAACGCAACAACGAAAATAATGGTAAGCGCTGATACCTTCTGTAACTATTGTAAATTGATGTCCCCATAAGAAAGTAATTATTAATTCATCGTTAATTCGAACACTTTGATGTTATTTTTAAATAATATTATCACAAATCGGCCAGTGTCTAGATACTGGTAAACGTTAAAATATACTAACCATATTACTATGGTTAAATAATAATTCTTTTGTTAATTCACTGAATAATTGGTTTGATTTTTGCATTTTACATACATTCTACCGTGAAACTGATTTGAATAACATCAATTCGTCTATGTTCATTTTATACACTTATGAATTAATAATTTACCATTTATATGCTTGTATTAATATAATAATATAACACAGTTTTATCATATTTATTTTATATATCAATATAATTCTGTTTGTCTTATAAATCAAGTTCTAATTGCCACGTCGAAAAGAATTTTTGCCAAAGGAACAGGCCATTTTTCAGGATAATTAGTTTTTATTATATTTGGACCTTAATTCGCACTTTGACTGTGACTCGGTATAGTAAACTAAAAATTTAAACAAAGAGCAGATAAATAAATCATATTACTTAAATTCACTTGCACAAAAGAGAAAGTAGGAAACGATAACAATAATACGATGATAATAGTGTGAGAAAGTTGCTGCATGCAAACATGTGCCAAGAATTGGTCTAGATCGTATTTCAACGTAAAATTATGATTCCTCCGTTTCCGCATGATTAAGGGAATTATTTTCGCGCGTTACTCCATTCCTTTGTATTCAAGATTTCTAGAAGCTACACGTTTCATCTGTAACCCATATATTTTCAAAATTGGTCTCCTGAATAAGCCATACTTTGCGAAATAATACTGTAGATATCAGAACGATTTATACAGTATGTTTGGAAGTACAGATTCATTTAGATATCGTAGAATTTGGTAATTGTGAATAACGAAAGTAATACATTTTGTCGAATAAATATGTCTTCAATCTCGTTTTATTTTTCAACAGCAATGGTTTAAATATGTAAATTTTATGTGCAAATTGCCACGCACCGACGACCGTGCACGCGTCGTTTCAGTTTTCAGATATAAATTCCACATTATGCGTTATAAAAATTGCGCCGTTTTATTTCAGCGCATCTATATATCTGTGGCTTAACAGTAATTAATACTGTTAGTTGTTATTATTATTAAACTGCAAATTTGTGTACATTTATGGGAACTTTAGAGTTGCAAAAATGTATAAAATGTATCTTTATAAAATGCGAAAGTGTACAGTATATCTAAGATAACATATACAGCAACGATAAACATGTACAAGAATTACAAAATGCACAAAGTATCTAAAATATTCTTTAGAACATTTGGCGAATGGAATGAATTTCTTTTTAAACTTCGTCTCTTTTTCTCAAACTCCATTTAGTTTGCAGTGCACTGTTTATAATTCTGGATGTCTACTTCTGAATACCGAATGAAGTATACTAAAAAGTGATGTTGCAATCAAGTTTAGAAATTAAACATGAATGAGATAAGCAGGAACGCGATTTTACTAGAAAGGATGAAATGTAATTTCTGAGAGAGTGAAAACAAATTGGAAGGAAGAGATGTTCTAGAATTCTAACATCTTGCAATTTGTTAAATGAAAGGATAACGCTAGAAACAGAGTCATCAAGTACTCGGTTATAACGTGCATCGGCAAAATGTACTCATTCCTTTCGTTTATTAACGCATACACAAAAAAGAAACTGCGTTCGAAATCAAAGTGTACGTTGAGAAAATGCGCAAAGTAAAGAAAAGATGCAAAAAAATAGCAAAAAAAAAGGGAAGAAATGATTCGTGCGACGACTGTACCGAGTGGACTGTTTCAAAATAATAACAATCACTACAACATAGCAGTCTGGTGATGGAATGAAATGGGTTACTGGAATATTTTTGGAAAAAATAACAGTTCCATTTGAATAATATTTTCCTATCTTATTCTTTAGATTCTAGTCGAATCTTTTCCGTAAAAAGCGAAAGATGCGATTTATCGTGTTCTTCTTCTGGAATCTTCGATATTAAACCGTTAAAACTTCGATAAATTGCTACCTCGTAATTTTAAACAATGAACGATAACGAACGATGTCTTGGTTTATGTAAATCGTACTAACAACGTTTATTCACATTTATGTGTAATATTGGAAAGCTGTCAGTCGCATTAAAAGTTAAAGGAGCTTCGGTAAAGTAAATTTTTAATTAGCTTCACTTTTATCGAAGAAAGATTGAATTTTAATTCCTTTTCAAATAGAGAAAATTTCACCGAGTTTTATTCAATTTCTTGATAATTGAATTTTAAATCCTCGAATAAATAACGTTCGCCAAAATCACGTGACAAATAGTAAATATTTGAGTATAATATTTCGCGCTTTTCCCTCCGGCGAATGTATTTTTCATATTATGTTAATTCTAGTTCTCACTGCGTTGATTCGGATTTTTACCAAATTTTCTGCCTGCGCCTTCACATTTAACCGTTTCTAATAACTATTTTCAATTCAAATATTTTTCCATCTTATGACATTTCATATTAGACACTGCATTCTGTTTGCGCTTGTGCCGAAGAAAAACGCTGCTCCGATAGAATGATAAAGAAAATTCTAATTTTAACTAGCAGGTTCTGTCACGTCAGCGGAACCTCCGATTGATTTTCCTTACTCGATTTTTCGTATTCAAGACGATTGGAGGTAAAAGAGAAGTAAGAAAATGCATAGACTTCGCAAGTATTTGATCGAAAAGCTGCAAGAAATAACGAAGATTACCCTGATAATTCAATTCATTTTACGCAATTCACGAATAACATTTCGACTTTATTTAACTTGAAATAGTACTATTGATATCGATATATCGATACATTCATATTGGCATTTTATAAAAATACCAAAAATTTACCATTCTTTTATAGTTTATTTTAGCAATTCGTTTGCAATTTCTAAGTAACGTCTCTATGTTAGTAATGATAATTAACCGTTCCCAATTCGCTAGAAAAATTCAACACGTGTCATCAAATTACAAAGCAGCACGTAAAACTTGTTAGTTAATCGATATTTCGTCTTAACAAGAACTGGAAGCCTTCTATTTTCCCAACAAGGTCAAGTATCTGTATTATCCGATCTGCTGCATATTCATGACAATATATTAATTAAGTAGTGCAACGATTTCGTAAATTCTATACTAAGCATGTTCTTAGACTGTGCCTGCCAAACGACAGATTGTTCCAATTTAAATCCTTCAGTTCCCTAATGCAAGCAGCAACGAGATGACAAACAGAAAGTAGAATAAACAGAAGTTTATATTAAATCCGAGCCACTGAATCCGTAATATTATTGTCACTTTTCGCTAATTTCCGCTTCGTTTCCCTTCGTCCTTAGATATAATCTCGAATAATCTAAAAGTATATTACCTAGAGGCGTATAGTTACCGCAAAGACGAGAGAAGCGAGACAAAAGGAGATAAATCGATTCATCCCTCAATTCCAAGCCGTACTACGGTTTCCTTTGTACGTAGCAACTTAAAGCAACTGCTAACACCTACCGGATTGACAGCCGGCGATTTATTTACTTATTTACCATAGCCAACAATGCAACTTGCAAACTTATACAACGCGACCCATCAACTTTGCTTTATGATGTTCGCTTTCACTCGAATATCATAAACTCTGTTGCGTATTTCCGCTTTTTTCGTTTGCTCACTTTTCACTCGATCGTATTTTTCTGACGTTAAAAGGCATCTCGAGTTTGAACGAAACACCAGAAGATTTTTATCAATAAAATATGATTTCTCGTTTCAATAGTTGAATATCTCCTTAAAATACTATGAATTCTTTTTATTTGTTACAAGTTAAGCCGAGAGTACCGCATCGACGTGCTATCAAGTTCGATTTTTTCTATAAATGAAACTTCAAGTAAAAGTATCTTATACTATATTTTCAACCTATTTTCACGTATAAAATAACTTGCTGTCGATTGTCCACTTCCGTCCAATTGGAAATTAGACAAGCTCACGCTGTGCGTGACAAGTTTTCAAACGGTATTTTCAATTGAAAAAATGTTATTTTATACTTTCCACTTATTTTTCCACGTACGACCATCCGCTTGTTGATTATACGATGATTATTGTATATATTGGACACTCTACTCTTTATTTATGCCTCGTACTGGGTAAGTGGATCGTTATTCGCATGTATCTAGTTAAATTATTTCTTTGGAGTATCTCTTTCTTGTCTTCTATATTACAATGACATACTGACGATAATGACGATAATGGTTATTAGACGCATGCGGCAAGTACACTTGGTATTATCGTACTGGGATACATAATGTGAAAGCCTATTATACAAGCATAGTGTTTGATATGATTAACGTATAAAAATTAACGAATTGAATTACAATTTTATCGAAAAGTTTTAGTAATCGCTGTATGGTCTTGTTCTTTTCTGTAATCCTGTATAAACAAATTTTTAAAGAATACAATGTATCCTGTTCCAGCATAGCATCAAAATTCATTATTACCATCCGTGTAAAACAAAAGTGTTTGAGCAACGAAATTTTGAATAACGGGGCCAGAGGTAAAAGGGCCGAAATATTAAAAAATGCAAAAAGTTACTACTGAATTTCGTGATAAATTGAAGAAGATTTATTAAAACGCATCTTACTCGTTCCATTTTCTTGCATCAGTCTGATGTGAGTATCAGAATATTCTTGCTTTTTGATGAATCTAACAGTCAACCCATCTATGTCGTATGTCTACTTCCTTCGGTAATGAAATATTGCACCTTTACTAGTTTCAAACTCCCTAATTATTTTGCATTTAGTTTCCAAATAGTTGACGTAGTTTAATTTCGTTGTGGTGATACGCGTGAAATAGTTCCACTGATAAATTTGCACGCAAGGAAAAGATTAACGCAACATTTCAATAATTCAGTGTTCCATTAGCCAGTTGGAATGTTAACATAGCGAAAGCTCGAACGAGTGTGGCATTTAATTAACCGTCGATTACGACTTTCGCTATCCCGATTATAAATTAGAAACTTTAATGCGAACGCTGGCAAAATGTTAATGACGAATATTGAACGTCGTCTTTAAAGAATAATCGTAATCGCCGAAAAATTCGAACCGCCTATTATGACTCGACAAAGTGAAACAGATAACAAGTACTTGAACGAAAACTTCTAAAACTAAACTCGCGAAGGTATAGGACGAACTTTCAAAAGTGAAGGTGGCTTGAAACAAAATGACGGAAGAAATATTAATATAAGTGTACGAAGGAAATTCAATATTAAGCTTATCTTCGGCTCATTTAGTGGAATCAATTACCAGCGGTATTGTAAGAGTGTGATAAAAGCAGTAAAAGATTTTATGTTCGCTAAGCGTTTATAAAAAATACGAGTTAAGCTAAGTATAACTTAATGGCAAGATTAGTAGGTTGTAGCCTTTAATCTTTCAAGAAGCAGGTATCCGTGAGAAACCATTGAAAATGTTATTTATTTGCGGGATTTTAATAAAGTGTAGATACAAGTAATTACATTGATAAAATAAGAAAGTAAAAAGTTTCGCAATTTAATGAATTTTTGCAAACGATTAGGAAATTTAAGTCGATTTGCTTGATTTATTGCCGGAAAAGAAAGTTGCAATTTCTTAATCGCCAGTGGAACAGGTATTCAAGAAAAAGCTTTCGCAACAAGCTTTGAACCGAACTTCCAGAAATAAAGGTGGTTCCGGGTGAGTAACGACAATGGGATTAAATTGCGAGGAAACAAAGCAAAACGGGGAACACAGAGAAGAAAGTAGAATCAGAACGAGCTGTTGGTGCATTCATGGGGTACTGAAAACGCGTCGGTTCAGCCTTTGCTCGTTTTTGGCGGCTAATAAATTTTCGCTAATTCCTCAAATATTTTCCATTGTTACGGAGAAATATCATACCCGCCTGCGTATAATCTTATTTTCTCTAATTTATCGATGACGATTTTCTAAAGTATTTACTATGTCTTATTAATAAAATAACACTCGGACATTAATCAATTTCATCAATAAATAATATTTATCTATGTTTTGCATTGTGGATAAATAAGAATGTAGGCTGATCCGAAGGGTAGAGGTTGAGGAATAATTTCTGAAACTTTTAATCAGATGATCTATCGACATAAATGCTTGAATAAATTTTGTTTAATCACGTTTACACTTTATCGGAAAACAAATGGAATTAATTGGAAATCAGGACGCTAAACATCGACGTTCTGTTGCTGCGTGCTCCCTGCTCAGGTGGTTTTAATTAGTTATTAATCTGTAAATGAAACTACGCGCGAGCATTATTAAAACTTCACTGGGAATCGCATTCAATTTTAATTTACAGATGCAGATTGAATTTCAATAAATGTCTCCCGATAACACGAATTGCGATTTACTTCCCAGTTACCTGAAATTAAGGAATTAAGTTAGCAAGTAGAAAAAAAGTTTGAACATCGGTTTTCCAAAAGGCACGAATGATTAGTTGGTTAAGTTAAGATTAGTCACGTGTGAGAAGTATTTGTCGCGTGTTCAATTCACAGTAACGTGATTAAACAGAATTCAAGCACGCGAATTTCCGACTGTGTTTCAATAAAATGAACCAATATCACGTCGCGAACGTTTTTTCGTAAAAATCTAAAGGAAGAAGTACTCTTGTACCATTTTATCTCGCACGAAAATAAATCCTTGTCTCGAGTTATCGCGGGAGAGTAATTAATATGATACGAGTTTACTTTAGCGAAGATATAATGAGATAATTCAAAATATTGAAATTATGACATAAACGTAAAAATGTTTAAAGGTGTAACGATAATAATACTTAGTTCGAGAACTCGTTAAAAAATTTCATTTAAAAAATGCAAGTATCGCGAGACCGGCAGTTTCAATATACTTCCCTTAGGACTGCACATCCGCATTCTAGCGTCGGATACATTGTTCGTATTTTTTCTAGTATTCCCTTTTTAATAGCTGTTTTAATACTCGCGTTAATGTAGAATACCCAAACAGTAATCGAAAAGAGGAAGAAGAAAATTGTAAAAACTAAAAAAGTAAAACAGCGCTTGTTGCATGACTTCTTTTATTCTTGTCGGTTAAATTGACAATTAAAAAATTTATAATAAAATCTGCTTTGTAATAAGAGAAAAGATCAGGTGAATTCAAAGGTTGTAGTTGATATTGAACTTAAAAATATTAGTATTACTATAATTGTTAATCGCGAATGGATACGTTACTCATATGTTTCTATGAAATAAACAAAAAGCATTTTGTCAGACTGATGTTAAAATATTATATCACAGAAAAATATTATTATTTATTGTTTATTATCTATTACTTATTACATTGCTTGTTATTACGTTTTCTAATAGTTTGGAATTAAAGATTATAACAATTACACATTGTGTACATATTTATAATCGATTCTTTGTTCCTTTATTACTGAAGCATGCAACTGATTATGTCATACACGAAATCGATGCACAATTTTACTCGGATAATAATCGAACAATGATACCACATTGTTACACTGAATTGCTCTTTATGCGTTCTGCTTAATCAACGTTGCAGCTTTATGAATCGCTCAATTAAACATCTTCGCGTTATTTTCCGAATGTACAATCCTGATGTAGCTGTCCCTGATGATGTACAATAGTTAGCTTCTATAAGACCATTCATTTAGATTTATTGTTTTCTAAAGTTACTCAAATCAATTCAACTTGTGTAATAAGAAACTTCAATAAAATTACTTAAAAGTGCAATAAAAGAGGATGACACGAAGAAGATGATTTACACGAATAATACATAACGTCGTTAATAAAATCACTCTTGTGTTCACGAAGGAAAATATTAAGTAGCGTTAAGAGTCATTTTGTAAGAAAAATATTTAAAGAAATATAATGGAGAAATTTATGGAAAAAATATTAATCGTTGTAACCGTGTTCAAACTGTTACATACCCCATAACTGAGACTGTTATATTTTTAATAAAATGCTTATATGTTAATTTACAATAAGAAACTGTAATCAGAATTTTAATATCATCAACAATATTTATTAACTTACGGTGAATCTATTCTACCCCTCCTATCAATATTGAAATAATTAACATTAAAATTAATATCAAAATAGTAGATCAACTAGTAGTCATTATCGGTTCATGGAAGAATCAAGTAAAACCGTAATTAATGAAATACTATAATTGAAGTTAAGCAATCCCTAATTTGTTCCACTAAGAAACAGCATTAAAGTACCTACAACGATGGAAGAAAAAAGAGAAGAACGAAAGTTGGAGGGAAAAGAAACTGTTCAAGTCGAATAATTATTAGTTATACAGCTATTTCCGTGGTTCATGCAACAACTTCCGCGTTACGTCATCGATAAGTTACACAGATTTCGCAAACTTTCAAGAAAATAGAAAAAGTTATTTGTTCGCGTTGCACCTCTGCCATAAGTGTTTCGACGAATGTAATTATTACATGCGCATTAAAGTGCAGT
The DNA here is from genome assembly GCF_024542735.1 of Bombus huntii. Classification (NCBI taxonomy): domain Eukaryota; kingdom Metazoa; phylum Arthropoda; class Insecta; order Hymenoptera; family Apidae; genus Bombus; species Bombus huntii. Next base: position 7,514,836 of record NC_066246.1, read on the forward strand.
TAACGTTGCTCGCCGAAGGTTCCCATGCTGTTTCTGGTGTACAACGATAATTATTTTCGTCCGTAGAACGAGCAACTTCCGTGCACTTCGATAGAAAGGAAACGTAAAAGACAGAGAAGAAAAAAGAATAATAACCCGCGATCCTTTACCCTTTTGTCTCTACGGATGAAATATGTCACGACACTGTTGAGTGCTATAAATAGATTACAGATGTTTCTGCAGTTTCATATTTTTACCGACGTTAGTGAATATGGAACTTAAATAGAGATTTGTTGCATCAACTTGTTATAGGTAAACCATGGATTTCGTGCAAATTCAAATTTTGATGGATACCATTAGACAAATGAAGGCTAAATAAAAAAACTTTTCGATGGAAAAGTAAGGTGGCAATATTTTTATAGCCACTATAGAGCTTTAAGATATTTGGGATCACTTCTTGACGGATCAACCACTTCCTGAATGACAAATTTTGTGGGTCATCTATAATCGTACAGCACGTTTTACTGGATTGCCCTGGATTTCCATCCAAAAGAAATGTTTGCAACATTAAAGCTGACACGAAGTCTAACCTGAATGATTCTGAAAGTATTCATAACGCGGTAGACTTTTTTAAAATGGACGAACCTACTTGATTCCATGTAACTATGTATCGCTTAATCTTGTAAACATATTATTACGATCACTAATGACTTTATTGTTAATGGACCGCTTTAAAATAAACTCATAGATGAATAAATATCCCTCGAAGGTAAAACACACTGAGGCTCGAAAGTCAGATTATTCTCCAGATATGTCTCAGATTCTTCTTATAAGTAGAAATTTCTTGGCTGCCTCTACGCGCGCACGCTAACAAACAGATCAGAAATGGACATTATCGCTATTACATATTTTAGATTATTTCTATTCGAAAACGATGAAGACGATGCTAAATTTCTTTTTTTTTTTTTCAAAGATTCCTCCGTCCATTTTACATATCATTAACATTATCAGTTTTTTAACAATTTTGTAAGAACGCTATTTCCGTAATCAAACGAAAAGTCATTTTTGCAGCGGGGATTACTACAACGAGATTGCGTGTTGAAACTTTCAATTCTAAAGCTGAATATCTCTATTTCGATAAAGCTAGACTCCCTAAAAATTGAATCGCGTATAGGTAACATACCGAGTAACGTATCGTTAAAATTTCGAAGAAATTGTAAGAAAGTCGATCTACGCTACATATACCTTAAGTATACAGTTTAGTACAGATATTTCCCATAATATTAATTTATTACCTATTGGTGCTACAAACTTGTAGTAACTAGCTTAATTAGCAAACGCTGCTTCTATCCACTAATTTACATCTGTTCGTACACTTTAGCAGAATTCATATATTTTTCCAACAAATTGATCAACGTATTCGAATAATTATGCGCGTTATATCGTGACATAATGAAAAGATCCACGAGTAGTATTATACAGGGTGATTGGTAACTGGTGGTACAAGCGAAAAGGGGGTGATTCTACGCGAAAAAAGAAGTCGAAAATATAGAATAAAAATTTTTTTTTAATTTTCGTTTTTTACATTTTTCCATCGAGACAACGATCTACAGTGAGATCCGTTATAACGAGACGTGATAAAGTGGACGCGTACCGAGCGAAAATTCAAAGTCGATTTTCTCGGAAACAGTCTCGAACGAAAAATTTTTATTCTACATTTTCGACTTCTTTTCTCGCGTAGAATCGCCCCCTTTCCGCTTGTACCACCAGTTACCAACCACCCTGTGGACATGTAGAGTGGACTCATAAGTACGAAATTACGAGATACGTTCATCCGAAGATGTCAAGTTTTGCGAATTTCTCTCGTAGTCGCTAACAGTAACTATGTATTTATGGGGAATTTAACGAGGCAATTCGGAAGCATGGTTTCCTGGCGGAACGCCAGTGGCACTTGCCTGAAATCACGCTTATAGAAGAAATCCCTGCTGTTATCAAGATGTAGTAATATCATTTGAACAGTGGACACATTTCCTTGGTAAGATTGCGTCCCAAGCACGAGAAATCTTCTGCTCTCTCGCCGCGTTTGGCTTCGCCAGCGGATTTTTCGGGCGAAGGAAACGCGCGGTCGTTGTCGTTACTAACGATACACGGGTAATGGGTGATTTCCCGCAATATCGTAATTTTTTCTCACCCATGACCGCGATCGCAAGCACAGCGATTTTAGTTATGTTCGGATCGCCAATTTTGCTCTCGAATTTCAATGAATTTTCATTGGCTTCCATTTCCTTCGATGGGTGTATAAATTGGCATTCGAACGATTTTTTCGATGATCGCTGTAAAGTATCAGAGGGTTACGCGTTTGAACGCAAGCCGAGGTAATATTTATTAATTAGGAAATATGGCTGATAGCAAAATTTTTGGACCGAAATGACGAAGAATAATTAATAATAAGAGACATTGTTTTCTGTCACCAGAAGTACTCGTATCTTTGCAATTATCGAACTCAAGTTCGATTAATATTCTTCGACGGTATATACTCCGCAATCTTGATCAATTATCGAAGAATTTTAAAATGAAACTTTTCTTTTATTTGTAAAACAGATTCTTTATTGTCGTAATATATTTCCCTGATGATAGGTTACTTAATATATCAGGCAACAAGTGAATTCGGTTGTAGCATGTGTCACTGATCTGGAAATTTCCTTCGTGTTGCAGGGGCAAAACCCCATGATAAAGGCAGTGATTTATTATATAAGTATCAAGATGCCAGGTCCCAAGAGTGTAGAATAGCTTGTTTGAGTGGAAGATTTAGCTTGCCGTTATACATTGTCTTAAAAGTTGTCCAAGTTCAAGACCTTCGGCTTATAGAAGATTTCTAATTGATAGTAAATAATCTTCATGAAACAAATATTACGTTATAATTTATAAGTTTCGTTCGTATTTTCATTTCAGCTTGACAATTTCAGTTATTTCCAGATTTTGCATTTCTCTTTAGATATGTTTTATATCCTCGAAAGTACCAACATTTTAATATTCTCTGTCTTTCGAAACGAATAATCGAAACAAAATTCCTCTTCCATTTTAATCTTCATTTTGCCGGTTTTATATTTCTATCGCTTAGAAATACAAAACTCGTTGTCTACGTTTCATTCGGCTACGATCCTCGAATTCGTTATACCTCGATTTCATTTTTCTTTCAACGACAAAATCTTCGATACTGTTCTAAGTGTATTCACTATAATATAGCGAGGCGCGAAGTCACTAATGTCAATAGCAATCGCAACATTTTACTCAAACGTGAGAAATTTTCTAATGGTAGAAAAATATGATTTGATCCAAATCGATCCAGACGTAAAAGTGTCGCACAAGTAAATATTTAATTTGCAATGAGTTCATACACCTTTCCGGCATCAGGAATTGCATTCTCTCGGAAAGTTTCAAATCAGTAAATTACTGAATTCGACAAATTACTGAAAACGGAATTCCTATATGCCAAATTCCATCACCTTATTGATTTTATCGGCATATTGGAAATATTTCGGGGAGACCTGGCGAACTTGTGCACGTATGTATCGAATACACGCTGTGTATGCAACGTAATAACAATAATAATTACGGGCGTAACGCGTCAAATTCGTACTATAAATTATATTAAAATTGAACAAGTATTTAAATTTATATTAGAACTGAAAAATGCAACATGCGGCGTACAATGCATTATACTTTAAACGGCGAACTATCGCTAACTACGTTACATTAGCAATTTGTGATAAAATATAATTTCTTAAAAAATAATCTTGAGGAAAGGGAATTTAAAATCTCAAGATTTTAGAGCAGCCGTCAAAGAGAATAATAAATACAGAATCATTGTAAAATATTGATCATTGGAGAAAAATATGACAAGTATATATTTGCTGGATGATAAGTAATAATGTTCTGTAAATTCTAAGAGTCAGTACCTTCTTATATCTATATTTGATAGACATGATTCGCTTATCCACATCAAACAATCTAGTTGAATCGCATCCATGAATGAAACATGCACGTATGCATGTAAAGTCAGACAATATGGAACATGTTAGGAATATTTGAAAATATATTGACAATATATGTACATATGTATGTCATGCTTCACACATGTGAATGCTGTAATCAATTGGAGGGTAGACACTTTTTACGCGAAGGGAGAATACAATTTTGCGCTTCATACGCTATGATCTTGGATTGATATTAATCTTTTATCTTAATGCGATATTCTTCTTTAGATTTCTTTTTAATTCGTGTACTTTCAGCTCGAAAGTGTTTAAGTTATACTAACTTACAAAATTGCATTTCACGCTAAAAATGAATTTAGGTTCCACGTTGACCTATCACTCTTTATTTCTCTCCATGAAATACGACGTGTGATTTTTTTTAATATGTTCAAGAGTTAACATTTTTGCGCGTAAATTATCACGGTTATCGGTTTCCTTGGCGTGGCTGAAAATAAATTCGGAAAGGAATTAAAGATATGGAGGTAGTAACACTCGCTACGCCTATGCAACATTCATCATTTAAATCGAACGATCGGGGCCATTAAAAAATGCTTACACAGCCCTCGTGTCGCGGTGCAAAAAAAAAATATTTAGAGTCAGAGGGGTAGAAAAAGTTTCGCCTGTTACAGAACTATGCATTGTCTCGTTCACGGTGACTCTTATTCGCATATCGTCAAAAGCTTCCCTCAGAGAGACGAAAGATTCTGCAACTTAACTCATCGCATTGGATTTTATCTGTTGTATCCATTTATCAAAGTATCATAAACCCAAAATCCATCGATAACGCGTCTCATCGAAATCAAACGCAATTACGAAGAGATAGATGTCGATCCCTGGATAAATGTAAATGCAGAGGTTCGATTCGGCACAGAAGTCTCGTTGTCTTCTAAGCGAAACCGGCAAGTTTTTGAATTTCATCAATTAATTAAATGACTTGGTTATGCCAGCTGTCGTAACCCGTAGACGACGCGGAACGAACATCTGTACAATACCGAGATGTAACGAACACTCGAAACGTATCGCACCTTCGAGTGTAGAGATTAAAAGGTATCGATCGCGGATTTACTACACTGGGCTCTCGCTTTGCCTACCGATTCTGTGTATTGCGCACTTCTGACAACAATACCGGCATAATACATCACCGGGCCGACCTTTTTCCCTCCAAAGTGGCAGCGACCGTGAAACAAAAATACCTCACGCTACGAGAACAAAACCAGCTTGTACGATTGCAACGTTCTTGAAAATTCATTCTCCTGAACCAGAGCACGTCCATCCGCGGCGCGCACGGAAAAAGAAAGGGCCCGGTCTTCCTTTGATCTTGTTCACGAATTTCTGCCTCCAACCCCCGACCACATGTACCTACCTAATTTACGCTCCTCTGTTCCACCGCGTTACCAGTCTCTCTCCAAGTCTCTGATTCTTTATATGTACACCCGAACATGTTAGATAGATAGGTCGAAACGAGAAACAGTCAGTCAACTAATCTTCGAGAAATCTTCCGCCACCCGCGAACAGTTTCCAACTTCGATCGACAATTACGTTCGAATGCTCTACCGCGTTTATAGTTAACTATCGGATTTGTTAGGACGTTACAAATTTGAAGCAACGAATTTTCAATAGAACCATAGGTGCAACATCATTGAAACGTACGATTGACATTTTTCACCGATCGTTTTGCTCACAAGCCCCGAATTTCCTTTTTTCGTCAACTTTAATTCTACATTTGTCGATTGGTTCGTATTATCGTAACTTATCTACATACGTTTCAATGTGTCGATTTTATTTGCCAATCGTTTATCACAGTCTGGTACTTCTTCGTTCAAATTCACACACTCCACGAACCATCAAAATTTCCATGCATATCACCGTTGATATCAATCTCGTTAGGTTTGTCTCGTATGTTTCAAGACTGAACCGCGAGATACATCAACAAGTTCGAGATCGTCACGGAGAGAACGGAGTGCCCATCCAGCCGAGGGGATGCACGACACGCTGCGGCCGTGTTTTCGGCACGGCGATCGCGCGCGTACTGAAAATCCCAGTAACCACCCCCATCGACCCTCTCCCTCGCGAACCGCCCCCGTTCTAATACAGACAACCGGCGTGAACGTGTGCAAGCGATCGCACGGCTGTGTACGTTACGCGCGTAGAATGTGCATCCGGTGCATATTTGCGCTCGAACGACTCCAAGTTCTCCGAAATTGTCAGCTTATCGGGTCGCAACTCGCCCTTCTCGAGGGTGATAATGGTCCAGATACACGATTATTAGCCCATTCGAGAAGATATGGAGTCGTAGCAAGATCGAATCAAGGCGAAGAGAAAAGATCGGAAAGTGGTGCGAGAGGCGACAGCCATTTCGATGGCTTGCGGTGAATGTGGCGGGACATGGCGTAACGCATGCACGTTTCCGTGAATTAAATACCGTCGATGTTGCGGAAAGTAATTGTTATTGAGATGTTCCAGTAGAGATAGATTGAACAGTACTATCGTTTCGGTCCAGCTGCCACCATGCGAACACGGCTTATCCTTGCTTTCTCTTTGTTTCTCATCCTCAACGTGTGCCATCAATGCCGTTGTTTGGATACGCGGTAGTCCTTTATTCATCCTCTGTTCCTCTCGGTTCATTTTCAATTTGAAGAGTCTCTCAGCATCATAGCCTTTTCTAGGATCATGCCTTGCACAGATGGTGCAGCGGCCACAGATAGGCAAGCTTTTCGTAATTTTATAAATACCCATAGGCCCATGGCTTCGGAGCTCTTTTGTAAAGTTCTTTTTTTTATTATTATTTAATTTGTACTTTACAATTTGTCCAGCTGGACATTTGGTAAATTTTTCTAACTTAATTGCTAAATAACACGTGGATGGTTACCCCCAACGGAATATCATCTTCGAGTTTGACTATTTTATTTCCTTAGTGAGGTCAATGGAGTGTTTTCTTTTTAGTCTTCTTTCTATGAGAGTTTTGCTCGCTTCAGCAGTCAGCTGGTTTGGACGTGTTGCCGTTCTTTCCCTGTATTTTTCTGCTTACCTGCCGATTTCTTCTTTGACCGTTGGTATTTTTAAGTCTTTGCGTATATCCTCGTTTCTGACATACCATGGGGGGTTGACTATTGATCTCAGTATCTTCGATTGTAGCGACTCTAGTTTATTTATGTGGCTCGTTGCTGCTGTCCCCCATAGCGGTATTCCGTACGTCCAAATTGGTTTTATTATCGTTTTGTAGATTATTAACTTATTTTCTATGCTGAGTTAGCCAGTACTTCTGTCTATAATTGATTTAGTATGTTGTTTCCATGTACGTTGTGTGTCTAAGTGGAGTCCTAGGTATTTAACTTGCCTTCTTTGTGTTATGTACGTGCCATTTAATTGGATATTTGGTAGTTTGCTTTTGTAAAGTAACGCTACCAGCGTGCAGATCTGGACTAGCATACACATTGTACTCATGTACTTACATAGAAGTACTTACGTTTTGTATGCAATCAATTTCATGTAACATTATGGGCGGTGTATTTAAATTTGCACAATTTGCACAATTTTCAATGATTGTTTTGCGTTCCATTATGTTTCCTATTACGTCATGTTATGTTATTTATTTATTTCATTTGCATTCAAGAATTTCGTTGTACTATTGTAGAAAAGTCAGAAGATGTTTAAGCGTGTTTTTTGATCGTACATAATGAAATCTAATATTGGAAAAAGCATCCATTCCGTGACAAATCAATGGGTATCGATCTTCTTCCGGGGGTTGCTAACAATCTGATAGTTTTGAAGTATGATACTCAGAGGATACGTTGCTTTGAGTATAGTTTCAATATACAACTTCCATGCAGAAGTTTTTGAAATATTTAACGCACCTTATCGATGACATTTGACGTTACATTCAATTCGTTTGTTGCTCAACTTGCTAGCGAAATTTATTTAAACGCTCTTTTTAAATTTCATGCTCGCATTTCTTTTACAAAGCATTTGGAACCCCATGCGAGTTTTATTCCAGCTACGCAGGTGTCTATCTTATTTTAATGTTATAAAAGTATTTCTCGCGATAGTTACGCTGGTTGAACATTCCATAAAAGATATTCCAAGTATCTTAAATAATTCGTGGAATTTAATTCGCGTACGTTTAAACATAATTAAAATGATAAGAAAAAATATCGATTGGTCGAGAAGAATTTGCTGAGCAAAATTTCCTTTCTAAGATGAATTAGTCCGTATTAACTAAGAATTTCCTACCTAGTTCTTTAATTACCCTCATAAAAATATGAATTTGCATAAATATCAACTGTACTAAAAATACCGACTTCGCTGTATACATATGAAAACAATTACACGTCTAAAATTTCGCATTTAGCATCGCTACAGCGACAATCGATTCAATTTGATCGACCGACGTCCCTCTCGTTTACGTTGTACATACGCTGACTTCTTTCATTTTTAAACTGAGAGAGATACAAAACAAGTGCACAATGAATTCATTCATTACCATGCATTCAAGTCATATTTCCCACACAAGATTGTCGTAACGAGAGAAGTCTCATCTTTTTTGAAGTTTCACAAGCGTGGAAATTGCCGAAGAAAACGAACGAAAGTTATACTGATGTTTTCGATTGCCTGGGAAAGTTTTAAACGACTTGCATTCCGTGAAACGTAAGCCGAACTTTTGGGACGCTTAATGGTTCCACAGAATATTTCACGGATCCCTTTCTCTTTACTTTGCCAGTGATTACACTTTGCATCGAAATGATCCGCGACAGTAACGTTGAACTGTCTCGAACGTAAATCCTATCCAATTTCAATTAATGAGGAGAACGTCGGCCACCTCAATGTACTCACTTTTCTTTCTGTCAAATTAACTTGAGTTAATTGCATGATAAGTCTTCTAACGAATGTTTTCTCCGAATGGGAGAAATATGTATTCTCCTTTTCTTTCTCGACGCAGATACAGTGCGATCGCTATATAATTTTCGTTGTCAATAACTTTTAGATAAAATAGAAAACAACAGTCTTTTCAATACAAATCATTTATTGTTAATGCTTGCATATAATGCACGGAACATGTCGAGTCCTCTCAATCGTATCTGTCATTACATTTTCGCGAAAGACATGTTCGCTTCTTGAACAGTATCGTTAAGCTGCTCGATCGTGCTTGGTTTATTGATATACACCTTACTTTTAAGAAAACTTCAAGAGGAATATCCGATGCGATTAAAATCAGGTGATCTAAGTGGCCAGGTGATATCGCCAATGTAGCTTGTGTAAAATCATCATTATCGATGAATTACTTTGATAAAGTGTCGTTACGTATTGTCGTTAAGTATCCGGCGATTATTAGATTCATCGGAGTATATCAATTCGTATGCTTTTGGTCGTCGAGTTTAATAATAGTTTTTGATCGCCGGCGATTTGTCCACGATGCATAACGACTCAAAATGTTTTAACAATCTTTTCTCGCTCTTGAAATACGTAAAGCTTCAGAATTATTTTGCCACGCGTGCATAAAACATTTGTCAAAGCGGAAGAAAAAGCGACGCGATGCGTCGTTCCAGAATGACGGAACTTTGAAATTAGTCAGTTACACATCGTGCAGCCTGTATAAAGAATTTTCCTTTCATCGAAAACATAAGAACATTCATTTCTGAGATAAGAATTTCTTATTCTATTATTAAAAATAGTTGTTTATACTGTTTACGTTATTGAAGACTTGGATGGTTACGTTGATGAAAATACAATCTCACTTAACGATAATTCGAAACGTATCACAAATACGTGTAATTTCTGAGTATATATAATATTTGTACTCGTGATACGAAAGGTTTGATTGAAAGATAATATATATATATATATATATATATATATATATATATATATATATATATATATATATATATATATATATATATATATATATATATATATATATATATTTAAATAAGTTGGTATAGGATTATAATAGGTTAATTATATTTCATGCACGATATCGATCACTATAATACATAATAATGTGCAATAGCTCAAAACGTGTGTACAGAATTTTGAGATCGGACAATTTTAGACAAAAAGAGTGATTCTGAAACATCCCGTATAAATAGTAACAATATATTATTGTATAAAATATATATTGTATATATTTTATACAGTAAAGTCCGAGATACCTTCAAACTTCTGATTCTTTACTTATAAATAGGTAGTTCATCAGATCCTTCACCGGATTCGCTGGATTCGCTGGATTCGCTAGATGCTGCGCAAGGTTCTGCATTGGTCATTTTGATAACTTCGTCGGACTCTTCGCTGGGTTCTTCGCTGGGTTCTTCGCTGGGCTCTTCGCTGGGTTCTTCGCTGGGTTCTTCGCTGGGTTCTTCGCTGGGTTCTTCGCTGGGTTCTTCGCTGGGTTCTTCGCTGGGTTCTTCGCTGGGTTCTTCGCTGGGTTCTTCGCTGGGTTCTTCGCTGGGTTCTTCGCTGGATTCTTCGCTGGATTCTTCGTTGGAATTTTCAAGTACTTCAGTTGGTGCTGCGCTGGGTGAAGGCGTAACGGAACAGGTTACATTCTCTGCCCAATCGCAAACTCGTAATTCGGGGTTAAAGAGAAGTCCGGCAGAGCAATTCATTAAGTATGCAACGCCACCGTCGCAGGCATAATAGGATGCGCAGTCAACTGGATTCGGAATTAAGACAACATCATCTTGATTGGATGGACATTGTGGAGTGGCAGAAACAAAGGCCAGAAAGACCGTAGCGAGGACTACCGCAAACATTGCTGAAAAATTTACCAATCGATATCGCTTAATATTGCATCCTGCAACTTATTAATATTACATTCAATTAAGAGTATTGAAACCGCCTATTTCGAATATCTATCTATAGCGATAAGCCTTGGAAAGTGAATTCATCTTTTCCCTAATAATTATAATTATTATTCCTAATACTCCCTATAATTGGCAACATGTTTGTCCTCTGTAAATAACATGATATGTTTCTTTTTTTATAAATTTTCATAAATAAAAATTTATAAATGCAATTCATTCTTTCTAAATTCAAAGTTAAATTATAGATCGGACCAATTGATGAATTTCTGAAGTTAGAACAATACACTCGTTTACACAGTTGACGACGTCATGTGATGCAAATCACATTCCACGTCAGTTTAATGAGTATATTTCCATGATTTTCTTGCGAATATCTTATTAATATTTTTAAATATCGCAACAGTTGTAAGCAACAGAAGAATCAAGTGAATAAGAGATCGTTGGTAAATATTACCTACATGTACATAATGTACATACTTATACGTATTTATATAATATATATTGTGTGACGTAACATATGTAGTTCCTATAATTAAAATTCTATATTTAATCGGAGAACATACAAATTATAATTGAATTTTGTTAAATAAAAAAGAAATTTACTTTTCATCTTGGCTTCGTAGGGTATTCTTTCTCTAGTCGTAGTTTCTTCGTGTCGTGACAGAAGTGATATGATTCCCTGACTAATTGTAAGATTGTGTCTTCCCTTTATATATCCTCAAAACATTTTTTTAATAGGTTATCGATGCATGCTGCAATCGCTTATCGGCATCCTGTGATAAGTACATGATGGTACGGTAATAGATATTCTACGAGCGACTAGAACATATACTATAGGCAAACATAAAATGTTCTGTTCTTTCTTTTCTTTTAATGTCGTTACGTTTTATATGGCACTCGTAACTATTCTATATGTTACAGATTTATATTATATTAATAGATTAGCTTTATATTATTCGATAATCGGTGATCTTCTGTTGCCCGATATCGATATAGCTGATACGATAGAAACAGTAATCTCCTTAGAAGATAATTTTCATAGTGACAAATTCCCGGGAAATTACGACCCTTAAAATATGTTCATTGCTAAACGTATCTTAATCAATCGTAATTTTCAAACAGTACATTGCAGCGGAACAAAATTGTATAAGCAAAATGTATTCGGTTTAATATAAAAATTAAAATCATGTACCACGTACCATCTATTTCTATTGAACATTTTAAATTTTGTCTTCGATTCTCTGCTCCTGTAGATTTGAGAAAAGCTCTTGTAGTATGTAGAACAATTCTTTCATACTGCGTAAACAATAAACAATTAGAAGTTTCTATCTCTTGAGGTTTCAGAAGATTTGAGAAGAAAATCAAATATTTATATTAAATATATAAATAATATAAAGTAAAGTAAAATTTCAGATCTTTATTTCTTGACATTCTGTATGCACAATGGTAGTGTAAGATGTGTTAATAATACAACAGTTCTCGGATAAGAGAGCACATTTTTCTTGAGTTAAGGTTTTGCGGTATCGGCCCCATCATTTCCTTCTGCCTCGCGTGAATTAAGTATGTTTCTCGTTTAACCGATCGATAACAAATGAAAACGATAATTCAAAGCACAAGATAAATTCTTCTCGAATAGAAATCTTTGTTTTTTAGAGTTCTTATTGGATGCTGGCAAAGATATTATACGCGGATCGTGAAAGTTTCTTTAGTGACAATTTCGTAAAATTCACTCGCGCTCGCCAGAGTTTTATTTCTTCTGTGACTAAGTTTCTCTTCTTTATTACCAAAAACATTGATCAGTAATGCAAAATTATAATTTGTAACTTAGAAATTTCACGAGAAGTTCCACTCGAAGAATATTAGTGACATTCGATTGAAAGATCGATATATTAGAATATTAGTAAAAAAAATATTAATATTGGATTACACAAGAGATCCTGGACATATCTTCAGCTGTATTCTACGAAAGCATTTCATTCCAATACATATAATATTGTTTTAAAGGATTACCAATCTCCATTAGTGAATCATAAGTGTAGTATTCAAAATTATCGCAATCATCTATCATCAATCGATTACACAAGAGCCGATTGTCGCTTCTTTATCTTCTGTGTACTGTCGAATCAGATTCTTGTTCGCAAGAAAAGCAAACGCGCATTAAATAGAGATTAACAAGTACTCACATATACACGTATTTACGAATATAATCACTTACTTGCATAAACCATTATGTCTAAAAGCTACGGTTGTGAAATAAAAATAGAATATTCCACTCGCTTGCCATTTTAACTGTACACAGGTTATTACTTGCAGAATAAAAAAATCGTGCAGAAAAGAATTAAATGGTTTCGAGGAAAGCACAATCCGATGTAATCGGATTTGTAGATTGTCATGTACAGGTCACATACATCTTTTCTAATGGAATCGCAATTTTTAATAAAGCAGCAGCGAAACAGTACGTCATTTCCTGCAAGAAAATATAAAACTATTTATGGCCAATAAAAATCATTGGCATGAAGGACGACACAAACATAAAAGCGCAAGTAACGTCGCTTTTATTTCACGCGACAATTTACAAAAAATCCAACTACACCGAATTATACTCCCTCTTGAAATCATCCAATTTCTGGGCCATTATTTCGTATAGCAAGTACTTTGTAATTATAGATTAAAATCGAACACTCTGTAAAAGTATTTTGTGTATGGATCTTAAATTTCAGAAAGAATTTTTTCTCTGCTTATTACACGTGTAATATCACTGTGTATTCTCTTCTAATATCTCCGTCGTTTCTCAATTGGTTTAGTTTTCACAGTCAGCTGAATACAACGTTTACTTCGAATCTTAGAGATTTCCAGCGTCGCAAAAAATAAAAAAATAGCACTTAAATCAACTAGATACTAAACTTACGACAGAATTTTATTTCTCAGCGTTGAATGTCGCTGAGTTTATTTGTTCTATTTTACTTTTCATGCAAGCGTTCCGCCAGAAATGTGTCGGTACGTGCACAGACGTTAATTCGTGTTTCAATATTCGTCGGGAAAATGGAAAACCATGGAGAACGGTTTAAACTCCGCGGGATACGTATTCATAATGAAGATCGTACGACGATCCTACACAATTTCTCGCTGCACGTTGTTTCGCCAGTTTTTTGAGAAAAAGATGTTCCACAGTTTATAACGTGGCTGGGACAGATGTGGCCGCACGACTACATCGCGGAAAGACTAGTAAACCGAATTAACGGCCACAAACTAAAAAAAGTTAGATGAAACAAAATTGCAACGTAAAATTATAAAATTTGAATTCACACAGTTTCTATGCTCAAATCTTTCTCTCCGTTCTTTAGGTATCTAAAATAGCAAATAACATATAGCAGTTTACGATAAAATCCGAGTACTTTCGAGCGATGGTGTATATATTAGGTTGTCCGAAAAGTGTCTTTCTTTAACAAACGTGTTTTTTACTACAATGCACCTTCATATAAACGTGAAACCAAGTCTGTGAAATGTCACGGTGTTTATCTTAACAGAACAAAATGGATTGTACGTAATTCGACAAAATAATATAAAACGAAAAACATTGTGCGTCTATTATTTCCTCATAAAAAGAAACTTTTCGGACAACCTAATATTATGATGGTATCTTAGGTTTAAGTTTCATTATATGACACTATTTATTGACTTCGTTTTATTTCCATGATATCGTATTCTGTCAGTTATGAATTAACGGAATAAATAAGGAAATAGGATTGTAAACAGTATACTATTTGGCAATTGACTAAAATTAATAATTCGATGTACATATGATTTTTATATCCCTTTTTGGTTTTGCAATCCACACAAAGCATGACCTTTAATTTTAGATGCATTTTTGGAACTTGCCATGTATAATCTATTTTTTTTTAAGAATTACGAATAAAATGCAAGCTAATTGCGATAGGTAACACAATTAATAAACGAAAGCATGTATCACGAACAATTTGTTTTCGATACTAGAGAAAAAAATCAATCAATTGTCCCTTGTTTCTTTATTTGTTGTTTATCTCTGTTGTGTTCGAACGAATATACACACAAAATTCATGGAATCGACGTTTTCCTATTCGCGTGATTTATTTGCGTATAAATTATTTCACTAAGTATTTATATAGTAATCGAATGTAGGTTAAAAACCGATTATGTTATAGAACAAATTATAATATATAAAAGTTAAGTTCATTTTTTCCAAAAACATGACAGATCCTCCTTCTGATTTTAAGCAATCGATTTTCAAGTAGATAGAATTTTTAATAGACAAACATATCTTCTCGTTAGAATCGACGCCAAAGGTCTTTTTATGTTTGATACGTTTGCGAAGATTAATTTCATCAACGATTTTTTAACGTATAATGTATTTTTGAAAGTTGTTTTCACTCAAGGATCAGTATATTTCTAAAAGTTAGGTTCAACAATTGAAAGATCATGTTTATCCTTACAGAAAAATTTTCTCGGGCAAAATTTGACGATTGAGAAAATGTTATATTTGATTAGTTTTTACGATTTTGGCTCGTATGTTTATTTGAGAAATTCAAGTATACATTGTGGCGCTGTACATTACATTATGAAGCATCATGCGGTTCCGAAAAACGTTTCCAATAACGATAACAGTAGAACTGCGTAACTCGTAAAGATAAACTTTACCTGAAGGTATAGAAACACAATTAGAAAAATTGATCAATCAATTGCAATATTCCTTTGTTCTGGCGTACACGCTACATTATAATCAATGATTATGTAAAGAATTAATATAGCATTGTAAAATTAATATGCAAACTTTTATTTTTCAGCATTTTAGCGATAGCTTTTGTATAAAAACTCATCGGAATATTGTTGCGATATCTATTCGTTACAATAACAAAGTTGATTCCGTGAAATCTACTTTATGCTGTTTCCCATACAAAGTAGTCCAACTAGAAGTTAACTACCGAGGAAGTGCATTTCTTACAACTAATTTTACTCGCCAACCTGCCTCAACTTTCTCTGTTATTTTATGCGGCTCTAAAGTTGTTTATTTTAAGTCTTTTCATGCCTTATTATTAAATCTTGCTTCGCGTCTTCCTTTTTTCCTCTCAGGAACTTCATTTACTTTCAGTAATCCTGTCCCTTTGTTTTATTTAAATCGTTCTTCTGTTTTATCTATTGCGTGTACGTGACTTTGTTCAAACTTCGTAACTTCTTATTGTTTATAAGCATTAAGCTGACGATGAATATTTCATTATTTCATTTACAATCTTAAAACGCTATCGTTTTCTTGATGCAATCGTTTAGCGCTCGTTGGACCGAAAATTTGACCAGCGTTTCTATATCGAATCACTTTGAGTTTTCGATGATTAATGATATTGACGTCTCCATTTTGTGCTATATGAATCGACTCTTTCAACGATATTATAAATTTGGACATGATAAATGTCACAGAATGAACTTAAATATTTGTCAATTACTAAACCTCGAAGGATAAAATTTCACCCCATGTAAATCTTGCATTACCTAATGTTATAACGTTTTGTATTATATATATAATATATGATAATATATAATAATATACAGTAATATACAGATATGATGATATCATCACAATGTTGCTTTCGACCAACGCAAGTAACAACTTTTCTACTTTCCTTTGTTATTGAATAATTATAAAACATTAAACACTATTTATTCGACTTTTATCTTAAAATAAAGAAGATCCACTGCGATGAAATTTCATTCATGATAGTATTAATGTGACTTCCTAAAATGATTAGAACTTATAAATTGTAATGTTAGATAATTTGTAACGTCTAATAGACCATTGACAAGATTACAGAGGTACAAAATGAATTGTTATCACACCAAATATAGTAAGATAAAATATTACCATGACAAAAGTATTATACAAGCAAATTATAAGACGAAGGAGTAAACATATATCCGATTCCAGGAAGAAAATAAAAGAAAAGCGATCTTTCATTAAATTTCTTTCGCCTGTTGTTCCATTTTCGAAAAAATCGAATTTGAAAATTCGTAGCGTATGTCAAATTAACCCTAAACTCACATGTTCCAAACTTATGTTCCCCAAAACGAGTGTATAGACGAAAACAAGAATATGAACATATTCACTAACGTTGATTTGATTTGATACCCAAGCTAGTCTAATTTATAGACTTTTTCTATTCCCTGTCAGCAACCACAATTTATGCCACAAATGTCGAACGAAAAAATCGTTTGATAAGTTTTGCTACTTCTCATTCGTAAATCCTGTTACATCTTTTCTTTATTTTGTTGTACCTTTATGTTTCATTTATCATTTATAATAAATAGCTTATTGTATGCATAAACATATAATTTTATCTAATTCTAAGATAGCAATAAAAGATACCTTCCAATTTTGGACAATTAAAGGCAATAGAAATAATTATGTAAAAATGATTACGAAAAAGATTCTCTGCTTTAGGCAAAAATTTGATAAAATATTAGCTCAAAGTAATATCTTGAGATTTTTATTTAACATACCTTCAAAAACGGAATATTTATTGGTGTTTTCTTCGATATATTTGACGTTTGTTTCTCCAAGTGTCGAGAACTACTTTCAATGAAGAACGATTCCTTCGTTGTATCATAATAGTATCTTTAGATTCAGAAAAGTGTAACGCCGGTCGACGACTTTGAACATTAAAATGTAAAAAGTAAAAATTTAATACATAAAGCATTTTGCGCTTCGGTATACAAACTAATACAATAATGTTACATTAGAATTACATATTAGCTCAATTAGAAGTGTAAATATTATGTTGATCTTTCTCTGACAAGAGAACCGTATGATTAGAAACTACATTGACAACTAATGACTGTATGTTACGGCCGCTCCTACAATTTCCAATTTTTGATTGTAGTGTTATCACGACACGTTAATATTAATAACCAATTATATACTTGCTTTTTGATAGTCTATCATAAAAAATGTATAACTGACGGATATATAAGGAGAAAGGCAGGCCTGATGGTCACATCGACAACAGTGTGGAAGATACTAGAACACAGAACTCTTCAAAGAAAAAATGAAGGGTAAGATAGTTTTGGTTTTAGTTTAATTTAGTTCACGTTAAGATTGATTGGACAAGGAGTAAATTTGGATTCGTTACCAAATATCTTTTCCTCGTCGATATTCTTGACCTAATCTTAATGTAATAAGTTACTGCATACGATACTAATTAAAAGTGTTTCATAATTATTTTAGCAATATTTGTGGTTGCACTTACCGCTCTTTTGGTGGCGTTCGTTTCCGCTACTCCACCACCTGAATGTCCCGATGAAAGCGAAGAAGATGTTGCTCTGTTTCCGAATCCAGACGACTGCACAAGCTATTATACCTGCATTAGAGACCAACCGTTGTTGATGCAATGCCACCAAGGACTTGAATATAACCCGGTATTAAGAATATGCGACTGGCCAAAGAAAAATGTAACTTGTAAACGTCGGCCTGTACGACCACCACATCCACCACATCAATCACAAGCCTCCACATCCAAATCAACAAAACATGTTGATATCGGCCGCATGCCAGCATAAATAACAGTATAGATCCAGAGTGACACCGACCGGAATAATATGCAACCATAATTTGTTCGAACAGAATAGCATGTTGAATATGAATATATTAATACACAGAAATGTAAACAATATAATGTAGATTGATAATGAGGCAATTATAGACAATAAAAAAGCATAAAAATTAACAAATACTTCTTTAATTGTCTTTTGTATAAATTTAATGTGACAATTACATTTGGCAATTCGATTGCATTGCTTATTACGTAATTGTAAATGTGTCAGTAGAACCGAAAATGAACTGATGATATATATATATATACAAGATGGTTGGTAAAAATTTGTTTTTAATTTCTTTTCTTTTTTTTTAATTTTTTCCATCGAGACAACGATCTACAGTGAGATCCGTTATAACGTACCGAGCGAAAATTCAAAGTCTATTTTCTCGAAAACAAAGCCTCAAACGAAAAATTTTTATTCTATATTTTCGACTTCTTTTTTCGCGTAGATTCACCCCCTTTCCGCTTGTACCAGCAGTTACCAACCACCCTGTATATACAAGTTCTATACGCTGTAGAAAAGACTCATATAGCCAACGCTGCGACTATTTCTTCCATTGAAACGTCTAAGTAACGATAAGAACATGTGAGTTATAGCCGTATCTATCGTCAGTAATCGTCAGTCAGTTCAAATTTCTTAGCTATACGACTCGCGGATCTTCTTTTGGATCAGTTTCTGGACCTCGTACGCAGTGACAATTTTAGTACGTCCTTGTTATTAGCCGATGTCATAAATGTTCTCCATCATGACAACGCACCGCTGTCACACATCGCTCGTTGTTTGCCAGTTCTTGCACGTTTTAATGTTACAATCCTTGATTACCCGCCCTACCTTCCGGATCCCGCGCCATGCAACAGTTTACTATTCCCCAAAGTTAAGAATACCATACAGGGGTTAGGTTAGTATTTTGGGGATTAAAAACGATACAAATAGGAAGAAACGTGGATGCTAAAGCCCACTTGAAACGGGGAACCGCAACACTGTTTTACGTAATGGAGAGGACACTCCATTAAATGCCAAAGGCTAATACTTTGGAGCTGACAATATAGATGTTGTCGAAGTTTCCAACAAATCATTTTTATTAGTTTCCACGAACTTTCTTTCCACACCTCGTACATTTCCAATACCTTTTCGATACTACTTCTAATGTAGTTTGCACAATTAGATTAACATGTAACCTCCAATCACCTGATTAAACTTGGGTAGTGTGAATAATCCCTCGATTATTCCTTCAGCAGAGATTTCTTTTATTAACGAATAAACCACTTGAGCATCCTCTTGAACTAGAGTATCGTATACAGATACTCTCGCTGGCAATAAAATGAAATTATTTGCAACTTAAAAAGTAAACTTCGAACGACATTTCTGTACCCAAAGTTGTAATGTCTAGAAACATAGTGCCTTATAAATATCATCCCCTCTTTTTTTGAACACCATGTAAATATCATGAAGTTCTTATAAGTAGGTATGTATCTACAAAAAAGTTGAATCTTAATATGTCAAAACGTGTAGCGCATCTTATCATTATCTTTATGTTAACAAACTATATATGAGCAAATTATAAGACGAAGGAATGAACATATATCAGATCTCAGGAAGAAAATAACAGAAAAGGGATCTTTCATTAAATGTCTTTCGCCTGTTGTCCCATTTTCGAAAAAATCGAATTTGAAAATTCGTAGCGTATGTCAAATTAACTCTAAACTCACATGTTCCAAACTTATGTTCCCCAAAACGAGTGCATAGACGAAAACAAGAATATGAACATATTCACTAACGTCGATTTGATTTGATACCCAAGCTAGTCTAATTTATAGACTTTTTCTATTCCCTGTCAGCAACCACAATTTATGCCACAAATGTCGAACGAAAAAATCGTTTGATAAGTTTTGCTACTTCTCATTCGTAAATCCTGTTACATCTTTTCTTTATTTTGTTGTACTTTTATGTTTCATTTATCATTTATAATAAATAGCTTATTGTGTGCATAAACGTATAATTTTATCTAATTCTAAGATAGTAACATATGATACCTTCCAATTTTGAACAATTAAATGCAATAGAAGTAATTATGTAAAAATGATTACGCAAAAGATTCTCTGCTTTAAGCGAAAATTTAATAAAATTTTAGTGCAAACTAATATCTTGATATCTTTATTTTTCTCAGAAACATTATCAACTTTATTAATTAACATTCCTTTAAAAACGAAATATCTATTGATATTTTATTCGATACACTTGACATTTGTTTCTCCAAGTGTTAAAAATTACTTTTAATGAAGGACAATTCCTTGGTTATATTATACTCGTATCTTTAGATTAAGAAACGTGTAACGCCGGTCGACGACTTTGAACATTAAAATGTAAAAAGTAAAAATTTAATACGTAAAGCATTTTGCGCTTCGACATACGAACTAATACATTAATGTTACATTAGAATTACATATTAGCTCAATTAGAAGTGTAAATATCGGTCTTTTTCTGACAAGAGAACCGTATGATTAGAAACTACATTGACAACTAATGACTGTATGTTACGGCCGCTGCTACAATTTTCAATTTTTGATTGTAGTGTTATCACGACACGTTAATATTAATAACCAATTATATACTTGCTTTTTGATAGTCTATCATAAAAAATGTATAACTGACGGATATATAAGGAGAAAGGCAGGCCTGATCGTCACATCGACAACAGTGTGGAAGATACTAGAACACAGAACTCTTCAAAGAAAAAATGAAAGGTAAGATAGTTTTGGTTTTAGTTCAATTTAGTTCACGTTAAGATTGATTGGACAAGGAGTAAATTTGGATTCGTTACCAAATATCTTTTCCTCGTCGATATTCTTGACCTAATCTTAATGTAATAAGTTACTGCATACGATACTAATTAAAAGTGTTTCATAATTATTTTAGCAATATTTGTGGTTGCACTTACCGCTCTTTTGGTGGCGTTTGCTTCAACTGTTCCACCACCTGAATGTGGAAGCGGACAACACGATATCTTCCTTCCGAATCCAGACGACTGCTCAACCTTTTATCTCTGCGATAGAGGTGAACCATTGTTGATGCAATGCAACGAAGGACTTGAATTTAACCCGAAATTAAGAGTATGTGATTGGCCTAAGCAAACTGTCCGCTGTAAACGTCTCGTTTCAAAGCCATCAAGTCCGGCAGATAGTCCCGCACCATCAGCAGCAACTGTTACTGCTTCCCCTGAAGTGGCACCAGAGGAAGTAACAGTACATGTCCAGAATGACACCGACCTGAAAAATATGCAATCATAATTTCTTCGAATAGTACAGCATGTTAAATATGAAAATTTTTAAACACAATAATGTAAACAATATAATGTAGATTGATAATGTGGCAATTACAGGCAATAAAAAAGCATACTAATTAACCAATATTTCATTAATTCTAATTTGATTAAATTTAATGTGACAATTACATATAGCAATTTGATTACATTACTTATTACGTAATTATAAAAATGTCAATAGAACCGAAAATGGACTGATTATGTTGATATGCAATTTCTATACGGTATAGCAAAAAGACTCATATAGCCAACGCTGTGACTATTTCTTCGATTGGAACGTCTAAGTAACGATAAGAACATGTAAGTTATAGCCGTAGCTATCATCAATAATCGTCAATCAGTTCAAATTTCATAACTATACGACTCGCGGACCTTCTTATGGACCAGTTTCTGGACCTCGTACGCAGTGACAATTTTAGTACGGGCTTGTTATTAGCCGATGTTATAAATGCTCTTCATCATGACAACGCACCACCGCCACACATCGCTCGCTGTTTGCCAGTTTCTTGCACGTTTTAATATTACAATCCTTGATTACTCGCCCTACCTTCCGGATCCCGCTCCGTGCAACAGTTTACTATTCCCCAACGTTAAAAATACCATACAAGGACAGTATTTTAGGCATTAAAAAAGATACAAATAGGAAGCAATGCGGATGCTAAAGTCCACTTGAAACGAGGAACCGCAGCACTGTTTTGCGCAATGGAGAGGATACTTGATTAAGTGCTGGCGGTTAGCACTGTGAAGGTGACTGTTGCGAATTACCAACTAGGTGGCGATCAGTCAGGTTGCAACTGGTTGGTTGATGTCGCGACCCTTGAACACTATGAATGCCTAAGGTGGATGTAGATTAAAGATGTCTATTAAGCTTGTATTTAGTAGTTTATTTGAACTGTTTAGTATACATGAAAGAATATGAACTATACGTAACGGTGTTAAATTTAAGCCAGTACGTGATGAGTCTCGTGCTTGATGGCTGCCGAGCTTACATTCTAACTGTCCGTCTAGGAGATCTGTTTTTGTTAATGTTTCCTGTGAAGCGGGAATCTATTCTATCCAATTCTGTAACAATCGAACTGTCGTCGGTGTCTCTAATGTAGTGCATTTTGTACGTACATGCTCGAGGGTGCGTAGCGTAACGTCCTGGTTTAGTGTTCCGTTGTCATCGGATGTTGAGGTTTAGGACACGGGTTCACTTTAGAGCGGACCCGATGAGCACTTAGGGTGTCACTTAGTCTCTACTCGAAAATGGTATCCCACTGGGAGTAGCCATCCACACGTTATTTAGCAATTAAGTTAGAAAAATTTACCAAATGTCCAGCTGGACAAATTGTGAAGTACAAATTAAATAATAATAAAAAAAAACAGCCACTTGACAATGTCGATTTTGCAAACATTGCAACTTGCGAGGCGAGAACCTCCAACTTTCCAAAAAAAGCAGAAGCGTTGTCCGTGTCATAAACTGAGTATCACCCAAAATCTCGAACAGTGAGAGTACAGATTTTGACGAAGTTTCAAACAAATCATTTTTATTAATTCTTTCCACGAATCTTCTTTCCACACCTCATACTTTTCCAATACTTTTTCAATGCTACTTCTAATACAGTGTACACAATTAGATTAACATGTAGCCACCAATCACATAATTAAATTTGAATAATGTGAATAATCCTTCGATGATTTCCTAAGTAGAGATTTCTTTTATTAGTGAATAAACCACTTAAGTATCCTCTTAAACTATAGTATCGCATGAAGATACTTTCGCCGGAAATGAAATTAAATTATCTGCAACATAAAAAGTAAGCTCCAAACGACATTTCTGTACCGAAAGGTTTCTCGTTGTTCTAATGTCTAGAAACATAGTGCCTTATAAATGTCATCCCCTCTTTTTTTGAAAACCACGTAAATATCATAAAGTTTTTATATGTATGTATGTATCTACACAGAAGTTGAATCTTGATATGTAAAAACGTGTAGCGCATCTACTCGCTAATTGATGTGAATATAAATTTGACTACACAACACGAAAACTTGAATCTATTTCGTTGCATGGGACGAGTTTATTGTCCTTTACAACTGTTTGCTAGTCGTTGTCAGATGGGTCTATTTTGTGCTCAACAACGGTACGCATGGCTTGACACGAACTCCTGTATTTCTCATCATACGTCATATATATATACATATCTTTATGTATAAACTAGAGAATAGTCATTATCTACGTTTCAATTATGCGATGTACATAACAAAATACTATTTATTTTTACTACTTATTATATATAAATTTGTTAATAATATTTTTATTGTAACTACAGTGTATATATGACATTATTAAATTGGACGCAGCACATTAAATGCTGGAGAACGTGTATATAATCGCATATGTTTTAACGGATTAACTGTTTTTATTTAATTTACATCGTTTTATTTAGGTACTTCGGTATGTATTTAATTTGTCATTAATTATAATTGGTCTCTCTAATTATAGATATGAAATGAATGCAACAGCCAGACCAATATAGACTGATAAACGCCTGTGTGTAAATAATTTTACATGTACGCCTTTGATATTTAGTATCGTGGTAATTTATGCAGATTATTGTTATTTTAACAAGTAATATATCAGTCCTTTATTTCATTATTACATAATTACAGTGTTTAGAAAATGCAATAAAATATGCATATATAATATTACAAGATATTCAATTAAAAAGACGATATCACAAGATGTATTTAAAAATGTATAATCTATTTACAACATATTTGACGTTTGCTGCTCCAAGTGTTGAAAATTTTTGTATCTTTAGATTAAGAAAAGCGTAACGGCGATCAACAACTTTGAACATTGAACTGTAAAAGGTAAAAATTTAATACGTACAGCATTTTGCGCTTCGGTATACAAACTAATACATTAATGTTACCTTACAATTACATATTACCTCAATTAGAAGTGTAAATATTATCTAGATATTTCTCTAAACAGAGAACGATATGATTAGAAACGACATTGACAACTAATAGCTGCATGTTACGCTCCAATTTTTGACTATAGTGTTATCACGACACGTTAAGATTAAGAATCAATTATATACTTGTTTTTTCATAGTCTTTCATAAAAAATGTATAACTGACGGATATATAAATCGAAAGACAGGCCTGATCGTCACAACGACAACAGTGTGGAAGATACTAGAACACAGAACTCTGCAAAGAAAAAATGAAAGGCAAGATAGTTTTGGTTTTATTCTAATTTAGTTCGCGTTAAGATTGATTGGACAAAGAGTAAATTTGGACTTGTTACCAAATATCTATTCCTCGCCGATATTTTTCACCTAATCTTAATGTAATAAGTTACTGCATACGATACTAATTAGAAGTGTTCCATAATTATTTTAGCAATATTTGTGGTTACACTTGCCACACTTTTGGTGGCGTTCGTTTCCGCTACTCCACCACCTGAATGTCCCAATGAGGAAGAAGAAGATGTTGCTCTGTTTCCAAATCCAGACGACTGCTCAACCTATTACTCCTGCATTAGAGAGACACCGGTGTTAATGCAATGCAACGAAGGACTTGAATTTAACCCAGAATTAAGAGTATGCGATTGGCCAAAGAAAAATGCAAGCTGCAAACACCGCCCTTCGAGACCACCACATTCAACACATAGTCCCGCAACCAAACCACCAACAACCGGTATCCCGGAAGATAGCACCCGGTTACCAACAGTATCAATCCAGTGACACCAATCTGAATAATATGCAACCATAATTTCTTCGAACAGTACAGCATGTTGAATATGAAAATTTTAAAACACAATAATGTAAAGAATATAATGTAGATTGCTAATGTAGAAATTATAGGCAATAAAAAAGCATAAAAATTAACAAATACAATAATTGTCGTTTGTATAAATTTAATGAGACGATTACATATAGCAATTCGATTACATTGGTTATTACCTAATTGTAAATGTGTCAATAGAACCGAAAATGAACTGATGATATATATATATATATACAAGTTCTGTACGGTGTAGAAAAGACTCATATAGCAAACGCTGCGACTGTTTCTTCAACTGGAACGTCTAAGTAACGATAAGAACATTTAACTTATAGCCGTATCTTTTCGTGTACCGGTTTCTGGACCTTGTACACAGTGACAATTTTAGTACGCCCTTGTTATTAGCCGATGTCATAAATGTTCTCCGTCATGACAACGCACCGCTACCACACATCGCTAACTGTTTGCCAGTTTCTTGCACGTTTTAATATCACAATTCTTGATTACGCGCCCTACCTTCCGGATCCCGCGCCGTGCAACAGTTTACTATTCCCCAAAGTTAAGAATACCATACAAAGACAGTATTTGGGGGATTAAAGACGATATAAATAGGAAGCAACGTGGATGCTAAAGCCCACTTGAAACAGGGTACCACAGCAGAGTTTTACGCAATGAAGAGGACACTCCATTAAGTGCTAAAGGGTAATACTTTGAAGCTGACAATATAGATGTTGACGATTTTCACCTAATTTAAACTTGAGTAGTGTGAATAATCCCTCGATGATCCCTTCAGCAGAGATTTCTTTTATTAGCGAATAAACCACTTGAGTATCCTCTTGAACTGTAGTATCGCATGAAGATACTTTCGTCGGAAATGAAATTAAATTATTTGCAACTTAAAAAGTAAGCTCCAAACGACATTTCTGTACCGAAAGGCTTCTCATTGTTCTAATGTCTAGAAACATAGTGCCTTATAAATATCATCCCCTCTTTTTTGAATACCATGTAAATATCATGAAGTTTTTATATGTATGTATGTAGCTACACAAAAGTTGAATCTAATATGTAAAAACTTGTAGCGCATCTACTCGCGAATTGATGTGAATATAAATTGACGACACAACAGGAAACCTTGAACCTATTTCGTTGTATAAGACGAGTTTATTAGCATTTACTACGGTTTGCTAGTCAGATGGGTCTATTTTGTGCTGAACAACGGTACGCATGGCTTGACGCGAACTCCTGTATTTCTTATCATACGTCATATATATATACATATCTTTATGTATAAACTAGAGAATAGTCATTATCTACGTTTCAACTATGCGATGTACATAACAATATACTATTTATTTTTACTACCTATTATATATAAGTTTGTTAATAATATTTTTATTGTAACTACAGTGTATATATCACATTATTAAATTGGACGCAGCACATGAAATGCTGGAGAACGTGCAAGACGTGTATATAATCGCATATGTTTTAACAGATCAACTGTTTTTATTTAATTTACATCGTTTTGTTTAAGTGCTTCGGTATTATTTAATTTGTCATCGATTATAATTGGTTTTTATAATTACAGATGTCAAATGAATGCAACAGCCAGGCTTATACAGACTGATAAACGCCTGTATCTAAATAATCTTACATGTACATCATTGATATTTAGTATTGTGGTAATTTATACAGATTATTTTTATTTTAACAAGTAATATATCAGTCCTTTATTTCATTATTACATAATTACAGTGTTTAGAAAATGCAATAAAATATGCATATATAATATTACAAGATGTTCAATTAAAAAGACAATATCACGAGATGTATTTAAAAATTTATAATCTATTTACAACATTCAATGTATCAAACAATTATTTTGCATTTGTACAAATACGATTTAAACATCTTAAAAGCATATTTTAAAAATATGCGATTAAAACATAGTTCATACAGTAATACATAAAATTGGATACATAAATCAATCTTCGTTATTAACACAACCCAAGCAATTATTGATAAAAAATTTCTTACCTTCGCGGTAATATTTCGCTACGTTCCTTAAATTTAGTTTATCATTTTATTACTTACATAAATATGAAGATTTTCAACGTTGAAAAATTATAGTGGTATTTTATATAGTAATTTAAATCGAATTTATAAGAAAATATAAGATTTAAAATAATAACGACTTGGTTACTTAGAAATACGAGAGATCTTTTAAAATTATATAAAACATATTGTGTATGGGCGTAGATACTACAATAAATTCTAGATATCACAATATGAAGGCAATGAATGGTATTTTGTACTTGTTCTGGTATCTTGTTTTAGTAACCAATTGCATACTCAATTACGTAAAGAAACGCACCTCATATTAAATGCTACGTGAGAAATTGGGTTTCCGGATCGGTATCATTCATAAGATCATCAAATCCAAGACTAAATCTATCGTTTATTAGCGTAGAAGTTCTTTGAAGCCTTTTTTTCGGTTTCTCGCAATTTATTCTGTGATTAAGAGGAATATAGGATTCATCTATATCAGCAAATTCATCAACTGATTGATTATGAATTACATCATTTCTGAAACTTTGATCAGAGTTCGTTTCAAAATTAACTACATCATCAACTGTTTTCACATCTTCAATGTCTTTTTCACATAAATTATTTTCATCTTTAGGTGTTTGCACATTTTCCGAAACATTAAATTTGAAGACCCTTTGATTACATATATTGTCTATTATCTCTGACATGTTTACATCATGATCATCGTTCTCGTCAATAAAATCATCCGGTGAAAGTTCATTAAACATTCTATCCAATGTATTATTTAAGTTTGAATTGATATTCTCCAATTGTAATACTTTTTCGAACTGAGGACCGCGTTTAACTTTATCACTTCTTTTCGGACTTTCTTGTAAACCATCTAATGTTTTACA
Source organism: Bombus huntii (assembly GCF_024542735.1). NCBI lineage: Eukaryota > Metazoa > Arthropoda > Insecta > Hymenoptera > Apidae > Bombus > Bombus huntii. The sequence goes on from NC_066246.1 coordinate 7,543,310, forward strand.
TTTTTTAGATTTTATTGGCGTAATACTCATCCTTCGGAAAGATTCTTCTAAAGACGTAGGATCATTTTTGGAAATAAATTCATCAATTTTTCTATTACTTTCTGTTTTTGCATTTCTCTTCTGACGCCTCTTTTCTGCTTTACGTTTATCACTAGCATCTGTATCGTTTTGTATTTTCTTTTTATTCGGTCGTTTCTTTGTTTTCGCATTTCTTGCATTTTCAAATGCTTCAACTAATTCTGGATAACATTTCTGTACAGCACTTTGTGGCTCAATGCTTGCCAATTCAGATGGAATATCTGCACCATTATCACTCACATTATCTAATGCAATATATTCTTTTAATCTTTTTATCGTACTATGATCAGTCTTCCAAATAATTTCATAACTCGCAACAGACCTAATATTCCGAACTTTCTTTATTGCTTCAGGTATGTATAAATCGAGCATTGTTAGACGGTTGTCTGCAGAAATACCTGGAAGGTGTACAAGTTGCCAACGAGTCACTAGAGGAAATATCTTCTCAAATGCATATTGTGGTTCCCAAGACAAATATCGTTCCATGAAATCCTAACATAAATCGAGTTATAGTAAGAATAAATAAAGTAAACTTACAAAGTTTTACGTTAAAACTTACTATGAATTCATTCACTTGCGGTTGTTTCCACTGAATATCTATTTTTGCAGGTACTGAAGCTTTTTTAATAAGAAATTCATCTATTAATTCTTGATTTGGAAAATCTTCAATAAGAAGAGCTTTTTTTCGTAAAGCAATTTCATTCAATAATAAAGCTCTTTTCTCTCTACAAAAGTATATCGTAAAAAATACAATATAAATATGCTAAATAAAATATGTTGCATAACAATTATATAATAAACGTACTTATAAGAGTTATGGCATTTCACAGTGGTCCCACATTCTATACAACCTGATTTTGTATGCTTTTGTAGTTTACCACTATGTCCACAAGACGAACACAAATTTGGATTCAGTAATTCTGCTTCTTTATAATCTAAAGTAGTATCGGTCCTCCAACTCTTCATTCTAAAAAGTTAATAGTATTTGTACATAATATTTTTGTTAGATAAAAAATACATTTTAGACATACTTTAATTTATACTTTACCGTTCAAGTATATCTTTATCATTTACAATTTTAAAAAGTTTCATAGCAGCTTCTTTACCAACTCCATTCAGTCCATCATTATAATCACAACCACATAATAAAGCTAATGCTATCATTTTATTTCTCCCTAATTCTAATAACCTCTCTATCTTTTCTAATTTATATTCATCTACAGCACCACCTGAACTCCCACGATTTCCTTGAGTACTTGTACAAAAATTTCTGTAAACTACTTTTGCTCCATATAAAAAGCAATCACTGTCTTGACTTATGCATCCATCAACAAGCTGTAAAAATAATTATTAAAGCAATAGGTAACTGTGATTCACATCTTTTCATGTGTACAAATATTTTACCCCGTCTTCGTTTAAATAAGCACACATTGCTTCTGCTTCCCCATGTCCTTGCACACACGCCAAACCCATAAGTTGAAGCATTTCCTTGCATTCATTGAGAATTCTATTAAACTGTGTTCTACCTCCTTTAGAAGCAGTTTTTTTCTCGCGAAAACCAGAACGAACGTCATTTCTCTTTGCAATTGTCTTATGTTTCAAAGTAGGTGCTTTCCCTTCCAATACAAATACTGGAGATATTCCTTGCATGAGGAGAAATGCTGTACGAAAATAGAGATTCCTGTAATAATTATTCAATCGTATTTAACTTTAAATCTGAAAGAATAATAAATGTAACCAATGCAAACTCACAAACCTAAGATACATTTTTGGTTGTGCAGAATGATCAGTTACTGTTTGACTATCCACAATCCAACAACTCATATCAATGGCTACCGTTTTTCCTTGAAGCTCAAACATTGGTTTCCTCTCGCTCAAAGGCGACAAAATATTCCAAAGATCTTTTACTCCCATTTTTACTAATTTGAACTAGAGTTTGTAAACATTTTACTACAACGTATTTGTTGGGGTCTATGTGCAATTGTGTGTTATATGATACCATATTAAAAGGATATAAATCCCTATGTAGTAAAGTTAAACACTAGAAAATAGTTTATACTGTTGTGTATAGTGTGTTATGTGTGGTATAGGCTTGTAGCTCTCTCTAGCGTGAATATCTTGTACGATAATACGATAAAATCTAGCGCGGCGAATTTAATTTTATAACAGCGTAACCGAGGCAACGAACAAAAGTTGCTTAACAAATTTATTGATTAAGTTTCAAAATTATTTATCAGTAATAACTATGATCACTTTTAAATTTCGTATTTACTTTCGTTACCATGGGAAAGAACATTGTCAATGCATAAATCGCTTGCTCTTTAATATTACAACTTCAATCAAATTAATGTTTATTAGCATTGGTTAATAAGAAATTGTATTATTGGATAACAGACAATCATAGATCGTCATGTAAAATCCGAGTAGATAAATGGCTATTCTGCGACCTAAAAAGTGAGAGAATCGTTAGAATCATTAAATCGTAGAATCGTTGAGTCGTAAAACCGTCACGTTGAGGTCAGAGTTTAAGAAAATTTCATTAAAGCGCAAATCTTTGTTAAAGTCAAATTGTTTGTCAAATTCAATATATTATAATTCAATTTTAAATATAAATTTTATTCAAGTTAATTTTTCTCGTTGTGTATTTCTTCATTTAAATGTAAAGTTAATTTTTTGAATTGTTTAAAGTTGTAACACGAGCAGAGTGTTTCAACACTCCAAAAGCTGCAGTCTGGCTAAATTGCCCCAAATCTTGAAAAGGCCACGTAACAATATTTGAGATGATAAAATATAGAAATTTTTGCACGTGTTTGTGCTTTATTCAAGATAAAGCCATCTTTTTCTTTGCAAGAAACTGATTTCAATGGGAATCATTCATATCAAATACATAATTCTGATCCTGGCATTAAATTGAATACTTTTGTTGTACAATTTTTTTCAAAATAATATATATGTATATTTCTGAAACCTACTGTTATAACAGATTTTTTCTTTGTTGATATGAATTAATATATTACCAAAGACAAAGTATAACATATAAAAATAATATATCCAACGGATGTCCTATCTAATATATTTTTTGTTTCACGTGTTAATTATTTGTGAACTGTATCATCTTGATATTGTAATATCGTAGAATAGATTTGAATTAGAGATCGGTTGAAAATATAAAAAACCGTGTACGTCGTATTGCATTTAGTTTCCGTTAAATAAATATCGTTCTCTGTCCAATTTATATCTGTATATTCAGTTTAATATTAATAAATTGTAAATAATCGAAAAAAAATTTCTATCCTTATTTTTCGATATTACAATATTGTTTCCGACATTATCGATTCAACATAAAATAAAAATATGTACAATCACCGACGAATTAGTCAATAGTATAATCATAGATTAATACAAGAGCAGGCTGAAAAATTTCCGGAATGTCAATAACAAATAAACCAACTCCCAACGACGATTCCGGACATTTTTCAATCTGCTCTCGTATGTACCTAATGTACAATCATGTTATATTAATTATATTCATGTATCTGAACAAATATTTTCTATAAATTTATTGCTTATGTGTTATATTTTTATATATTGTATTTATTGATCTATATTATATTGCATAATATACTATTATATTTACAAAGCTATTTCTTATCAATAATATTCCTACGTTGTACATATACAATCTTTTGAATCACTTCTTTTCAGATTAACAAAAAATAAAATTACACTATCCATTATGGATTTCCCAATGAGAGATCGATAAAGGTAATCGGCTATCAATCTACGTGATACAACAAATTTTATAAATCGAAAGATTTTTAATTTTTCTATATAATTTTCGATAAGGAAAGATAAATATATCCTCTATATTTTTAACTTTTGTTCACACGCACTTTTGTAATCACATGCACAATACTTCTAGTATATGTAGTATACTAGTATATATACTAAAATAAACATTATTTGGCACAAAAGAAAGTAATTGCTTTTATTTACAACTGTAATGCGAATTTAACTCTCTTGTATACATTAGCATCTTTAGTTTAAGAACTTTTTAAATGCATTCAACTTTCTGTTTCTTTTTCAAATTTTCATTCAAATTCTATCACTTAATGCAATGAGTTTAGAAGTGAAAAAATAGAGATCTGCACATATTAGTCTACTCTAAAGTATCTGAACACCGTCTAAATAGGTCTAAATTCGTGGTATAAGTGATGTCAGGGAGATTTTATACCTTGAAATAGAACAAAAATCAAGAATGACAAAAGTTACGTTGAAGAACGTAATTTTCATTTCTGAGGTAGTCTTCATTCTTATGAAGATCGAATTTGAAAATTTATCAAGTATGTATGTATTTGATTAATTCTCGATTGAAAAAGAGCGCGCAATTATTCTACATGCGAAACTAAGTTGGAAATATGGAATACAATTTTTTTCACCTGTTGTTTCGTTTTCGTTTCGAGAAAACTAAATTAGAAAATTTGTATCCGAGTTAATTCTCAACTCAGAAGCTTATTTTCTAAAAAACGAGGCCTCAAACGAAAAACGTAAATAAATATATTTCAATATTAATTTCCATACAAGGTTGATTTCCATACTATTTTCTGGACTTCTTCTATTCTCTGTCAACAATTATAATTTATAATAAAAGTGATACGAAAAAATCGTTTGATAAGTTTTACCAATGTATTTAAAAATCTTGTTGTACCTTTTTTTTATTCGGTTACAGTTTTATGTTCTATTTATTCTTTATAATAGTTTATTGTTATTTTATTTGTGTCTGATGAATTAATGTAGAATAATTCTTAATTTTTATCATCTAAAGGTAATAAAAGTAGTTATATAAGAAGAATTATGAGGAACATTCTCTGCTTGAAAATATCTTCAAATGAAAATGTAATTTCAGTTTAAAGTAATATTTTAAGATCTTTGTTTCTCTTAAAAACATTATTAATTTTATTAAATTCCTTTAAAAAACAAAATTTATGCTGATGTTTCGTTCGATATATTTGATGTTCGTTTCTTCAAGCGTTGAAAATTACTTTCAATGAAGAACAAATTGTCATTATATTTAATTAATTAATTGATTAACTTTTATATTTTTTGAATACATAAAGTATTTTATGCTTTAATATACAAACTTGTATATTAATGTTATAATTAGAATTAGATATTAATTCAATTAGAAATGATTCTAAATAATTTCTGAAGTCACTATTTCAAACTTTCTCTGAGAAGGAAACCGATATGATTAGCAGACAATATTGACGCTTAATAACGCTACGTCCCAACGACTCATGTAGTAGCTAATTTTTTCTTCGTTAGACTTATCACGATATGATGATAATTATGATTGATAAACAAGTATTTGCTTGCTGATAATCTATTAAAAATACTTATGTAGAATATATAAAGAGGAAGACAAATCTGATCGCCATAACAATAGTAAGAAGGAATACAATACAAGACGAAATTGTGCGCTTTCAGAAGCAAAAATGAAAGGTAAGATAGTTGTAATAATCTCTAATAAAATTGTTCACGTTAAGATTGAACGGAAGAAGTGGAATGGAATATATCAATTTTAGTGAAAATATTTTTGTTATTTACACGTTCGACATTATTTAATTCTCATTTATAAGATCTTCTTCTTCATTATAATAATATAATAATATAATATTCTTGTATAAACAAGAAAATGCATATACGCAGATATGTACATACAGAAACAGAATTTTCATCTTGTCATAACATTTTTCACTTTTTATAAAGCTTTTGCCGATATTTTTAACTTGATCTCAATTATTAAATTACTAGATACGATACTAATTAAAATCGTCTGATAATCATTTTAGCAACGTTTGTGGCAATATTTGCCACACTTTTGGTGACGTTTGCTTTCGCCAACCCACCTCAATGTCCAACTAAGGACGGAGAGGATATTGTCTTGTTTCCGAATCCAGATGACTGCTCGACCTACTATTCCTGCAGTGCAGGCAGACTGCAGATAATGAAATGTAGTGAAGGACTGGAATATAATACGGATTTAAGAGTATGCGATTGGCCCAGAGAGCATGCAGAATGTAAACATCACCATTCAAGACCACCACATTCTTCGACAGCCCGTTCTACGGTGACATCTCGCCCTCCACGACCAACTGAATCTGGCAAATACAGTACTGCTGCATCACCCCGTCCGTCACAACGAACTCTTTCTACTGATGAACCATTCCGACCAACTCACCCTACTAAACAAACCCACCCTTCGAGACCAACTACTGAACCATCCCGTCCTCCAAAACCACCTCACCCTACTAGACCATCCCATCCTCCAAGACCACCTCATCCTACTAAACCATCCCATCCTTCAAGACCAACTGATTCTACTGAACCATCCCATCCTCCAAGACCACCTCACCCTACTAGACCATCTCATCCTCCAAGACCAACTCCATCTGTCAGTCCAAAGCCACCTCGTCGACCAAATCCGGATTTTCCTCCACACCGCCCAGACCATAAACCACACGACCGACCCCTTCCTCCACACCACCCACCCGGTCCACCACACCACCCACCCGGTCCACCGCACCACCCACCCGTTCCACCGCACCACCCACCCGTTCCACCGCACCACCCACCCGGCCCACCACACCACCCACCGGGCCCACCACACCACCCACCCGGCCCACCACACCACCCACCCGGCCCACCACACCACCCACCCAGCCCACCACACCATCCACCCGGCCCACCGCACCATCCACCCGTACCACCGCACCATCCACCCGGTCCACCGCACCATCCACCCGGTCCACCGCACCGCCCACCCGGTCCACCACACCGCCCACCCGGTCCACCACACCGCCCACCCGGTCCACCGCACCACCCACCCGTTCCACCGCACCACCCACCCGGTCCACCACACCACCGTCCCATTCCACCGCACCACCCACCCGGTCCACCACACCACCGTCCCATTCCACCGCACCATCGTCCCGTTCCACCGCACCATCGTCCCGTTCCACCGCACCATCGTCCCGTTCCTCCGCACCACCCACCCGGCCCACCACACCACCGTCCCGTTCCACCGCACCACCCACCCGGTCCACCACACCGCCCGCATCTTCCCCCAATTCCACATCATCCCCCACAACGTCCTCATTCCCCTTTTGATGAGCCCATCTTTCCAAGATACGAAGACTAACCAATCTTATAATTAAGAGGAATTGTTCAATGTCATTAAAATTCTTAGTATGTTTGACAAAAATAATGTATTCAAACTGTATTCAATATAGTTGAACTGTAATAAATATTTCTGAATTTATTTCTCCACAGTTTATTTATTTCTCAAGTCCTTCGTTTTCATGACACAAATCTTAATTTATATTCAGCATTATGAGAAAATAAAGGAAAGTACGAATAGGTAATTATTTCGATTAATTATTTTAACCTTTTTGAAATTTACTACTTATTTTTTAAAATCCATGATATTAAGAATTAGAAGTATTAGAATTCATAGACACTAATAAATGCCGAATTTCATTTGTCCTTTAATGTAAGCTACTTAATAGTTCTATTCAGTGTGTTCATTTATAATAGTGCCGTAGGATCATTGGTTTTCGTCTGTTTTCAACTTTTTTGGTAAAACATTGAAATACGCTTCGTAAAAAATTTGTACAACTTAATAAAAATTCGCACAAGATATTTTAGATGTATTTTAATCTTTCGAAATTGGATCATAATTTGAACTTTCTAAATTGAAAAGTTAATGAATTCGATACGAAAATCGTTGTAGAAACACATCACAAAATATTGACCTAAGAAAGTATAACACTAACGAATTTTAATGGAACTCAAGTTAAAATTTTATTGAAATATTAATATTGACGAATAAACTAAATTTTTAATTTATTAAAAGCATCAATCATTATTGGATCTGCCTTATTTAACGGAAACCGTTTTATATGGAGTCTTGTAAAGTCTCATCTACTTGAAAGATGAAAAGTGAAAAGAAAGAAAAGAAAAAGAAACAGTATAACGAAATTTGATCTAATAAATAGTACACGTATGTATTTAAAGTTTATCTCAAACTTATTGACCAAATAGTAAAACAAAAAATAAATCATTGTTTCAGTGAAAAATCACATCTTTTATGTCTTATAAATGAAATCGACGAATTGTAGACGAATATTTGAAATTGTATTTAACTGTACGATAATTGTTTTAAAAACATACTCATGGTATATTCTTATCATTTTTATTATTAAATACCTATTTTTAGAAAATTTAATATCTTTTTGTTGTTTGCAATGAATTCTTATGATATTTGATATACAATATACATATATACACATGCAGCATTTCATAATATATTTGCATTATAACTTTTGTTGAGTTTTATTTACATAATGCTGTAGAAATAAGTTAATAATTAAGTTTAATAAATTTAAAATGAAATTATTAGAATGTTACGATCTTTCGATTTCAAATATTCACGTATGTATCTAGAATTCCACATTTGTAACTGTATATAAGCGAGAATAAATATTTATGTACTTAACTATGCATGACATATGATTTCAATTTCACACATAGGTTTACAATATATTCTGTTATAATGCAAATTATTTCACGATGATACATTAAAATATTTTTAGGTGTAATATCTTTTTATTGAATAAGGAAGTTGTGATAACGATTAAACAATCAATAAATGTACGCAATACGTTTCTGATTAAAACAATTCTCGAATAATCTCGTTCTTTCTATCTGTAACTTCTATTCAGAAAATTTATTCAAAATATTATTTAAATAATGCACAATTCTGGTTTTCGTGAAAATCACTCTGAAGATAGCTATTGTGGGAAATAACGCATGCGCATTGCGCATGTACGTTTCAGTAGAGAGCAGTAGTAACATGGAGGACATCTCTCTGAGTCACGTTTGAGCCTTTAGAACACAGATCTTTAGCTCATATGCTGCCTCTACTATACACATGTATACACATATGTATTTAGACTATACATAAACGTGGCAATATAGGTTAAATGTTTATAGTCTATGGTGGACTAACAGTGTTTTGCAATTCGTAGTTTAGTAATCTTTTGATGGCAGTGTTTCGAGTTACGTGGTGCCAACGTCACTGCAAACATGAGTAGTAAATCACGTAAAGTGAAAAATCCATTATTATCAGCTGCTGGTGAAGGTTTTCCGTTTGAAAATTACACCGAAAATGCATTTTTGATGCCAGTTACGCCTGCTACACCTGCGGTACTCCGCGATGGTGAGTCTGTTAATGAAACACCTGGGTGGGGCTCTCACAGATTCATATTTTCCTAATCTTGACATGTAATAAAATGTATGAATGACATTTATCACAAAACTAATCATCATTATGTACGTTTTCTTATTCTTTTGTTTCATTTATTTTCACACAGTTGCAGGTATCATTCGCATCTCGGCAAACATCTGTGCATGCATAATGTTTGTTACAAGCTGAATGTCAGTTTATTTCTTACTAGATTAGAAATTGTTTTCCAACCTAGATACTTTATTTATTGTACTCAATGCTTGTACGTATGTTGCACAATAAGTATAACTGTTTATTGAATTCTAATGATTTTGAAATTTATATCAGTTTTGACCTTGTATGTATTTGTATGTAATTGTAAAGTAAACCAGCTTACCCTTCTTTTCCATTAATCGTGCAATACAATACAATTCTATTATAACGTAAAGTTTGTAATAGATTTTGTACATTAAGTTTTCCACTGTTCCTTTTGTTGAAATTTGTTTAATTTACAATTACATTAAGTTGCAATTTATACTTTTACCATTAAAATTATAATGATATAAATTTAAATTGAATTTGATTGTTCTTCAAATATTAAATAAAATCATTGTGTCTGTATATAGAAATAAGGTAATATCAACATTTATTAACAACAACTTATGTACATTATTGTAGATATAATTAACAGAAATGTATTTTAAATCTAATGTTAGTTTGTAATATTAACTTATATAATAGCAAGGATGAATATAAGCTACATCATACTGCGATATACATTTTAGTACTGATAAAGAATTAGAAAGTAGTCCTTTCTGACTGCGTAGGTGGTCTTGATCCATATCGTTGTGTATAAGGCAAGTTGTGACTTTTCCTTTTTCGAATGCAATATATAATTAAGACAGTGATCGCAATAATGAATAACAAAGCTATCAATGCTCCTACTGTAATAGCTGCAATCTCAGCTTCTGATAAGTTGTTCCATGCTGAAAAGATTGATCGTATTTGTTTTATTATGAAAGATACAAATTCTTCATTTCTCCATAGCTATATTATCATGTTTCTTAGAAAGTAATACAAATTCAGAAATATGTTTCTGATATGGGTGCCATAGAGTGTTGCATATTTTGTTCAAAGTTCATATTTATTTATGAAATAAGAAGTTATATCAGTAAATGTAACAGCAATGATGCAATAATTACCTGTGACATCTATAGTTATAGTGCTGTAATTATCTAATAAATCTATTGCTGTAATTTTAACTGTCTTATCACAACACGTAGCAGAATAATAGAATGTTACAGGGCTTCTTGTGCCACTAATAAATTCCGTACGTGGGTAAACATTGTTCAGTGACGATATCACACGTTTCAGACCTGTATAAAGTATTTAACATTTTTTCCTTGTAAAGTTCAAAAAATTCAGTATAAATAAGATAATTTTTGTTCTGAATACCAGTAAATTTGTACTTCATAAATTAACCACGTGAGTTTTTTGTAAACCAAAACTTTTAGAATATTAACACAGAAAATTATTAATAATACTGAATAGAAAAAACTATTTAGTAACTTTAATAAATGCGACGTATTTAAAAATAATGTTTAAAATTAACCTAGTGCGATCAGACCAGCAAGTATAATTTATTGCTAATTTCGTTTATAATGGAAAAGAAGGAAAAAATATCGTTCGTTCTCAGATAAAGCATTGTGTGAAATTCAATTAATACCTGAGTCGTAATCTTGAATTGTAATGTCGACGCTCCAACGGGATTTATAGCATCGGTCTTTTACCAATTTTCCAGCGCAGTTATTATTGAAAGAATATTCGGTAGTTGGCTTTACATCATCGGTTAGCTAGATATTGTGACGTAACGTAATAGAATTTATAATGAAATGTGATTATCAGATTATCGTATTAATAGAAAATGTTATTTTATAAAAATGTATGTTATCGATAATAGCAGAGGTATTAATATTTTCATTCGTAAACTCTTCATCAAAAACATTTTATAGATGTAGTTATATATATGTCGGAGTCAGGTTGGCATTTTGGGACGTTCTATGAACCTTTACTTACTTTACCGTCGCGAATGTAGCTAATATTTATCAGTACGAATGTGGACACTACAAGAGGCTATGAGTAATAGCAATAGGATGTTCGAGATGATGGTGACAACGAATTCAGGTTCGATAACGAATCCACGGTCCATGGGAGGACAAGTATCAACGTACTATTCTATTCGGGTAACTTCTCGACAACTCAATCAGCAATTCGTTCGAAGGATGTAAAATCAGTGATGTTCGGAGACGATGCTGTGGCGGAGGAAAGCTAAGGATGGGTGTGTCTAGCGCACGGGGCCATCGGATTTGTTGGTAACGATTTTAGTTAAGAGAGTGAGGGAAATAGGCTTCGTCGTTAATTGGTTAAACGAAGGGTCTTAACCGCCCTCGAGAGAAAGTGGTTCGTGGGAGGAAAGTTGCATCATACGTGAGAAAAACTAACTTTCCCTTGTCAAGCTGTAGTAGACAATAGTCTTTAGAAATTTTTCGGAAACGGACGTTTGTTTGGTTTGAAGAACCTCGACTAGGAAATTCCTGAGATTTATGGAAGATACTTGAGACTATTGAGGGTACGCAGTGAGTATCCGAAGACATCTGGTTGCCATCTTGCCCGCGGTGTGTGGCCTGGGCTAAGTAGAGTGTTACGCGACGTAACAAAAGGTATGGAGCGATAGTATGATCCTCATTAAAAGAAATACTCATAGTATTCCTGACAGTAAAACATTCCAACGGTTCCTTCGGACAATGAATACCAGATGTTGAGGCACTTATACGGCACAAGTGCAGTTAGTCTGAGGAACCGTTAAAACCTGGGTTTTTTTTTTTTTTATCCCAAATTGACCAATTGACAGCGACGTCAATTTCCCTTACTTTCGGGACGAGGGCTATACTCGACGAATCCGATGATCTTGTGTCCTTAGACACACCCCATTATAATCTTTCTCGGTGGCATCCTCGGGACGAAAATTCATTCTTTTTTGCGACCTCATCGACGAAGAGAGTAGCGCCTTACGATCTGTGAGTATTACACGTTTGAGTCAGATAGTGTGAGCAATTATATCTATCATCCCGTTGACCGTGGATTCGTTATTGAACCTAAGACCAACGTCACTAGTATCGCAAGTGCCCAACTGCCGCGGTTGCTTGTCGAATCGGTAGTATCCACACTCGTATTACCAGGTCGTACCGTCGTTATAACACAGCGATGGCCAATTCCAGTCAAGATCTATCAAACGCCCACAGCCCTATTCCTGACGCTTCTCCGACATGTATATAGAAATACATTTTATAATGTTAATAGTTAAAATTAAAATTATTTAGCATTATTTCATGAAATCTTATTAAACCATAAAGAATATTTTAAGTTGCTACATAGTCTGTATTTTTATACAATATACACTTGCAAATATATTTGCACGACTTTTATTAATGATTTAATAAGCGTATCCATCACAAAATTTGAAATATTCAAGATTTTGTATGCTTTAATAAATTACCAAATGAAAATTTTAATTTTTAAGGATTTATTTGGTAGTGTTTCGTTTGGAAGATATATATTGTCATAATTAATCATTTTTGTGATTAACTTTTTCCAATGATTACCTTTGAAAGTGATCCTTTTACGTATAGATATACAGATTTTTCCTTTATTTCTGTACCCAAGATAAACAACGTGACAGTGTTAGCTGTATCCGGTGCAGCATTATCAGGTACAATCAAATCTACCGCTACGTTGCTCACCTGTCCGGGATATATCCATGTGCTAAAATATAAATAATTAGTAAATAATGAATAGGTTGTCATATCGCGTAACGAAAATCGACATGGTGCTAATAACTGGGATGGTATTAAAGTTATTCAACAACCAAGCATAAGTTTTGTTCATTTATACAGTAATGATATTCACTTAAGTTATTGCATTTTTTCACTAACATCTAAAAGTATTTGAAATGCATAAGAAAATGTATACAATCTTTCGAAGTTGTTTCTATGTAGTTAATATTATATGATATTCTTATATAATAATTTAACAATTTTTATTTGACTTTTCTTATTATCTCATGTAATCTAATTATATAACTGATCATACGATGATATTAATTAATGTTATGATTCGAAATGAAATTCATTTTTCATGGTCAAGCAGGAACAGATCAATGAGATTGACGTATGAAGAAAGGATCATACGTATGGATGACGTGTAATTGATAACTACACATGCATATAAAATAAAACGTTCATTACTGGGATATTAGCAGAAGACAACCTTATTCATTGCATGTCATTAACTTATAAAAGTTAAGTAAAAGAAATAGATTAGTCTTGACTTATCATACAACAATGGTTAAAAAATAAAATAAAGGGGAGATAGATAACTTAAAATATAATTAATCGTTAAAGGCTATCATGGGTGAAATTCGAGTATAAACATAATATAACTTACTAGGCTGGTTGAATGTTGTACAATCTGAAAGGAGTGCTCTTTACTCTGAATACATATCTGACAGGCAAAATACAACTGTTCATCACATCAAATACTATTCTGTGTATCGTTCCTGGTGTAACAAGCAGATTGCTATTTCTGTTTACCTCTATAAGCATCGTTTTCTCCTCGATAATATTTTCATTAGCATAGTTTGCCAATTCCTCGGATAGTTCACGATTATCTAAAGTTTCTATCATCCTCATAGATGTACCAACATTTTTTTGTACTGGTGTTCTGATATCAACGTCGAGGTTATCGATTACTCCAATAGAAGATTTTTTATGAGACTTATCCCATTCCTGAATTAATGACGTGTTATGTTTTACCATGTAAAAGTAAGAATTGTAAGTGAAATAAAATAAAATAAATTTCTTTCTGTGGACAATATGAGGGAAATAATTATGTGTCGCTAATTGTTTTGTTTTATTTTGAATATTGTTCATTTACGATTAGTGAATGTAAATTTGACACCTCATTGAATCGATTCTAAACTACGTACTTGTTATATCACAATTGGGAATAATATTGTTCATTTACTTATTATTAATGAGAACTTTATTTTCTTTACCTCTATTGGAATCATTCTTTCAACAAATTTCTCATTTGAAGAATTCGAAGTAACAGTTAAATTTTTATTAATATCTACGATAGTAACATACTCATACAAATTAAGCAGCATGCTTTCAGTACTAGGAGTAATCATCGACAAATCGTATTCTGTTGAAATTTCTTTCCTTATTTCTTTATTTTCATCTCGATCTTGAATAACATACTTTAGTGATCTTTCTCGTGTTATCTTTCTGTTCCCCACTAATTTGTAACTACTTGTAGCATTCAAATTTTGTTGTTCAACCACAGTTATATCAGAAATAATCGGCTGGAAAAATGTATTACAAGTTGGTGATGTTTCAGTACAATTTCTAGTTTCAAATATATTCACAGAATGATAGTGGCATATTTAATATACGTTACCATTATTTTATCATTAAATGTCTCCTTTTCATCTTGTGATATATCTACTTCCTTTTTAATGTTTGAACGATCATATTTATTCGCTTCATCGTTGATGTTTTCTGTAAGAAAGTAACTTAGATTTTATTATAGGGTGGTATGAAAGAATTCGAATATGTTTCTCAGTAGGAATTTATATAGGAATCTGAATTAACAAACAGATACGAATTTCGTCTATTTAGAAGATCGAAACAGAAATATCTGTTTACATTTTAAGTAATTCTCTTTCGTAATAATGTATGAATTTAAAAAGAGTTTAAATACTCATTGGAAGTAATTTTGAATTGTTTGCTTTCTGTCGAATTTTAAAAGATGATATACTTCTCCTTTTTATTTAGATTACGTTAACTTGCTCAAGGTAAATGTACAGATTAAAATTTGTGTATGATTATTATGATTTCATTGTTTTCAATGAGATATTAAATGCCTGTATTTGAGTTCTGTGTAATTTTCGCAATCTAAACGAAAACAAACGATATGACGAGCATGTGTGTATTTATCACATTTGTTCGAAAACGTTGCATCTTTGATACATTAATTACAATATCTATAACATTATCTCCTAGCTGAATAGCAATGAACTAACGTATGTAAATTCTTCAGCTGATATCAATATTTTCTTCAAATTATTGTCGTCGATATCTTCTACCATTGAGAAACTTAAATAAACACGTGTATACATTATCGTAATATTTATTGATTAGAATTGTTCGAGAGATAGTAGAATCGAATTCGTTAGAAAAACATTTTTCAATTGTGTAATATCGTACACAATTTTTCAATATTACCAACTTGAGCTATATTTCATTTGAAATTCGTAACATTCAAAGTCAAGTATCTTTAAACTTATTTCCTTTTAACTTTTATATAATTACATATCTCAAACTAAAAAATTGATCGATGTACAAGCTAAGAATTCCTCTCGAAACTTATGCAAATTCTTCGGACAATTTTATCAAGATAATAGGCAGTATGTACTTAAAAACTTGAAAAATAGTTACTAATACAAGTGACTAGAAGCTAATACAAGCTTCCAGTTTAATTCATCACTAAAAATAAGTATTACTTTAATTCTTGCAGTTATACATGTAATGTCTGAATCACGGCGTGAACGACAATTGTTTTTAGCAAATCATGTTCCCGCAACAATTTAAACTTACGACTTACGATTTGTTTCTGTAGAAGCTATGAATTGAAACTTAGCATTATTTCAATTTATAGCTCCTATCTCACTAGTTATTTCGAACGTACATTTACGAAAATTCATATTTTTTGTGGAACCAACTTAAAAAATAGACTCTCAATAGAGACTTGTTCCATCTTTTAAGTATTATAACGGATACCGTACTGTGTACTTATATTTTGTATATTCTTTCATATTATGTAATACATTCTTTCTATTCTGTATTTGCACCTTTCAGTTTCTCGTACATGCATAATCATTCGCAGTCTAATAATCACATTTACATATGAAATAATTTATTCAATACAACATTTCTTCCTTTTGAAAGGAGGCTCAACCAAAGATAAAAAAAGCGAGGTGCAATAAGATTTAAAACCGCCAACACATTTATTGTCGGTATCGTCGGTGAGATGAGACTGAATAAGACGACGATACGAACGTGTTGATAGCTTTGATATATCAAGCGAGCGCGTAACGCGTACGAAATCAGAAACAAAGCACATAGTCAAGGTACAACCGATTTGGTAATAATAGAACAGCACATTTGCAGATGGGTTAATTACGAATGTAACCTATTTCATAGAAATCGTGTTTTGTGCGTTCCCACACGTGTACTTAATTTTTTCGTTGTATCTGTTCGATTACGATGATTCATAAAGCAGAAACAAAAAGTAGGAGAAGGAATTGGCGAATCTTGATCTTCTCTTCCTGCATCTCGCGTGCGTCAGCTAAACGCGCGAGCTGGCTGATCAAAGGGCAGCCCGTCGCGTATTGCACAACTTTTCGTGTATCTCTGAGCCAGAAAACAGCGTTTCGGTTGGCAGTTGTCAGATGTGTGGCGCGTCGTTAGCAAGTCTCTTCAACGCGTTACGACGTGGTGGCAAATACGAACGCGACGGCGTTTGCCGACAGTTCGCGATATAAGTTTACGTTAGTTAGACCATCAGGGCCGATCTGTCGGATGTATCTGGTCCTTGGAATCTGTTAAATTTCAAACGATCGCCACGCTTCCATTATTGTCGATTGATCGTCGTTTCATAGGGTTGCCTAGGTAAGCTCTCGATATCTTGGTAATTGGGAATTTTAATCCTTTACACTCGGAATGCCGGTTATTCTGATGCGACTTTTTCTGTGTCGTAAATACGGGTCTCGTAAACTTAACCATTTCACACGATTATTAGGCACGAGCTTTGTATTTAGGAATATTTTCTTTTCCATTCAGAGGTATTGTCACGTAATTGATTCAGGTAAATGTCAAAGGCGTTGCATTTAAAAAGAGTTAAAAAATCAAATTTGGAAGTGATAAGAACTCGATCAGCGAATATCTTAATTCTTTCAGTATTAAAGTGGAACATTTTAATTTATTCTTTTAATTAGAGTTTCTGATTTGAAATTCTTTCGCAACCACTCTTCCGAGTAATCATCAGAGCAATTGTTTCGAAATGTGTCACACTTTATAAATTATGAAATATAAATTATACCCTAACGCACAGCTATATGTAATATGTAAATAAAGTAATCGTACATTTTTCATATGAATTTGGTATTTAATTACCGCGGTAATTAAGAAAGATATTCAAATGTTTCCCAAGTGCAAATGGTTCACTACAACCGGATTGTTGTATCACAACGATAAGACAATAACCTAGTTGAATCATCGTCAGGGAATACCTCGATGGTATTCGAACGTAACAAGTGCACTTGTAACAGGTGTTCTAGCTGTATGTTACATAACAATAATGATTTTAGTACAACATCCTTGACAGTGATAGTAATTATATCAATGATTATTTCTACTTAGTATCGCTTTTTTCGTTCGTGTTTATACGATGCTATATATATCGATGTTGAATATGCGATCATCTTTACATAGCCGGCTGGAGATTTGGAGACACGTGTTAAATACATGAGCTATTTTATTGTATGTGTATCAATGTTTTCCATATATTGAGATAATTTTATGCATGCTGTTCGTAAAAAGTAATGCGTAATTTGTATTCAGCTTTCTAAATTTAAATATTACTATTTTTATTTATTTTATTTAAGGTCGCGTCAATCATTTTTTTAATGGCCATTTAAATTTAATATCTGTTTAAAAGATATGTTTTTATGCACCAAACGTTTCTGGTTGTTTGGGTATATTCGTAACGATACTTTCTTAATAAAAATTTTCCATTTATGGGAACGTTATCGTTGTATGCTTATCTGCGGGTAGAGAGATTTGAATATAGTAAGCATTTTGGAGTATCGTGGAAATAGATTTTTCACCCAGCTGTTTATACAGCATCGTATTAGTGTTATATGTATTCCATCATACGCTTCTTTCATACTTCAATTATTTTACTCTTTTTTAATTGTGACATTGAAAAAAGAGGGAAGTTCGTTAACGATTTAATTCTAAATATATAAATGTTTTGCAAATATCTTTTTAGATCGCATTTCGTCACAAATATCGTTTAACTATATATTGAAACAAAGATTTCGCGTGAATTACATGATTTTGTGCAAACAAATGTTTAAATCTCGTTTTGTATTTAAATCTCTTATACATATTTACATTACCATGTCTTCGTAATTAACAATTGATTTAAAATCATACGTGTGGTGTTGCTTTTAATTCTGAAATTCTTATCGTTCTGCAATTTAATGTACACTACTGTTTCCATGATATTATATAACCTTCGAAATCCAAGTTCCTTTCACTCGTATGTAACAATTTCCTTTCTTATTATTTTCTTTATTAAGTCGCACATCAATCAAAAGTATGAAGTTCTCTTTTGTTTTCCCTCAACTGTACTTTATTTTGCTGCATTTGCTGTCTAATGCTTGCTATGTATGAAAAGACTATAAACTGTTTAAATTTAATAAACGTACCGACCATATTTCTTAACTAAATACATTCAAATATTATTTTCTTTAAAACGACGCCTTAAACAGAAAAAATATTGTACCTAAATTCACACATAGCAAATTTTCTCGGTCGATTTTCTCGACAATAGAGCCTTAAAGGAAACAAAGTCTATTCTATATCTTCAATCTATTTTTTCACATAGAATCATCCCTTCTCGGTTATACCAACGAAGATGAAAGGGACACGCCGTATTTAGATAATTCAAACTAAAAATGCCCACTCACCGTTCGACCGTAGATTCGGCGAAAACAGTTTGTCTACGTCGTTCTCTTCGTCCACGAGACCCTGCACAACGAAGCGATATTTCGAATCTTCCACCCCTACAAGTTTCATCCGCCACTCGCCAGGTGGCGCATTTCGTGTGTCAATTCTCACTCCGTTCGGGTCTCCCTTATGCGTCCAAGATATCGCCGTTACGTCCCTCGACACTGTTGCGTCTGTTAATTAGAATATACAAAGTACGTGCACATAGCGGTCTGTTTCGCGCGTATTTCCCATCTTTGGCTGTATTCCCGAGAAAGACGTTCCTCGAGTATGCGAGTAATATTTCGGGATGGTTTCGACCGATCTAACAGCTTGACGAGAAATCCACGATGAACACGCGCGAAATAATAATCGCTGGATTGGTGTGGCGATAGTATCACGATTATGCGTGCGAAACGAGGAGAATCGTTCGCTGTAACGTAACGAATGCGGCCGGAATTCTCCGAGACGACGATGCGGTCGATACGATGAACGGTAGGCTGGTTGAAAGTGTTCGTGAACGAGGAAAAGCCAAGGGAAAAACACTGGTGTTTCGTTCGATTGAAAATCGCTCGTTAAGGTGCTTTCTAGGCGATTACGTACATAGGTGACTACATAGGATCGATCGTTTTACTCGCAGAAGATTCGTGTTATTTTTGCTCTGTGTGGGAAAGTGATTTAGGGTTAGCGTAAATGGCTTGGCAGTGTTCGCGAGTCAATTCCAAACGTAAATGGAAATTTGTACGAATATCGGAAATAGGTTTATTGTGGAAGAAAAACCAAGGGAGAAGCTTCGTTTGATCCGAGATCATCTCTCGGGGGACCTCTAAGTGACTACGTGGATAGATCGATCGTCTTATTTGCAGGAAATTCGTGTTATTTTTGCACTGTGCGGAGCAGCGTTTTAAGGTGAACGTAGTTGGCTCGTCAGTGTTGCGGGTTAATTCTTAATCTATGGAAATTCGTACGAATATCGTTAGTTTTATTGTGGAAGAAACACTAAAGATATTGGAAGGAAAACAGTGGCATTTCCTTTGATTTGAGACCGTCCCTTTCAAGGCAATTCTAGGTGAGTAGGCGAATCGGTCGTTTTACTTACGAAAGATTTGTCAGCGTTAGAAGTTGGACAGTGTTTGCGAGTTAATGGTGCATAGAGGTGCGTGGAAATTTGTGCCATATTGATTAGGTTTACCGTGTTTGTAACAGAGTTGAAAATTTCATATGAAGCTAGTGAAGGAAAGAACGGAGATATCACAATCTAAGATTAGTAATTTAAAGGAAAAATAGTTCATGTTTGTGGTCTTCGTTAATACGTTAACACAGTGATGGATACTTTTTGAACATAGATCTATAGCGATATAAATCGTTATCTTGCTGTAAACAGAAACGTAGATGATGTAAAATGACAATTTGTTGTGTATATGTCAAAGAAAACTGTACCTACGCTAAGATGACCGATATCATTTTTAGTACAAGTATGTTGTTCATCAGTTACACTTTTGTCGATACGACTTTGATAAGTATTTTTTATTAATTCGTACAGTTTTTCTCATTTACATAAAACGAACGTGGTAAATGATATCTTACGTTTCGCGTGTAATAAATATGCGTACAGCATAAATAACACGGCACATTGAACATGGACATGAAAATTGCCGAGTGCTATTAATTCACCTGCTAATCTACGTACTAAGGATCGAAGATTATTTTTAGTTTACAATGCATAACTAAATTGGACGTGTAGTATTAAAACACGTGGCCCGAGCTGCTATTGCGTCGACGTAAACAGATTTACGTTTGATGAATTGGTTAATTTGCTGCTAATTTGATTTATCGAATTGATCTTGGCCTGCTGCGTCTCTAAAATTTAATCAAGCGTTTAAGACAAACTCACCCATGGGTATTTGAAGCAATGCGTTCGAAACATTTCCATCGATGTCTACGATGATTCGATGAATTGTACTGTTCACTAGGAAATTCGTTTGCGTCTGTCCGTTCAAATTATATTTTTCTGCTATTTTTATCTGTCAGAAAATATTTAAGAAATATTTGTTATATTATTAAATATATTTAAATATATGTAACTGTATATTCTGCTCAGACATCGACAATAATAAATATATACAAAAAGATGTTCATTAAATTATTTGATAATTTAAAATGAAATAAAAATTCGTATAACGGTAACATTTTGCCAAGGCAACAGTATTTGCATAATACCATTAATTAATGTCCGTGCTATAGAATATTCCATTTCTTGTTATTACGGAGAATTAGATATATAGATGTAGTTATTCTGTTGTTTATTTAATTAATTTTAAGATGTAACCCGAGATCTATAAAATATTCATGTGATTCGGATATTGTGTACGAAGGATTAGTTCTAATTTTCGTTGTTCAAAATACGCCTGGTTTGAATTTCACGTTTCTCGCGTAACATGTACATTTCGTGAATAAATTTAAAGTAATAGAAATAATAATTACGCCAATAGGATCAATAACCCTGCTCCGATCGCTTTTATTTCTCTCACTATTTTCCACGTTTGGTTGGAACTCTCTGTCTGCGTAATTCGAGGCAGTTCCTGTTTCAGTGGTGTTACAATTTAGGTCAAGGTAAATCTAAAAGCATAAAGAAGACGATGAGTGCTATTTAAACGGCAGCGCTACTATTGTAGAAATTTTGTTGAATCGTACCTGACAATTTTTGATGATGTTATTCAAATTTCGTGTATCCGTCGATTCTGTTTTTAATAGTAATTGCGAATGATCTTTTGGTCGAGATTGATCTAAAATATTTCAGCATGCAAGTTACTTTCTCATAGGTTTGTTGCTATTTAATCAATTTTATTGAAGCTTAGTTGAAACTGTGTCGAAAGTAGACAACTAAGCAGATTGGTTTGCTGTACAATTAATTACTAATTACATAAAAACTACGATAATATAAATGTTAATAGATTGGGGTTAGGTTAAAAATTAAATCCATAAAGCATGACCGTTTTACAGTTTTTATATGTTGTTTTGAAATTATAATTACTTTTTGCATGTTAATGTATCTTACCTAACATGTCTATGTCGTCAGTCCAGAAGACATTGACATATTGTTTATTGACTCCGTCCTTGTTGTATCTATCAATGCAGTACCTTTATGATAAATTGAAATTTTATTTTATTATTTACTATCTTAAATATATAATAAGCAATGTTATTTAACATTTAATATTGTACATATTAATATCTTACAAGTGCACCGTAATCATCGAGTGCACGTAACGTACGATTTAAGATCTAAGTTCTACGGTTTTTATAAGAAATGTGCTTCAAATTTGTTGAAATTGCCTTTAGAAATATGTTGATATACCGAGCAAATTTATAGTCACTGATATGCGAGCCTACACCATTTCGCAACAATGTGCGTTTTTAGTTACTTCAAATAAGTCGAATACATAAAATTCATTAAATATATGTAAATTTTTGTGTTTCACTGCATTAGATGTTTATTCAGTATTATTCAGTATTATTCAGATATTTATTCAGTAGTTATTAGGTTCTTGGA
The DNA here is from genome assembly GCF_024542735.1 of Bombus huntii. Classification (NCBI taxonomy): domain Eukaryota; kingdom Metazoa; phylum Arthropoda; class Insecta; order Hymenoptera; family Apidae; genus Bombus; species Bombus huntii. The sequence continues at coordinate 7,566,120 of NC_066246.1, forward strand.
CAAGTTACGAATTATCGGCTGTTTGTCATCAAGATAAGATCTAATATTTCAGTACAAATTGGTTGGGTCACCACTAAAACAGTTATATGAACGATTTTTGTGAAATTTTTCTACATTTGCTCTTTATTCTATATCCCGTTCATAATTATGTTTATGAAGAGTGATCACTTTGAATACTTAAGTCTCCTCTTGAAGATTAGAAGTTAAAGGTTTCACTGTTCAAGGAAATTCAGAAAATATACAAATGCAAGAAAATTGATGTCTGGATTTAAAAATACTCATCAAAAGCCATATGAGTATCAAAGAATTCATTCATCACGTCTCAATTAATGATCCTTTGATGCTCGATGATTCTGTGCAAGAAAATTCCAAAGATCAATTCTTAATAGATCCTCGTGATCATCTCACCTAGAACACACGTCCGTAGAGGAAACTAAAATTCCATCGTCACCGGTATTTTCTAATTGTTTAAAAACTTCCTTATCCACTGAACGCTGTATTGAACGAATCCAATGAGGTGCCTGTGGAGCTTTCGAATCTAACGATTGCCTGAAAAGCGTCCAGTTTTTTCTCGAATCTCCATCGATACTTCCAATAGGGTCCACGATTGACGTATCGTCGAAAACTATCGCGCATTTGATACACACCAAATAACAAACAAACAAGAACCAGAAACACGTTAACGCTGACATGATATCGTTCGATGTTTCGGGAACACTGTGGTCAGAAAACTCGTCGTAAAAATGAGGCAGTTACTTATAAAGTTGCGGGCGTAGACGTTTACAAAAGGGTAAGGTGTCTTGTCAATTAGGTGGACGATAACGTGGTCGCAAAGTAAATCTAGGTGTAAACGCGGCATATTGCACAATCACAGGTGTTTGATGTGAACGCGTGTACAGGATGTGAGATCGGCTATAGAAATCGGTAATACGAGATCCGACAGGATGTCAGCACAATCGTACGCGTAAGAAAAGATACAGGCAATTATCTTTGTCATCGGGATTTACGTTCATTGTATCCTGTCCAATATTGACAGTTTGTGAATAATCCAGTCGAGGTATCAGCTTATTGAGGGATTCACGGTTAATATAGCAAAGAATGAGATTGTGGATGGCTTTAGAACTGTAACAGGTTATGATGATTGCTGAGCTACGTCGTTTCTACGTCATGTAAATAGAGGATTTTCAGGAACTTGGGTAATTTATATAGCGTTGCGTCAGATTTTAAGCATCGAGATTAAGCACGCAGGTTTTGCTTCGTAAGAAGACAGATTTAAACTTGAGATTTTATTAAAGATTAAAGATAGAGCAGGGTTGCCTGAGATGTTTGTTATTCTGTTCGGTATTAGCGCGAGGAATTTAGAGCGATGAAAAGTTAAAAATTATGCGTTCCTTGAAAAAGCGAGGTAATAGGTTTGTATTAAGGGTATTTGTTGTGATTAGAAGGTTGATATAGCTTGTATAATTTTTGTGGAATAATTATACTCGAGACATTATTGTTTTACATAAATAAGTAATTCATTTGTTAATTTATTCATACGTTAGATTTTATTAAATTTACAAAACTATCATTCGACGATGGTTTTCGTGATTTACACGTATAATTCTGTCTAATGAGATAATATTAGATTCGTTGCTTTCTAACATGTATGTGAATAATTTGTTTTGCATGAAATCCAAACGTATTTTAAATAAGAATTATAGGGAAATATAATCCTATTCGTATCATTATCAATCTTATTATTCACCATAATTAATCTCGATTTATTTCAGGAAAAAAAAACACTTCCGAAGAAAATTATCTCTATATCATAAAACTGTTTTATACATTCTAAAATATCGTCGAATTTTCCGTTGTTTTCAGGTGCTGAACTGAACAGCTTCGTAGGTCAGGAGCCGGCGAGTTTACAGAATTCAACGACATCGACAACTGCAGCCGATGCGGAAAGTGAATTCACGCCAATACCCCTGCATCCTGAAGAAAACAAGAATCCACCGAGTCAGCCAACGAAACAAGGATACCTCACCTCCATTCTTTCCTCCTTGCCGAATTTATCATTGTCATCGATTACCGGCGACAATTCGACATCTCAGGCGAATCAAGGAGTGGAGAAAGTAACCGGTGTACAGAATACAAATCCTTATGTGCCTTCGCATGATCGTAACTCGTTGAGGGATACGTCACCTCCTGTAGTCGCCAATTTTCACGATCCTCGACGCACGAACTTTGCAGGATCCGTCGAGGTTAATTCTGGAATTAGCGGAAGTTTGTCAGCCCCGCCACAACCGACGGTGCCACCTACGCTTCCTTCGTCAACAAATGGTAAATTTGTTAGATTTCTTAGAAAGTTGCGAATATTAGTGGTATCCAGGTAATTGGCTTAAATAAATAATGCATAATATAATAATCCTTTTTCTTTCGTTTCAGGACCCATTTCATATCGGCTTGGCAGTCAAAGACGTCTTAAATACGCACCGCTGCCCGATTTAACATCAAACGCGTCCAAACAATATTCCGCCCCGGTAACTCAACCGTTAGCCATATCGAATATCGCAACACCTAATATATTCAATCCAAACGAATCTATCGCGCCAGTTCCAAGTTATCAACCCGTTGAAACGTCGATTTCCACCAATTCACCGTCGTTACAACGTTCCACGCCGGAGTATCTGTCACAGGCCAACTCTTTGCAAGAGTCTTTTAGGTCCAGTCCAGTGGCAGCAACAGTTCCTTACAGCTCTAGCGGCACTTCGCGAAGTGTAACGCCTCAGAATCAAAATTCGGGTTCTGAAACTGTTCCTGTCGTCGACAGACCAAACGTTCCTCTGTCGTCTGCCCGGACAATTCCTCTGCAAGTTCCGGAACCGATTACTCCACAGAATACTCCGGCCAACGTTTCTTACTACGCGTTTGATGCATACGCTGGTCAACGAGATTTCCCTCCGAAGACGGTCAACTTAGAAAAAGAACCGGTGGTAGCGAAGAGTCAAACAGACTCGCCTTTGCCAATTTTGAAGGACAGTACTGTGAGACCCAGCGCGGAGGCGAAACCTTCTGTAACCTTTGCGCCAGTGTCTGCGGTTCAAGTTTCGGAGAAGTTGGAACACTTGCTTGCCGAACGAAAGGAAGATTCGCCGGACCTACCCACCGAGACGCCAACGAAAGTCGAGGAAAGTGCAAAACAGTGTGAAATCGCTGAGAGTTTCGACGATGTAAATTTAACTAGTGCTGAAGACAAGTACGAGTTACCGAAATCTGACGCGTTGAGCAATGCGTTTGTAAGACAAGAGGCTTCAGAGGCGATACAGCCAACGGTACCTTCCCAGGAAGTGCACACAGACCTCGAAAAGTTCGATGCACCGCAGAGTCATGGTGTTCCATCGAACGTGCAACCTCCACAACAATATTATCAACCCCAGTCTTTCGCATCGAGTGGTGACGTCTTTGTGGGAAAGCTGCCAGACCAGAGGTTGAGTTCTTCTGCAGCGGTTGCTTCAGTCGCCAGCACATTCCCCGATCCCTCTAACAATTTCGCACAATCTGCGAGCTCGTTCTTCGCTACGCCGAAGGAGGATACCAGCTCGTTTTCTACTTTCCAGTACAAAGAACATAGCACGAATGCCCCTGTAGACGTACTTTATTCGGGAAACGATTTGCAACAAGTGTCGTTCGGTAGCTCGATCGATTCCAGTTTCGTTAGTCCTTCGATACCCGTAGCTCAGTCGCCGTGGGACGGTAATCAAATTTCTCAGACTGTGATTGCAACATGTAACGCGTCTGCTCAACAACCGCAACAGCCGTTGTTTTACAATCCCGCACAATTTCAAGAATTACCGCAATACGCACCTGCAAGCCACTTGTACGCGCCACCAGTGCAAAATATAACAACGAACCACGCTCATCACTATTTCAATAATTTCGCTGGACCAACGAAAACGTACGATATAACGAGTGGAATTGGCATTGAATTTCCTACTACGTCTTCTGTGACGGCAACCGTACCTGAACCCACAGGTTCGGCTACACTGAATCCAGTTCAGATGTCAGTTAACCCATTGGGTGGACGCGATAACGCTGACGGTGTTTCTAATATTCAGAACTTGGTGAGACACGCAATCGTATTTATATGATATAATTTGTATTTTATAATAATTCCGTGAGATTATTTTCATCGCTATCTTTCTATGCATCTAATGAATGTCTACAATATACAAAACATACAAAATATCCACAATAGAGTACTGTTTGTAATTTCTAGTAGATAAAACGAATTCCTATTTAAGTTTTAGCTGTTCATATTAAGATATAGATCCGCAAGTCTATCCATAACCATTATCTAAGTCATAAGAATAACATATTCTTTTAATCCATGATTGTTCTATTAAGAGAATATTATAAAATTTTATTTATTCCATATTTTATGTATTCTATATTTTGCGATTAATTTTAGACTGCTGGCTCTATGGATAAACGCATGCAGTACAGAGGGGTGTATCACCATTGGTTTTATCGCAAGAAGGTGGAACACAAAGTGCTATGGCTTCCGTTCTCCATGCAAGACAGCTTGCGTTTAGAAGACGTTCACAACTCTAGCGAAATCACCCCTGAAACGACAGTTGCTACTGACGGAGGTCGTTACGACGTGGACATTTTACGTCGTCAGAGATCCCCCGTTTATTGGAGTGGAGAATCGACGGAAGTGAGACGATGTTCTTGGTTCTTCAAAGGACCAACCGAGTCAAGATACGTTCCTTACGACGAAAGTATTGCTGCCAAACTCGAGGAAGAATATAAACAAGCATGTCTGTCGAACAGTTGGAACCGAAGGATCGACTTGAACAGCGGAGAATACATCATCTTTCACAGTGCCACAGTTCAGGCCCATTATTTGACAGCTGCATCACCAGAATTGGCAGCTTCGTGGGGCAATAGCGCGGTAAATTATACATATTACTGTATCTTTTTGTTGTTGTGCTGTTTTTTTATTTAAACGTACCATTTTCTTTTTTATTAGTATTCTGCTGTATCAATGTTCTATTAATGTGTTATGGAATGTATAGTATATGGAAAAATTAAACTGAGATCGAATATATTAACGCATTACAGTCTGTCGTTGGGTGTAGAAAAGTTAATTTTGAAAAGTAGATTAAAATTTAAAAGCACGCAAAGAAATTGATATTTATCTGATATCAGAAAGGATTACTCTAAAAGAGTATTGCTTTTTAAAAAGCATTCGGAATTAATAAATTTTATTCTATATTTTTTTTTTTGTTCATACATATAATAATAATCCCCCATCGATCTTTCTAATTGGAGATTAGGAAAATTCATGTATACGTCACAAGTTGTTCAAAGTCGATTTTCCCAAAAACGATGTCTCTAACGCAATTTTGTTATTATTGATTTTCCTTTGTCCGTTTGTATCGTGAATTGTGAGGCATTTTGTATTAGATAATTATTTTGTATGTATAAATGTATATGCTAATTCTGATGTTTATTTGATACTGTTGTCTCATATATTTGTATTTTGGGTACGAGGATTAAAAGTATTATTTGATCTTTTAGTCAACTAAATGTACAAATATGTGCGCATGAATTCTAATGTGTCTTAAGTAGTATGCATCTTTAAAAATTTGTTCCTTAATAATAGAATTTTCAATGTGCTTTAACATTTATGTTCTGTTTTGTTTTAACTATTGTGTTTAATCTTTTTATTGTGTGTGTATGATCACTGTATTTTATACTAAACACTTTAAGTAGATGCTTATTTTTTGAATGCCACACTTTTTCAGTTTATGCTAAATTTGACATTTAAGAAGTATTTTGCCAAATATTTTCGAAGTATTATTATGCTACATTTTAAAATAAAATTCAAATTTGAAATAAATTAAAAGAAAAGATACATCTTAAATGACGTTACATTTTATGGAAAATATAGTCTGTGGTCAAATAAAAAAAAAATGACTTTATTTTGCAGGCTCTATAAATTAAGTATAACGCATAATTGGAAGAAGAATACTTAATAAATTGCATACTTGATGATTTAAATATATTTTGAACTAAATCTTTGTTGCTGGAAGAGTTCGCTATAATTTCATTAGCATAGTAAACAATTTATAAAATAATCGTTGATTTTCTAGCTATCGTTCAGCGCAGTATAAACTGCTGTCTTTGCAGGCATGTCACGCATTCATTTTTATTCCGATTATTTTCTTTTTTATTACGCACGAATGGTTCTGTTGGAAATGTTGAATCGCAATTTGTACAGGGCTCAGAGGACAGTGCATATTTACAGGGTGCTGGTAGTAGGCCTAAGGTGATAAAAAGAGGCCTTGACGAGTTCCACATCGAAGATGGCGAGCCTGAGAAAGTGGATCATCTTCTGTTCATCGTTCATGGCATTGGAAGCGTTTGTGACTTGAAATTCCGAACCGTGGAAGAAGTTGGTACGATCAGAATTATTTTTATAAATCTTCAGTATTCCTTTAAATGTAAACTTATAGTATCTCTAAAAATTCTACTTTCTTAGAGAGGAAATTCTGAACGACATGATAAATAAAAAGTAATATTGTGTTAAATTCTTAAATGTATGAAAAACAATTTTATACTTTTGCATGATAAACAAGTCTGGTACTAAAGCTTCTCGAATAATAAATAATAGAAATACATTGTAATAACTATTTGTATTGGTAATAAGTTCAATGTAATAACAATTTAATGGTGCTACTAATAACTCGTGTTATGGATTTACAGTCGACGAATTTCGAAGTATTTCGCTGCAGTTAGTCCAGTCACATTATCGAACCGCCAGTGAACAGAGAATCGTGAATAGGATAGAAGTTTTACCAATCTCGTGGCACACGACGCTTCATTCCGAGGATACTGGAATCGATAAAAAATTACAAGCGATCACTTTGGAGAGTATACCGAAATTACGACATTTCACCAATGACACATTGCTCGACATACTTTTCTATACTAGTCCAGTATATTGTCAAACCATAACAGAGACGGTTGGAAATGAAATAAACAGACTAGCCGCTCTTTTCAAGAAACGTAATCCGGATTTCGATGGTGGAATATATCTGGGCGGCCATTCTTTAGGTAGTTTAATTTTATTTGATCTTCTGTGCCATCAGAAACCGCTGTCGGATAATACATCGTGTGATGACAGTGAAACTAACGAAGAGCAAGTAAGTAAATCATGTTTACTTGATTTTAAAAGGGGAAACGTAGAAAAGAGAATTTAGAAAAACGATCAGACAAGTCTTTGATTAAAGAATGCGTGAAGAAACCTTTTTATTAATTGTCACTTTTATATTTTGAGAAATTATTAATTTCAGAAAAATCTTTCTTGTTAAAGTTGCCGATGAAAACCAATTTTCATAGGTTGCTTGTATACCTATTACTCGACGTATCCAGTCAGAATGAATTTTTCTAAATTCTTGCAACTTGATTTATTATATTACATTACACTTTAATATAAACTGATAGTTCTGAAAATCTTACGGATCGTTTAAAAATTAGAATAGTACAGAATATGTCTTTATATATCGTTCAAAAGTTTCTGGAAATAAGTAGTGATATTTAAACTGTGAACTCAGTGTCAAAATTATTTAAACAAACGCGTCTCAGCGCGAATACGGTCGAACAATAATTATTAAAAAATTAATCATAAACTTTTATTGTCACTCGAACTATTAATTTACTTTTAGTTTATAACGACAGTTTAATTTTGTTTGTTTCAGAATCAAGAAAATATCGATCCCTCTCAATTATCCAATCGTGTAGCGAAACGACGTCTCAGTAAAAAGATCAGCTACGTAGTAGGTTCTGCCGGAACGGGTCAGCCTTATATACACTATACACAATTACATTTTCACCCACGTGCCTTTTTCGCTCTCGGTAGTCCAATTGGTATGTTCGTGACAGTTCGTGGCATTGATATGCTCGGGGAAGACTTTGCATTACCAACGTGTCCCGCCTTTTTCAACATATTTCACCCGTTCGACCCAGTAGCTTATAGAGTCGAAGCACTCATTAATCCAGATGCTCCTAAATATCGACCAATGTTGATTCCCCACCATAAGGGACGTAAGAGAATGCATTTAGGTAAGCGTTCATTTGAGACCTACTGTGATATACAAAATCTATTTCAGATCAATTAAACAATTTTTACTTTACATTTCAAAAGAGATATTTTAGAGCATTTTAGTAACATATTATTTGTGGTACGGTTTTATTTACTTGTTGTGCCCTTATATGCAATAAAATTCATTCCAACATTCTTTTAAGTATCTCTATATTTGTTTCCATTAAAAATTTAATGTTTTCGTAAATCAATATAAAGTTGATTTATAGTTATGCATTTTCAAATTGTAATTTAAAGTTAGTATAGAGATTAGTACAAATTTACTAATATAAAACGAAACAGAATTCTTTATAATATTTTGTAAGAATTTCTTGTGAAGCATTTTCACCTCTATTTATTGCAAAATATGTCACGGAAGTTTTAATGTGATAAACAATTTATAAATTGAAAATAGTGATAGGTATTCGACCGGAGATAAAATTAGGGAAATAAAAAATACGTAAAAAATGTTGCCATAATTTGTGTATCTTGTAGAATTAAAGGAGACAATGGCGCGGGTCGGCGCGGATCTGAAGCAGAGGCTACTGGATTCCGTAAGAAGTACATGGAATTCTGTCTATCAGTTGGCAGTGTTTCACAGATCAGATAATAACACACTCGAGCGTGAAATAGACAAAGTTATGGAAGAACAGTTACAACAAACAGTTTCGGATCAACAAACTAACGACGATATCGATGTTGAGTTTAAAGTGGGCAACCTAAATGGCGGGCGAAGAATAGATTACGTCCTTCAAGAAGCTCCGTTCGAGTACATTAACGAGTACATTTTTGCATTGACAAGTCACGTCTGTTACTGGTTAGTAAAATTTTTCAAATCGTATTAGAAATTATTGAAAAGTCTTCATTGAAGGCTTCACGTAACGCTTCGTGTATATAAATAGCAAATTAATTATTACTTAGATTACTTGACAAAGTTCTTGAGTTTTACAAGATCAATATTTTTTTATCATTTCCCTTTATTATTTATAATAAAGAGTTTAAAATAGTATGTACTAATATTTTCATATATTAATTTATATCTTTATGAACACGTCTAAAGGAGTAGAACTTAGGCAGAGATTTGCTTGACTCTCTAAATATTATAACGACTACTGTACTTTTTGTGCAACGCTATTATGTGTATTCTATATGTTTTTGCACCTTTAAATTTCCCATAGATGCAAACGCACTCACACTCTTCCAATGAGTATTGTAGGTACTTTGTAGAAAACTCTTAATTAACTCAAAACGTTATATATTTTTGTCTAGGGAGTCTGAGGATACTATGCTGATGATTTTAAAGGAAATATATGGCTCCGATGGCATTCAGACAGACGCACAACTTCCACAGCAAACATTGTGCGTAGAACGGCTGTCCCCATCGCCAACCTTGTCGTCGTCCTCTAAATGTGACGGGATACCGCCTATGGCACGTGTCATTGGAATGAATCCTACTACACCTATATCTGAAAAACCTGTTAGCCCACCGCCTAAAAGCGGATTTGTTAAAAAGTCATGATCAAAATGGAATCGCTAAGTTTCCTGGAAACATTTCAAGATAACGAAAAGCAGGGCGATGTTCAGAATCATTCAATCGCTACCGATCAGGTTGATGCGGGCATTGTACCTGACGCTAACGCTAGTTACAAATTTTACGATTACTGAGAATCAAATTTTCCTGTTTCCTACGAGGAGATGTTATCAAATCTGCGCTATAGCGTCGTAAAGTATTGTCCAAGTGGATTGTTCCTCTGTGTGTTCTCAAATACGCCGTTTAGATTCGTCGACCTATGTGACAACGTTCAAGTATCAAACGATTAACTAAAAGCATCATGCATTAAGAAGCGATTTAAATGAATTATGATATTCTAAGTCCTAGGCGAACCGTGAAAATTATACATATAGGATTGAAGCGTTGGTCTTAAGTTGATATACACGGTACGTTGTCGCACTCTAAAGATATTGCAATATTCATCGAAGGAATTTGAAGGATACTAACATAGGACAAGCGAACGCGAGTGAGAGATTTGTAATACAAAAAAAAGAAGGTTATATATAATATAAGGATTAATCACATATTGTTTATTGTAAATATATGATTTATAAATGAATACAAGTTAAATAGACCATGAGGTTTTTCAAAATGTGCTTGCATTATGAGAATTTAACTCCACGTTCTCATTAATGTAAGGATTTTAATAAAATACCATATTCTTCTACTTGTTAGATTTATTATCGTCTCGCACCTTGCTCCTCTATACGTTTTTATTTCTTGTATGGTATGGCCACTTTTTCGTAATCTTTGTATTCGTTGTCAAGTTTCATAGTTTCATTTATTTAACGTGTGCTTCAAGAAACGAGCAATTTTGTTTGTACATCTTATTTCGAAAAGATTTTTCACTTTTCATGTACGTTCCATTCACAGTTTTGACAAGCTTCTGTTAAAAACGAAAGAAATATTTACATCAAGCTTTACACTAATGCATAATGAAAAAAAAAGAATGAAACGAGCCAATAAAATACATTGAATCGTTAAAAAACGGGATTAAATAGTTTTATATTCTTGTTAGATTAATATCAAGAACAAGTTGCTGGAATTAACATGAAGAATAGTTGTCGAAAAATACCGTTTTACGTGTCACATCGGTAACTTCCAATTATCCCGTCATACTTGCTAACGTACTCGTATACCAATTCAACAATTCTCTACGTATTTCACTCTTTTAGAATTTTACTTTCAATGTATTTGTATTCGTCATCAGGATCATCCCGCGAGACGAACCAGGCGCGTCCCTTGTTCATTTTCGCCTTGTAGAAAAATTTCCTCATAGAATTGTTAATCTCCGGTCAGGTCTTCCGTGTCCTTTGGAACGTTGCTACACGTCCCGCAGGATCATCGAATGGTGTTAGCTTATCGTGCGAGCAGTTTTTAGTTAGCTGACATAAAAAAAAGAGTGGTTCGGCACATGCACGGGTATCACGAAACGCTAATTAATTGCGATGCAAGCCCACAGGGTCTACGGGCGCTGCTTTGCATTTTGCGTGCAGGCCCTCGTAAAACTACATGGCTGTCAGCCCGGGCGAATTTCAAGATGATTTATCGTCTTGGCAAAACTAAGTTTTTCGCGATACTTCGCGGAGGTTCTGAAAGGCGCGGGCAATGCCTTTATACATGCAACTATACTCGGTGCTGTTGGTTTACGCGGCTCGACGTCGTTGATCGACTCGTGTTTTATGTTCCTTCCATCCAACTCTGGCCACTGCTCCAACATGTTCCCTCTTCTCGCCTCTCAAACGTCGTTCACTGAGTTTCCCCGTTGGCTTTCACGCGAAATGCTTTTGCGTCGTTGAACTATTATATTATCGGTATTTATGCAGGATAATGACCACCTCCGGCGCTAACTTTGGTAGCACGGAAACTTATCACGTTGTAAATATACGTATGTATTTGAATACGATGGAGTCGTGTAGATTGCACGTCGAATACAATTTTATGCGAGTCACGGTATTTCTATTACTTCGTGCGATCAATTCGAATGAAAAATGGAAAAAGGAAGAACCGGTGACCATAAAATCAAACGAGATTAAGTTCCTTTTCTACCAGTTATTGCCTTGTTATATTCAGCATTTGAAAGCTCGCGCGAGATCATTGATCCAACGTTCTAAGAGATTATAAGGGACAACATGTAATTCTGAACTGATTACGTTGTTCTTTTGTGTTACATTGTATTTTATGCTATACGTACGTGCAATTTTTGAATGCAACATTTTGATTAATTACATTCGTTTGCTTAATAATTTGAACCAACAATGTGTCCTAATACTTACGTGATCTAAGTCTATGAACGTAACGCGTTATTTAAATAACGTGAAATCTGTTAATCGTGGAAATATGGAAAAGAACGTTACGACGAACGATTATCATATTAGCTTTCTCGCGTATCGAAATGATCAAATCCAACATTATCTTTCGTTCGTGTGCGCTTGTTTACGATCATGTTACAACGTAAAATTGTAATGCGCTACCGAATACAAGATTTCGCTTCACTATAGAGAAGCAACCGCATCAGAGGAGAGACGTTTATGTCCAGCTGTTGTAGCAGAAAGTAAAGTAGAGGGTAAGATTTTACAACGAGCCTCGGCTGGAGTGATTTATATTTTGAAAAAGCCGCATGACGTTTACGATATCTAGTCGGAAATTATTTATAGCGGCTGCTTGTGTCGAGAGGAGCTCGCGATCCGTATCTTCCTTTTGTTAGAAGATTCTCAGTGATCGCAAAAACGACAAAATTCACCTCTGTCGCTCGAAACACGAGATAAAAATAAAAATGAAGCGTTCGAACTAAAAATATACTTTGAACTTTTGCGAATTATCTCTATTGTCTATCCAATTATTTCAAATGGTTGAAAGTAAATTTTGACTTTGAAGTTGAATTTATCGCAGATACTTACGGTTAGTTCGAAGTTCATTTCACTTTCGCAGTTTCGACGAGATTATTAAAAGGGAAAAAGTGCGGGTAAATTGAGTGCAACTTCGTCTCTAATGTCAATGACATTCACCGCTGTTCTAGTCTAACTGCGATTATTCTAGGACAGCGACAGAGAAATTAATAGCACAAATTTAGTTTTTAGATTTCAGATTTCAAACTTTCACGATGGTGAGATGTCACGATATTTTTGGTTCTCTGGTTTTTCGCAAAGTGCTAGTGCATAATGAAAGTGCAAAGTGCAAGTGCAACAGCGATACGAACGCTTCCGAGGAGCAATGCATATTTAGTTTCAGTTCACTTTAATCCGAAAAGAACGTTTACCTTTTTGAAAACCATGCTACTTCTGCTTCCACTTCTTGGGAATTCGACGACAACGCATAGACGTTAATAATTCTTGACGTAATTTTGAAAGTTTGGATTTTTGCCTGTTTCCATTTTGACTCTCTCGGCGGGTCAGGCTACACAGCTTTCTGGCACGAATCCATTTGTCGCTCTTTTCTGGAATCATAAACCGCTCCCCGCTTTTCTTTATCAACATTTGGCGATCAAATTCGAGTTTCCAATTAATCTTCGACTTTTGGCCAGTACACGCATTTATGACCGCCTTAACGTGGACCAGCATTTGTTAAAATAGCGTGCTGACACTGATAACAGACTCCCGAAATTGTTCGTATTCTCTTATTTTCCCATTTATTTTCATGTTTTTCAACGTGTTTTACGTTTGGTTATTTCTGCAACGATGAATATTTTTATCAATATCTTAACCGAATTAAATGATCATCTTTTATCAATTTTATTTAATAACAGATACTGTATCAGTCGGATATGTTTGTATTGGCCTGTATTACGTTTCTAGATGTATAATCGTAAAATAATTTTGTTTTGCAAATTTAGCAATATTTTTAATACTTATCCTTATACGTTACTTTCAACGTTATTCTTATATTTATTATTATTTATTTTTATTCTTCCATTGGTTTCCATTGATAAATGAATAATGGATAGGCATTAAAATAAATTATTATCTTTCGGTTGTTTAATATGTTTTTGCTTACATGTTTCGTTTCGTTTCGAAAATATGTTTGTTCAGAAAATATCTGTTCCCGTGGAATTTTTGCGGAAAGAAATGTTACTTTTCTTTAAAGGAACTTCTTTGAGAAGTGTTCTCATGGAACAGATATTTTGATGTCTGTTTAATAAAAGTTTCATGAAAACAAGTTATCTTAGAATATATATCCTAGAAAAGGTTTCATGGGATAAATAAAAATACCAATATATTACTAATATATTACATACTAGTTTTATTTAACAATATCATATTGTTCATATGGTTATTTAGTAAATGGTATATAAAACATGATTAATTAACCGTTTCATAAAAAGTGTTGTGCAGAAAAAAGAACTTGTCAAAAATAACACTTAAATAACATCTTTTTATAATTTAAATAAACTGAAATACACAGAAATATTTATCTAAAATAAATTACGTAAATTATTTAATAATTACTACGTAAATAATCTGTGAATTATCTACGTAAATATTACAAATAAACAATATATTCGGAATACCAATTTGACTGTAACAATTGTTTAATATCACTGTACTGCTATTTACGGGATGGTATTTAGCATTTGTTACAATAATCGAGAATTTCTTGAATATTCCAGAACGAAATTCCTCTTATAGAAAAATGTTTATTTGTTTATGTTACAAGTTCTATTCGCACTAAAACCTTCATTTTCAAGAACTTTTCTTTCCTCTTCTCATCGGAACTTAGAACGTGTGAAGGTTTTCTAAAAAAAAGTTCCACGGTGCATATTTTGAACAGAATCTATTAAAACAATTCCATAATTCTTTCGATTCCTTATAAATAGCACTATATACGGTGACTTAATTAACACGTGCAATTTAAATTCCGTGCAGACTAACGGGCGTAATCTTCAAGTCGCCCCGTGGCAACGTACAATAGACTTTCGATTCATTTCGGGTGAACGCCGTCAATTTGAAGAAAACGCGAGGCAACGAGCCGAGGCATAGCGAATTGTTCCGTTCCGCGAACCTCGTCACGTCTTAATTTCGCGAAACCGCGAAAACCTACAAGAACCGTGGCTTTCTCAAGACCATGCTAATGTTTCCAGAGGCACAAGCACGTGCACGTGTTCAACTGAGAACGCGTGCAAGTCTCTGGCAGCTCCAACGAACGAGAGACGGATTCACCTCGAAGCATAATTGCAGGAAAGAGCGGACATTGCTCGGCTGCGCCAAGAACCCCCGAGGTTTGTACACTTTTCTCCTTGATTCTCGTCAGATTTCGCCTTCTCGCTCTTATTTTTTTCCCCCTTTTTTTTTCCACCACAACCACCTTTCATCTTCTCCTGCTCGTTATATATTATTTCCCTTCCATACCAGTAGATTGCATGCGGCCAACTCGAGATATACGCTCGCCTTACGTGCACGCTTCTCGTGCGCGACTTAACACGTGTACATCATCCACCTTCGTGTGTACATCGCGCGAACCTTCTTTACCTCGTCTCCGCCGTTCTGTGCCGCCACCTGTTTTTTCCCATTTTTTTCTTCTTCTTCCATCGTTCTGTTAAAGAACGTTGGCCCGTAACGCTAAATAACTTTTCCTCTAATGGTAGAGAAACAAGGCGCATTTCTCGCGGCTCTCGTTCGAGAAACAGCAGCTAGTTAGTATCACACGTTAGGAATGGAAATTTGGCGTGTAAAACTGTTAAATAGATAGTACATTTATATTGTACGTGTGAGAGTGAGGGAGCGAAAAGCGAGCAGACACATGTATGCATCCCTTCCCTAGAGTGTATGTCAGCGTCGCAGGATGTCCAGGTCTCAGTTGAGACAAAAGAGCGACTAAAAGAAAATAAACAAGCAAACGAGTGTGTTGTCGAGTCCTTCAGAGAGTCACCTACATGTAGAGCTAAATTTAGATAATTTGTAAATAAATTTTAACTTTTTGTTCTCTCCAAATTCTCTCTATACCTTAACAAAAACAAATTTATAGAGAATAATCGAGTTTCGAATGACAGTGGAATTTACTGTATTTGTAACAGACGTGTCTAGCACGTATATGGCTTGTGAATTTGTTTGAACAGCGAAGATAAGAAAGATTACGGTGGATGTATTTGCGTCTTTGTAATCTGAATGGCGCAATCATCGCGGCCACTTGGAGATTGAAATAAACGGAACGAGGTGGAGGAATCTGGCGAATCGTTAAATCCAACCCGTACCTCGACGTTTCGCGCGATTACTCGAACCCGGCGTCGTTTACAAATTCCCATGCATACGGAAACATTAAAATCGTTATACGGTGAAGTATTCGTGGCACCATCATTCTTGCCGACATTGTCGTCGCCCATCTCCCTACGTTTTGACAGTTAATGTGTATCAATATGTTGTGTATTTCATATAAGCAGCACGCCAGGTATTTACGTTTATTAGCTATAAACGCTCCGCGGGTGGAACTCAGCCCCGAAGAATTTATGGCTCAGGTTCTTACGAAGATACGCTTCTAGATGGGACATGGTCTCGTGCGTTATGGCAGCGATCTTAGATCAAATCGTCGGTAACGTCATTGTATCGATTCACGCGTGTCCGCCTAAGACTATACGAGCACTTTTCCTTCGATTGCTGTCGATACGTTAAAAACAGCTTATTCTCTTCGAGATTGCTACCTATGGATGGTAGCAACGAAGATGAAAGAACTTTGCTGATTGAAAAAATAAATTACGTAAAATATAATACTTTATGAGTGTAGAATATTCTGATACTTTCGAGGTAAAAAGCTAAGTCCGGACCAGTTTGTTTTGTTATAAAGTCATGGTGTTTTATGTGATTCTATGAAGATATATAAAGCTTTGCAATTTCATTAATCGGCGATTTATGTATACATTTAGGAATAATAAACGTTAAGTATAAAGATACGTGCTACTAATTGATCAGAGTAAAGCTGCAGGATTTTAGGGTAATTAAAGTTACGGATCCACTCTCGTGCAAAATACCAAAGAATTTTCTCGCCACATGCAGAACAAAAGCAATATATGTACACGCTCGTACTTGAAGAATTCCATCCAAAATGGTAGCTACGAAGAATTATGCTTCGTGATAAATCGCCATTTCTAATGCGCATAATGAATCTTGATGATTTATACAAAGGATTTTTCAGCTCGTAACAATAGAGTGGTTCTTGCAACTACAGGAAGACATATCACGTTCCTATGTTATTCGCCTTATATCTTCATCCCGTAACATTGTACATGTCTTTCGCTGTACGAGATATAGATCGTGATTTTACAGTTTACATAAATTACAGAGAACAACATTTCCATTTCATTGTATGTTACTATTCGTCTGTTCTTTACGTAAAAAGATACTATTACAAACTCTTACTAACTTTGCAAATAATATTCCAGTGAGATATTAAACGAGTATAAATAATTTTACGAAGTATCGATGCCTGAAGTATATCGTACAATATGGATATTTCAAGGAATATCGATATTGAAAATTGATGCTCAAAATTCCGATACCTTTCGATACTTCCGTTTGGAGTACTTTGATATCGAATTGTTTGAATATCATAAATATGTATTGATGTCGGCCCAGTCACAAACCAAGCAGTCACGTGTTTAATGACAACTAAAAATACGTGGCATACACGTTCGAATATGATATATGGAGTTTGCGTCGTATGAAAATCATCATAAAAATGCAACGAATGCATTTCACTGTTGCGTTGCGTTACGCGCGCTGAACTTGAAATATTTAACGAAATTTTCGAATATTCCCGTACTTCTCGGGATCCGCCGTAATACACGTTAAATTCAAAGCATCTATAGCACGCTAAATATGCGAGATTGCAATTAAACAGATGTCGCACGTATTCGCATCGTAGCACAAAGTTGGCTCGTGACTCAAATTAATAGAATATCGTCTCATTGGTTGAAAGCGCCGCTTTGAGGATACGGATACCTTGCGATGTTTTAAATTATTCGACCAATTCGCTGTATCGATTTTATCATTAATTAAAGGATAATTAAGAATTCTTTGCTTTAATAATGATAATTTCATGTACAGCCCGATTGCGTTTATTTAAATTTGGAATGATTGGCACGAGGAAATTAACAGACTACAATTTGATAATTTCGAACAATATAATTCAATAAATTGCTGTATTTAAAAGAAACTAAGAATATATTATCAGCATTCTTATTATTTCGTTTCTGATAGTCATTTTTTTTTTGTTTCATTGTTTCATTGATAATATTATTTGAGAATTGTTTCGTTATCAATTTGATGATATCGAACAATATAATTCAGCGAAGTGCTTCATTAAAAGAAAAGATTTAAAAGAAAATTAAGAATATAACATTACCATTTTTATACGTTTGTTTGCAATAGGTGTTTCTTGTTTAATGGTTTCATTTTTATATTATTTACATTTCTGTTTTCTGTTCCCTGCATTTACTCTTATCAATTCCCCTTTCTTCTGTACTTTACTACTGCAATTTCTGTATTTCCATTTTCTCTAATTGTACATTTTCCCTGCCTATCTCTTTCAATTTCCTTCACCCTGTATTATGTGTTTATTTTAATTGGGCCATTTCTCAGCGACCAGCACCAAAAAATGTTTTCATTATATCATTCGATTAAAATTTTATGATGGGTTAAACACAAGACATACATGTACATACATCGCTGTTTGTCAAAAAAACGTCAGTTTTGGGGCAAGAAGAGGCTTTTCAAAATTTACAAAGCGATCTTCGCGAGTCATTTCGACGACACTACAAGGCAAAACAACACAAGTTATATCGGTCTAGCTAAGGCCAGAACTGATGGAATCGTAAATGTATCGTTTAAGTTTGAGATTTGTTGAATTGTTGCCATTATCAGTGCCAAGCAGCGAAGTATTATATCACACGTAGAAAAATAAGATAATTATAACATTAGCTACCGTTCGAAATTTGCACTTGCCGTGAATTCTCCGCGTATTTTTGCTATGGTTGCACAATGGTTACGGTAGAACGCGTGGCATACAAACGACGCTGAAATGTCGTTAAACAGACGTCTCACGTATACGCGTCGCGGTGCAAAGTCCGACCGTCATTCGAATTAATAGAAACACCAGCCGCCTTAAAGTTAAAAGCAGCCCTCGTAGCTGGAAAAACATTGCGCGTTCGCGTAAATGGCCAGTCACATTTTAGTTGTTGCGACAAAGAAAGCCTGTGTCGAATGGTGGTACGAAATGTCCTCTTTTTCAATAAGAAATAGAACGTAAATTAAGGCGTTACCGTTGAATTAAAAAAGACCTGGGATTGCTATGGTATGCAGGTTTGCTCATTTTACACACGTTCATGACTCGGACACGTTCTTAATCCCTTTACAAAAATCGCCAACAAACATGTCACTAAAATTTGCTTATCATTTAGTGGATAATTTAGTAAACGGAACTATTTTAAGAAAGGAAGGATTTAGTAAAATCTATTACTTGCCAGCATTCTTATAGAATCTGCGTAGGTGATAGTATCATCCTAGCTTCTTATTAAGCGATGTAATTGATGCGTTCTGTCACCAGTCTTGGAACTTGTTTAAAATAACGCAGCCTTGGATTCGGAGGTCGCAAGTTTCCAAATTGGACGATGCTGATGACCGTCGAGTTAGAACTTCGGTTAAATGCTCAAACACCATCCGACAAGGTTCGAGGATAAACCAACTATAGTACTCGCTTACTGAATTTTCCTTGCAGATGTGTCTCATTGTTTCGCGATGAAGCAGTACCTAGACGAAAGTCGTATAAAGAAAAAGGGATACGTTTGAAATGCAAAATAGGAGAAAATGGTGTATCGTTTATTGTTAGTTCTGATTTAAGATGTTCTTATATCCTATGTTGCTGCGAATATTTGCCAAACGAGGTACAGAAGCACTCTTCTGTGATAGACGTTCCCACGATGGTTCTCAACAGTTATGTTTATTTGAAGGTTTTTCTGCGGCAAGCTACAGAAAGGCCGGATAGTAGAATCGCGAGACGGACAGCAGATTCGGATAAGATGGTTGAGAATCAGCGTCTCGTGACTTTGGCGAACATCCAGCAAGATGGGACGCGTCTTTTCCTTGTTGCCTCAGCCGCGGAGCGACGACAACGAAAACGCGGATCTTTCATGATTTGACAACGCGAAAGAAGCAACGAAGAAGGAACGAAAGTGTCGCGAAGTAGTACTTATACAGCAAAAGTTTTTCCTCCTTTTGGCCGCTTGGGACTTTGAACTTCGCGCTACGTGATCGACGACCTCGGCTCTGCTTCTTCGTTCGCTTCTATCGTATCTTGAATGATTGTCAAAGATTAAAGTGGATTAACATGAGATTAAGATTAGATTTTCTTTATTGCGTTCTATAGTTTTGGTGTTTCAAACGTTCGAAGGGAATTGAAATGAAAGAATCGAGTGTGGAATGTTAGAAATATCGACAGGAAATATAAGAAAAGCGCGTTATATAAAGATTTCAATTTCAAAGATTTGAATGATTAAATAATTTACATTGATAGAAACGTGGAGTATGTTAAGTGAGTATTCGTAGCGAAAATTTACATTTGATGAAATTTAGCTGAGAAAGAAAATAAAGACAGTGAACGTAAAAGAAGTTAGAGACGATTATCTTTAAATAATTATGAACCTGCAGGTTAAACGTAGTAAATTAATATTAAAAATATAGTAAAATATAATACTTTGCTAGAAAAGCCGGTAATATACGTGCTGCCTTTAGACAAAGATTGAAATAATATTCCAAGGGAATATTAACAACGTACAAGTTATATTAGTCGGGTTACGCGTGCTGCTCGATCTAATCTCGAGCGAAGTATATCTATGGAATGCTTAAATTTTCAGATGTACAATTATTCTAGTAATTAACGTTAGCGGATCATAAGTGTATCATGCAGTTCGAAAAGGCCAGGCCCAGTTCGGTTTATTTCAAATATACATATACACGTGCAGGTTCTGGTCGAGTACACTCATCCTCGTTTTGGCCTTGTACACGCTGCCGATACCTGCCTCGAGCATTCGGGTTATTTCCACGAATGATACATGGCCAGAAAACTATATTGAACGCTTGTAAAGCGCGATAAGTCATGGGAAACCGGTATAATGAGCATGCACGTGATGGTTTTATTCAGAATGCAAAAATCCATCCTCGTATTAGCATAAAATTACCTGCGTATTTAATTAATCAAAATCCGATCCTCTCGTAATTTGTTTCAACTACCAGTCCGTGTTTCGTTGTGGCGCATTTCAGGTTTATTTAACACATTGACGGTCACGATGATCATCGGTGATCCATGTTGCTGAATTATTTGGAATTATTAAAATAAGAAATTTCATCGACTGAGTTAACAACGCGAATGACTTGGATCACAATGTTAGAGAAAAAGCGTGCAAGTGCGATATAATATACTGGGAAAAGTAAATGCTATGGTATAGTATACTTCATTCTACCGCTGTTCCTACAGCAAAATATATGAAATTCACGTGACAGTCGATAGTGAACGCTTTTTAATAAAATTCTACTGTACTAGATACACGAGTAACGAGATTGTCGATCGTTGAAGATGTTGCGTACTATGTTTTCGTAAGAAACGATATTTCTAACAATATGATACAGAATTAATATGTGTCAAATATTTTATTCAAGTATTGATCGATGAAGAAGATCGTTTAGTATGCGTTATACGTTTCTGCATTGACATACGTATTTTTACGCAGTCTTTTTTTAAACTATTATAAATTATATATAGAACATAGAGTAACGATCCGGCTAATTAGCCAAAAGCCAACGCCAACGATCTATCACCGATCTTAAGGATTAAAGTAAAATAGCATCGCGTTGATCTAAATATGTCAGAAATAACACTACGATCATTAGACTACGGAGTACCGGTTCTCAGAATTGAGAAATTGTCTGTTCACACGAAATGCTCATTAACGCGTCAAAAAAATATGGCCAGCATCCAGAAGCATCGTGCAAAAAGCTTGTATCGATGTTTCCTTGCCAGAGACTTGTGGATCGGTCGTAGACTGGGGCTTGGCCCGGGACGAACATCGTTACGTGTCGATCAGAGGTGAGACCGCGCACAAACGGAGAGCGTGGGATATAAAAAGGATCGAGAGTCTGTTAGAAGGTGGGACAGGAGGGGGTGAGCCAGGTTTAGCGATCGTCAGAGCGGCTGCTGAACAATAAAACGATAAATCAGAAGAACGGAAAAATAAGGGGCTAAAATAGAAAAAGCTTGTAGAGTAGATTTGGAGACGGGCCAGGGGAACGTGCAGTCACTGGATGACTCTGTGGCCTTTGCGGCTCCCCTTTTGCCTGTCTTCAGTTCTGCCGCTTTCTTCTATTTCCTTTGCTCTTCTTGCACCTACGTAATGCCGTTCCGCGCGCTACTTTCTCCTCTATTCCTTTCTCTCTCCTCCTTTTTCTCTCTTCTTTCGTTCTTTCTTTTTGTTTTCACAACCCACCCCACAACCCCGTTTGCCTTTATTCGTTGACGCCGCTCGTGCTCCTTTCTTCTTGCTGTTACAACAACCCTTTTCTCGTACCAGTCGCCACCTAGAGCTACCTACACAATCCACCGGTTCGCCTCGTAAGTCGCACAGCTTGGGTAGTTCCTATAATAAAAGCTCATACGTAACACTCGGTTTAAGGTTAGCGGACCTCAGAGCGGACCTCTTACTCCGACGTTTTATACTTGATCTCCTTAGATTTTTCGTAATCCATCCTGTCATTCTTCTTTGTACACTAATTAAAGTGTTCCCCTTGTTTCGAATCGTTTTAAGACACTTGGAAACGCGGACGCGCTTTGTGCAGTCTTTCCTTTTGCCTGTTCGTTGATTCGTTTATGTCAGCCGACGATCGTTTTTGTTTATATACTTGTGAATGAACGAGCAACTCTTTCGACTTGTTGATAATAAGGCGATGATCAAATAGACGAGATAAATATATTTGAAAGGATTGGAAATATTGTGAACGTGTAGCTTATGGCCAAAAGAGAAATAAATACAAGAAGTAAATATAGAAGGTGTGTATTTATCTAAAAGGATTTCAGTATAATTTTTTCGAATCTTCATAAATATATGATAACGGATTTTAATATTTGAAAGAATACAGATATATGCTACGAAATTGTATTCTATTCTATTTATGAATTGCTGGCTCATATATTACAACAATTTAACGACTAATACTTTTCATGAAGTATTTTAATCTAGAAGTCGTATGATTTATTAAACTTTTCAAGGTAGACGCATCCGAATATAATATCACATTCTCGTAGTCTGTATTATCGAAATTTTTAATAAAAGGTTCTGAATATCATGAAATATTGGAATATAGATTATTTTAATTAACAACATTCATGGAAATTGAGAATGGAATCATTGATAATCCAACTTTTATTGAACTTGCAAGCACAAAACAAGATAGTTTCTATATATATATATATTATATTATTGAAGTTATCTCCAAATTGAATTTTCAATTCACGTCAATGCTTTTTTAGGGTAAACTTCGTCGTGTTAATTACCGATAGGGTCTCTTTGTTTTAAAACTCGAAAATCACGTGAACCAAGGGGGCTCGTTTAAAATTCTGTTGGGGTTGGTTACGGCAATAAAATACAATAATGAGAAGTTTGTTAAACCAAATCAGAGAGAGAGAGAGAGAGAGAGAGAGCTGATTGTTGAATTCAGGTCTTTTTTTATATTCAAACTCGATCCAAGTTAATTACAAAGATCGCATTATATTTTTCATTCAATCCGGCAGCTAATGTAACAACGAAGTTAATAACGATGTGCTGTTCTGTTACAAGCAAGCAAAATCTCCGATCGTGTCTGTTCATGTTAGTAATTAGCAGATTAATTAGAGCGATCGTCAAATCGTGGCGTTCGTAAACGATATAAATTCGAAAGTATAACACGCAATTATATTCCATTGGCAGAGGTTAATCAAGCATACAACCGGCAAAAACGTGTCAATTAGTTGGTTTCTCCGTTCGGGTTTCATTAATTAGCTGGAAAAATGTTATTTCTATGATACCAGCAGAAATACGGGATTGTAACATACCTATTTAAATTTTATTCCCTCCGAGAATCATTCCGCTCCGTTTATTTTTCCGGCTGTATGGTAATTATGAAACTTTATTAACTGTCCGCCTTTCTGGAGCAATTTCTGTCCCGAATATTAATGAGAAAACACACATATTCGACAAGTGCGAGGGATTCGAATTTTCACACATTGTCTCTTTTCTATCTTCTTTTGCAAAATTTACTTCGCGATTTATTGTAATAAGAATGCATCTGTATATTTGTATACGTACGTTTTTCTAATTACAATTTTTAACGAATCCATATTACGTACAGGATTACGCCAGAAATAATTTTCTTCTCGTTTTCAAAACGTAGAGTTTTACTTTGAAAGAAGTTTATTGGAATTCTAAAAACCAACGCTTTCAATCGAATTGAAATGAAAGATTGCAAATTATGGAGTAACCGAGACGGTTTCATATTTTAAATTCCATCGGAGAACCGTAGGAGGAAGTCAACAGGTTAGTAAGATAACGAAATATCGCTCGATATTGAAGACACAAGTTGAGCAAGTTAACTGAAATTATATGAAGATCAGTGATGAAGTGAAACCATGTAAACTTCTTGAAAGATCGCTGAAATTATTACGGCAGAAGGAACGGAGTTTTCATTAGAAACCATTCGGGTAACTTTTAATTTTCTAAATTAACAGATCTATCACATTCGCCCAACATTTGTAACACAAACACGGTTGATACTATTGATTGTGTAACGTAAGAAAATAGACTTTCCTAAGACACTTTTACAACGTTTAGGTGCAATTGATTTTCTTTCTCGTATAAAATCTATTTCGTGTTTTCGACCATGGAGTTTTCGTTTCTTGTATTCTCTTCGCTATTGAGAACGATTAATGCAAATTTTATCGCCAGATATCGCGAGCACGTATCCCGATGCAATAACTTGGCTTGTCGTTGTCCTTTGCAAGCTGCGCGTCCTGACGCGATTAGAATTAATTAATTACCCATCGTTGATTTTTAATAATCTTTCCCAAGAAAGCATGTAGAGCAGAATTCAAATCCGGTTATTATTTGGAAGACAAGAATATAAATAGTTCTAGTAACTACGTGGTTATCCTAGGTCAAAATCATCCATATTCGTATTATTATAAAGCGAAATACTTGTTCTATTATGGCTTTGTACTTTGTATGTTACGACGGCTTAGGTTTCTTCGTACACAGATTTAATTTTCTAGCAAAAGTATTGAAATAAACTCTTAATTGTACGAGTGAAAGTTTAGGTAAAAATTTATTTTAGCCATAATAATAAAAAGAAAATAGATACGAGTACGATGGCACTTTGAACAAATAAGACGCTCAATTATTATCTCATTCAATTACGTTAATTACATACTTAATCTTAATTTCGTTGTTTAATTACGTACCTATTAATTCTATCAATTGAATAATTATAGGAAAAGAGTTTGTAAGAAATTGAAAATGTATATAATAAATATACATGTTATATGACAAATATATAAATCACTTTTTAAACAGAATAGATTTACGTATCAGAAAACGTAACAAAATTCGTTATGATAATTAGCCCGGTAATACAACAGGAACCTTAATTCGCTTGAAATAACTTTTAATCATCGCATTAATCACTTAAAAGAGAAACGATTATCCTTTCTTCATAATTCGTCTATCTAAATTAAAAGTATCTAATTAAAAGATTAAAATATTTATTTAACACACATGAAATGGCTATTAAATTACTGTCAAGTCATAACGTGCATATTGCAAGCATATATTCGATCAGAATACAACGAGAAACAAGTAAATACGTCGATGTAGCGTGCAATATTAAATATTATCAGGGTGGTGACGAGCAAGGTGGAAACGCGAAAGAAACACGAAAAAGGAGGCCAGCAAGAAAGTTGTAAGGCCAATGTTCGAGAGTCAAGTTTGGCACATCGACTTTCTTCTTCACCAAACAGGTTCTGACATCAGAGTATATTTGAGCCTCGTGGAATTGATGTTATTCGGAACTCGATGCGATGCCCGTTGTTATTTTAAAACGAAACGTTCTCCACGATTGTTCCTACAATGCTTTTAATTACAGACTGAAGCATTCGTATCGTTCATAAATATTCAAAATTTCTTTATGGGTTGCAAAGATGAAGCGGAGAAAGTGCTATGTATTGAAAGTACAACAAAGCAATGGAAAAGCGATGACAAAGAATGGGTGCATGATTGATGTGAGAAGAGTTTATTTATTGAACAGAAATTGACGTATAAAGTGTTTTAAATATTGTTTAGAGGTTTATCGAAATTATCTCTTCTTACTGAGGGAAGAAAAATTTTATAATTGTTTGTTATTTGTTTATAATTAACTTTTGAATCATTGCATTTTCCAATGTTACAATGTCACAACGATATTGTATTATAATATCGTTTGATCTAGTATATAATCGGAATGATTGATTTTATATAATTTATCCATTAAACTACAGTCTCTGATGAAAATGTACACGGTGAAAATTAATTATTGTACTAGCGTTATTTGGTATCGCTGTTTTAAGTTCTACGTTTCCTTGTGATCTGTTTATGTTTTCACTTAACTTTCAATTGTTCTTTTTTTTTAACTTAGCATCATTTATAGTTAATAAATTGCAGCAATAGAAGAAAGTTTATAAATAAATCGTGATCAGGTGATACTCGACATAGTACTCACGTTCTACATTCGCATTTACAATTGGATTTTACTTATGAATTTCATACGAACGCGTAAAGTGAGTATTTTCCCTGGATGATTAATATTGAACGAGAGAGAATCGTCTTTTTATAACTGAAATTGTGTTTCAGTGAAACTATTTAAAAAGTTCTGGCAGCAGATTCATTACTGTGAATAATATACGCGGATTATATTGAATTGTTTTCTTAAATAACACGCGTGAAAAATTGTTCTTGCGTTTGGTACATTTTTATGTGCATAACATTTTTATGTGACCAAACATTTTTCGAAGTCTTCATTAAAAATGATAATTAGAGTTTTAATGAGAAATTAATATGCAGCGGAACAATATCGAAGTCATTAAATGCACAAAACGTCCTCAAATATGTTAATATACCATAAAAGGTATCAAGCACGGATCAATCAACTTAACAATATTCGCGAAGATATATTTTGTATGGTATAGTACGTTGTTAAGGCACAAGATTCAGAAGATGGTAAATGTGAAAATTGTTCACTCTATTCTTACCCTTATAGAATTCCGCTTTTATCATTAATACCATTACGTTCAATGGGATTTTGTACGAATCAAAATGAAATTGCGAGTTACAGGAAACAGCGTAAGACGTAAAATATGAATGAGTGAAAGTAAGTTGTACATCCAGATAAAGACAGACAATGCAAAATTAGTGCGTTCTATGAGAAGATTAAGAACTGATTTATTAGATCAATTCTTCTATCATCGTTATTATCTATTATCTGCTATATTTTATAATCCATTATATTCCATTTCATTATTTAATCTATTTGAAGATTAGATAATTAAGAAGGAAACCTTACGAAATATTAATACAATTAATGATCTAAGATACTGAAATTTTACGATCTTTTGTGAATTTCACGGTTCGTTTTTTTATTAGTTCAAATACTTCTGTGGATTGACGTATCTTGTTATGATATAGTTGTTATTATGTTACATATTAATAGATAGAAATGTTATTGTATATAACAACTTTTGCAAGTGACTGTAATTATTACAGATTTTTAACAATGCTTGCTTTTCTCGCAACTTCCGAAACACGGTTCTACGTACAATGTAGAATAAAACGTTGGTTTGTGCACGTGATTCGATTTTCCAAAAGCAAGGTAAATACACAAATCGATGATTCAGTCGAGTTTTCTGGTAATGGAGGGTCACAGTAACCAAGCAGAAATTGAACAAAAAGTAAGGTATAGGTAGAAAAATAAAAGAAATAAAAAAATGGGGATGTAGACATATTCGATTCTAACCACGAAACCCAATACGGACCAAAACGTTACGGTCAAAAATTTTTATGGAACTTTTATTAAAAGAAACGTTGTACAGTCGATGGTTAAATTCATTCGACGTGCAAAAATAAATATTTCTCCAATTTTAACAAAATACAATTGAATCGCATCGATACCGTAATATTATATAAATCTCCTTTTTAAATTAATTTGTTTGTCAGATAAATTGTCGAAAATTCAAACACAGATTTCAAGCAACTTTCCAAATGAAATAATTGAAGTTTAATGAATTACATCAAATAACACATAATATTGAAATATATCGAGTACAGCAATACAACAAATACATCGACGTTACAGAAGCTAAAAGAATCTAATTGTAAATCGTGAAAAAAGGTACAATGAGAAAACTTGTTATTACTCTACCTGTTATATGTCGTTCATCCATGTTACACAAATATTGTAAATCTTTTATTGAAATACAGATAACCCTTGAGTAGAACGATCAGCAAGATATCGTTCACCAGGCAAAAGTAAATCTATTCTTTCCCTACTCGTCTAGTTTCTTCGTCGTAGGTTTTGAGAAAGATCAAATTTAAACAATTCATCGAATATGCCTAACCCGTCATCCTGTGAAATTCTCAACTCAAGAACATCCATAAATGGAATCTTATAAAATTGAAAAATTAACGATCTCTATCCAAAGACTGACCAAAAATTGCCAGTTCCACGTGTCGATGAACCATCGATCCTCGTTGGCCGAAACGCAATTCAATTACCAAGTATCGTCGGCCCTTTACCAAGAACCGTAACCCGTAAGAATTATTAGGTTAGAGCGTTCGCGAGGATTCGAAATCGATTCAGTAGGACAGGATATCGAGCAAGGGCGAAACGTGACGCTGGATCCATCTAAGCGAAGATCTTTCGATTTAAAGTCTGTCTGTGCGGAAGGGGTGTTCGGGGTTCCGATAGGATATAGGATACGGCCGCGTAGTTTCGACGGTGGTGAGGCTGGTTCAAGTTTCCAGAGGAAAAGAGAGTAGTAGAGTCGGCGGAGGGCCTTTTCGCTTTTCCTGGAATTTTATCTGTCTACGGAGGGATACCGGTCCGCCGTGGCGCGGAGGGCCACAGTGAAGTGGTTGGGGCTATAATACCGGCAGGGCTAAGATAAGACAAGACACGGCAGGGGAGAGAAAGGGGGCAAGTTCGTCCGTCACTACAGCGAAATTCCGTCCGCAATCTCTGAAGGAATCTTTGGTATCCCAGCAGCCAGCGGGTGTACAGGCTTACTCCTCTTAGCCGAGCTTCGTAGCTTGGCAGCCTCGTGAAGTTCGTGAAAGACGCGCTCTGTCGCGCGCGCATGAACGCTGGTAAGCGCGAAAAGGTCAGCCGGTGTGTTCCAAAGGATGGACAGGAAGAGAACGGGCAACAAACGAAGGTACGAATGAAGGGACGAGTCTCGATTTTTCTTTCCTTGCCGCGGACGAGCGAGAAAAAGAACGGAAGGACAGCGAGGGAGAGAGGGAGACAATACCGATTGATAGAGCAATAGTTTCATTTTGCGTCGAGAAAACGAAGCAGACAAGGCTGGGAACAGCACGAGAATTCTGTTCCTCGGTTGCCATTGGCTCGATTCTATCCTCTTCCTCTTTCTTTTTCTTGTCTGTTTCTCAGGCTTGCACGTTCCACGTTCCTTCGTTTCTCGCTTTTACCTACTTTTACTCGTTGCCTTTCTCCTCTTCGTCGAACCATATTCATCCGTGATCTATCCGTTCCCTCCTCCGGTTGCGTTTTACGGGACACCGGTCGTCGAGACGGCTCGTCCTTGACTGATGCGGAAATTAAACGAACGACCTACATTGCCAAAAATCTGACGTTTAATAAAGAGCAAGAGCGATACCTTTCGCCGGCT
Organism: Bombus huntii; assembly: GCF_024542735.1. Classification (NCBI taxonomy): domain Eukaryota; kingdom Metazoa; phylum Arthropoda; class Insecta; order Hymenoptera; family Apidae; genus Bombus; species Bombus huntii. Next base: position 7,595,741 of record NC_066246.1, read on the forward strand.
GTACGTACCACTTGGATTTGAATTAATTCGCCAGGCTATCGCGCCGCGTTACGGATACGATAAGGGCTCGATACGACGGCTTCCGTTAAGGAAAATTAGTTACGCCTCGTTCGTGACCGTTCGCACTGCGTATACGACTATGGCTGTTCTACTGTTTCGAGTTAATGAATTGAAACTGCTCTTTCCGTTTGCAAAGCAGTATATTTTTCTTTTTTTCTTTCCTGTAGAGAATGGCGCGTTTTACATTTTAAGGAAAGAACAGCGAGTGTAGCACAAAGAGATCGTAGCGATAAAATTATTGGTGGAATAACAGAGAAAGGATGGAAATTTCTTTGTTATAGATTCTTCTCGAAGGACGCTTAAGTGGCAAATTGCACGAGATTTCTCACTGTAATTAATTTTTTCGCGACTTTCCATATCAGCTGATGATGAAACGGTTTTACAAATATCGAGTGTTGTGGTATTAAAAATTGAAGAAAATTAAATGACACAGTGTATTCTTGTGTTAATAATCTATCTGGAAATGAAATTTAGATTCACAGTTGTTTGCAGGGTTAATGAAAGGTAATTTACTTGAACTCTCACTTTCAAAATGCTGCGCTCTACAAGATGGACTCAGCTAATATTTATCGGGGAATACTTTCATTTTGTTGGAGCGTGCTCGCTGTCGATTGTTATATAGTTTCTTCGTAATTTCAAACGGAAAAGGATTTCTTGTGGGAAGATCGATAAAAAAATTATTACGATTACAAACGGAATAAACAAATATTTCCTGCTTTCATTATTTATGTAACTATAATTGGATTATCAAACGTATCGATGAAAATGTAGCGGAAGGATTAGCAATTTCTTTTTAAGTATTTTCATAACGAAAATAGGAAAAAGTTTATTAAAGCGTTCAACTGAATTGTAATTGTTTTACTTAATTGTACGTAGACTTTCTGACTGTAAGCGACCATAAATTTTACCTAACTCTTTTGTGGCAAAAATACTTTATAACAAAACGTAATATAGTAATATATAAAAGTAATATAGTAAAATAGGAATAATAGTTTTCTCACACCTATAATTACATGTCTTTAAATACGTATCTACATAGGTTTCAAATATAATACTAAGTACTCAAAAAAGAACGTAATACAGCGCAAAATTCATTCAAGTGATATACGTCTCATCGCGATAGAATCGTCAGCGACTTAAAAAAAAAAAAAAAAAAGAAAAGAATCGTAAGACTGGCGTTTTTCAAACGACGCGATGTAAATTAATGCGTCTTATGGGGTAACGAGCAAACTTTCGTGACCAGGGGCTCGTTTTATTTGATCAAATAACTTTAAAAGTCGGTATTGCAAGACGACACAGTTTACAACGTTTTCTGTTGAAATATTCATCAGAAAAAAGAAAGGTGATGCGAGTTCGCGCGGCTTCTTCTCGAACTTGCTGACCTAATACATTCTTGAGCTTCGTTTTCCTACTCTTTACGCGACACCAGTTTTAGAACTTTCGGGTTTGTAGCATCACCAAGCAGCCAGCATGTTTGTTATATAATACTTCAAGACTCGATGTGCCCCGCGTGGCCTTGAAATTAATACACAATGAGCTCTGCTTTTTGAGATTGCACCATCTTTCAGAAAACTTTGCCTGTTGCCGTGAAAAATAGGAAAATGCTTTGTACCTCGAGTAAATATGTATGTACGTATAAAAATAACAGATTAGATTAGAAACTTCTACAATTAAAATAACTATTAGATAGAATTTCCTCATTAAAATTACAATCACAAAAAAATTACAGACACAAAAGAATATCAAAATGAAAAGTAAAATGATAAGAGGTTTTATCTGTAAAAAAATCTGGCATCTAGTCGTTGGTACGCTTGTATCGGATTAATTTATTTAATTATGCAACCGGTGCTGGTAGAGTTCTTTATCACTGTTATTATTGAGGACGACGGGGTGTCATGTAACGCGTAGTTAATATTATTCCGTCATCAAATCATTAACAATGGCGTCACGTCAATTACGCCGTGAAGGAATTCACGTAATAGGAAAATTAACTCATCGTTCATTTTCTCCAGGAAGCTGGTGGTTCGAATTGTCTGGTCGCAGTTCAAACTCCAAAGATATTTGCATATCTTCGATCTGAAAACAAAGTCACGCTTGACCCTGTTACACATGAAAGCAGGTACACACGTAAGAAAATTCGATCGCACGGCCACGCAAATATAATTATTAGCTTCCTTGATGGCAGCGATTCTAAAATTTCTGTAACTACAACCTATAATCGAAGACTAGAAATAGCTATGTCATTATGAACAGCAGCAATCTGTTAAAACGGTAATAATGCTGCATTACTATTTGATAATATTGTAGGTAACAAATATTTTTCCGGTACCTTGAAAATTTATTATTCTTTAGATACATATATGTATATATATATATATATATATATATATATATATATATATATGTATATATATTGAATGATTCTTCGAATGACATAATGTTTTTACTTGTCAGATTCACTTACATAAATACATTCATATGTGCGTGTTCGTAGATAATTGCACAATTACATAGATAATTACATAACTACAGAATGCAATCTAGGAACTGCTTTATTAAAGGCAATATCCTTGAAACTTTCTATAAGAGCGAAGCTCGTTTGTCACAAATTATAACGCACAGAACCAAATTACAATACGTGTCATTATTATATCCTTCTTTTATATCTTAGCAATATGATTATCATTTCTTAGCAATGAGTCTAAAACATTTCTACAAAAGACGTGTGAACATAATTTCCTAAATGTAGTATTATAAGTGAAGTAAAAAAAAAAAGAATTTGCTATGAATTACGGATTTTTTGGTATATTTAAATTCGACAAAATTCTTCTTACCATTCATCGACATGGACGCGGAATTTCACCGATTTCGGTCACACGGTTGCAGCGCTCGTTTTCACAAAAATTTCACGCGTGCTCCACTTCGAAAAACTCTCTGGTGTTTTACGAACGACCGCCGAAAAATTGCTTGCTAATGTAGAACGAATGTAAAACAGGGAAAGTCTCTAACGTAGCGCCTTCGGTGCGCGAAGCTATCCTTTCGTGAACAAGCCAGTAGGGTAGCGTTACGAACTACTCGATCGGACGACTTTTCGTGGTATACGCAGGTATTACGTGATGAAATCCATTCCTTCCAATAAGAAGATTAAAATATACGAAATGCCTGAACGAAGCGGAGAGCACGAGAGATTGGACACGGTAGGAGAAGATACTTTCTCCGGCCGTCGGTTCTTCGTTCCCGTGAAATGTCTTCGACTCCACTCGACGGGAATCGACATAAAGCAATCAACTTTGTGGTTCGAGAGTATCGAATTTGTTGCCTTCGTTTTTTCGTTCCTTCCCCAAAGACGACGTTCATAACGTTTTATGACTTTATTTTCCTTGCACAGCCTGTAATACCATGACTACTGTTCGATGAAATGCGATTATTAAATGCAACGTAGGCAAGCGATACATCGCTATTTGTTTATTAAATCGTTTTCCAACAGTTTATCCAATAATAAATTACCAACGATAAATTTACGCAATATATAAATAAGCGTAATTATTAAATTAATTGCAAATACTGAGGATGAGTTTGTATTACTTTCGCCTTGCTGTCGTAACAAATAAGAATGATCATTTACCATTTAATTTTTATTTCTTCGTGAAGACAGTTGATTAATATACTTGTATTATAATGATAGCTAGAATTCTTCGAATTTATAATTTTTTCAATTCAAATCTACTCTATTAATTAATTCTAGTTATTTCTTTGAAGTAATGACACTATTTCCACACGTTTTGGCTTTTGCATATCGTTTAACCCACGCAGAAGCCATTCGTTTATTTTCTTTGCTTTTCTTATTTGCATCAGGCGACGAATAATGAATTTCATTTGACTTCTTTTACCGCTTACTTTGGATTATTTCCAATAATCTGTTCGAGACTATTGTTTCGATGCTATTTCCTGGCTTTCCCCTTTAAGCAAACTTATATGGTTCGCCAGAACAATGCGGTTTATTTAACAAAACTGAAACAACGAAATAGGAAGGCGAATGTTTGCACATTTCAATGAAATTTACAAAACCGGTTCTCTTAAAAATAGCGCCGAAGCAAATTGGGTATAGGTACGTGTCGGTGTGCATTTATACAATTGAAATAAAGCCTTTTGCGTGCATACACCTGCTCGATTTTGCTAAATTCGTTTGACTAAACAATCGTATCGGAAGAAACTGACAATATTTAGCGATTTCTTCGGTATTGCAATTGTTGAGACGAAACGCGATGATACTTCAGGTGTATCAATCCAATGTAACGAATAATAAAACCGATAAAATTCTTGTTAAATATATTTAACATGTTAAGAACCTCGTTAAATTTGATTTATAATGCAAGATGCGAGTATTCTAATTGAATAATCCATTCGCATCGTTGAAAATCTTTTAATCCTTTAATCTTTTAGTCTTAATCTTTTAGTTTAGTTAGACATTTATCTTATCTTAATCATTGAACAAAATTTAATAACGTAAATCACCGAGAAATACTGTGACAGTGAAACTATTAATGGATAAAATTGGTTGAAAATTTGTAGAACCGATATTTCATATACGTCGATCTAATAGCTATTTTAAAAGTATATTTTCAATCAATGTTACGATAGCATGGATAAGCGGTAAATAAGCATAAATAAAACGTCGTTATATCACATGGATCATTGAACCGTGTACGTAGCCGTGCATTGATTTGGTCATTACAGGAACTCGAACCTGATTTCACGCTCCGTATCGTCTAGCAACGGAAGGGTGCAGGAATCTGGATTGTCTGGTTACGGTTACGATCGGTTAGGCCTTCGACCACGTGTGACAGCTCGACACCTTGGCCTTTTGCCCTTCCATCTCGTTACGTAGCCGTGACACTGGCAGATCGTATTCGAATTGAATTGCGGAACTTGGATGAGAAGTTGTTCGGTTCGAAAGGCAGATAGATCGAACAGGATTGAACGATCACACGGATCTGTTATGTATCACGACACAGTAGAATGATGCATAGGGTATAATTGCTAGGGGAAAAATAATTCGCAAACTAATAGTAATCAGTGAATTCTGTAATTTTACGATTTCACGTAAGAATAACTGACAATGAGTCGTTCAGATAATTAAAAAGAAACAACTACGTTTGTTCTTTTTTTGTGTTATTATTTTATTGCAATTATTCGAGTGTCTTAATAATTATTTCACGCAAAAAATAAAAATCACATTCGATGAAAATTTCATTTGACGTGACGCGTTGAATTACGACGATTGTTAAAAGAATGTCATTGGCCGAAATTGGCGGGCAAAATTCTTACCAGATAGATTCTTTTGACTTCGAATTGAACGTTTAGGGTAAGCAAATTTTCTCAAACGACGAAACTTTTCCATTTCGGTTCACAAACGATATTTCGAGATTTCATCGGCGTTGGGCAAAGTTGCTTCGTAAAATAACGTTTCGTGTATCCGCGATAGAGCGAGCATACGAGTATCAACGTAAAAATTACGAAAAGTAGGTGACCCCAGTCCGCGAATATACAATCTTGCAAAAATGTCCGGAAATCATATTCAAAAAGATATTCGTATGTGGGCCATGAACGAGCCCCAGGGAGTATGTCAGAATTCTCGTTTCGTAAGTGAATGGCGTCCTTTCCAATAAGAAAGTGGTCCCGATACGAGATTCCTGTGGTAACAGCTCGATTTTTGGAAATTGTTACACGAGCGTTAATCGTGTGAACTCGTTTTCTCCCCACTTTTTGTTTCTTTTTCCTTCAAAGAAAGTCAGTACGCAAGTATCTACATCTGGTCACGACACGAAACGTTAACGACAAATATTGATCATACTAATAGACGCACGAAGCGTGACATTTTGCAAGATGAACAACATTTTTTTTTTACGTTACATAAATCATTCGCTAATATTTGCTTCCTTAGTTCTCTCTCCTTATTTGAAGAAACGTCGTAACAGAAAAACGATGAACGGGGGAGGATACCGTTTGTTACGTAACGTCTTGGTGAAATTCCTCGTGAAAAGATCTCATTCATTCGTTGATCGAAATATAATTACGATACTGAAACAAATGTATATGGTGCAGAATAATTTCAATTGCAATTACCAATTTATTTCGACGAACGTGTTACACGTACGAACATGATAACGTTCACTATGAGGCACGTACACGAGGCACAAGATTTTATATAAAAAAGGTTTTGCTCAAATGTAGAAGTTGATTCTTTACATTATCAAATGGTTCTAGTAGTTATGCCAAATATTTGAAGTGAAAGTTGAATAAACGAAGAGTTTCCTATTCTGTGAACTCCAAAAGTTTGAAAGAGATCTTCTCACTTAAAATCATTTCTACGTTCTTTTTTAAAGTTAATAATATTACCACGAAGGATTCGCACTGTTACGTAAAATATCATACATTTTACAAATTATTCTTTTTGTATACATATATTTTTTACATATGTTATACCTTTTATTCTATTCCATTAATAAATAGTATAAATATACTGAATACAACGATTGAACGAACAATTGAAATAGTACCTGATAAATTAATGTGTACTAATTTATCACTCACAACTTAAACGTACAAATTTAATAGTAATATTAAAGTATACGCACATAAAACGTAACTTTAGAAATATGCAGTAAAATTTTTCAAGTTATATGAATAAATAGAGATAGATAATTACTGTTTTAATTGTTCGTTTATGTTCATTTTTTGTAATTTATTTTTACATATTTGAAATATTTAAAAACTATAGTATTATATCTGCAAAACATATTATATCGAGTTTACACGCGTTTAAAGCATATTTCTGGCTTTTTTATCTTCTTTTCCTTTCATTCTTTTTCCTAATGAAATAATTTTTGCTCTCACTCGTGCAATAGAAAGTAACAAAATCGACTGAAATATTTTCACAGCTGACATGAACGAACGATGACGCATAGGACACGACACCGTGTGTCAGAAAATTCAGGAAGTTATTGCTCATTCGAAAAGAGAATATCGGAAACGAAAGTCCCTCATGGCCCTGTGCACCACGCAACAAGAAAATTTCTCCTGATGCATGATTCCATGAATGCACTTTCCGATCTAGCGTATGCGGCACTGGATCGTAATGTGCACGAACGAGCACGTGCACCAGGTGTTAAGAATTTATTTCGTTTTTAACGACGGTGTGATTAACATTTGCGAAAAAAGAATACCAATTTGTCCAAACTTTAAAAAATGCCGCCAGTGATACGTTGAAAATCCTGTTAAATATTTATAGAGAAGCGAAGACATGCGCATATAATTTAAATATTACAAATCCAAAGTTTTGATATAATTTTATATTGCGTGCAATTAAAAGGTCTCGAATTGGAAAACTAAATTATAAAGTAGCGATCTTAGTTGAGTAAAAATTCTAATAAAACGTTTTAATGAAAATTCTTATTCGATTAACGTCTTCAAATTTTACTTATAAGCTTAACAATTTATACGATACATAAACATTTGAAGACATTTTAACATTTGATTGCCAAATTATATTAGTACGTTATATCCGCGTATTATTTGAAAATTCTTTTAATAAATTATGAAACATCAAAAAGTAAACGCTAGTTTAGAAAGCAACTATTTAATATTTGTATTTATAATTGCTTGAAATAATCGCGTTAATCACTTTACCTATAGCAATTTATCTGCAATTATTTCTTTATGAAATTACATCTTTCTTAGGACGAATGATTTCTATTTTATTATTTACGACAGGTATGATATCTACCGTAATTGGTAATTAATTGTAAATATTTTCACACTCCTCAATGATTTATTTGTAAGGAACGAAATAAATCTCTTGCACGTAGCGGTTTCACATCCTTGTGTAACTTACATCACTTTTTGCACTTTCCAAATGAAACAATGAACAACAAATGCATTGTTAAGTAATTCCCAAATAAAATATCGCCGTCCTTATTCCTTCCAATCTTTTCCTTGCATTCATTGAAAGTCTTGGTACAAGTATATAGAAATAGATCATCTGTATACTTTTCCCAATTACATAATTATTGTCGTTCAAGATTTGCTGCTAATTTTTCCTTGCATAATGGGTGTAGGTATAATTTGCTAAATTAAGTAAGAAGAATATGCATGTATCCAATTAAACATTTGACTTACAGATTATCTTTTAGTAACAATATAATCTTTCATCGTTTTTCTTATTCCACATTCTCATCAATATTTTAAACCTTCAGATAATACTAACACCGACGGTTATGTACAGAGTGTACACGTTATATCTTAGCGTGAACGATAAGTATGAGGAAAACATGAAACAGGAAAAGGATGAATGGCTCGGAGTGAACTATATATTCATGATAGATTTATCGCAAAAATGTATGTACTATTTATCGACATTCTACGAAGAAAAGTATTAGGATAACATGCAGTGAAAACTCATTAGTTTAAAAGATATTTTAACTTTAGTTTTGTAGAATTTATCGTATATAAGACAAAGTTGTGTAATAAAACATAAATACAACGGCATTATGTCTTCCTCTAAACAATTCAGGATAAAATATCCTTCAAATTAATCAGTTTTCGATAATGTTACCAGATGATCATGCCATGATCACGCCTGATTGATCAGTTTATATGTTAATATCTTTTTTCGTGATATGACGATGTAAGCAAAAAAAGACAAAAAGAAAAGAAAAAGAAATTATGAATAAAATAACAGGCATTTAAAAAAATATTGTAACCGCAAAATACATATGTATTTGCGAAAAAAATATTATCGTAAATACGTAGGTCACGTTGAACCATTCATCCTTTTTCATCGTTTACGAGAAAATGCTGCAAACTAATAGCGTAAACACAATGTATACGTATATATATATATATATCTTACACTAATTTATTCGGCGAAATTGAAACTTAATTCTTTGGCGTTGTCCTAAGGTATGAAAAAGCATTTATCTCACTTTACGTACGCCTTGCGACAAATTGTAAATTGTATACGGAACGAATTCATTTGGACATGTCCGCAATACATACTGTGAATGGAGGAAAAGGTTCCTCGTGCCGAGATAACTGTTCGCCATTTTCTCTTTGCTCTTTTCCTGTTCGTCTATTTTCACTTTATCCCTTTACAATTTTCCGTTCCTCTGCGACAAGTAAATTTCATTTCACACCAATCACAGAACAACTTGTTAATTTGATTACAGTTGTGTACGCTTTTATACCTATTTGCTCTTTTTTTCCTTTTTAAGTACAAATATATGTATAAAATGTTGTTGATATTTAAAGATTAGATTTTTCGATTTTATCAATCGATTCTATTTACAATAAATGTTACTTACTAATCAAATTTACACGATCAAAAAGGGTATAAGATTTTAGTTATCGTCTCACAATTTTTTTATTAAATTATTATTTGAGTAAAAAGCTTGTTTCCCTAACTTATTCTTTCGCCGAGAAAAGCTGTATCTCGAAATTAATTAGATAACGATTACAATACAATTTATTATGCATATGTAATTATTCCTTATAAAGGCAAGAGGCATGACATTTCGAATTACAAAATTTATTGCTTCTTTTTGCATTTATATTTCCTTGACACAGATCTTGCTTTGCATACCTGTCCAGACAAAATGCAAATTATGTATGTGGACATTTTGCAACTATGTAAATATTCTGCATCTTGTCTAGCGAAGATGATACTCTCGTTTTATCTTATGTATTGCACATAATACAACATGTAGTTACATAATTGCGTAGTTAAATGTTTCAAATATAAGCTTTCGATTATTTACACAGGTTTGTGTAAATAACTAATTTTCCAATATAATATGAATTCTAGAGCCGACGCATAATTAATTTATAAACTTGGACGCGCTTTTCAAATAGGAATGTTTGCGATCTTCACGCCGGGATCCATGCACAGGTCCGTTGCACCGGACGAAATCGTATCAATTAATCGTAAACAACGGCGGTCGAAACGTTGGGTCGCAAGGCCGACGATCGATCGGTGGCAGCCTGTACGTGACAGTTTATTCAGCCAAATCGGGTACACAGCATTCTTATTCAACGAACACGCGGTCCGTGTTGCACGAGGCTCGAACTTAATTACACCGCGATGAGCATTTACAACGCAACAGTGCAGGAGCATTTGTCTCTCAGCTCGCGAGCGTTAACGACAAATTGCGAATTGCATTCGGAACGAATTCATTTGGCCGCGTCCGGAATGGCGAGGAACGGAGGTGAAGGTTTCTCATGCCAAGGCAACACGACTATCAGCGCCTCTCTGTTCCGCTCCTATTCCGACTCTTATCCATCCGAGTCCCAGGATCCTCGTTTTCATCGTGGTGAAGTGTATCGTTCACCGTTTACCTTCTCTTTCACCGTAGCTTCTTTTTAGCGCGATGAACAGTCGCAATTGCCGGGCGACCGGATTTTCCGGAGAAAGGAACTCCTACTGTCGATGTTTTGGTCCGCGAACCGGAACGAATCGACTCGAGCACGTAGCGAATCAAGGGATCAACCTCGTGCTTCACGCAGTGGCGAGTCACGGGACTCGTTACAGCCTCGGGCTGCACGCCGCGTAATCGCTCCGCGATTTACCGATGGGAGATTTACCTTACGCTCGGTTTAGAAAGCGCACTACGGATCACGCGCTCGATGATTTCTTCCCGCGCTCCCTCTAATCATCCAGAAATCTCTACTTCACTTCTTCATCTCTTCACTCATTGAGTTTCGGTCGTTCTCTTATGACATTCCTTCGTCTTTTTCGTCGTCGCGCGCGTCTGGTACATTGTAATGGGAACCGCGTGATGCAACTGTGACACGAGCACGAGCGACATGTCAACGGATTGGTGGATACGTGTAATCGCGAACGGGACTACGATTTCTCTGATCGATGGAAGAATGAAAGTTCCGGTTGGGAGATCAGAACGGCTGCAGGCACTGATGAAACTGTCGGATGCTAGAGTTCATTGGGTACCGGGACGTTCGGTTGCCATTGTCGTCTCGCGTGCCATTTTTTTCGCAGCCGCTTTCATGATTCTTCCGACGAGCCTTTCGCATCGCGGGAACGTAATACGCGCCATGGCGAGATTGATTTTATTGTTATTGCGAAAGGCAGCTGGCGGAATCGTGATTTCGTTTGCGCGATCGCTTATGCTCGTTGTAAACGGAAATTATTGATAAAAGAGATATGAGCAATGTTACAAGTCGAGCTCGGCTATGTATATATTTTTGGAAGGCTCTGAAATATTCAAATCGACGACTAAAATATTCAATTTGATATACGAATCATAAACTATTAGATGTAGAAAATTAATTTTCTTAATTAGAATTTGATGGAGATTAATCTAAACAGAAAGTAATTTCTATTAATTTATTACTTGCGATTATGGTTACTAATAATCGATTAATACAAATTTTGCGAAATAGCACGAATGAATTTGGTTTCCTTTTCTGTAATAATTTTGCTCATACGTATATGCTATACTAGAGCCCTTTTGTTTATGTGTTGTTTGGTCCACAGTCTTAATTATAAACGAACGTACAACGTCAGATAGTTTACAATAACCGGTTATGAAGCATAACAGGTGCAAAGCAAGTTCATGCGACAAGGACGCTTTCACAAGCCTTTGGCGGCTATTTAATGGACATGTGGAACTCCCGCAAAAGTTTAATATTCCTTTTAATTGTTCCCGGTAAAACGACTATTAGTTGTATTACTTTAATAAACAATTATCTTGTAATTTAGCAAGAATATGTCAATCATCGATAGAACAGGAGTAATAACACAATAGTTACTTACATTCGACTAATATAAAACAAGAAATCGTGTACAAAGCTGCTCTTACAAACAGCCAGAATAATAAGGAAGCTCAATTTCTATTTTACATTCGACGGTAACACAATGAACTCTGCAAAAGAAGCGTACGATCGGATACGTGTCTTGCATCCTCACGATGATGTCTGCTCAGGTGTAACAGTCTGATACACGTGTAAGTAGAGATGCTTAAAGCGGTCGGTGAATCCCATGCTTGGAATTCAGTCTCTCGAGTCTGGAGAAAGTACAGTGCGTTCGAACGACCCTGAAACCGAAGCTTGTTCACAAGAATGTATATTAATGAGTACGGTGAACAGTCAGCAGAAAACATGAAAGAAGCATACACGGTACTTTCTTTCCTCCCATTTTTTTCCTAACGATTCGTACATGGTCGTAAAATGTGCAAAGTGTTTCAGCGTTTCTCGCTTCTTTCGAGAAAACTTCTGAAAACCGTTAGGGAAACAGAAAACGTTTAAACGAAAATCTCGTTTCCTCCTTATTTTCTGTATAAAGGAAGTTACTATTTAAAACACAAATTGTCGTAGCAACTGGTAATGCGTATCAGCGTGTTTGCAGGAAGCAAAGCGCCTTTGTGTTCTCTGTAAGGAATGATTACGTTCTGCATGTTTTAGCAATAAAACAAAGTTGAGCCGCGACTCGGTTGATGAAGTGGCCACTTCCCAGAACATCACTTTCGCTCGCAGAAGCTTCCTTATTCGAGATAAAAGTAAATATTTCCATACGAAAAAGCAAGTATTTACAGAATGTCTTTGAACGCGTGGCATAACCACGAAAAAGGTAAAACTGTTTTGAGGAAAGTGATTTGAGAATGTACGGTGAAGTGTGTTTGAAAATAGTTAAGAAAATTGATGTTGCGTGTACGCGTGTGAGAAAACGAATGTAATACGATCTTTATACATATACAGGGTGGTTGGTAACTGGTGGTACAAGCGGAAAGGGGGTGATTCTACGCGAAAAAAGAAGTCGAAAATATAGAATAAAAATTTTTCATTTGAGGCTCTGTTTTCGAGAAAATCGACTTTGAATTTTCGCTCGGTACGCGTGCGGTACGTTATAACGGATCTCACTGTAGATCGTTGTCTCGATGGAAAAATTTAAAATACAAAAAAAAATTTTTATTCTATATTTTCATCACCCCTATAGAATCACCCCCTTTCCGCTTGCACCACCCTGTATAACTGATTCAGGAACTTACTGTCAAAAATAATAATTACGTCTGCCTATTATTAAGTATACCTCGTTATAATTATTTCTATCGTTATAAGTTACTTTTTAAATAACAGAGATATCAAAAAATCAACCACTAAATCGTTTACGTTTCCTTCTGGTAAATTTTCACCTGGCAAAGATCCAAAATTCTGATCAACCCAACTCTTTCTAACAATATATGTCAAATCCCGCAGGTAATCCTGACATTTATAAACGAGAGTGTACATACTCCAGCCCATTACTAACGTCCGGTGATACCAGGATTTCACCGGGTGACTCACTCGGTTGGTATCGGTCTGGTGAAAACTCTGAGGTTCCGCGTTTAAATTGTAAATTTCGATCCATAGCCGGTTGCATACGCGTCCGATCGAGGTTTCGACCCAAAACTGCGTAAGAATTCCACAGTGAGGCCACTTCCTGGCCGCTGGCGGCTGACGTAGTCCGCTTTCGATTCGCAGACTGCGTAAGAGTCGCGGTATGCAAAGTCGAGTACGTGCACAGTTCGCGATACAACGCGGCAATGAAAGTTTCGCCTGCACTCGGACCACATAAATAGAGCAGCAAATTACGACATTACGTTTCCATTGCCAGCAACGAGATATTACACGACGCGTCTATTACACTTATGCGATCGTTAAATCTGTTCGCGCATCCGGAGATACCCTGAGATATATGATAGTAATAGTTTCCTGTGATTAGCGATGCATGTTGAGTGTTAAGTAGCTTCAAAACGATTCGATACGCGTCTCAGATTTTTTTAAGGATTGAAACTGCTTCGCTTAATGATTTCTATTTTGAGATAACGTGGAAGCGAAATCGTGGAAACTGACTTTCTTCCGTTGGCAAATCGTGCAACGAATAAGTACAAGTAACCGAACGATGTTCTGTGTAAAAGGAGTTACGAGCTGATTTTTTGGGAAAGTGTTTTAGATTGTAACAAACGTTTGCCATTATTCGGTCAAAACGAGTGTTTCAAGAACTTTCTAGTATTTAGTTAGTCGGTTTTTGCGATGGAAGGCACGAAATGATATGAAGACATCGAGATAAGACATTGTACCGTACATTTGTTAATAATTCTATTTTGTTGCTAGACTTTCTAATAACTTTCATAATGAATTTAGTTGATATGTATAATTACAGTTATAATAATTCATTTAGAAAGATGGGAATGTAGTATTTTCACTTTAAATATGAATAGCACTTTTTGTTCATAAGTATTAACACACTCGCTTTCATATGAGAAGAGAATTAAATTGAAGTTGAAGTATTCCTGCGAGGTTGCGATTAAATATCAATTTGAGATTTAGCAGTAACTTCATCAATGCCAACATTAAATAAACATTGAGAACTTTTACAACCATAACAACTTTTTGGAGATAGGAAGTGATGTCATAGCGAACTCCATTTTTAATATTGCATACATTAAAATGTACACGTGCACAGATTATGAGTCACATTATAATTGAACTTCTGAATTATTCATGAGTTAAAAGCTATCGAATTTTTTTCGAATTTTGTTATTATGGTTGTACATATCTATTCTACTTTATCATAGAGTAAATATAGTAAAGATAAATTTATGTTTATTTATATTTCATACACTTTCATTGCAACTTTTATAGACAACTAAAATGTGATTATTTTATGTTAGTTAAATCTACGATAAATTAATAGCTAAACCATTACAATTTTATTAGTTCATTTGGAATTTAAAGATGAGTAGTGTACATCTTTATTCGTAAATATATAACTTCCTGAAATGGAAACTTTCTCTGTGAAATTAAGCTAAATGACATTTTCACAGGAAACATCTAGAAATTTTGCTACAATATTATTTATTACATAGCGAATTAGTCGTAATTGTAGAAAGAAATATATATACGTAGATGGGAGATAATTAATTTCACCTTTTCAGTAAAAGAGACTTAACTAGTAAAAAGGCGAAATAAATTTATTTTCTAAATTTCATTATTCGCCTCGGAATATTGAAGCCTCCTCGTAATTTGTAAACTTTAATTGGAAAATACTTGTTAGAAAAAACTTTTTTTTTCATTTATTTCATTTATTTCATCATTAATCCTATTTCGTGCGAGAGACCACTAATTAGTATACTCGTAAGCTATAATTCGAATCTCGTCTTATTTCACTAATATTAGTTCCATTATGCAAAAGATCTCAGACGATGTTAACTCCCAAACGAAACACCTGGGCCCAGAAAAAAATTGAATCGAATCGAACATCAAACACTTAAAAGTATCGAGAGGATTCGAGGCCATCGCCAACTGTTACAAGTCGATGATAAAAAAAAAACAAAGGTTGTGACTATTGGATGTTAATTTATTACAAGTGATTCAGACCTACTTTAAAATCTCTGACATCATAGCGACAACCATACATAGCCAGGCATTATTCGAATCGAATTAAATATGTCAGCCAATGTCGGAGCTGGCAACCAGCGAGACATATTTAAACACCAATTATGGGGAAGGAAACCAGGAAACCCGAAGGATTAACGAATTTAAGTGGTTTGAGACTGCACGTTTCATGGACTAGTCATTCACGTGCAAAACCAAATTCGAACAGTCTGAGGAGCTTTCAGGGAATAAAAGTACCTTAACTGGCGACTACCTGAGTAAAACGTGGTAGATGATAGGCAAGGGGAGGGGGAGAGCTAGATGATAAACTCCGGTAAAACACGAACGCTGTAAACTTTCTCCGATAATGGCCGACATCAAACCAATTTCGCGCCCGCGCCATTATCCGATATATTGTTGACGACGACGAAGAGAAAAACATTGGTACTGCTACGTGGTCAAGTTTCCAGTTGTCGATAGATCGTTTATCGAAAGGTAGACAACATACGCGTTACTTATCTTCACTGGTTTCACAGTCGAGCTGTATTTAATCATCTTTAACGAAATTCTATAAAGAAGAATTTCGGCTATCTACGAGAGAAAATTTCGATGATTTATTTTCGCCTAAAATTTTGGTAAATAATAGACACGCTACGCTGGAGACTACACGCGAAAAGTTCTCGTTCTTTTTAAATATTTGTGCTTTCGCTTTTTCCCTATGGGGCATGTCCGCTCTGAAAATTGTTAGCTCGAATGGCCGCACACAAGTCTGTACGATTCTTCCATATTTGTTTCATTTATGAGACGAGAGTAAAAGGAAGTGAACTACGGGGCTTAAGCGAACACTTGATGCACGGTATTCTCATTATTGCATTGTGATGTCCTCGAATGTCTCGTTACATCGCTCGATTATGGTGGCAATCGTGTTGCAAAAATTTTGCTCCTTCTTTTTTACGAGGACGAATTTATGGAAGGGAAATACCTCCAGCGACATATTTTCTTCTCCCAATGTAGAAGGTGCTTTTCCGTAGAAGGTGTACACTCACGTTCTACGAAATACGTTGTTCAACCATAAAACAACGCGTACGTGTATTTTCCTGAATATTTTAATTCATATTCTATTTCGTCATTGAGTATTTACGTTCTGGTTTCTTATATAGAATACATTATTTAACCACGAATTCTGGTATACACAGTTTGTCTGCGTACATTCAACGAATATCGTGCCCATCTTAGTAGAAGCAACTAAAAATGTACCTTGTGTCACAGAGTCGTTTATACTTCTACGTGACATCGGTTCTAAAATTATTTTGAACTTATTGATTATATATTTTTCTATATTAATAATTCCTTGTCAGAGAAACATGGAAAACAGAAGAAACAGTACATTAACAACCTTAATCTTTAGATACACTGCACTAACCAACAAACTATCTTACAAGTATTCGAGTTGCGAAATAGTTCTCTAACCGCGTGCGAAGCTACTTTATAACAGTAGTTAGAGCAAGAGCATCGAGACAATAAATACCATTCTTGGCCTATTGCTACAATTAAAAAATATTCGAAAAAAAAAGAAAGGAAAATGAAGAGGCGAAAACAGCGGTAACACAAGTGAACAAGATTTTAACGCTACAATTGTCTAGAGATCTCAGTGTAAAAATTTCCATCCGGCGGATCTGCGCGAGACGAATTTTTCTGCGTGACAATGCTATTCGTCGTTATTTGTCAGGCTTTAAAAGCGTGGACAGCTTACGATACATTTAACAGAAGCCGCTTGTAAAGTTTCATTGCTGGCAGGTCTACTTTCAGTGGCATAAACCAAACATTAATTCGGTCGAGTCACTCCTGGATAGGTAACTGCGAATTGGACCAGCTGTGCTCATACACCGCCAGCCAGATATTTAACTCATTTAGTAGCGAGATCAGGTGCAATAAGCCAACAGCTTCTGATAAATGACTCGTATCGGTATTTACCAGATTTTCCGATATTATAATAATTTCCTCCTAATTAATCTGCCTGCACTACAATCTGTGTATTGATTTACTAAATTGTCTAAGATTGCTAATGAGCGATCGCACCGGCGTCCTTCTTATTTAACATCTGAACACAGTTCAGTGCACCTGCCAAGTGTCTCCGATGATTTTATTATTTATGATCATCGCTGGTACACATTGTATTTACGATAAAATACTATAGAACGATAAAGCCAATTTTTCGAAGATTAATACGTGACAAGAAAATCTACGTGTTTGATCGTCAAAGCATGGGAAATCGCTTTACTGCTTCCCAAGCTTCTTCTTCAATCTTTCGATTGTTTAATTTCTAAATTACCAATCGATTAAAAAGGACCGTTTTATACGTTTTATAGTCAGATAAAAACAGGAAAACTGTCGCAGTTAATTCAAACTTAATATTTATACTTACAGTGGCTAGAAAAGGTATTTGTGCATAGTCTTAATTTCTAAGGAAATTAACGCACTTCCGTTAGAGATTCTACACATTTCGTTTCTAGGATGTGGATATTTTGTAGTCATACGAAATACTATTACCCCATTGCATATTTTAAACGCTTAACAAATAAGAAACGAGGTTCCGGAATTTCCTAGCGCTTCTTAGATTTGAAACGTTCGCTTCGTTCAAAGATTTCTCCGGACGTACATATGTAAGCAGCAGGAATGACCTCGAGGAAGAAGAAAGAAGAAAGTTTCAGCTGGGCGTACGAGATGATGCTGCCGCACCTGCGCGCATTCCATTCAGCGTGACCCTAAAATTTCAACGTTTGCTGTGCGTTCAACTTGACCGTGGATGGCGAACCGGGTCCGATACCTTCACCTTGGCCGGATCTCTATGCGACGTAGACGAATGCGCGATCACACGGCTCCGTACGCGGGCCTTGAGCGTGAAAGGGAACGACACCACTGATAATAATCGTCTGTTGAATATTCAGTGAAAATTTCTCGGCCAAATGACAAATTTACACACGCCACGCGTGAATTTTCGAGAAAGTGTTCGAAGATCCGCCGTTTCTTCGATGATGACACGCCATAATCGATTTACTTTTAATCGTTAAGATCGTTGTTCCGCTGTTATTAACGTTTACGCTTGTTTTCACAGATTCATCTAACAGCTCCGGCCTCGACTGACACGTATAGGACGATACTTCGGTCGAAAAGCGAGAAGAGGCGCAGTGAAAGTTTCGAACGCGTATTTATTTTGTGATTCACGTGAAATACTTACCTCTTTGTGGACGACGAGGTGGTAATTACCTTCGTGTCACAGTGTGTGTACTGGTAATTTGCTTTAATTTGTATTCTTATAATCTTACATGTAAAAGAAGGTTTGAAATAGTCAAGAAACGTAATTATCATTGATAATAAGTTTCATTGGAATTTTACATTGTAATATAAATTTTGGTGAAAACTGTTCTCTATGGATTGTAATTTCTACTTGTTGATTCACACGCGATATGAAACGAATAAAGACCATGAAATTATATACTCGCTGTACAAATATTTTGAAATCGAACCAATGTCATTGATACGTCGTTTATCGCAATGAAACTTATGCAATGCATCTTGGAGAGCATTCGAACTGTCGCTTGCATCTCGGTCGATGACCTTTCAGTATGAAACGAACGGAACTAGATAAAAACCTGTTGTAGTCAACTTTTCTTTGCTCTGATATATGGATGGAAATTTATCAAGCGAAGGGCGCTTCGTTTTGCTGGTCATACTAGAATGTTCATTTAGTTCGTGCAGAATATAAATGCAGAATATAAGACAACAAAAATCAACAATGTCGTAAAAGTTTCGACATTTGGAGGGAGCTTCAATCCTCTTACGATATTAATTCACACTCGTAAAACGTAGATACTTTCACACCTTCTGTTACCTAAAAATATATTTAACATACTTATTATCGTCGTTTAAACACTCCAGTCATAACACAAACTTACGTCGACTAGTTATATAACCTTTCTCCATATCACTGATACCATCATTCTGCTATTTTCCAAATTATACGCTCCTGTACACGAAAATTATACGCTCCTGTTAAAAGTTCCTCCATTCGATTATATAAATGATCGTACGCATGAAAATACAACCCCTTCTCTTACTTATACATCCGCCTATCTCATCCATAATGTATTAACGTCGGGCAATATTCACCTGTATTTGCGAACAGAGCGGCAGCAATTACATATCAATTTCCGGCGGAATCTTCGTTTCATTTCGGGGCTGCGAATCAGCGCTCTCCAAATAACACCGGAAACAAAAGAGAAGCCGCGTGTTTGGTAAATAAAAATAGAACGAGAGGGGAAAAATGGCGGGCGGATTGTGTTTCGTTGGACAATTAATTCCAGTGTCGCGATTAGTCGTCTTCACCGCTTTTGCATAGTGCACAGACATCCGGGTGAAACAATTTTGTTTGCGGCTCTTTCGTTATTTCGGAAGCTTTTGCGCCGGCAGAGTTGGCGGGCGCAGCATCCACGGCCAAGCAAAGCGAAACCCGCGAGGGGCGGCACTTTTGCGCTGAATTATTGATGTCAACGTAATGGACCTCAATGGGGCTGCGCAGATATACACACGGCGCTTCATCTTGCATGCACGCGCCACGGAACTACGCTTCTATCCTCTTTTTCTACATACACGTACGCGACGTCTTTAAAACGAGACACGTCGTGGTCGGATTAATTCAGCTTCGTCTCTCCGTGTCTCGAATCTGTATTTGAAAGCCACGAATCCAGAGAAAGACCGATAACGTTTAACCGGGGAACGGTGATAAATTATTGCTACCATGAAGCTTGAATTTTTCAATCTGCAAATATTTGATCATTTGATTTCATTTTTGTTGGAAGTTGAAAGAAATATTCGAAACGTATAATTAGAGATTCTAATCGCTTAGAAACTATTTGAACTACGATACCAGTTGTACCGTATGAAATTGCCGGTCATGGAATAATTAATGTTGATATTGAACGTGATTAATAAACTTCATATGGTTTACACTTTTACTCGTAATATACGAAGGTTCTTTATAGATTCAAATTTATTTTATTAAATAACCTTCCGTTGAGAATTAATTCATTAAATTAGGATCCTAGAATTTTATTTTTTATTCTATCTTGTAGTTCTTCCTATATATTTACGATGAATAGTAACTTATATGTTCCCTCTACCATGCAAATTCCCAATATATGTAAATTCATACTGTTCAGCATAAATTACATTGACACGACATTATTTCTACCACGCTGTGATAACTATATATGGAAGAGAAATTCATTTAATCCGCACACATCAGGAATTCCGTCAGAGATTATATCATGCGGGACCTTGGAAGACGTACTTGGCAAACTAAGATGTCTACGGTTCACTTCTAGAACGTTTATATATACCCTCGCGTTTTGTTAATTAAGAAACCGTGCATATGTAAGTTACATGCAATTTGTAGCTTGCACAAGTACAGTGGAAAGAGAGGATGCTTACGTTACTCAAAGTGCTGCGTATGTACATAAGACAGAACCGGAAGCGTACTCTATACGCGTAACCGACGAGTACACCTCTTACACCAGTTGAATTTCTCTCGTAACCAGGATCGAAGGTCGACTACGAACTACAAGCCTTTGGTTACCACATCGTAAACTATTCGGCGAGAGAGGCTACACTCTGTTCAGTTTGATTTTGACGAAATCGCCTATTTCCACTTGTTCGAATTCGACACAAGCGGAGCTGTGAAACGGGTCGCATTTCTATTTCATTGTGTTCTCTGCACCTCACTGCGCTGATGTGAGAATTACATTACTATTGTACCATAATTAACTACTTGGGCGAAACTTCAATCAACCGATGTTTCACGGTCGGTGAATCGTTACCGCGACAGTTGTAATTTATAGCGAACGAAGGAACAATTTTTTATCTTGTTGCTAATCACTTTAAGGAACCTACGGATACTTTTTTGTAGAAAAAGTTTTTAGAAACTGTTCGAAACGTAATAATTAACCGGTGTAACTGTGCTTGCTACAACTGTTCTCGTATAGCAGTCCTATGATGCGTGTAAAGCGTTGCGTTGCATACAAATTTTTCTTCGAAGTCACGACACGCATTCGTCTGTGGATTATAGACCCTCGATTTTAAGGCCTTACCAGCTCACGTGACGATAAGAAATAAAAGTTTCTACACGATTTGTTAATTGGGTGCTTAACAGTATGTTATTTATGGCGTGCGTGATCTGAACTGGCTCTGTGCAGAGAACTTGTAGTGAATAATATTTTCATTCTTAGGCCTTATAATGGTACAGTGATAATGTCGAGGACAGCAATTTTTTCGCATGTAAAAGTTCTTGAACAACGAGATTTTTACTGTTTAATCGTAAAGGCAGATTTATTTTAAACAACGATGAAACCATTAAAAATAAAAACCTGAATATTCTAACATCCGCATCGTCACCTACTGAAATAAATCAATCTTCTGTCGTTCGCAGCAAAATTTTCAATCGTAGTAACCTTGACAAACACTTTCAAGAATTCTCAGTTTCAACCCATTCACATGCCACCACTCCTCAAATTCTTGTCGCAAAAGTATTCCACGGAAATGTTAAACAGGATGTTACATTGGTCGAACAATTTCTCGGCACTCGCAATTTCGATGATACATTGTTCGACATCGCTGCAGAATGCTCGGGATACGAGTTTATCGATATAACTTTACGTATTCGCACGGGACCGATAAGCACCATCGGTCCAGTACTTCCGTGTGCATCTTTCTTCTCCAAGTCGGAGGCAGGGCTAGCCTACTTTCTCTACAAAGAGAATTTTTAACCGACGCGACGTGTGAGGGTTTCCCCTCTCCCTGTGTTCTCGTCCTGAACATCACCGCGACTCTCTTCCTCCCTCTCTCCTCCCTTTCTCTCATTCTCTCTCCTCCCCTCTGCCCCTTCGTCGTCGCCGTCTCTGTTCATTACTCCTCGTGCTCTCGCTCTCTCCTCTCCGGTTTGTCGTTTCCTCGATTTACTCGACAAGCTCAGCCGAGAATTCCTCCGGCTTAGTACCTCTCTCAGAGTCTATATAAGCGGAGTGTTCATACAAGACCGAGCATTTTTTGTGTTAGTAGTGACGGAGTCGTGGGTCTCCTCCATCAAAGAGGTTGACTACCGGTCGGAGAGTGTGAGGATGGTGTGCACGATGCGACACGGTAGGACCGCGTTCGATTGAGCCTGAGGAAACGCTGAAACGAGGAACGCCGCGCTCTGTCTTTTTTTCGGTGTGCCGACAAATCAATAAAAAGAAAGCGATTTGTCGTTTAATTTGTGTACAGTGCTGGCAGCAATTTGCGCGGGTGCAACCATGCTTCGAAGCAAGGTAGGTGATCGTGGATCTTCGAATATCATCGATCATTGCGCGAACGACGCTTCTTTATAATTTTTTGTTCGACGAACGGTTCGTGTGTTGTTCAGTGCTTTGACAGCAGGATCGCGATTTCGCCAAGTTCCTTCTTTCGTTCTTTGATGTTTGATGGATCGTTTGGAGTGATCAAGGTGGACCGACGATCTGTGATTGCGACACGAATTCGTACCGCTGCGCTGTTGCAATTGAGCGGAAGGATTTCCGACACGAAAACAGTAGTTTTGTCGTAGATGTAATTTTCTCCTCGGGTCGAGAGCTGGGAAAGTTTGTTACTCGCTAATCTTTATGCTGATGATTTCTCGCTGTTACATTCGGTAAACTTAGCGTGCGGTATCCGGCGTAGGTGTATTTCGTAATTGAGCGTGACGAACTGTAATAATTTCAATTAATTTTTGCTCGTATAAACTATCTTCTATATTTCTTGCTAACAGATATAGCTTAATTGCAATTGTAAATATGAATATTCCGAATGACAAACAATTATTTCTATCGACTGGTATCATTGGATTATAGACGACCACTTTGGATTATGTTCGAATTGGATTATTTAATGTTGTATCACATATAATATACAGTTAATGCAGAATGTAGACGAAGTAATCTAAAATTAAGCAATTTAAAGCAAAGTGTCGTGGATCATCTAACCTTTAAGGATACTAGTTGAAAAATTAATTTTTCTTAATTTTACGATTATAAAAGTTTAGAATTAAATTCTTATAAAAGAGTTAATATAGCAGTAAAAATATGAATATGGTGTACTTTTTTTTTTAAATATCACAGTATACTTTGACTCCTTATAAAATGTTGTTCAACACTCGACAAGCCATTTAATCGTAGCGAAAAATACAGTTTCGCGGAAAACGTTAATCCCGTTAATCCCTGAATTTAAATTTCGTGCGAAAAAGGGGCGCGCAAATTACAAAATGTGGCCTAAGTGGTAGGAGCGTATTCATTATCGATAATTGCACGGCGACGATTTTAAAGCATAGATTAAATAATCGTAGGTTTCTTATCGGCTCTTGATAACCATTCAGCCAGCGTTTCTTATTCTTAATTCATCGTTCCGGTGTCATTAATTTTAAGCAGTTACTCTTCCTTTCGACTAACACCTTTCATGTTCAGGAATATCTGCTGTTAAGCACGTGTATCATTAACCGATCACGTTAAGAATAACAAAATCTGTAAATCTTTTTCTTAGCGCGTCGAATGGAAAATAAAATGAAATAATAGCTGTTAGTTTTTAAGATCTGTTGAGATATTAACGACAGCAAATACGAGTGAAAAGTCCAGGAACGTAAAGTTAGTTAACGGAACTTCTCTTTGAACGTGAAAGTAAAAAATGAAAAATGTCTTAGCTACTGAATTAATCGTGGACAATGTTACGTCAACATTATAAGAATAACTAAACATGATTATACCTTTTGCTGTTCAATTAAGACTGAAGGTATAGAAAGCAGTAATTTTAGTTTGAAGTTATGGCAATCGACAGATATTTGCTGGCATAGGAACGATGGCGAAGTATTGAAATATAATTAGAGAAATTTGATAATGTAAAAGTAACAACTGAAAAGCTGATTTTCAAGTGTCAATCATTGCTTGCTGATTCAGGAAGTTGACCTAAGTTGCAAAATAAAGTAAAAGTTATAGCTTTCTTTATATAAAATATCATTACAAGAAATGGCAAACTTCACGCTAGTGTTTTTAACTCTTTATTTTCTGTTTTGTGAAACTTTACATTCCTTATCGTGCATATGTATCTACTAATTTCACAACAAATCACCTCGGCTTTACTAGACTGTAAAATTGCCAGAATTATACGTTTGAGTTACAGAGGATTCTTAGCAATAACGTCTACCATTTTCCTTGACAAAATGGATAGGAAAGCTATAATAATAAATATGAAAAATATTGCATAAAGCATCTGCAAACCAACTAGGCAGAAATTGTTTAAAACGTAAGAGTCTGATGGAACAAATTACTTCTTGTGCTAAAAACTAGCTGCTGTGAAGCGCAACCGTTTCATTCCGTAGTCTCATCTACTCTCTGTTGTGTACTTGATTAGCATTCCATGTGGAATGTCCTACACAATATTTACATTTCATCTAGCAATAAAAATCCAAGTGGAATGTCCTACACAATATTTACATTCCATCTAGCAATAAAAATCTTGTCATTACGAAATCGAAGCGTGAAGAGCTTTTCAGATAGTTTCGTATGACGACATTTATTTCGCTGAAGTTAACAAACGCTAAACTAAACGAGAATAGTGATCAATGTCGTACCAGTTAGCGTACGCTACGCTAACTTACACTTTTACCGAACCAACCGGTTAGCCACAGCGACGGTCAACGATCCACGATCCTTAATTTGTTCCAAACAGAGTTTTGTTCGCTTATGAATAGACTATGGATAGTACCGCATTTATGGAAAAGATGGAAAAATACAAGAAATTCATATTATCTAGCGTCTAAAAGTATTTGCATATGCAATTTCGCAGAATCAAATATTTATAGTCATATGAAGGTATCACTAAATGATGCGAAATTTAATATACTAATTAATTAGTAAAAATCGTATAGCAATAATACGGGTTATAAATGTTACGATAAATACGATGATGCACAAATATTTTTCGTAGTCACTGTAGATAAGTATATAACTTTAGATTACTAACTAATTACTACGGTAACTTATTATATTAGCTTATACTAGCTAATAAAATACATCATGGGAAGCGTATAACTTTTAATCGTTTCTTTTTCTCTTTCTTCGAAAAGTTTACCGATTTACGAAATCACGAGTGCATGTGCATCGAAGAAACAGGGGAAGCGGAAACAGCGAATAAGTTTGGTCGCGCGCGCAGAGAAAAGTTGGAGCTCGCACGTGGAAGGAAGCTAAATAAACATCGGATTTTCCGATGAATCGTATCGTATCGTTCGATAAGAAGTGATGGCTTCCACCGTGTTACGTGCACTTGTGCTACGTGGTCGGAATATATGACTATGCATGAAGGAGGTGTTTGACCTAGTCACAATCTGCCTACATCGATGCATTCGGCCGTCTACCCGTTCTGGTTACAACATACGTTTAAACTATTGCACACGCGAGCGCACAGTTTGCGCCTCAATAAGTGGGCGCCACGTTAAGAGCGAGTCTTTGCAACGCCACGTGAAAATGATATAGAAAGAGATTGCATCGAGGACCAATCATTTGTAATCGAAGGAAATATGAAATTTATTTATTTTTAATTATTAGATACAGTCCTCGTTCATTAGAATGATATTTTTTACATTACATGTAACTTTCAGTTAAGCAAATTATATTTGACTATACGTAAGCGAGAAATATTTTGTCATGTGAAAATGATATAGAAAGAGGTAACATAAGACGATCAACCATTTGCATCCGAAGAATGAAAAGTACACTCTTATTACAGCAATTTTTCTCGTATTACATCTAACTTTCAGTTAGGCAGACTATATTCAACTATACGTGGACGATCGAGATTTTGCTCTTGAATATCTACTTTCACTCGAACAAGTTCAAGTAATATTATATGTAATACTCTATATTAAAATAAATGATTTAGTATTTATTGTAAATAATTATTTGTATATTAATATTCATTCTGGTATCGATGTATAGTATTTAAAGAAGAGGTAAATTGCTAAATGTTCTGATGAAAGAAAAATATAAAGATTTGAAAATACTCTCAGAGTTCATCAATCAATGCTATTTTTGTGACAAATGCTTCCAACTCACGCTATCTGCGCTAACAGCGTAACTTATTACCTGTCACATAGTTATAAGAGGTTGTAATTCATATTTTTTTTTTATCAGAACAAAGTAGAAATCGAAGCCTTTCGTGTTTTAGTTTTACGATCATCAATGTAATAAGCAAGGTTTATTTGTTTTTCTTTTTAGACAAAATATATGCACCTTAGGCTTTACATATATTATAAGTTTTTATACAGGAGAAGATTTGTGTAAAAAATGAGGATCGTATAGGAGTCAGAATTCTTTTCCGTTTTATTTGTAATACATACATATAATTCATTTGGGTATAAAAATTCACATAATGAGAATCGATAAAGTAATAAATTCATTTAATTTGTTATATGCTTCTACTAATTTGAAATGAAAAAAATGTAAATTAAACGTTCATAAAGTTATCATACTACACAAAATACACAAAAATATAGAGAAAAAATAAAATGGACGATGGATGCACATTTACATAGATTACATTTATACATTATGAGATAGATGAATCTATAAAAATGCAAATTTATGTATTTTATGGAAAACATAATTGTTGAACAAGTCGCAAACACAGTCAGTACGAAAGCCTCCCCCTATCCTTAAATTGCATCAAATCACATTTTACATTTAATTGATCTTACACACAGTTTAAAGAAATGTCTCAATTCATTACACTTGTTCAATAAAATAATCAACAAAAATAATGTAATATACAATGTCTCAGAAGAATACATACACTTATTATACGAATACGAAATATTAAAAAAGGTACAAGCAATGTATTAATATCTTACAAGTTCTTGTCTCTTATTTTTCCTTAGTATCGGTGAAGTCATCATATAATCATTTCATCATAAAGTTATCATTATTATAAAATTCATTCTGACACTGACAAAGTAAAAGGTTCTGCAGTTTCCGATATAATTTCATTTTCAGGGTTTTGTGACTCAAATGTTTATATTTTCCTTGATTCATTCTAAAAATACATTAATATACTATGGAAGTTCGAAATCGTTAAAAATTTCAAAAACGTGTAATATTCCCAGAAAAAATATTGCAAAGATATTTGTCGAACACATTTTCGAATTATATATTAGGCACTTTAATAATACGGAAATCCCAATGAATAAGAAAGACAAAGATACAAATAAAAATTTAAGATAAGATTTATACTCGGATGCCTCTTCATTCCATGCTTATTCTTGCATTGCACTTCTCGTTGATGCACTTGGGAGAAAGTGCGGCATATTATGTTAACCTTGCATCTCGGTCATTGTGCCACTTAAGACTTCCAAGGATGGCTTCTTGATGACATTTACAGCTTCAAACTTGTGCGTTGCTTCTTGTTTCTTATCTAGTATCTTTTATAGAAAACAATCTGGTTGTCACAGCAGAATGAATATCTATTACCGTAAAAAGAGATATAAACCTCTCCCAGTTCTATTTGTCCTCAAAATAACTTTACGAGATATCGAACGATCTTCATTTCATTTCATAGTATAACAGCGTTTCATTAGTACATTTATAGTACAAGAGTAATCTTCGTTTTTGCCTATTAAACGCAACAAACTGTAATATTTACAATGCTTACTGCACTTTATTCGTTTAATTGTAATCATGAAGTCAGTTAACTTCCTTTCGATCATTTCAATTCTTACCCAACCGTCTAGCAGTACAGCAAAACAAC
Organism: Bombus huntii; assembly: GCF_024542735.1. NCBI lineage: Eukaryota > Metazoa > Arthropoda > Insecta > Hymenoptera > Apidae > Bombus > Bombus huntii. The sequence goes on from NC_066246.1 coordinate 7,624,082, forward strand.
GAAGAATATAAAATAAACGATTTAGAGAATACTTCTTCGTTTTCAAGGCTTCTTACGTTTCTGGTTTCAGACATAAATACATAATTTCAATTTTTTATTGGCAATGAATATTCATAATGGCATAATAGCAAATCATGTATTTCTCGTGATTTAACGAGAAAGAATTTCAAGATGACGATGTATTTAAGTATTAAGTAATATTTCATTAGCGTTATATGAAATTTTTGATAACAAATTTTTATTTGTGCAATTTTTATTGTGTACATGTGTAACACTTGTTTAACATTGCGATGAAACGAAATCCAGAACTATCGGAGATTGAAGTGAAAATACTACTTTTCTCAGTCATATTCCCATACATTATACGCCATCTTTGTAATTAACGTAATTATTTACGGGTGCCTGCGTTTAATACTTACAGTGAGTAAATGCAGGTTCATATAATTCTCACATGCATCGGGATGACTAGTTCGCCTTGCGCCAACCGAGGTTGTAAACTAGCTTAAAGTCTCTCACGGCCTTCAATTTGGAACCATAGACAATGTGTGCTGGCACGAGCGAAATGTGCACACGATACCGAGCTACACTTATGTTCCCAACCAACTAATTAGAACAGGAGAAGATGTTAGACTACTAGTTAACTGTCAAACCTAAAAATTTCAGTAATCTAATATTTATCTTCAAGCATAATAAGAAAAAATATTTAATCACGTTGAACAAAACAATTTTGATCAATAATTAAAATTGATACTTTGAAATCTCCTTTCAAGATAACGAAATGTACAGAAGATAAAAAGCTGAATAATAGACGATTCAATCAATAAAGTCTGCTTGATAATACCAGTTTTCTCATTGAATAAGATATCGAATACATTATAACAGTAGATAATACGGTTCTTAAATTTTGTAGGAATATATTGATCACATTTTCGGTACACGCACATATTCGTGGAATGTTTACTTTCTCTAATCTCGTTCCTTAGTTATTTAGTACAGACAATTATAATAAATTGCATATTATTTACGCTCCAGTTAAGCTTTGTTGTACTTTAAGCGATAATCATAACTATTATCATTTAATAAATAACTAGTTATCTGTTGCTTTGGTTACACTATATTAATCTTGCTGCTTCTTTGGATCGTTTTAGACCGAAACGTGCTTTTTATTCTTAACAAGTTTGAAGAAAGAATGTAAAAATCATTATTGATAGGTATCATTTCCGTTTCAATTGTACCTCTTATAATACATTTTATGCATATAGTAAATCTATTGCATGTTAAAACAAGAGTGAGATCGGGACATACATATTTGAGGACCGTAGCAGGATCAAAGAAACAATGTATTTTACATTGAACATCGTCAAACTATGGCAAAAGAAAAGTTGAAGAATTCGGTTTGATTTCAGATGGCAATTACGCTGCTCTGCGTTCTGCTGATCGGACACCACGTCCAGGCAGTGGTTAACAAAGCGCAATCCCAAGTGCTTGCTAACAAGGAAGAAGAGAAACTGAACGAAATTAAGGCTAACGAAAGGATAAGCAATTATGGTCCACCTGCTGATGACTATGGACCTCCGATCGGATCAAATATTAAAGGACCAGCACCGGTTTACGGCCCACCGGAACTAGTAGGTGATCAAGGGCCAACACCTATATATCCGCCACCACCGCCAGACATTCCACCACCTGTCTACGGACCACCATTATCTTCATATGGACCGCCACGAATTATTAAACCGCTTCATGTTCCATCGAAACAAAGTTTCGGCCCTCCTTTGTCTCCGTTGCCTTCGAAGCTGAGTTTTGGCTCGCTGAAACTTCATTACGGGCCACCGAAGCAACATTATGGACCGCCGTATTCATTCGCTTCGTTTAGGCCACCGAAACCTCAATACGGTCCGCCATTGAAATTCACGTCCTCTGTGTCTAATCAATACATAGCCGTGGGATCCTCGAGTCTTGGGCCAACGAAACCGGCACACGGACCTGCCATTCCCGTATCTCTCGATACCTATGGCGTGCCTCCGCAAAAACTAGCTGTTCAATTTACTTCTCAACCGAATGACAACTACGGACCACCTCCTCCACCATCGCTTTCGGTGGCGCCCGAGGCACAATATGGACCACCTGCTGGTGATCTGTACAGACCACCTCCACCAATTCCTCCACCAGGAGTGCCAGCACCACCTACACCGCCCGATATAAAGTACGACGGCTGGCAACCCATTGCTGGATTGACCAATCAACATGGACAGCCTGCGAACACTTACGGACCTCCATCTGATGAGCACAGAATTTTGGATGGCCATTCCGTGGGTGTGCACATTGGACATTCTACGAGCAACGTTATCGAGAATCCAAATGTACCAAATGATTCTTATGGAGTTCCAATTCACAATCCTGAGGCTCAAGACTTGAAGACCTCGGTGAAGTCTAATTCTAACGATAATAAAGGCTTACCACCGCCACCATTGCCGGAATACGAACCATTCCACAACGAAAACCCACCAAAGAAGGAACATCATCAAACAGGTGTGCATGGTCAGCTTAATTTACAATACGAAGTGCCCAAGGTAGAACCGCTTTCTATCGTAAAGACCGTTGGATTCGAGTTGCTACCTACAAATCCGTCATTAACTTCAGATCATAGTGCAGGATTGTCCACGTTAAAGTTACCTGTGCTTGATACCGGATCCCATTTGAATCTCGGCAGTGGAGACTCTCACGCGTTCCAGAATTTAGGAAATGATTTGTCGCTATCGCAAATATCTGTAAATGGCCTCTCCAATAACTACGGCCCGCCGTTATCCAGCATTTCCTTTGGAAAATTGAATTCCATCGAATCGGGCATTCCTTTACCACCACCTCCAGTTCTCGACTCATACGGCGCCCCTCCTCCTTCATCCTACTCGCCTAATGGTCCTTATCCAGCTGCCGAAGCAGGTCGAGCATCGTCGTTTGCTTCTTTCGCATTACACGGTAGCTCGCTTTTTAAGCAAAATTTGCATTACCATCGTCCCCACGGATCGTTTAGACATCCATTACCCCTTCCAGGTACCCTGATTCCTCCAAGAAACCGTGAACCGATTAAGTTCAAAGAATCCGTTCCTAGCGGACTTTTGACTAACCTTAACCGTTACTTGCCACCGCTGAGACACGTTGAGCTAGCCAAAGCGCCAAAAACTTACCTTCCGCCCTTATCGTTCGAGCAGCAGTTACCTGCCCTCCATGCTCCAGTTGCTTTCAACAAACTACCCAGTGTCAGCTTGAATTCGCCAATAGCAGCTCCGAATGCCCAATATGGCACGCCATTATCCTTCAGCAACTTTAACACTCCAGCGCCAGTGTTGACGTACGGAGCGCCTAACTTTGGACCCGCTTCTTCCTTCGTCTCCACCTCCACTGGCTTTGGCAACAATTTATACGACAGCATCAGCAACACCATAACCACCACGTATGGCACCCCGGTAGTGAATTTACCGTTGTCGACAGGTGGTGGACACGATTGCGGTTTCGAACAGACGACTGGTACGCAGTACAGCTTCGAGGATCTCGGAAGCCACGCGTTAAACGTCGGCTCTCACGGCTCAAGTTTCGGGGCCGCTCTTTCCACTGGTCTCAATCAGAATTCGCTGTTTAAAGAGGGTTCCTTGTCAAACGGTTTTAGTGGATTGGATATCACGCAGTCGATAGGTCAGCTAAGCCTGGAAAACATAGAGCAACCGAAAACGAACCTGAAGGACAGCTACGGCAGTTCGATAGGCGTGAGCTACGCCACTTCTGAAAACACGGACAACGTTTTGTCCAGCGACCACAGTCAATCGGCTGAAGTCACGAACGTACTTTCGGCGCCACCCGCTATACAATCTCAAGAGTCGTTCTCCTCGAACGCCCATTTCCAACAGGAGAACGGCGGAATAAAAGCTGTAGCGTTAACCGCGAGCTTGAACGGGCAAGGATACGGCCATGCAAAGAATCTAGCCTCGAACGAAGTAGACGCTAGTCAATTTCTAAATACCCACGAAGGCAGCGAAGCTCTGTCCCTCGCGAAGGGAATAACGGCCAATGGAGCGGATGGTTTCGAGGTCCAGGGTTCCAAGGGAACATACACGTTGCAAATCCAGGCTGCTGATGGGGGATTAGGAACGGAGAATTCGGATGGTAGTATCAGGCACGATCAGGTGCTGTCTAATGGGCTCTTACAGGATATCCTCGCGGCTATCGAACAGCCTGAACAAGGGCAGATACAAGTTCAAGGTCATCCAGAGGCACAGCAATTACAGCACGTGTTCAGCGATTTACCGCAGGCTGGAAATATCGAAGTTCCTAAAGGACATTACATAACGGTGGCAGAGAACAGTCAAAGGAAAGATTCTGATGAATTAGGTGGACAAGCTGGCGACAGGAGCGAAGCCGAATTTAATAAAGGAGAGTCCACGAAAAAGGAGGCTGTCGCTCTCTTCTTCAACAATCAATACGGTGACTCGAGGAAAGAGATAAGGTCGGTGGCGAAAAACGAGAACGTGGCAACTGTTCTTTCGAACGATGGGAAGAACGCTAGCGGGACAAAGTCCTCTTAAATCATATCGTTTGTCTAGGAAATACTTTCGTTGATAGATTCTTCGGTAATGTATGGTAATTTATGTAACGAACAGACTTTCGTCCTCTTTCGCAATACCAAGTTAAGCCACGGTACTACGGGACTGAGGCGCAAAATTTGAAATCGTTCCGCGTAGAAGTTATTAATTAAAGTCATTAAGTTAAAGACTATATTTTTAATTACAAAATATTTAAATGTTATATATTATATATAAATATTATAGTTACGAAATGTCCTATTGGTAGAAACGAACTCAAAATCGCTTTCGATCGTTTCCACCAGATTGCAATCTACAAACGGATTTGATTACTCTTTGCACCATAACGATTATCATTGATTACTGACTCGTGAGAAACATCTTGAGTTTACATTCCATTTTAGAGCATGCCAGAATGAAACGGAAGCCACAAATGGCCTAACATTCCGCTAGGAAGCGAAAACGATGATCGTTTCTTCAGAAATATATCGGTGACAGGTTGTGAAGTCGAAGAGTTTACTCAAAAAATTCTCTTTCTTCGGCGAAACGGTAATCGCGTAACGTCATCGGCGAATCTCATTCTCCTTTCTTTCTTCTCACGCGAAAATACTTCATGTTCGCAAAGGCAGATCCTATCAGAGTTTAATTGCGACACAAGCAAGCACCGAAAGTTCTCGAGTGTTCCTCCGTTCCTTTCCGAAGAACCATTCTACTCGCCTTTTCACTCGAAAACTCTTCAGGAGATGGAGAGGTTTCATGTGAACGAAAGCAAGTAAAAGTATCAGAGCGATCCGTTTCGGGGTCGACGAGCAATCGTGTCATGGCCATTCGCGCGAGCCAACACATCTTAGAATCGACGTTTTCTAATCGCTCGATTGACGCACGAGTGTCTAACGCGACAAGAATTTAGATCGATTACAGATTTACATTACAGATTTGGGTCGTTCGATTACAAATCGTCGTCGTTTGAGGAATAAAAGGCGGGAGATGGCCGTATTGAGCAACTTTCATCGTTGACGTTCGGGCACGTGATCGAACGAGAACGCCAGTCTCTCGCGCACATCCACATCTTTAACCTTCACCGAGGTGAAAGTTCAGTACCTCGTCCAACAGCTTCGTGGTAGTGATACCTACCTTTTGCGAGAATCTCGTTTCCAGTGAAACGCATTTGCTCGACTCTGCGGGCGTTCAACGAGCGCGATACACACGGTTTTGCATACCTTTGTGACAATAACAGGTAGATATGCATATATCTAGTCCGTTGTTTCTCGATGAGATACGCTATACCCAGTTATACACCGCACTAGAGGGGATGACTTTTTAGGCGTCTCGACTTGCTCGGGGTGTGCTAATCGTATTGAAAATAGAAACACCGTTACGTGGTACGTGGAACTTTAGCGAGATCTTGTTAATTGTAGTACCCTCGCGTTGATATTAGATACTTTTAATAGAAACACGCTACGTTGGACGCAATTTTTCATCATTTGCAATGACAATTAAATTGTAATTTAATTTACTCACCTACACACACGTATACGTTATATTATATTCTGTGCAGACCAGAGAAGAAGATAAAAAACCCTGTTTTGCTTTTAAGTAATTTTTCAGAAAAATAGATTTACTATTATTGTCAGAAATAATTTTCTGCGCTCCAGGGTTTTCGGAACGTTGGTTTCAGATGACTAGTATTATAGCATATAGCAGATTAAACGTATAGAAGCAGATAAAGCATATAGTTTCTTGCTTATGAATCGAACAAATGACATTTCCTTGTGACAAATAAGAAGAATTCCACATTGTCATTGTTAAGTATTTTCGACAATTTTTTGTCGAGTCTGGTAGTTGAGTTAAGATCACTAAATATTTTGTTTCTTTACTTCTATATCATTATGTATATTTATAGTTATATCATCGTGCATGATACTTAAGATATTATTCTCAATGCGAGGTTCTAATTTACTAACAGGATTCTATATTGCTACTTTTTCCTACAATATTTATAATATGTGCATCGCTTAATTTAGAAACGTAATTTCGTTTGAATGGAACATTTAGAACGCCTTTATAAGTGGACGCATTTAGAAGTACAAGCACCCAAAGATACACGAGTCATCCTCGTGTAAAGAAGCAGTAAAACTCAGCCGCCTGACACGTTGATAACCGACGCGATCTAACAAGCTGAAATACAACTGGCCAGAGATATAGGTAATAAAATGTTAACGCGTTCGCATGTGCGCTCATCGACGCGAGCTTAAAACCAGCTGCGTATCGCAGCGTATACGCATTCCGTATTCGGAGTAGTCTTAAACTTCTTCTACTTTTATAGTGCTGCCTGGCAAATGGTTATGCATAACTTGGTGTATTGCAGATACGTAAAATAAGTAGAGCGTATAAGCTTAAGAGAGATGCTCATTGTTAAGAAATACGCAGTGACGATGCTGCCAAGCCATAAAACACGTCAACTTGCTCCTAACTTCTATCCACCTCTATGTTCTTCCTTCCTTCCTTCTTTCCCTCTCTTTTTTTTATGGATTAATTTATTATTTTATGTACGTAACGTCTCGTGCATGTGGCTTACCGTACGCACGATACGTCCAATCGACGTTATTAGTTTGTTGAACATAGCGCGCGTACGACTGTGTTTTATATATATATATATATATGTATTTGTTTACGAGGTTGCGTTAAGTATGTAAATATACGACCTATTTGTAAATAGATGATCTTTTTTATTTCGCGGCCTTTTTTAATTCCTACTTCCTTTTAACGTGATCGTGAAACTCGTTTTCATTGGAACTATTTTGTATGTGTGACTGGCTTTGCCACTTCTTTCAAATCTCATCCACACAACTGAACAACAGGAAACGTTTCAGTTCAATCACATCATCTCTATTATCAGTTGCGAACGAAACGTAACAGCAACTAAAAGAAGATCTGCAGAATCAGGAAATAGCAGTCGTTAAACGTTACCTCGTTCCGAAAGACACTTATGTACGGACACCCAATAGAATTTCCAAGCATCTGGCGTTCCGTTTATCTCGATCGCGGTGTTTTCCCATCACGCTGTTCATTCCACTGACCGTAATGTCGACTTTCAGCGACCGACATTTACCTTTCGGGTTCGCGGATTTGTTACACGGTAAAGGGACATCTATTTCATGATATGATTTAAATATCGCTAAAACGAATTTGATAGCAGTTACCAAATATCGCGAGAATGATTATTTAATGAATAAATTCGTGCTACCAATATCTTTCAGAAAATTATTCATTGACAGTGACAATTGCAGAAAAATATCTTTCAAGTCGGGTATAATAAAAAATTTCTGATTTCTTAAGTTGTTCATAATTCAAAGAGATTCAAATGACTGGGCGATGAATGTTTATACAGATGATGTGTCGAGAGGTGAGATTTCATAGACAGAGAATATCGTTGATTTGCTAGAAAAGTGTCACAACTGAGAGTGGTAAATCTTTCAGAAAATCAGGTTTGGAATAGAAGAGTTAAAGTAGAAAATTAATAGATTACTATCCAACTACATATTTAGCAATGAAGACATTCACTTTCTCTTATAATTTAGGTCGTATTCGTTTGCATGTAATATATATGTATTTATAAATGTTAGAATTTCTATTAGATTTATTTAATAAATAATGTATTATTTCATATATTGCTTGTAAGATTAATTAATCTACGAGGATCTTGAGTGTTTATTACGAGGAAACTAGTAGGTAGGCACGATGTTCGCCCGGTAGCACGATGTACAAACGAAAACGTACGAGGGGAATTAGGCATCTGCCACTAAGTAGGATTACGGTTATGTAAATGAAACGCTATCGTACCGGTTAGGTTAGCTAGCGCGGACAGTTAGCGTGTCCTAGCGCTGGTCGAAATTGCTTCTCGCACACTTTCCATCGTGTCTCCGGTTCCCTTCCGCTTTTCCACCGCTTCTTTCCCTTCAACCCTTCAATTGGCTCGACCTCGCACGGTTCTCTTCGTTTCCTCCATTATTCCGTTCTTCGCGCAGCAGACAATGCGATCATAAGGCTTCCTTTGCAAACTGAAACTCCACTAAACTATGGGAATGTTCGCACGTTTTCGGTTATAAAACCGGGCGCGTACGGTAACGCGAAGATTTCCGCTCGGTTAATTTGCCCCAGAGACGCGTTAATTGTTCGTTTTGCCGATTTTCAACGTCTTTCGTCGTTGGTCGTCCAGCGATACGACTAATGAAAACGTGTAACCTTAACAGAGAATTGTAAATAGTCGTTTGATGTTATTGCATATAATTTTCCCTTTATCTGTTGGTACAATGTCCGCTTTCAACGTAGTTAAAATTTCCCAGGTTACTTCGCGAGAAATGTCGTCTTCCATTTTACATTTTGAGTTTCTAAAGGAAAATCAAATGGTAATTGTCGAAACTTACAGTTAGCAGTTAGACAAATTATAAAGGGCGTTCAAAGTTATTACATCATTTGCTCTGTTCTCCGAATTGAACAGATTTCCACTTACTTCGATCGTCATGCTAAAATTCTATAAAAAATTTAGTCTAACAGGGAAACAAACGAAATCTCAAAGCAAAGAAAATACTTCGTACGAACATTTTCATATTTTTCCAAGAGAGCAGTTGAAAATTACCAAAAGTATGCAACATAGATAATACATTATTCGTTAGCAAATGCGACAAAATTTTTGTTTTTTAACGTTCTAAATAAAAAGGATGCTATTATTGTTCTGGATTCTGAAATCGGAATGTCTGTTAACGAATCGTGTTTACAATAATTTATTATATTTATTATATTTCATACTTGTCATCATTGTCCCATGACATAAAACTGTTACCAATTTACATAATAATTGCTTGGCAGACGCGTTGTATAAATGAATTTTCTACGTCGTCTTCTCCTTCTGATTCTTGCCAAATGTACCTTGCTCGTTACAAACTTGAAATGCTTCCCTAGTTCACGGATATTCAAGAATCCGAGCAATTCGTGCATCATTCCGCGTCGTTTGCAAGGTAAATCCATGCTTGTTCCACAAATTATGATTGCGCGCCTTAATCCAGTCGCTCGTACGAATCTCTCGTTCCTCGTTCTTTCCGAAATATTCCTGCAGTTCGCTTCCTGTCGCTTCGTTACGCAACAGGACGCATTCGCATACGAGGAATCCATGTCGCGAAATACCGGGCTCAAAGATAGGATCGTCGCACACGAAAGACACGCGAGCAGAACGTTCTTCCGTGGAACTTTCGTAACCGTGACGAGTGTAAAGACTCGTTCAGATTAATTAAGTTACTTGAATCCAAGTCACATGAATTCACTTCAAATTCGTGTGCATAGGAATCTTTTAAAAAGTAACATTAATTCAAGACACCCTACTTCAGATCAATACCCACTTGGAAATGCATGTTTAAAATGTTGTCGGAGATGGTACAAGATGCGAAACACAAAATTAAATCGCCTTTAGCAATAATTTAACAATTGATAATATTGGAAAATTGATAAATTACACACGAATAATGGTCGGTAATTTTTTAATGTAGCGACAGATCAAACTGTTGGCTTTAATACTTTTAGAATTACTATGCAATGAGAAACTTTGTTACTATCGATATTAGTTTACTGATTTGGAAAGGAACTTGTCTTTCAAATCCTTTCTTTCGATTCACTCAAATTTCCAGAGTGTATTCGATTGTCAGTCCAGTATACGCATGCCGTTTCCAGCGAAAGCTCACGAGTACATTTTTGTTTCCATCATTCGATTGCTTTGATCAGGATACTCGGCGAATGTTTCGATATGAATGTTCGTAAACGTTTATAGAGACGCGCATTCGATGAATACGCGGCGTAAAATCCTCGTGGTTGCGCGAACCGCTCCGATGAACGACATTAAGCACGAAGAGGACAAACTGGCGTAACGCGGTTGCTGCGTGTCAACAACGACGACAACGATGAAAACGACGTCGAAACGCGAATTTCGTTAGCGCTCAGACAAGCTCGAAGGAACCGTAACGACTTCCTTCTCGTGTAGCTTTAATCGAAAGTCGTATCAGCGGGCTGTTGGCTGTTCGTGGAAAGCTGGTGACGAGAAGGGATTGCCAGAGATCTCGAAGGAGGGTTTTCACGGGTAGCCAGGGGGAACGTATGCATTTCTCGCGGAGCTCGGAAGTGCTTTATTTCCATAGTGAGGCGGTATCCGTACACACCGACAGTCATACTGATCTCGAGAGATACGTCGTTGCCTCCTGGGTGGTATATACGGAATATAAGGCGACTCCAAGAAGAGAAAGAGGAAGAGAGAGTCTCAGGCGTATCGTTGGTCGGTATGCTTAGCACAGCCTGTTCGCCGATGGCAAGATTGTCTTTCTTTCGGAATGGCGAATAGTTGCTAAAAGTAGAATCTAAGGAAATAAAGTAGCCCCACTGGCTGCCTCTTCTAGAATCGCTTCGACGCTACTTGACAGTATGTATACCTTGTTGCATCTTGTACATATATGTCCCGCGTTAGAGTTATGCGAGTGTGAACATACATGTCGGATGTGGCAAGCGTCCCGTTTGCAAGAGAAATAATTCTGCTACGTGAACTTTAGCATGTGTTTTTAACAATTTGATCGATTCAACGTCGTTACCGCTCTATCGGCGAACGTATTATTCACTCATCCGGAGTAGAATGGCTCTGAATATTTCAGTTTAGAGGAAGAAAATATTCCCACGGGCTCGCGCACACACGACTGTAATGCATACCTTTGAGGACACTGAACGTTCCGTTCATGGAGCTCCTTTTGTCTCGACTTCTCGTTTGTGAACGATTCGTTTCTATTACCTTTACGGGATGGAAGGAATTATTTGAAGGTAACAAGATGTCTGATAGCGAACTAACGGAGTAATGAATTTGCGGAGTATTCGTAGTTTGAAGAAGTTTGCTATCTAGTATTTTGTTTCATTTACGCTCTATTAATAATACTAAACTTTGGGGACAGTACAATATATAATTTCATTTACTATCTTATTATTATACCGTACATTAAATAAAAGAATTATTTTCGTATATTTTAATAACAATCAATAAACAATATCGTATATATATCTAAAACAAACCGTGATTAAATATTTCAGTAAAATGAAACTATTTGTATATCCAGTGAAAGGATATTACCACCGTAGAAAAATAAATGTGATATATCAAATTTCCAATAAATATTCCAGTTTCTAACACGTTCCTTGTCAGACCGATTTTTTTTATCATTTTCCGTTCACACTGGATTGGGGTTAGCTGTCCCCCGTGTTGTCGAAGCAAACAGTTCCTTCTGTAACTTAGAATGTTTACAATACTTATAACAATTGCAAGACTGAGAAAATAGTCATAACTAAGGAAGATTTTCCGAATGAAATTTTGAACTCGAAAAAGAATTTTTGGATTTACATGGAAACCAAATGTATCACTGTAACGCTAGAGGAGAACGTAGTTTGTTCGAGGGTAAGTGGAGGAAGGTAATGGAAGACGTTTACCAAGAACAGAATACCTGACCTTTCCCAGAACATTTTTCAAACGAAAGGGGAACGAGCACCACTTCTGAATATAAGGTAATATTGATAATGTACGTAGATCCAAACAGAATGTTAATATAAAATCTAGGAAACGATAGCCAAATATTATTTTTATAATTTTCTGCTCTTAACGCTTGAAAGCCCGTTTGACAGTTTTGATATTCTTTCAACATACAAAACTAAGTTCATTTGCGTCGTGAGATTTTGAGAAACATGATATGTTTAAAAAGTAGCAAAATATTTCAATAATCAACAATTATTTCATTCCATCATATATCTTCTAAATTAAGTCTTACACATTTACATAATTATAGTCCTATTATGTAATATGTTTTTAAAATGTAATTTTAGAATGAAATACGAAACATAAATTTATATACATTAATTGTCTTGTATATGGTTCGTATGCAAAATTTATGATTTATATGCTCGCTGATGCAATTATTCCATGGTACAGTATGTCTATTAGAACTGCACAGTGATAGAAGCTGTAAATGTCACTTGCTAGATGATACTCTAATTAGCTGCATAATTGAGAAATATTGGAAATTTAAGGATATGACAACTTTAAATGGACACGCATACAATTTCTCATTAAGTCGGTCGAATTAGCAATACACTATTTCATTTGCATAATTAATTTATTGCCGGATGAGCCGTCACAAGTGACAGTCGGGAACGATAATATATTGCTGCTTTGGCCGCGGGAATGAAACCCCAGCTATAAGTCTTATGCCGTAAGTCCTGTGTATCCATTTTTATACCACCAATTCAATGCTCAGTTAAATTAATTTCCACGTTTAATTAAATAAATTAATAAATCAAATTGGGCTATCGAGCGTTTTCGTGATAAAACAACATCTTATATAAATTTTTATATAATATCCTGAGAAAAAAGAACCAAGATGTTTGTATATATACCTACACATATCTTTGTTTCTGACAAAATTACAAAATAAACAAAATAAACAAAGCTACCATAATTTTATTGCTTATTATTGTTATAGCTAAATATTGCATAATATAATTATACGAATCTATACTACGAGTACAATTAAAGTTTACAATCGAAGGTAATACGTTATTTTAACATTCGCTGTACCGACAGAAAACGATACCTCCAACGATAGAATATTCCTTTAATGAAATTAAAGAGGGAAAGGCACTTCGATGGAAAAGATAGCTATGGAGTACAGAATAATTCCCAATCGAGATAAAACGGACGGATTACGAGGAACTCCTACGCAGGGCTTTCAATTTCTCGCGGAATCTTTCGTTTTATTTCCACGCGTTTAGCCGTGCGCCAGCCCCTTTACTGGCAACGTATACAACGATTCTCGGGAAGATCGCTGGAATTCATAGACGTCGGCCGGAATATTGTTCCGCTTGATCGATCGTCAGTTCAACGGGGTTAATCGGAAAATCTCCGTACAAAATCCGGTCCCAAGGGGGGAGAACGACGGCTACGGGACGACTGAAGTACACGCTGCGTAACAACGAAAGATGACAGGCGACGACGCCAGAGTGCGACGAAGCGCGAGAAACAGCACGGGGACCGTAGGGTGACAGAAGAAAGGAGAGACTCGACACTCTAAACGGAAATAGCGGGAGAGGGAAAAAGATAGAGAAAGGAAAAGGGTAATAGCAAAGGGAAAGCGAAGAGGAAGAAGGAACGAGTCTAGAAGGAATTCCATAAAAATCGGTGAAATATGCATAGTACCGCGGAACGTGGAGGAGCGTCGCGACGTCGTCGAGTGTCCCGGGGGAAGCGGGAATCCCAGCACGAAGAAGAGAACGAATTGCAAGTAGAAGAAAAAGAACGGGCAGAGGGAGGAAGAGTGGCAGTGAACGGTGAAGGAAGAAGATGCAGTGCGAGGCGGCTGAAACGAGAGCTGAAGGAGGGGTATTCTAGGAGGCGGCGCGCGACAGATAAAGGAAAGAAGGTCGGAGAGCGAACATTTGGAATGTCTTCTCGAACGAAATCTAATTTCGGTCCCACGACGAAACTAAGCTATTTTCTCCGCAATATGCACGCGCAACGCCGCGCGCAAGTGTTCCGCCGATGTTTTTCACCCTTTGTGCGTTCACACCCTCCCCCCTCTTCTGTCATGTTAGCTCTCTTATCATCGGGAAAACTGGAATTTCTGCGCGGTACGGAGAAGATCGATAAAGTTTTTCCTGTCATAATCCGTCGTTTTGCTAAACGATCCACGTGTACTTCACTACTATTGTAATTAGATTGCGAATTTCTATGCAAATTTATATTCTATGAAGACGACTAAAATGATAGAAGTTAAGCAGAGTTTTGTTTATTAAAAGTCACAACGAGTACTTTGTTTGTGACAGTATATATATTTGCATGCATTCTGTGCATTTTTACACATTTAAATTTCACATAAATGTATAAAAATTCGCGGTCTAATTATAGTTAATCAAGTCCAATTACGAACCAACATTGTTAAGCTACTAAAATTGGAACAATGTATGTATGTATTTATACAAAATTTTCTGTACGTATTATATATGATATAAAAGAGTCTCGTCAGTCGATAATGATTTATGTTGTGGTAGGTAATAGGATCGAATTGTAATTTATTTAATTATTATAAGTAATTAATATACTCTTAAAACAGTAAGGTGTAGGAGAAACGTTGTGTTTAATGTGAGATCCTTATATAAGTGGTAGAGGAAACCCAACTTGCGTCGGACCTGTTGTACAGTGCTTACGTAGACAACTCTTGGACAAATATACGAGACAAACTTTGAACGCGTTTGCATTGCCATACAGTGGCAAGTGCCTAGATAGAACTTTGCTTGAGTCGCAATCACCGATGTTTATCGGTCGAATCAATAGACTAACGTAAAACAGGAAATAGTTACGGGTTAACGGGAAAATTGTTTCATTTACGTGTAATATAGGGATACATTAAGATATCGTCAGAGAAAGATCCACGAAGAGATTATTACTTAAATATTATACATTTTTTTTAATAATATATAATGAACTTAAATAACCAGTGTTCAAAAAAATATTTGCTAATTATTGTGTATACTCTAAAAGAAAAGAAGGAACACTTGCGTGGTTATTAATATAAAAGTTATATTCGTTTACAATCTTGTTTTCATTTTTATTGGTTATTTATAAGCCGCTATAAAATAACTTGCTGCTTAGAAATGATGTGAAATGTTACATCAAAATTACAAAGAGAATTATAAAAGAAACAAATTGTTCAGACATGCATTCGATTCTAAGATTCTTTTGTTCTGCTACTCTCCTACCGAGAAGATATTTTTGTTTTCCTTACGTCGTGATCAGATCATCAAAGTTCGATATCCTTGGTCTCGTACAATATTGGGTTATTCCTAATTAAAATCACTAGTTTATTGTGGAATATATTCCACTTTTAATAAATACCTAATGTTCTTCATATTCTGCACTCATTTTCAAATATTCATTCTACATAATACCGTTGAAACTCATTTTCGACCAAAGTACGAACATATTTTATAATATCTACATTTCTCGTTTAGAAGCAAGCGAATGCAAATGACTTTGAAAGAAGACGGTATTTCAGAACTCTCAGATTATTTTAATCAGTATCCTTTCATACAAACTTTCATATTTTCCTAATCCGTATCAAAGAAGCTGAGATTAAGAATATACTGCATTTATGTTATTTGTGGTATTAAATAAATACCTCAATTTTATGGTTGCTTTTGCAACCAAGAGGAATAGCTGTTTCATTAATCCATCCTAATATAATAAATATGTTATACCATAGAAATAAAAGAAAAAAATGAAATTGTTGAATATATCGCAGGTTTGTAGGTGTAGTTGTGTAGACATCGATTTACTAATTTTATAGCGCCACTTAAAATCATCAATTTCAAATACAGTAATTAAAAATATAGCTACTTTCATACTATGTAACTCATAGATTAATCGACATTCTTCTCCACAACGTTGTCATTCTTCTTCAACGAAAAGAAGCTATAGAAGCACAAAACGACATAAATAAAATGTAGAAATAAAAGCTGTCTTATCGTCTCCTTACTATTTCATGAATTTGCTCCAACGTATCAATCTCACGCGCAATTATCCCGAATCGTTATACCATCCACTACCACTTTATCAAAAATCAGAATGTCAATCAAAATGTCACGATTCATTTATTTCTGGCTTCTGGCGCGATGAAACAAAAGTACGAAAAGTCGCTCTTTCACCGACGACTTTCGCGTTCCGAGAAGATGCTGTTGTTTGTTGCAGCGTTACACCAGTTTCCTTTCTTCCTTTCAAAGAACGAGGAAAGAAAAAAAGAAGAAACAAAAGGCTCCTCGAGGCGTTTGTACGGTGCGGCGGAGAGAACTATCGAGAATCGGGGGAAACAGCGAAGAAGTGTACCGAAATGGGCAAGCTAGTGTCTTCGTGTGCGGCCAAGCTGCTAACAGGAAAGCACGAGGGTTTCTGCTTCTGCCCTCTCATAATTAAGCCCGGCGTTGGTTTTTGATGGCCACTAAAAATGTCGCAGAGGGTCGAATGGTTAAGGAGTTTCACCAAGGCAAGGGATGTCGACTTCGAGCGGTTTTCCACATAGGTGGGGATGAAAGGGGTGGTGGACTCGTTCTTCGTCTCGATTCGAGTATGAGAAACGAAGAAGGAGGAAGCGGCAGAGAGAAACATGCGATAAAGGGAGCGAGAGAAGAGAGGAGCAGCCCTTATGTTCTGATATTAGCAATAGCTAGTCTCGTAAAGTCGACTGTGCGGCAATTCGAGTCACTTTGCGAACCCTTTATATACCCGACTGCTCTCTTCCGCGAACCATGGAGAATGTAACGCGGCGGAGAAAAGGAGAAAGGGGTGGGCATTGAAATACTGGTGGGAGCAGTGATTTTAATGCGGGCGGTTCTTAAATTTTACGTCACTTTCCCATCCATGGTTCAGCTGGCTCGGCTGCAAGACCAGCATCGCTTCCTTGTGGACGCGACGCAGAACGCAGGATTAAACTGTACCGAGGTAAACCTGTACCAAGGTTTCCTCTGGTGTTAATTCGGTTATGCGGGTTAGAGAGTCGAGGGTACCCGCCACGCCACCCTTTCCACCGTTTCGAGCATTTCAGTTAGCTCTTCTGAAAAGTTGTTCTATACTGTGTCCTCTGCGAGATACCGCTTAAGGGAGACGTGATAATACGTTTGGTCCAAGCGAGCTGCAGTTCGGATGAAAGTACAGAATGATTCAGTTTTACGCGTTGGAAAAGGTAAATGGCCACGGCTGGTTCAAAATATTTTCTACATAAATCGTATCAAGTATTTAATATTAGATACATGTCTAATTTCTGAAGATATCTTCATGCGATTATATTAAATTTTATGTCACATGATTGTCAGTTCTTAACATAGCAGTTTCATAAGCTAAAACGATAAATGGCTACGTTTAAAATAACATGATTAATATTATGAGTACTCTAAAATTACTATTATTATATAAATATTTAATAAAAATATCTGTTCGTGGTTTAGGTTAAAACGCTTGAAAATAATTGTCAGAGTGTTGTTTACGATTCTTAACATAGAATCAACACATTCTGATTTTTAATTCTGATCTCACGTGAAGATGTACATATGCAGTACCGTCCAAGAGTGTGCGAATACTTGCGCATTTCTGATAGGCTATAATTCAATTAAAGAATTACAGGTATAAAGATCTACGAATTTTGTTCGGGAAATAATCGCCATTATTCGAAAGATTTAGTTAAACTTGCTACTGTATCCAATAACATTTAATCCTTTCGGTAAGGTAATTGAACAAATAGAAGGAGAGGAAGGTTAGTGAATGGATCGAAGATCGCGAAGATAGGTAGAACTTTTTACTGTGCCGCGCCTCTTTGATTTAATAAGTTCATTACCTAATGAACAGGTGTACGAAGCAAGCTTCCCTTCCCGATCGTAGCGAGCTTACTAGCATCGGTCACCCTTCGATAATCAATACTTTTAATTACTGCATTTTTATGAATTCGGCTGTAGTTTAGCCTTAATTGGATACGAAATCGACGATATCGTCGCCCATATCCCGACCAATTTTCACGCTTCTAATTAATATACCGAGAACTAATTTATCGAACGATATTCATGAATGCTTCTGCGACACCATTTATTGCCTTTGTGCTTCCGCCTCTTGGTTTACTGTTAAGATTTCATGCTCTGTAAACGTTGATCATCCAGAATAATTGTTCTTTTAATGCCTTTGCTAAAGTTGAGGATAAAGAGAGTAATATATATTAAACGATGCAATCAATTTTACAATATAATTATTTCATTGTGTAAAATTTCTTAACTTAGGATTTAGCTTTTGTAGTAAAATTTTTCTAGTTTCCTTCAGTTTCTTAGTTTCCTCTTCCAGCATTTAATTTTTATCGCATAAATACTCTTGTTATATAATATTACTCCTATACTCGTTGCACATCAAACATTATACACAAAATAGTTCAGTTCCTCTCGAAATCCGTGGAGATAGACAGAGTAACGTATGTGGGAGTTATATAACATAATTATTACATAATTCTTACATAATTGTTTACAATACGATTATTTCTTTGTTCAAAATGTATTAATTTAGAATTTAGTTTAGATCGTTTTAGTTTCCTTGGTGCTCTTGGTTTCCTTAGCTTTCTCTTCTAGAATTCAGTTTTTACTGTATAATATACTCTCACTGTATAGTACTTTTACTGTATAATATTACTCTTATAACTTCAGAACATTATGCACGAAATAGTTGAGTGCCGCTCAAAGTCCACGGGTTCAGGGTGAAATATGTAGAACCGGTGTGAACGTTTTAAGCCTTTAATCTCTTGAGACAAAGAAGACGAGGAACATTGGCCGTAACCGTGGCTTTAGCTTCTTTCTTTCTTTCTCTTCTTCTTTCTTGCCCTTTTTCATTCCGTGTTCGTCGACCCTCTTTCACGAGCGCGATTGTCGTGAATTAGTGGAAAGAGATAACAAAGAAAGAATTAAGATTCGTACACACCAGCGTGGCTTAATGTATGCACCACGGAAACTTTTTTTAAATCGTCCGCTTCAACCCCGGTGCTTGCTAATGGTTGCTGAAACTCCCTGAAAATTCCTTACTTGCTGCTCAGGTCATCCGGATGGATAACGACGAACGCAAACCGCTTTAATTTATCGGAATACTTCTCGAGTTGTTTTTCGAGATCTTTTGTTAGCCCTTTCCATCTGTTTCTTCTTTTCCGATCGATGCGTTTTACGATACAAACAATGATAGAAGTTTCAGGCCGGTAAGAAGACGTTGACAACGAGATAATTAAAAGAATGATTACATCGACGAAAATGATGTTTAATGGGAAGACATTGAATGGGCAGTTTATGCAAAATAAGTGATTATATGTATACACGCATACACACAAGCTATTGAATTAAAACACTCATTACTTTCAATATTTTTCACTCTTTTAATATAATTGGGAGGCGTGAGCAAAATTCTCATTATTTTGACAAACACATAGACTGTTTATTCTCCAATTGCGCAGTCCAGTAATCAAGCGCGTTACACAGGTGATTTATCCAGGTTTCGGATATTCTCAATGACATTCAAATCGCCTGACAGGCAAATGTGGTCATTTAAAGGTCAATTTTACCGTGATATTTCATGTATTCTATTGATATTAACAAAACTTTACTCAAACAGATTTCAAAGGGCAGTTATAAAGAATTACGAATTAATATCAAAACATTAATAAATCCGTCCGTTCCTATAAGTGCATTATTAACAAAGCTAATTACGCAGAATTCAAAATTCATTGACTGGTAATTATACAACATAAACAACCATCGTTTGGAAGATTAACTCATACAGATTAACTCTATGACTAACATTCTACAACGAGCCATGCGTTCTAGCGAAACAGACACATCGAAGCATGAACTTACAGCACCAATGATCATTTAAAATTCAAAGACACTTAATAAAAACGAGCCTTCTCCATGTTTGCCCTTCTTTGGGAAAGCAAACAGGTATTTCAAAGCTTAGAATGTCAAAAATGTACATCATATCTATTCCACCATGTTGTAAGTGTAGTTTCTAATTATTAGAACGTATTTTTATCTGAAAGTTTGAGGAATTTAGCGAGAGTCTTTTCCGTTATGAGCTCTTCAATTATTTTGGTGCATGGCTTCGGCGCGGTCGATGACCGATCATACGCGGAGTTATACTACTAACCGCGCCGTTAATCGTATCATAGGAAGCATGTATGCTTTGATTGCTTCGCTGTTCGTTCTCGTTCTCTACCGAAAGAGTTTCTCTCTTCTTCGTGTTGGTCCAATCTCGAAGGTGCTATTTCCTTCTCGTTTCTCCATCCTCTCTCCCCTTCGTGCCTTCCCGTATCCTTTCTCTTTTGCACGCGCGCGTTCACCCCTTTCTCATTCTCCCGCTTCGCGTGTCTCTCTTTCCGGGAAGCGTTAATTAACCCGCGCGAGCCGGCATCAAATAAATTTCGGTTAGAACGTGAGAAGCAACAAATCTGAGTCAGGTGGTGTCAACTACGGCGAATGCGAGCCACCTCTTACTTGAGTTACTTCAGCGCCAGGCTTTTGTGGTTTGCTATGGTATTATAGCGCGGTACGCACGTGTACGCATAAATATGTATACACGTCCGTATCATACGTATGCGTGTGCGCAGGCACACATATGTATAGGGTGTTTCAAAAATGTTGCGGAATATTTAAACATAAGGCCAGTGTGTCGTGACAAGGATTAAAGGTCGTACATTCATTTTTCCCAAGATCTAACTTAATTTAACGTTAACGCTATTTTAATCGCCGTCAATGCGTCGGGCTTATGTCATATATAATGCAAAACAAGCAAAAGATTCATATAAATGTGATATAAACCCCGAGATTCATCTTTATTGAGATCTAATTCATAGCAGCCCGCTTTACATCTTACAACTATATCATCGCTTATAGAAACTACTTCACTTGCAATAATGTAATGAATATATTATAACAATATATTATTATATATATTAACAATACTATTAACGTTATAGAAAGACCAGTTAGGTTATTTTAATCTATTAAAGGACCAGCAAATATTATTAGTTTCATTAATAAGTATAATTATTTGCACATCTTCTGGCTTCTGAGGGGCTCGAATATATTTCGTGTTTCGTGTAACGTAATAGCACGGTATTTCCCAGCGATGTATCATTTTGACATAGAAAAGGATAACTACAAGAGAAATATTAGAAGAAAAAAGCTGGCACCACTGTCAAATGAATTTGACTTACGCCCGCGTGTGTCTATGTGAAACTTATACCGAAGCTTTTTGAAACACTCGGTACATGTGCCCATATATGTATATATGTATACGCATGTGTACAGAAAATGAGAGATGAGCGAAGAGGGAGAAAGAGGTAAGCGAGAAAGAAAGTATTATACGAGGAAGTTGACGCGGGGGATGCAGGGGGACAGGGACAGAAGAAAGGGGCTTGAAGGGGGTCGTAGCTACCAACAGCGTCACCGCATCTCCTGCGCGTCCTAATTAGAGAAATTTAAATTCATAGCCACCCCATGGCGCTGAACTTACCCCTGGCTCACTCTCCCTCTCTCTTGTTCTTCTGCCAACCCCGTTCACTTTTCGTTTCCTCGCCGCTTTCACCTTCTCTCTTCTCCTCTGCTCCATACACCGCCGTCTTTTTCCACTTTTCACTTCCCCGTTCTCTTTCCCCTTCGCCCTTCCATTCCCTCCACCCCCTCTCCGCGACCGTCTTTCCGGCTTTTATCCCGCGTCCAAGCCCGAAGCGCGACGCACATTCCTTAACTAAAGCAATTACGAATCGCCTCCCTCGTGACTCGGCCGACTTACGCCAAAAGATAACGTCATTTTCCATCAGCCTTCCTTAGCAGCCCACTACCGTCCTTAAAGGCCCCTTCGTTTCTCCCGTTACCGATCTAACCGCGCGTGTCTGCGCGATCTAAATGATGAAACGTCTTCCTCGTTAGAAAATGATTAATCGCGCCATTGTTCGTACGATAGAGATATCAACAAACAAAATAGTTTATCGAAAGCGGAGGAAGCATTTTAAGGTGTACAGGTGTAGGTAGAGGATATAGACGATAAGATACATATGTACATGCATGGACAATGGAAAGGAACGTTTAAGTTGGTAAAGCAATAATTCAGACAGCTCCTGATTCTACTTTCCATTACATTTTCCTTACGCTTCTATGCGGAAGCGAATTTTACTCTTTATACCCGGCCGTCACAAGTTGCCAGCGAGCAGACAAGATAAATAGTGAAGAAGACAAATAGTTCAACTTTTAAAGTCAAATACATATTTCATCGTATATGAAATCCGCTTCCAGCAGCAGAGAACGTTATAGCATACTGATTTTTGCGCTGGCTTTAACGGTTCCGATGAAGTGGACGTGAGATTAATATGATATATAATTTATTGATAAATTAGTATCATTGAGCTTTTTAGCGGTAACAACTGTTGTTTTTAGCCTTCTGCTTTCATGATCGAATTTATGTTCTCTTTGTTGTTTGGAAAAAAGCACGTATATGTATTTTAGAAATATTTTCTATGTTGAAACAGGAATTCAAGAATCCACTAGTAACGTTGTAGTTGTCAATGGATGGAAAATTTAGAGGAAGAAAGTTAGGCTATACATACGCTTTCCCAAGTCCAAACAAAGTTTCAACAATTTTTTGACAGCAAATTTTCTTTGGGTTAAGTTTCGGTTATTTATGAGATGTCTATCATACGAGTTTTCCAATCTTTCCGTCTTCACCTTTTTTCGCTTTTACTATTAAAGTTCTATTTTTACTATTAAAGTTCTTACTTTCTTAAAACGTCTTGATAGAATAAATCACAGTTTTAATAATAATATCCAATTTTATACTTAATGTCCCCTCCTATTTAAAATGAAATTTTAATTTATCCCATAATCTCCTCAGGATCGCAATCGCGCGATTCGCCATATTCTAGCCAAGCAGCTAAACCCAAAACAATTGTTGAAGTTATACTGATCGGAAGCGATTTTTGCAGAAGGGACAAAAAATATAGCAGACAGATAAATGGACGATTTTGATCCAGGGCTTGACGTGTAGCTGCGTAGCCGTACGCATTATATTTTACACATAAATTTCACGGACTGGCACGTTTTACTGGTATTCAATCAAGCTTAAATGCTACAGGTATTATTTTTTATCGTTTAAAATAATCTTCAGGGACGTAACAAAAAATATTGCCAAAACACTACAGCAACAATGAAAAAAGAATAACCACACTTTGTGCCATGGAGCTTTATATCGTTCAAACATACCTATAACAGTATAATAATGTAAATAACATCTATAATAATTCATGAAAGTATTCGAATACTTACGACAAAATTCTTTTATGAATATATTCTGTACATTATGCCATACTTGCTGAAGTTCCGTTAGCGCTGTAAGACAAAACTGTTATAATTATAATAGTAGATCAAATTTAAAACTAATCCGAAAATGTATATAGGAGTTACAAGACATTTTATCGTAAAAATACACTCAGTGAAAAATTAGTATACGGCATGAATAATGATCTTAAACATATAATTGATGCTAAAGATAGCCTCACTAAACATAATGGCTTATAGCAAACAATCAATTAATCAAATTATCTTGTAACTTCTATAGTGAGCAATTGACTGTTCAAATACTTTGACAATCTTCGCGAAGTCTTTACTTCCAATAAACATTTTCTAACTTCAATATACATTTTCAGATCCGTTTCAAATTTTATCAATGTAACCACGATAGTCGTATCTTGTTATCGACACTTTAATATATTTTGTATAACGCGTTTTGTATAACTTCTAGCTGCGTTCGAATACTTTCGTGGGATATTAACAACGGCTCGGAGAATTTCGTACAATAGAAGCGACAAGTACACAGAATAACGCGTTAACCTTCCTTTATGCAGTCGTACAAGGGCTTAAGTTGTCGAATTCCCTGTATCCTCAGTCAATCTACCAGGGATGAATTAACGACGAGAGGTGGGAATAGGGCGAATGAACTGGGTAGTTCAGAGCGGAAATTCGTAGGGTAAGCCCCTGGGTGATCTCTAGAGTGGTCACTAATACTCCCTAAGAACGCCTAGTGGAAGCTGTGGAACGTTGTTCCCCATCAGTTCGTACTGCCTACCGACACTGAATGCATTCCTTCTTGATTAGGATCCCTTCCAAGGGCCGATTTGCTCGCATTTAGAGATCCGACTGATTCTATTGGCCGGGCATGGCGGTATCAATTGACTGTGATCTAAGAACCTCTATTTAATATTGGTTATTTAGTCTTCGTACTGCTTCATCGCGCGGAATGATTACGACGTTGTGAACTTTCTATATATATTGTATTGTATATATCATTGTTTTAGTTATTTTGTATTGTGTACAAACATCGTTTAGTACTCTGTATTTTTTCGCTATATAAGTGGCTTTCTATCTTGAAACGATTGTAACTGTTTTATTTATCACTTGGTTTGAGTAAAGTTTATGTTATTATCGTTAAAATGTGAAAGAATTTCGAAATACATAAAATAAGTTAATTTAATATCAAATAATGTAAATTAAAATACCTTTCAATATCAATCTTTATCATTTATCTTATTGTTTATTTTAGGTAGGAATTTTTTGTATAACTATAACAAATTATTTATAATTATTTACATAGTATCTTAATAAAAGTAGCGTATACCTAAACATATGTGTAATCTGTGTAACAACATTATTCGTTATTGTTTAGTGTGTTTATACAAATTTATCACTTAACAATCATATTTCAGCTTATTTTTAGTAAATACATCTTTCTTTACGCGCAAACGCTCGAAACATATTATTGTCCATTTTTGTTTCATGGAAAATTATGTGCCGAAAGACACCCGCGTTTAAACCATTTCCTGACGGAAGCGAATCATTTGTATGCTGAAGTTCTTAACTAGAAAGCTCTTTTCAGGGTCTAAAATTTTTCAATTTAGTATTCTCTTTCATGGCGTTTCAACGTATCGTGAAAAGTTTGCTTCTGTCCAGGGACATATTTCTACCCAAGGGTAGCTTTTTGCGAGAGCACCAACTAAAAGCTAGTATAAATCATAGGGTAACTGGACAGTCGTTTACAAAAGAGTCCTTCGAAGTCTCAGAATTGCCTTGGACTGAGTAAACCAAGCAAAAAAGCTTTCGCTGAATTAGCTAAAATCTGTTACACAAATAGTCTTAGATTGCATGCGACATTATTTCTACGGCTGCTACCATTATTACTTCGATAATAAATATTATTTTCAATTGTTATCAATATATCTTAGTAAATATTTCGATGAACACATAAACGTACGTTGTACGAAATTTTTAGTGAGATGAATAGTTCAAACCTTAGTTACAATTATACTCTGGCGACCCATGTTTATTATGAACATAACTGAGGAAACATCTAAATAGACACTTCTTTCACTCACGTTATAATAGATATTTTACTTTGATTATTTTGTATATTTTTGCATATTATGTATTTTATCGTATTACGTATTACTCATTATAACTTTGGAAAACTTAATAACAATATAACTTTTACATGTTACAGACACGTACAACTGGAATGCAACGGATAACCTTAATTCGCTCAATATTAACGAACCACATCGACTGAAGCTCGTTAACATCCAATCATCACATACTCTTCGATCAATCATGTCAAGCACAGTATCCTCCTCCTTACGTTCACTTATCGGTCTGATCAAAGCACGGAACAAGATTACTTTCGTCGTTCGCTGAAAAGCGGATCCCGGGTAAACAAGCAACGATATAACCGTCGAAGATGTCAGTTATGTAAATTCGTGGTTTTTAAGCGCACGTGGATGTCGCGGTAGCGGTGTTATTCTTTACCTGCTCATAAAGATGGCACCGGACACAGATGATAGGTACTATACAGGTTACATACTCGAACAGCGATTCGAAGCACGTTGTACTTCTGGCCAACTACGACTAGCAGGTAGAGGTGGCAGTCTAGGGTGCTCAGAGCCGAAGTTTCGAGGGAGCTAGGCAGCAGCATCGTTGCCGTTGGTTAATTTGCATCCCTTA
The DNA here is from genome assembly GCF_024542735.1 of Bombus huntii. Lineage (NCBI taxonomy): Eukaryota > Metazoa > Arthropoda > Insecta > Hymenoptera > Apidae > Bombus > Bombus huntii. The sequence goes on from NC_066246.1 coordinate 7,650,334, forward strand.
ATGAGTCGCTCACGTAACGCCCTTATCTTTACACTCTGCCCTGTTGTCCCCTCCCCGCGTCGTTCCTCCTTCCTCGCTGCCACCCTGCCAAAGCTTCCCTTCTTCCAACGAAACGAGTCGGTCGTCTTCCCTTCTTCAACTGTTTTCTTGTCATTCGGCCTTGTTATTTCTAAGTTGCGGCCCTTCCCGACGTCCGTCTCTTCCATCGTATCTCGCTCGCCTGTGTTGCTTCTCACCCTTCCTCGTGACCGACCCTTCGATCTCTCGAGGGTCTCACCGTGTAAGAACACGGCGCGCTGGCCACGGGCAATAGGCATCAGGTATTCATTCAGAATCGAACAACAAGGGTGGCTTCCCGTGACTTCTCCTACGTACTGAAGGCGGTTCATTGAATTATTTTTGTCTGTTGATCCGGCAGCAGTCGTTTTCGTATCTCCGTGTACACATTGAGAGCTTTTATTGAGAACAGAAGCTTTTCATTGGACATTCGATACTTGGCTGTTGTCTTTAACTTGTCGATTATTAGCGTGAAATGCTTCGTTTTAGGCGAAGTTGGGGTGGAATTTATATGAACGCTTCTAACGAAAAGTGAATTTTGTGATAAGGAATAATGAGGTTCTGGTCATCATCTTGATTAAATTGTAAGGTTCGACTTTGAACGGAAAATTATGTGCTTTCTATATTTAGGCAAGTAAAGTGCGATAGCTAAAAATGTAGCGCTGTAAGGGCAGAGGATGGGAAGATACTCTATCATTTACAAAAATAAACGTACACATTTTGCACAGCATCCGTGAAATGTACATTTTTACAGATCCCAACAATTCGAATAATCGTTGAGTGACAAACTGTTTTTGATTTTTATCGCCCTATTCGTGTCGTAGGGAAACGATCCCCCTCTTTATCGCGCGTGCTTCACCACGGCACAAGAAACAATTTTCTTCCCCCTTTCCCCTTTCATTTCACCCTATCGCTTTGAATTGAAATTTTTTCGATAGATAAACGATTTTCGCATGCTGTAAACGTCGATCTACACCGACAAAGACAGACAAATATTATTTAACAATTGTAGACTACGTAGACAATCGATTAATCATATTTTATAGGATATGCTTTATTCACCTTGGATATTAAATTATTAATGAAATCTTAATATAACAGTTTAGAAGATAGGATTCCATATGCAAAATGTAATGATAACAAGCTACTTTGTTTAATAATACTCAGTAATATTAACATATTATATTAATATGTAATGCATTATTCGCATGATTTTCAAATGTTATTAGTGTAATGGGTAACATATTTAAACGATCATATTATAACAACATAATGTAATTTGCAAATAAATTAATTGTATTTAGATATGAATAAATGGCATCGATATAATATGATTTCATGTCACGAAATTTGAAAATGTTCAAGACGAGGCAAACGTAATATCAAAACCAAAGGAAAATACAGTTTTAATTTAAATATATAACTGATCAGATTAAAGAGTCTCGTCTAAAAGAAATTTTATATAATCGCAACAATTTTGATGCATCTGGATACCCATGAACGATAGTGTATCTCCACTATGCACATTTAGAATTAACGCGCTATGGACTTGTGTATTTTTGCCATTCATCGAAAGCCCGTTGCCTGTAGGAACATCTTTCTCTCTAATTTTGTAAGAAGTAAAATTCTGAGGGAATATTAACGACAGGGAGTAACTTCTGAAACACGAGATACTCGGTACCGCATTGTGCCGGCCCTGCTGTAGCAAACAGGCTGCCGCCCTTTTCCGTGCCACTCCTGCCCGGTTATTCTTGGTCGGGTGGCTCGGAAAACGCGACGCGACGCATCTGTTGCCAAATTATTTTGCCCACGGGCCCGTGAAAAATTCCCCCCGGTGCTATTATTGTTCCGTTGCGCGTGAGAATCTAGTTATTTGCTCATTTCATTGTTCCTCGTCGCGGCCTGGCCGGAAAATAAGCGGCGACGGTTTGCTAACCTGCCGCGAGCACCTCCAATGTATCCGCCAGTGATCGGTTCCCGTTAAACGGAAGAACGACGGAATGGGAAATTTCGCGAGATAACAAAGAAGCTAAATGCTTGGATCAAAGGAATATCGATTATCAATCGACTTTCGTTCCGCTCATTTGTCAGGATACCGGCTGATCGACGATTCTGTGATCAGTGTGCGTGAAAATATTTCTTTAGAACGATACGAAATATTATAGAATATATATTCGCGAAGTTGCACGAATATTTGTAGCTTTTACGTGTGTTACGGATATACGGAACATTTAGAAATTTCATTAGCATTGTAACGAGACACGGCTGGCATAATTATATCGGTTTTTCTATCTGTCTTAGGGTAAAACGCGACAACTGTTTCCATTTGCCTAAACTGTGTCGCGAGCAAACTCAAGCCACAGAAACCTCCAAATTACCGCACGCACAGACAGCGGGCGCGTGTTTCACGGTAAAATGAGATCGTAAATTACTAGTATTTGTTGCTACAAAGACATCGGATCCTGTCATCCATCTTGAATACACTGTAAACCTAAACCCTCTCTTTATCCATAATTTGTCTTACAAACTGGCCGGGACCTTGGTTCAGCCCAGGCCAATAAAAAGGAACGACGTCTTGCGTTACGAGGATGGAAAGACTGGAACATAATCTCTGCCTAATATGTAGAACGTACGAGGGCAATTTCGAAAATTCAGTGAAACGCTGGCCGGCGATGGCATGGTTCGCGCCATAAACGGCCGAGGAGCATTTACGTTGCTAGCGAGGCGACATTATGGAAATAGGTCATCCGCGATGCAAATGGAGAAACTCGATGAGCTCTCTTCAGGTGTATGAAAGCGGGTCGTAGGTGCGCCGTGGCGATACTACGATACAGTTCCAAGCAACAGACATCGTGTGCAAGGAGGTTAAACGGTTTCAGGAGATCGTTTCATAAGGTGCGCCTCGACTACGGACGGATGCTGTTGTCCGATTATTGGGAATTAATGTAAATAGAAGCCGGGTTGGCTCGCCTAAGCCCGATTAAGCGACGTACGCGGCAACTCTTCGAGGAAACTTGCTTCTTCCTCGTTGAGGATCGTCGCTAACATGCTGCGCGATACCTTCGCAAACCCGATTGTTCCTCTTGTCTCTGTTTCCAGTAACGTTCTCCAACCTAAATTCCCCTCCTCCCCTCCGCCTCGCCATTACAAGCGATCGTGCATCGCATGTAGACGCCTTTGAAACAGTACCAGTTACACCGTGTATCGGTAGAACATGTTTCAAAGGAGCGGAAATGACCCCTTCCTTAATGCTTCCTTAGCTCAGTACCGTGGACTTGAGTAAATTCCAAATGCGTTGTTTCTTGAATCAGTGAAACTGTTAACTGGCAGACATTGTCAGACAATGTAAAAAGTTCATCGGAAGACACTTTCGTTCGTTATACGCAAGTAATTTACGAACAACGTCGTTATTGCAAATTTATAAGACTGGAGATCTTTTATTAGTTACAAGATATTCAACTTATCTTCGAGCATCTTAATTTTTAGTAGAAAAATTATCATTTTAAATACATATGTATTTCGTCTAATCGTTTCACACACAGTATTTGTATAGTATTTACACTAATTGAAACAGAATAAATTTCTAAGTACATAACAGTAAAACACATTTGCAATGGTTTATTTTAAATTTATTTGAAAAGCTAAAGGAAGACATGGAAGATACGTTAAAATATAAATGGAGGTTGAACTTAAATTTTATAGTTTATAGTTATAAATAACGGACAATATAGTGATGCATACGCGTAATAGACGTTTCAGACTTTGTAAACTTTTGAAAGACAGAGTTCGATTCCACCGAACAAAATACGTTTCTGCCTGAAACAATGGGGATTCACCCGTCAAATTCGTTAACTATGCAACTTTGTGCAGCATGATGTGTTGTTCCATATCTGACGTATCGCTCAAAGAACGTCACTGCAGCGCTCTTGCTAACTGTTGCATGTCACGAAGTATAGCAAAGCGCTTTACAAGGTGGCATGCACGTTTCCATTTGATGTATGAAACGTCTGACAAATCCTGCGGTGTATTTATAGAACAATCTTGCATTCGACGGAACATTAAATGCCACATTTAATTTTCAAAGCAACTTGCAGCTTGAGGATCCTAGCGTGCAAGGATGCGTGTTTCAATCAAAAATGTATTTTCAGCAGTTCACTGACTTTGGCACAAATCTCGGATAAGAAGATCTTCCTTATGAAAGTAAGTAATATTTAAATTGTAAAATTATATCGCTTTATTTAATTATTCGTTCTATTAAATAATACGCGCTATTATCCACCTCCGATATTTCGTAAAATTGAACAGCCACACCGGTCTGTTTGCCACAAAGGACACCGGTAACTCGAGAACCGAAAATTTTCCGCGTTTGTTTGCCGTAAACGTTCGCTGGAGCGAATGCAGGTAGGGGATTAACGAAGGATAGATCGCACGTTTAACGTAGTCGCAGTCAAAGAGCTCGGGTGTACGTGCGTCGCGCGAGAGCTTTTGACCCGTTAAAGTTCCCGAACACTCCACTCCCGAAGAAGAGTGAAAGGGTTAGAGAGCGCGATGAAGAGCGGCTGCGAAGGAGTCATGTTTGGATGGGGCGGTGAGGCCTTGGAGGACGCGGCTTGGCTCTCTGCAACGACTTGGAAAGCGCGATAAATAATATCCCATGCCCATTCGCCGGCCTGCACATAGTGCAAAGGGCGAGTAATTAAATGGAATTATTTAGTGTTATGAAAGGATGCGGTAATAGGAGCAACAGCCACGATACCGTCCAACTCGGTTATGCTACCCTCTTCTTTGATACCCTTGAGTATATGGAAAGGAACCAGGGTGGTTTGTGGAAGAGGTGGAAACGGAGAGGGGGAAGGTGAGACGGCGGCATTAGCGAGCGTAGGATAAAGAGGGAAAGCGACAAAGGTTGGGTGAGCCTCTGTACTCGGGAAGAAAGAGGAGGAAGCGAGGCGAGAGAAGGGAAACGGTGCACGCCGTAAGGGTCGACCGCAATGAATAGTTCATTTCTCTTTGAAACTTTGTTGGAGTGCACGGTGATGATTAGCGGAGACGACGGTGAAATTTGCCAAGTGACCGAGAAGGGCAAGACGCGAGAGTAATTCGCAAACTGGCCTTGAAAATCGGGTAAATACCGCCGAGTTGACGCTCGCTGAGACGTCCTTAATATTCAGAACTCAGAGGCTGAAGAAATTTCACCGAGCGGTTGATCCTTCGAGCGTTGTGTTGGTGCTCGTGCTTGTAGTCGTGCACGTTGCATTGGACGCGCTTCGTATTTGCATACGTTAAATCACATTGACATGGTTTCTCGTTTTAAAGGGATACCGGCACGGTGTAACTTGTATATTTGGAGGCTTATATATTTTGTACAAAAAGGGATAAAATTATATTTTACATCGAAATGTGAGATTTTTACATCGAATATTTAAACTTTGTTTCTTTAACATCAAAGTTAAATGAAATATTTAGTTTACAAGTTGAGAATGTACAACACGAGATTATCGTACAAGTTCAAAAGTATTGAACTTGCAGAGGATGATAGGTACATAGTCTAGACTAACAATGTTAAATGTATTTCTTGAAAATTCTTGGAACGTTGAATAGCGTCAAGGCTTCAAACAATCGACGTCTGAAAATGAAAAATTCATAGCGAACATGGCATGGAATCTTCTTCGGCGTATTCTTTCTTTTCGTCGCCGTTCTCTAAATGTACGTACTTCGTTGTGGACATTGCTGAAATACCACCGTTGTCCTGAATGTCCGCATTCGTCGACAATTTCTTGAAAGCGACTGGCTGCCACTCACATAGAATGTGTAAGATATATTTCTATGATTTCTTGTTTGAATCGTATGCCTTTTTGATTCTCTATCGCATATTATACTCAAACATGTTATTACAGTATTATCGATATTGATGAATGGACTCGGTAAATGGGAAGAAAAACATGTGATATAACGGCGAAACTTTGTTTCTTCGTAATAATTTACAAGCTTTTTACTTCTTCGTACATTCTTATTTTCATACCTTTATATATACTCTTATCGAAAAAAATATACCACTGGTTGTTTAACTAAACTGTATGATACGCAAATACATATATAATATTAAAATAATTTTTCGAATCGCAAATACACTTTACATATGCTTAACAAATCCTTGTTAATTTAGGTTACCTTTAATATCATAGATTGCAGAGCATCCATATATGTTGCAAGCAGTTCTTCTATACTTAATCATTAGTATTTTATTCGTTCGCTTGTCGAGAACGATATATTTTTCTTGAATTATCTTTTATAATGACGTATTGTCAGAAATTACTAGCGTCTTATAATTTGAAAGTTACTATCTTTTATAAACCATTCGAAGCGAAATACAAATTCATATGCAATTCTTTCTCATCCGATTATGAAATCGAAATTTTTCGACGATAATCTTAACATACTTCAAGGATATACAAATTTACACGAGTATACTTTTTTCACGTAAAATGTTTCATTGCCTTGAAAAGTTTAAAAAGTGAAATGGCTCAAACAACGATTCTTATGAAATTACATTTATTGGCATATTTAGGTCAATTGATAATCAATTAATTAATATCACTATCGGAAATGTTAGGTTCCAGTTAATTAATAAAGCGCTTGTTTCTCAAATTAACTACGGACTAAACAAACACTGGACCTTTCCCTTTATTCGCTTTTTCTGTTCTTTTATATATTCGTCACAGCGTATAGTATGTTTGAAAGCGCAGTGTCGACACATGGAACATGTGTGATAAACGTCACGTCATCTACGTGCCGCTTTATCAGGTCCCTATTTTATATCATCTGCACCAGTGCTACATTACCAATAGTATCTTCTGCATTGGTCAGCCAATATCTGGCATATTGGTGGATACTGATATTTCTGCTTTCCTAACTTACTCTCATGCGAAAATTTTAAATGAGCATCGTAATCTTTGGTTAGAAAAAAGTGCAGCATTAAGGAAGAAAACGATTTATATATGAAAAATATGAAACAAAAGTAATATTGGAATAAGATCGAAACGTAGATAGATCGATATGCTTTCTGGCGTTCGCGTATGCTTATTCGTGGACCTCTGTTCTGCTCGCTCGTTTAACGGGGTGAAGTATCTCGAAAATAATAAAACTCCATATTTCACCGAAACTCCCATCGCTGAAGCAGCTATGCAAATTTCAAGAGGGACCTCACCCCTACTCGTGATCGTAAGAGCGCGCAGATCTGCCACTGACGTTTTTAATTATTCAATAAAAACTTGAACGTCAGTATAGGTAACTATAGGTGAGATGCTCGTAGCTACATTATGTCATCTTTTGATATCTGCTTTGTCGATCGATCTGACGCAAATCAATAATAAATAAAAATTCATTTTATGACTTTGCGTTATAAATATTTTATCGTAGCTTAAAATGTATTATGATGCTAGGTAGGGATAAAATCTTTGAAAAAAATATTGCTTAACGATTAGATTACAAATTAAAATATTCGTGACCAATATTTAATACTCACTTTTTATTTAATAATTAATTGCTCAATTTGTATTACTTTATTATACCGAAGAAAATTTTCTTTTCTGAAAAATCATCTATGTTTTAACAAACTCTGTTGTATGATCGTCGAATAAGAATTATTGAATAATTTTAACACCACTTCTAGATCACACGAGTTTAAGTTCTGCTACTTTTATCAGTATAGTATCGTGGACAGATCACCTAAGAAATAACGGGTGAACTGTAAACAATGTTGCGAGAAAACCTAAGTGCCGACAGGCTGAAAGGGTCGGGAAACTTCAATGGGCCAAGCGACCCATCAATGCGTCGTCAGTCCTTCACTCGAATAGTTATGCAGGAGAAGGCTTACGTGGCCATAATCGCGGACGGTTACGGAACGCGTACGTGATGGAGGTATGAGAAGACGACAAAGGGATGCTTAAGGGAGAAAGACGAATTAATCGGCAGTCGTTAATTGAGAGTCGAGTTATGAGGAGTCGTTAATTGAGAGTCGAGTTGTGAGGAGTTAGTTGCGAGTCGGGGGAGCACGAGGCGGGTGTCCTACGAGGGCGTAGGACCACGCCCTGGGAAACCCCTATGGATCTGATATTCTCCTATAGTTGGGTGGTGGCTTTGGCCCTCGTCAGCTTGCCGATCCGATGCGGAGGATTTCGGAGAACTTGGTGGGCCCATACCTGCCAAGACTACTCACCTCATCTTCTCGTGGGGCCCCCGTCACCCTGCACCAACATTGACCGGGATAGGGTGCGGAAGAGTGACCTTACACGGCCTTATACGGCCTTATGCGGCCTATTACCAAACATTGGCGGGGCCGGAGTCGAAGTTCGTCGACTGTACGAGGGAGTGGTTCGATCCAGTGTTCTGTACGAGGCCCCGATGTGAGCGGAAGATTTGCCAAGGAGTCGTCACAGCTTACTGCTGCTGAGGAGGTTGCAGAGGATTGCCTCCATCTGAATAGTCAGAGGATATCGGACCATATTCCACGCGTCGGCGATGTTTGCAACGCTTCGATGGTTTGCTAAACGTCCTTTGTACTCCTCGAATGCGACCTCGTAAGATACGATTCTTTATAAATATCAGATGACCGTCGAGAGATCTTACGGCACAATATTTTTACTATCTCCTGTTCTTTTTGTTCGCTGCAAAACCAAGAATTGTTCCAGGCTAGAAAGGTCAATCCAAATTTCTGTGAGGCTCGTTCGTGCCTGGAATGATAAAGATATTCCCTTCAATTTTCCACAGAATTTTTGCTTCAATTTTCAAAGATGTCGAAAACATAAAGCGGTCAGGAAACGTTTTATTATATCCTGCGGGTTATTGAAACTCCTATACACTACACATAATGATTCATAGTATTTGAACACTTAACACAATAAATTTTCATGAACATGTGTATTATTCGTCTTACATGAAACTTTTTAACGCAATGAGACGGAATTAACGTAATTAGATTGGAAAAATTTGAAACCAATCCAAAAATGTACATAGAAGTTACGAGACATGTACTGCAAACATACACTCAGTAATAAATTAGTATATAACATGAATAGTGATTTTGAACACGTAGTTAGTGTTAAATATGGTCTCGTTAAGTATCGTGTCTTATTAATATAATGAGTAATTTACTATCCATACACTTTGTTGATACAATATCTGTGATGATAATATTCTTTTTTAAATATCACTAAATTACAATTCCCATCCATTTCCTTAGTCGTGTTTATAAAAATATGAATTTACATTAAAATCTGCACTTCCATATAAAGTAGGATCGTATCATAGAAGTACAGAATTCTGAACGTTCGAAGATTTTCCGTTACATACTCGTTGCCATTATTTCTCTGCTATTTCAGAAATGTAAGAAACATAGAAGGAAAGGAGGAAGAAAGAGAAACGAAAAGAGAGAAGAAAGATTAAAAGAAAGGAGGAAAAGAAAGAAGAAAAAAAGTGCAATCAAAGCAATGTGTCTCAAGAGGAAAATTAGGGATCGACTTGTCGTTCGATTAACCATTTTCTCTGATTTCCTGGATCGCTATTCTCTTTTTGATTCCTCGCCCCGCATTGTGGCAATTACCGGCGAGCTGGGAAGCAATGCAGTTAACCAAACAAAAGGCCGTTAAAGCCACCCTCGATATCTGCACCTCTGCTTCCTCTTCTCGTTTATTCCGTTCCAATTTCTCCTTTCAGCTCCGTCAGATATTTCGGTTGATTCTTGTTTTGTACCTTTCAACAGAATGGTATCAGCAACCATTGTCTGTGATTACAGTGATTTTGTGTAAAAGCCATAAAAGGACAATAAAATCATCCTTTGCATATTCCACCTATCATTAATGAAAAACTGTATTTAGATGGTTGCGCGTCCGTTAAATCTTATTGTATGCTGCTTTAATAACGCGAAATGGAACGGCATGGAAGAATTTTAGTGGAAGTTGTGGAACAATACCAAATACGGATTTCCATAATTTCATTCATCGACATGCACAGCATTGCACGGTCGTTCAACGGCGGTCTGAGACATTAACGCTGTTTCTTACTAATTTAAGTGTTTTATCAACCGCCGTTATTTCTGTATCGCGTTCCCCAAATAATGATAACGTGATATGAAAAAATCTTATCTTATATTCTAAACTCGTACGTGTAGAATCCACTCTCTTGTCCATTGTACCACGATTCCTGAGATACTCTGCATAATTAGCCTATAGTTAATCCATTTTCCGATTTAAACAGCTGTGACTCGATTCATCGATTACTCTCTAACCTGCTTTGCTACCAACAGGCATCGGTGTCAGACAAAACCATGATGTACACCACTCCAGAGTAACGAGGCTACGTTACAGCAGAACTTGTGTGTCAGAAACAAACGAATTGCAAATACCAGTCAATTTTGGCTGGCCGATGATCTGTTAGTGGACAGAGAAAGCAGCATCGAATTGGAAAAAAGAAAAAACGCGTCGATACGCTATCTCGAAGAACAAAGCGTATACGACGACGCTAATCTCGTTGCGAACTCTTCAACTATTCCCGAATCGCCCGCAGCTCTCAAAGATACTCTCGTTAACGGAACCGAACGCGATCAGCGTAGTATGGGCTCGAGTCAGGCAAAACGGGGGATACAGGAAAAAAGGCAGATCCACCGAGGCAATGTTAAACGAGGAGGGAGCGTTGCAAATTGATTAACCGACTGATTCGCGGAAATGAAAGCGAACACAGAGCCTGGAAACACAATGGGGGGAGTACGGATCGCGTATCAAGTGGACTCGAGACACTCAAGGGTTAAATGGATCGGCCCGTATGAAGCCGGCTAGCGAGTTAGGAAGGGAAAGCAACGGCGGTCAAAGCGACGCTCGCTTATCTCGCTGGTTATTCAATTATGACAATTTGCTGGAAGGGAGGCTGGTACGTTCCATGCGCCGGCTCACTTTGTACTGGCGGCGGAGGCCGTTTCGCGATAAATTGAGCTCTCAAGGAGGTCTGCGATCGTCGTATATACGTGAATCGGTGTGGAAAAGGTGAATAGGCTTGCAGCAGTTCCGCTGCCACCGCTCTAGAAAGGACAACGATGGTGTGTGTCCCTTTTTCTGTCCTCTTCTACTCCTTCTCCTCCTGCTCCTCTATACTTTCGTTCATCTTCTTCGTGATCATGCTCACGCTTCGTGATCTCATTCGCTCTTTCTCATCCCTATGTACGACAATTCACGCACATATACCTGCACGCATACAGGGCCGAGTGCTCGATATGCAAAATCGCTGAATACGGCCGTAAAACGCAGGCGGCGTGTATGCCAATATGGCGAGCATGCCTGCCACGCTTTTCTCTCGTTCCCTCTGCTATACGAATCGGCGAGCACCAGGAAAATCGAGATATGAACGTTAACGTTACGCCCAAAATGTTCGTCGAAGCTTTTCGCTGCCTCTTTCGTGTCACCAACCACCAGTGTCGGTGGCCAGCTTCCCTTCGTTCATAGGAACCAGAGTTAAATTACGACAAGGTGCGTTTAGTTTTTCTTGTTTTATCTGAAATCATTCACTCTCCGAGCTGCACTCTCGCCAGACTGGCAATATTTTTCTTCTTTGAAATTGAGAAGTTCTTTTGAAAAGGGAGCCTACAAGGCTATGGTACATGTACACTCCCGCTTAAAAGATTAGCAATTAATTATGTTTAGAAATGATACTTATAATGTTTTTATTTGTATACACAAACATACTGGTTTTTAATGAAATTTTCGCTGCCGTCTTGAGACTATGGCTTGGCCCCAATTGCGAAAGAAGTATTTCAATTATCTGTTTCTTGTGGAAATTTTCAAATAAGTGTACAAGTCCAAAGAAATGAACGAATGAAATCCAAAACTCTCTGACTAAACTAGTCTTCATCTCCATTCGATAAGAGTAGATTCTTGTTAACGTGTTTCTTCTATACTTACTTAAATGGTTGTTACATTTAAGCGTTAATTATAGACAATAGAATAAAACGTGTAAAGATAAAATTCGAGCGGAAAATATCAGAAAATATGTACGCTCCGTTTAATTTTGTATCGTGAAAGCTAAAGAGCTTTCAAGTAAATAAGTAAGAGAAGTTAGTATTCCTCGATAAGAAACAAAGAACGAAGGGAACAAATGTTCCATTTATTCAGTGGAATAGTGAGAAAATTATTGAATATTTTTCAAAATTTCATGTTGATAACGTATGATATCTTTCTTTGTTTGCTCTCTTTTATATGCCATTCTTTTAAATCGAAGATAAGGCAAGAAATTACTATATCTTTCGCGCAATGTAAATTATATGCGTAATTTTTAAATGCAATATAGGAACAGAAAAAGCCGAGTCATGAGCTGAAGAAAAATAATTTGAAAATTGCGAACCAGTAAAAGTACTACTGCACGATACGAAGATACTTATAATTACACTTAATTAATTAATAAGTGCTATAATGAAGACAACGATGTACAAATGCTTTCCGTAACCATCGTATGTAAATTTCCAGATTTTTCTTTTCTCTGCAGATTTTCTCCCATTTGAGAATGCCGCGCGTTGTCTTAAGATCCTCAGGAGGAATTTCCAACGATCAAGTCACATTCTAGTCGGAATGTCTCATTTCTCGAGGTGAAGCCAAGTTCCACGTGTCGGTACGAACAATCTGCTGTAACAGTCGAAATGGATCGACATTTGCAAATGATTGAATTCAAATTATGGACACAGCGATAGACGAAGACGGGGTTGAAAGTGGTTGGGGGTCAGATTCGGTTCCCCGATCCCACCCCGTAACGAACCGAATTCTTTCCTCGTTACTTCGTACATCTCGTTACGGAGATGGGACGCAGATACGCC